>NC_041409.2:69300459-69907959 GCF_900747795.2 Erpetoichthys calabaricus | reverse complement strand
ATGAGAAGTCAGAGAAACTCCCAATATGAGGATTCAGAATTTATTGACACAACGCCACACTTATCTCACTTTAGTTTACACAGTGGTGGACTTCAGCAAGTGCTTATGAAATTATAAAAAGCTACAGGTGGCCAGGTGAATCAGGAAAATTTTAGCTTTGTCTACTACAAGTAATCATTGACGGCCCCCCAAATCCCCCATACCGATACTCAAGGTTTATTTTCTCTATGAATGTAGTCAAAAATCCTTTTTGTTTACTTTGATGTGTCTTTTATTTGTGTAAATGTTGTATGGTTTTGTTTTATTCTGTTATCATAAAATGTGGTGCGTTCTCAGTCTGCAGAGTGCAGAGAACTGAAAATGTCTAATGAGGTTTGGATCTCATTAACTTAACATACGAAGAGCAATGGTCCCACAGCAGCCGCATGAAGATAGCAGATTTGAAGCTTTGGATTGACAGAATCCCAGAGAAAATACTGCACAAGGAGAAAAATAGAAATTAGTCTCAACACTCCAAACTGCAGCTGCTGTGACATGCTTAATAAATAACACTCTATTTGTTACTTAGCTATTCCAGTCAAAAGTTCCCTGTATGGCTGTTATCAATTTAAGCTCATAAAGTTAACATAAACACAATCCAAATTACAAATTATTACACTCATTAATGTGATAAAATTAACAATTACTGTAATTGTAAAATCCCTTGACACTAGTAACTATAGGAAGATATTACTGTATATAAAAATGTTAGTCGTCTTCTACTATATTGTCAGTGAATTTTTTCTCTTTTTTGAATAGTTCCCAAGGATGTGCCTTTTTACTTTTAGTTATTTGTTATGTGTTTGAAAAGCATGTTGAATAGGTGGGCTCCTTGAAAGATTCTATTTACAATGCACTTTGATTGATTTTAAGTTTGTTATTTAATATAATCTAATTAAGAACTTCAAAAATAACAGAAAACATCTTAAAAAAGCATACACATGAGCACCTGCAGAAAAAATACAGGCATAAAATGTTAATGTGAAGGCCCAGTTAATTTGTGAAAACTTTAAACATTTTAACTGCGATTGAACCAAGCTAACTGTTTTGCTGTCTTCTCGGTGACTACCCAATACAGTATTATAATTACACTGGAAAAAAAATGCAGGTAAGGTGCTATTTAAGAAAAGTTAAACGTGACATAAAGCTTCATTAAATATAGAACAGGTTTGCCAAGAGGAAAATTATGGTCTCAGTTAAAACTGTGGAAAAGTGATACGAGGATTTGTCCACTTAGTTTGAGTTGCCTTTGTTGTGTTTCTTCAGATGACTTCAGATTACTTCAATAACACAATATATTACTTTTCTGTTGAGATGCTCAGAAACAAATGAAGTACAAACTGGAAAGTCAATCAAACAACATTCAAACTGAAGCATCTTTGCTTAGTTCTTCCTGCCTCCAGTCACGTCACTTCTCTGTTGAGAAAGCTCTCTTCATCAGTGGAGGTGGAGTTTTGCCGGGATCATAGACACTTTCTGGTGGAGGAGAGCTGAGAGAACACCAGTCAGGAATACGACCTATCTGATTATAATAATCTCTAGATATCGAACGGCTCCCAAGGATGTCCTGTAACGAGCCAAATATAGCCCCTGTCATGCAAAAAAAAAAAAAAAAAAGATTATTTCAAGAAACAGTATAATGCTAATAAAGCACTTACTCTTAGAGGGTCATGTTGCTTCTGAGAAAATCCTTGTTTAAAATCTATTACATTCATGGCAAAAGTAAATAAAGCCATGCACCAATCACTTAAAAATAAGCATTCCATCTCATTTTCTGTATTTGCTCTTTTGTGCATTTTAGTTATTTAGCAAGGGTCACTTGGACCTCCATTCTAAACAATTTGTTTTTAGATTATTGTTTTGTACATGTTATCTCACTTTCCATTGCAATTGTTACTCAGAGTATATAATTTCTCTTAAAATTTAATTATATAAAATATTATAATTCTGAACAAATCCAAAATGTATTATGTGATACTACCATCTACTGTTGAATTCTGCTCTGTACTTGTAATATTTCTATTGCACTATTACATTGTATTGAGGATTACTTGTGTTCTGTTCTATGTATTGTATTGACCCCCTTTTTTGACACCCACTGCACACCCAACCTACTTGGAAAGGGGTCTCTCTTTTAACTGCCTTTCCCAAGGTTTCTTCCATTTTTTTCCCTACACAGGCTTTCTTTGGGAGTTTTTCCTTGTCTTCTTAGAGAGTCAAGGCTGGGGGGCTGTCAAAAGGCAAGGCCTGTTAAAGCCAATTGCGGCACTTCTTGTGTGATTTTGGGCTATACAAAAATAAATCGTATTATACTGTGCATTATGTATGTTCACTGGCAATTCCTATGTTTGCTTTGTAAGCGTTAGTTAATGCATAAACAAATTTCCACACAAACAGTCCGTATTTAGGTGGATGCTGATTAAGAAAACTATTGTACTCTTAATAAAAAATGGGAAAGATGAGGGTGGCGATTAATTAAAAAACGGGTACAAAATATATTACATTTGGTTGTTACTGACAAGTATGCAGCCAACAAATGATCCCACTTACTTAATCTATACTAATAAAAGGCAAAGCCCTCACTGACTCACTCATCACTAATTCTCCAACTTCCCATGTAGGTAAAAGGCTGAAATTTGGCAGGCTCATTCTTTATAGCTTACTTACAAAAGTTAAGCAGGTTTCATTTCGAAATTCTATGCATAACAGTCAACAACGTCCGCCATGTTAAACTTTCTTATTTATGGCCCCATCTTAACGAAATTTGGTAGGCGGCTTCCCTGCGCTAACCGAAACCAATGTACGTACTTATTTCGGTGGTATGACGCCACTGTTGGCCGCCATACTGAACTTTCCAGCAGTCTTTGTTAGTTATAGGCCCATCTTCAAGAAATTTGGTACGCGGGTTCCCAACGCTAACTGAATCCTACTTACGTACATATATACGTCCATAGCCATGTGAGGTGGCGTTGGGTCCCCCATCCCCACGCATGCCACGTAGTTGGCTGCCTGTCTACATAAGGCCATCCATCACTCCGGTCTCTTCATTCCCTTCCTTGCTTCGCCACGGTATTCACGTCTCCCTGCTGATAACTGCAGCATTTTTATTTAAGCCACGGCTTCTCCTCTGTTTTATTGTTCATTTATTACGATTATAGTTATTGTGTAGGTATTTTAGACTTAGTTTACATTGTTCAGGTACCCCATTCCTTTATCGTTCCAACCGTACCCCCATTAACATGTCTATCGAGGTGATCACCATCAATCAAAGAACTGTCACTTACCGAGTGGTTTCCATGCCCGGAGATGGCGACTGCCTTTTCCATTCTCTGTGTTACATATTGCACGGCCATATCAGGCTCACTCTTGATATCCGGAGGCACATTGTGTGTTATGTATTGAATGACTGGGACAGGTTCAAGGTGTGGACTGATGACGGTACAGGAGAAAATTATACTACACAGGAGCACTATAAGAGTGAAATGCTTAAGGCCTTCACCTATGGTTCTCCATGTGAGATGATGGCTGCCACTGAATTGTTCGGTTGTCGCTTTCAAGTTTACCGAAATAGCCAAATATTTTACACCTTTGGACAACTGCCAATGCCTCTTAAACATCTTAGATTCACAGCTGACAATTTGAGTAGTGGACACTTTGATGTTTATGAATGTTTAAACTCTCAAAAGCTGGATGTGAAGTTATCAATGAAACCCATTTCGATTCAAATGCCTCCAATTTCCAGTAAGGCTCTGCTTCGCAATGACAATTAACAAGTCTCAGGGACAAACCCCTACAAAAGGTTGGCATTGATTTGAGGCAAGATTGCTTTTCACATGGCCAACTATACATTGCAAGCTCAAGAGTAAGCTCCGCGCACAGCTTGGTCATATTACAACCAGAGGGCCGAACTGACAACGTGGTATACAAAGAGATCCTTAACAAATAATTATTGGTATATTTTCCCTCAGTTTAAAAAGGTTTACTTTTCTTCTTAATAAAATTTTAAAGCAGTACTTTGCCACTGCAAAGCGTGGGCATTTTGCTAGTAGATTATAAAATGGTGCTTCTGTAACTACTGAATAAGGTTGATTGTACCTCTGGTGCATTTTGTGACTAATTAGCAAGACACAATTAAGGATATGTTGTTTCGGGACAATATCAGTCTTTCTACTTTGTTCCTCAAAAGCTGAAAATAACCCTGTGTGTCTCAAGTCTCTCTCAGATACATAATATAACCTACCCTTCTACTGGGAAAATGTCCGAAACATTTTTTCATGCTGACAGTAGCCTTGACAGCCTCAGAGAAATTAATTGCACAAGTGAAAATGTGAGTATTGGAAAGTCGGAAACAAGCTGTGAAGTTTATATATTTTGTATCTAATAGAAAGGCACTCACATCGCTTGCATTTGATTTTTCAAAATAAAAGATGTAAAGCAGAAGTAGTGGATTCACCAAGTAAAGAAACATAAACTGAAGTTTTCAGTATTTGTTAAATTTTCAGTGGGGTAAAGGCATCTCACTAAATTGATATTATGCTTGTATTAATTCATAAATATGACACATCAATTTAAAAAAGTTAAATATTCTTTTTATAGAAATGAAAAAATCTTGCCACTCTCTGCATTCTTTCAGCTAAAACCTTGTTACTGTTCTGTTTCTTGTGGTTATGTTTCTAAGTATACTTTTATTGATTTACTGTAACTACACCATTAAACCTAAAGTTAAAGCATTTGGTTATATTGTGCTTTGAGAGACAAGCATGAAAAAATTAATCTGTATGTAACTGTTAATAATTACATTCACAAGATGAGCTATTAATTGCATAACTATGCATAAAGCGTACAGAATTGACCCATCCACCATTTTGACTCCCACAGCAGATGTCAGATTGCTAATTTGCATTTTGAGATGGGAAAATGTAATCAAATTGTAGCCACTTGCTAAAAATACATTTAAAGTTTCTATGCATTTCTGTAAATACAATGCCTTTAATATCTATCATTATAAAATCAGGATACAAGTATCTAGTGTAAACTGGGTATTTATGATGTTTTCAAACATGTGATTCAAGTCATCGGCAAACTACCATCCATCAGCAATGTTAAGTTATTTAATCAATTGCCAATCAGTGCATTTACATGTGCTTCAATAACCCAGCTATTCACAGAAATCTGATTTCAATGCCATTTAAACCTTTTTAAATCTCCAGTTAGATAAATAGGGTTATTGACCTCTGAGAAACCTGGTTAATGGAGACAGAGTTATCCGAGGAAAACCTAATTATGTGGCCATTAACTCTTAACTGGGTTACTGTTTAAGGATTTTGCAGCCTGCACGTGTATTTGCTTTGCACACACAGCCACAGGTAGCAGCGTCCGCAAAATAGATTTCCAGAGGCAAATGTTCAGGCAATCACATTATTCCGTTTCCTGGCTGAAATAATTTGTCTTAATATTACAGAAATAGTACATTTATGTTGATGAGCTGAACGTACATTGCTAAACTCAGCAACACAGTCTCTAGTGCAATAGGGTAATGCATTAAAATGCCCATAACTTAGTCAAGTTACTTTTTAATGTAATGAATAACCTTGCACACTACTTATCTTACTGGAGTAAAAATACCTGCATTATTATTATTTCAGCAACACTGGGTGTAAGGCAAAAAGCCCACATACTTTGTCAGTCCGTTGCAGGGCTCAATCGCACAGCCAAGCAGAAAAGAGTGTGCTGCCTGCATTCTGGTAACAGAAACCTATTAATAAAGCTTCAGTTTGACTAAAAATATTTATAAAACACAAGAAGATTATCATAGATGTTGTGCTTATCTACAATAGTAGAGCTTTAATTTGTAAAGGCCCTTGAGAATGTGTGTATATAGAGCACCATATTAAATAAATTACTAGTTCTTCAATCAAGGAATCAATTGTCCCTGCACTGCAAGCTGCAAAAACATTCAAATGCTTCACTAGTACTCACCTCCAAGCCAGGAAGTGCAGTTTGGTTTGGCTGGTGGGCTATGGATGCGGAAGTTTTTGTTTGATAGGGATTGTTTATATTTGGGTTTTTCCTTCAAAGCTCGGATTTCAGCAAGGAGACGATGTTGAAATCCAGGCAGCATTGCTGTGCCACCAATTATTACAAGGTTTTCTGACAAAGTCTTCCGTGTATCTATTGGACACTGTAAAAAAAGATGGTAGCAACATTAGAAATCTTACATATAAGTCTTTATATCTCAGAAGTGAGGCTATTCTGATAGAAACAGACATGGAAATATTACTTTTGTCCAAGGTGAGACAGAATAAGAAAAGTTTGTATAATCTCCACAAGACTGTAAGTCCATATGACAGCTCTACCTTTGTCTCTAATAAAGAAGAAGGAATGTAGCCACTGCATAAGATATTCAATTAATTATATTTCTGTCAGTGTATTTCTTAGGTGTGATCACAGAACTCTTCAAAACATCACCCATAAAGTAACAAAAATAAGACATGCAAAACAACTTTTACTTATAAAAACCATAGCCAAAAAGTACACAGAAATAGTAAATACTGAAACCAAATGAAAAGTAAAATCTCTAAATTGCCTTCTATCTATACTATCTAAAACAGAAATGCAAATCAATGGGCTTACTAGGAAATAAATGGCTTAATTTATAAAAGAATCATAAATGAAAAGTACAAATCTGAATGTTCAAACTTCACACTCCATTAGTTATACAGACAATCACAGAGTAATAACATAAAAAAAAACAAAAAAACACCTGATCATTAACAAAAATAAAAATGTTTCTGTAAGGCTTTATATTGAGTAGTTATGAAGAGGCAAGAGAAAACTCCAAAACAGAATGTGATACTTTAAAGAAAGAGAAGACCGCTATTTTTTTAAATATCCTTAGAAGATTTCAGCCACAGAGGCCAAAGAGGAGTCTCAGAGACAGAGCTAGATTAAATGTATATTTCTAAATCTTTATGCATCTAACCCTTTTCTGATGGAAAAATGAAAGCTCAAGAGTATCATAAGGCATAATCCCAAACCCATTTTCCCTATAGATTTAATGTCATCCTGATACTCAAGATCACATCTGCAAGCATTTCTGGCGATATAAGTAAAAAATATACATGTGGAAATTTGGCCAACTGTTACAAAATTAAATGGGAGACAAAAACGTCTGATATACACAGCATCCTACCTTAATAAGGGAGTCCAGGATTAAAGTGGCAATTGATTTCTCCTCATTGTCTTGTTCAAAGAGGATCTCAATTACAGAATCTCTGAAAGCAAGTAGAGTCTTAAACTTATTTAAAAGTATTGTAAACAATATCTCTTATCTAATATTTACAAGTAACACTATGTTTTTTCTAAAAGTAATTTCTATACGGCAGTATGAGAATCAGCTTCACATTAATTTGCTGCCTATACAGTAATCCCTCCTCCATAGCGGGGGTTGCGTTCCAGAGCCACCCGCGAAATAAGAAAATCCGCGAAGTAGAAACCATATGTTTATATGGTTATTTTTATATTGTCATGCTTGGGTCACAGATTTGCGCAGAAACACAGGAGGTTGTACAGAGACAGGAACGTTATTCAAACACTGCAAACAAACATTTGTCTCTTTTTCAAAAGTTTAAACTGTGCTCCATGACAAGACAGAGATGACAGTTCTGTCTCACAATTAAAAGAATGCAAACATATCTTCCTCTTCAATGGAGTGCTCGTCAGGAGCAGAGTCTGTCAGAAAGACAGAGGAAAGCAAACAAATCAATAGGGCTGTTTGGCTTTTAAGTATGCAAAGCACCGCCGGTACAGAGCTGTTGAAGGGGGCAGCTCACACCCCCTCTGTCAGGAGCAGGGAGAGAGAGAGAGAGACAGAGAAAAACAAAGTCAAAAATCAATACGTGCCCTTTGAGCTTTTAAGTATGCGAAGCACCGTGCAGCATG
This sequence comes from Erpetoichthys calabaricus, assembly GCF_900747795.2. Taxonomy (NCBI): domain Eukaryota; kingdom Metazoa; phylum Chordata; class Cladistia; order Polypteriformes; family Polypteridae; genus Erpetoichthys; species Erpetoichthys calabaricus. The sequence continues at coordinate 69,899,979 of NC_041409.2, read as the reverse complement.
TCGCTTCAGGAAGCAGCTGCACACAGAAGGTAGCAACGTGAAGATAATCTTTCAGCATTTTTAGACGAGCGTCCGTATCGTCTAGGTGTGCAAACAGCCCCCCTGCTCACACCCCCTACGTCAGGATCAGAGAAAGTCAGCGCAAGAGAGAGAGAAAAGTAATTTGGGTAGCTTCTCAGCCATCTGCCAATAGCGTCCCTTGTATGAAATCAACTGGGCAAACCAACTGAGGAAGCATGTACCAGAAATTAAAAGACCCATTGTCCGCGAACCAGCAAAAAATCCACGATATATATTTAAATATGCTTACATATAAAATCCGCGATAGAGTGAAGCCGCGAAAGGCGAAGCGCGATATAGCGAGGGATCACTGTATAGTAATAATGGTCACCATTTTAGCACCAAGAAAAAGTCTTCCATCTGATAAAATAAATTGTTCTAGACTGCAAAAAAACAAACAAAAAAAACCCCAACATTTCCAATAAGTAAGACAATTAACAGAAAACAGAAGTGGGTATTTAATTTGAAGTCTTTCATCTCACCTGATTGATCCCTTGATGTGTAGAATGGTTTCTCCGTCCAGTGGATAATCCACATCTGGAGGTGGATCTGGACGCTAAAAATACATTTGATTTCATATAAGTAAAACTTTCTTTTTATGATCAAGAAAATGGTATATTAAGGGAAATCTATTCAATACCATTTTGCTTTTAGCCACAAAGATGACACTTACTCCAGTACAGTATCCCATATGCCACCAGAATTTCATAGTGGTGATACTGACAATAACCCTTAATTTAAGGCCAAATGCTTCACATACTTTTTTAGATGCTAACATTTTTTTCATTATTCACAAAAGTCTGACAAGTGTTAAATTCGTATTAAAGGATTAATCTTAATACATAATTCGCCAGTCTCCTCACTCACTCACGTCTGTCCGAAGCCGAATGCGCAGTCGCCTTCTGCGCACGTCACCTTCTGCGCATGTCTGAAGCCGAATGCGCAGTCGCCTTCTGCGCAGCTGCCCGAAAAACCTTACGAGACCTACATCGCGGCAGGCAGCAGATTTACGGCCGTGAAAATTCAAAGAGAAAGGCGACTACAGCCACGAAAATTCAAAGGGAAAGGCGACTTCGATTAAAGCTCTAGATGCCTGAAAGGCGATTTCGACTACAGCTCGAGGCCTAATTACGCATTCATTCAATACACCTATATCAGGTTTGTGGTGCTTATACTTATTATATATTATACTATTCCACTTGTGCCCATTTTATCTTACGTTGTCGAAACGGGCTCTTTGTCTAGTGTAAAATAAAGATTGACTATTTGATGTAGTAAAAACTTTTTTTTTTTTTTTTTTAAACTTTACAGGCTATTTATGTCTCTCCAATGGCAACAAATACTAATGGATATAAACCTAGATTTACCTGTGCTGTCCCATCAAGATTGAACTTGGCCTTTTGAATGTTCTGCCCCCGCTGAAGATCACTAACAAAACATGTACGCACTGAAAACAAGCAGAGATAGTGAAAAATACAAATATTTACTGATAACTGTAGAAAGGCAATTTCCTTTCTCAAATAATGAAATAAGAAATAAGCCATTCAGCTAAATGAATATGATTAATAGAAAGATTCTGCATAAGTCTGCATTCCTAAAAGAAAACAAAAAGTGTATGAAAAGCAGAACAGTCACAAGGGGAACAGTTTCTGGTTTAATGATGTTGCATTAAGTGAACCACTTACCTTTAATGTCTTCAATGATGCTTTCTGAAATGGAACCTGGGAATGCAAAATTCAAAAATGACAACTGCCTGAATGTATGTTTTAAATATGAAAACTACTTAATACATAAAACTAGGTATGCAAAACATTACTTTGAAAACTGACGCATTTCTTAGCAAAAGACAATTAAGCATTAAACAGTGATGGAGATAGATTGTTTTTTTAATTCACAGTAGGCCTATACTCTGAAAATTTGCAATTCATGCCTTTCATACATCCATTTTATTAGGAAAGCAAAAAATAAACAAAATTGCTTATCTTAATGAAATACTTGTTCGGCTTTGGCAGGTACTCACCCATGACAGATGGCAGACTTTGGCCATTGGTAGAGTCAGTGTCTACAGTACACTGATCAACCAGCATGCTCTCTAGCTCCCTACATGAATATAGTATAAAATAAAATTAAATACAATGAAGAAAGCCTCCTATAAAAACCAATGCACTCTAAACCAAAATATCTTTAAAGCTGAAGTTTATTTTCAAACTTTCTTCTCAACTGAAGGACTACTGTGTCTTCCAGTGGTTTATCATACATTTTGACATTCATTTCCTATTGTTATATATGATATATATGCAAAAAAAAAAAGTAAAATCTGATAATTACGGGTATATAATTCTGAAAATGGACCCAAGTCAATACAGCTTTTAAATTTTAATCATGTTATATTTTTATTTTTACATAACTGTTATAAAACTGCCAATATGACCAGATGTAATAATTTGTTTTTAAACAAGCTATTTTACACAATGCAAGGTAATATCACACAAAATCTACACATAATGCTGGTTTCCAAAGTACATATTGCACAAGGTTGTAACAATTTAATTTCTGGAATGAACCTGTAGAAAGAAAAAAAAAAAAAAAAGCGTGGATATATTTTCACTAAAGGCTACTGTCAACTTCTAAATAATTTCCTTCTGCAGCAATGTATTTAGTTAGACACTGCTGCTATTGCTAGACGCTTACCCGGAACTCTGTTTCTAGAATACCCTTGAGATCCTTTGTCACTTTACACTGAATGCCAGAAATATCTGAAAATCTTCATCATTTCATGGAGGTTTTTATTTTTGGGTGGAGCCAGAAATCACAAGGGACTATTTATACGTCAGGTGAATAGGGTGGAAGATCCAATTTAGTGAGTGATTTGTATGCCAGGAAGTCATGAACACTGAGCATATCATGGCTTGGGACATTGTCATGATGGATAATACACTTCTGGCATCATCATTCACATCTTCATGCCCCTCCTTGAAGTTCTTATGCTACTCAAAGACACTCTACTTTTTCATAGCATTCACACCATACATCCCTTTCAAAAACTCCAATGTCTCAGTAGCACTTTGTAGCACAGGTGACGCTACACAGCCGTTCCAGAAATTAAATTGTCAAACCTTGTAGACTGACAGAGGTTCCTTATTTTTTGATGGGTGTTTTTTTAATCGAAAGATACTGTATATAAGCATAAACAGCAGGTAAATGATCACTGTACAACAACATACTGTACATTGAATTCTATGGATTTGTGAAATCTTTATAACAGAAATCTTAGCATCCTAAGCATTCAGAGCACAGTTATTTAAAAAAAAATACAAACAAAGCTGAGTGAACCTTGTCCTCATCCAGCAGGAAGAGGTTGGGTCAATAAAGTGGCACTGGCATCTATCTGGCATTAGAAGAACAGATGTTTAGACTGCATTATGGGCTAGGGTAATCATTTCAAACACAAACTTAAGAACCACTGTGCCTGCATTTTTCATTTTAAAACCACTGTCTAAACAGCTGCCAATGCCAAAGTTTAATTTGTTTCTGGTAGTATTCTTTCTGGTAGTAATGTTTCTGGTAGTAATGCTAACACCTATGAAAATGTATACACTGGAATGGATTCAGTTGTGATGAACGTTCCTTTATAGACATCTATCCACAATTTTTATTTATATGCTTTCACAATAAACACATTATTAGGACTGCATTTTTTCATCTAAAAAACATTGCAAAAGTCAGATCTCTCATAACTTTAGAAGATGCTGAGAAACTAATTAATGCTTTTGTTTTTAGCTAATAATATTACTGTAATGCAGTCCTAACAGGTTGGTTTGGAGCATGCGCGGATTACAGGGCGTTAGCGCACCCACCACACGACGAACCTCCCAGATTGGGACCTGAACGAAAGGCATGAATTGGTTGCAGTTAGTAGAGATTGCAGTAGCAAAAATCTTAACCAGGTGGCGCAGTGGTAGTGCTGCTGCTTTGTAGTAAGGAGATTGTGGGTTCGCTTCTCGGGTCCTCTCTGTGTGGAGAGCGCTTTGAGTAGTGAGAAAAGCGCTATATAAATGTAAAGAATTATTATTATTATAAAAGAAATTCTGAGCATGCCTCAACAGTTTTGGCATCATTACACTGGCTACCTGTCTCCTTTAAAATTGATATTAAAATATTCTCAGTAGTATATGAAGTGTTTGATACTTTTGCTCCTACTTACATTTTGGAGTGTTTGTCACCTTATTGTCCCAGTTGACCTCTTATATCCTTGAACACTTATGCTTACTTCTTCGAATAATGAGCAAACGAGCAAATCTGGTCAGGTGGTCTTTTGATGTTTTGCACATACTGAAAAGTCATTCATAATGGCTAACACGGTACAACACCCTAGTACTACAGATGTTATGCACATGAACTCTCCTAAAAACAAGTTTTTTTTAATCTAGCTTTTTCATAGCTGCATTTTAGTTCCACTTCTAAAAGATTATACATTAGGTGCAGTGGTGGCTCTGAGGCTAGGGATCTGCACTGGCAATCGGAAGGTTGCCGGTTCAAATCCCGTAAATGCCAAAAGAGACTCTGCTCTGTTGTGCCCTTGAGCAAGGCCCTTAACCTGCAATTGCTGAGCGCTTTGAGTAGAGAAAAGCGCTATATAAATGCAAAGAATTACATGTACTGAAATAACATATACTTCTTGAATTTGCAATCATCTACTTTTCTCTGCTTTCTTTTGCTGTTTACAGTATTGATCAGCTACTTGTTACATTGGAGTAAATGTAGATGCTACAACTTTGAAAGGGGCCCATTGCATTGAATGTATTAGGAAGAAGCTTAAAAAAAGATAAGAACTGCTTAAGCATTTTTATGTTAGGTAGTATGCCCAGTGGGGGCAGGCACTCTTAACTTTGGAATCCCCAAAGGTTTTTTTTTTTATGTTTTCTGTTCGCCTGGGCCATCTGACCAGCATTGGAATAATTATTGAAAATGAAAATAAATACTGAAAATGAATCAATAATTAAGAACTCAACATTATCTATTACTTGTACTGTATATCTTTATTATTTAAGCGTGTATTGATTCATTCTTATTTACTCTTTTTTGTATTTCATGCATTCATATACTTATTTCTAAGTATTTTTTTCTCAAAACATGTGACATCTTATAATACACTCTGAGCTCATAACTTGTATGTATGCTATAGAAATTAATGTTGTTGTTGTTTATCCAAATACAATATTTTGTTCAGACATTTTTTATGGTTTCTGCCAAAATGTGTAAATATTTGAAAAGCATTCCTCTATTTGATTAGCTCATACAGAACAGCAGACACTAAACAGATGGAACAATATGAGTTACATTACTATTGTGCATGAGTGTCTAGTCTTTTTCACTAAAAAAACAGAGGGAAATGTTAACAAGTAGTGTATGCAAAATGAAAATAAACTGCAAGTAAAAAAGGATTTCTGAATTACAAGTTAGGTAGAATATAAATCTTGGTAAACATTCTTACAAGTCTGTGCGCTGTTAATACCAGACTCTAAAAATACAGGAATAAATAGTGTCTAATTTAACAAGGAATTCAAGTTCAGTTAAGAAATAATCTGTAATTAGTAGATAAAATCCAAATTCAAACACTAGGATAAAGCTTCAAAATTAGTGTACTAGAAAATGTTATGGAGGTCACTATATTATAAGGGCAAAAAACTTCTAAATCAATATGTAGTCTTTATCTTGCTTGAATTACAGGAAAAGTGTAATAAAAAAATTGAACATAGTAATATAATGATGTCAGTTTCATTATAATAATTGTAAAATGGAGTTACACTTACTTGTGGATGGTTTTTCCACCCAAAGGTAGAGCTTCCCACAATGATAAAATAGGGATCCCTTCATAAACCTTAACTGGGATAAGGACATGTAACAGAACAAATTTCCACATCATTCTCCTACACATTGATTGTCCCATTTACTACACTTTACTAAACAACTTTATTATTGCTGAAGACATATGTTAGTGGATCTTGACAATAAAGCAGTCACATTATTGCTAAGGGCCTTTTTTGTTTTACAGCATACCGCCACCTTACACCAACATAAGGAAAAGAAACAGTACAATAGTACTAATGAGAAGTTTGGAGAGAAAAAAAAAAGAGTAAAAGAAAAATAAACTGCATAACCACACAATTCTGACACACTGATTGGAGCTACCACCTCACATCTCAGGACGTCTGGGTTCAAATCACAGCCTAGACACTGTCTTGTGGAATTTACATTCCCTTTGTCTAGACTTTTCTTCCACATCCAAAAGAAATGGATGTTAGTCCTATTGGTAATTCAAAATAGCCCCATTGTGACTGAAAGTGTATGTATGTGTTTCAAAGTGTGCACATCCAGAATTGCTTTCCACTTTGCACCCAGTACTTTTGGGAGAGGAACTGGCACCATGCAACCCTAAGCTAAAAACGGGATAGAAGACCATGAACAAAAAATGCTTAAACAATGGATGGAAACTGTATAACAGACAGATGCATATTATTTTAGCTGTCACTTAAGAGAAAAATTCCAAATTAATTTTTCAGTATGCTTAATTATGACCCGAGCAAAAATAATGTTAGAAGCTATCCAGATGTAAAAAAAAAAAACAGAGTTCTATGGATTGCACAGGTATGGGTGTATTCAGTAAATACAAATCCAAGAAGAACAGGTCTTAGTAACAAAGGTGATTAGGAGTAATATTGGGGTGATTGGGAGCTGACTTTGAGAGGGTGAAATACTTCATTCTCAATAACTCTGGCCTCTCCCTCCCTGTCCATATCAGTTCACTAATACTGTAAATCTCATCAACCTAACAGTATATAGTTAAGTGCACATTTCCCAAGGATTACAGACTTGAGACTCCAAAAAGAATACTGCGCCAAGGCAGCACACTGGGGAATACCAATAATGAGACTAACAGAGCCTAATAAGGTGTTGGGTGAACACTGCCATTGTAACGGTATCCATTGTTGCTCACCAATAAAAGGAAATATGTATATTCAGAGATCTTAACGACATAAATAACCTGCACAACGTTCCTATATTCTGAATGAGAGCTGCTAGTCTATCAAGCTTGGTCCTCTTCAGAAAGGGACAGAAGCAGTTCTTCCTGAACTTTTCATTTCTAATCCATTCTGGACAATAAAGAAATTAGCCCAATGAAACTTTAAAACCCTGACTTAGAGAAAAAAAAAGAAAAAAGTTTGCCACTCCAGCTCAAACAGACATCCCATTCAGAAAAGAACAAATCCATTTTGAATCTGTACATATACTATTTTATCCACTTTCTGGTGTAAGCATACTTTCACAGTCGCATCCAAGTCAAGTATATAAAAGAAACCCCTGGTGGGGAATTTTATACTCATGATGCCATGTCAGTGCTCAATAAGTTTTGGATTTTAGATGCTCAACATGTATTTAGATTAATAAGTTATGGCTATATTCAGTCTGTATAGGTTTTTCTTCAGTAATACTTTTAAACTTGTACATGTCTGCAACAACTACAATAATTTCATTACATTTAATTTTAAAAGTAAGCTAAATTGATGGAAATTATCATCACAGGGAAGTTCAAATTAAATATTTTAAAATAAAGAAATGTATTCTTATTGCAGGTCAGAGAGGTACTGCAAAACATTGCACATTTCAGCCATTCCCATATGATACCGTTTTGCCATATGCTACTACTATGTGATTCACTTTGGAAAGCCAGACTTTTCAATGTCATTAATGTATGTTGTAATCCAATGCCAATTCCAAACGAAGGCACCCACTGAGTTGAGTGTTTAACCTTAGTGATTTACACTACACAATACGAACTTGAAATTTCAAACTTAGATAGATAGACAGATAGATAGATAGATAGATAGATAGATAGATAGATAGATAGATAGATAGATAGATAGATCTATCTATGACAGAGGTTCTGAAACTGTGGGGCGGGCCACCCTGGGGGGGCGCAAAGATGTGAAAAAAAGAAAACAAGAATCAAAAACATGAAAAATATATGTATTGAAACCAAAGCAAATTAACTTAAACTACATTCTGATACTAGAAAAATAAATATAGTGTTAGATAAATATTGATAAAAGTTAAGTAGGTATAATAAAATATACATCTATGATATATCACTTATTAAAAAAGAACAAATTGGTATTAGTGGGCTCCTTTCAAAAAAATGTTAGGGGGGCACGATTAAAATTGTTATGAAAACTCGGGTTGCAAATACTTAAAGGTTGAGAAACGCAGATCTATGATGATAGGTAGTATAGCACAAAAATACTTCTATGCTAAAATAACAATATCCGAGAAAAGATTCTACCAATTAATTCTGAACCTGCAACAATCATCTGTCCTGATTTTCAGAAATCTATCTTGAGGCCCCTGGGAAACATTGCATTGCCCATAAATTGGACAATGCCCATAGATTGAAAACTACTGTTCAAAAAGGATACTGGGAGAACAAGAGTCTCTGTATAACCGCAGTCCATCACCATTGCAGAATTAATTCCAAGAGTTAGAAGAGACATAAGATGACTTGGAGCAAAAAGAATAGAAGGAACCTGTAAAAATTAGAGGGGAATGAGGACCTAGAAGCAATCTGCAGTCTGGAAATAAAACATGAATATATTACAATACTGTAGATACATATTAAATCTGTAGGAAATGTTTACTGTTTTAGCTTACAGTAATTTAAAAGGTGTAGGAAACTTGACTTCATACAGTTTTTTTTGTGATCAAATTTTTACTGATAAATTGAAAAAGGAATACAGCAAAAGAAAACCAACATTAATAATGAATGTTTTGGCTATATAAAATAAATTGACTTCATATAGTTTGCAAAATAAAAATGTCTTTGCCTATGTAAAAAAATATTACTTTATCAATTAGGCACCCAGGTGCCAATCTGGCAATTCAACAAGTCATCTGTGGTAGCACCTTTATATTAATTATTATTCTTATCAGTTAATTGTGGTCTACAGTGTAAATGTTCATTCAAAAGAATTAATAGACTGTATTCATTACTTGAATATAGTTTTACTGTTGGTACAGCTGCTTCTGTTTTCCTTAAATATTAAATTATCCCTATGTGCTGCAAGCCAAGTACCTCAAAATATCTGAAGAAAACTTTAGTTAGTGTTTCTCTGAAATGTGAGGGACACAAAACTGACTCAATGATCACAACTCTTCGATCCCGAGGATTCACCAGTAAGTGTCTGTAAAATAAGAACATGATCTGTGAACAATTACATTTGGATGACTATACGGTACATTAAGACATCATAATATTACCATTAGCAATTTCAAGATGTTTTCATTTTTAGGTTTTGTCGTTTTCATTTAAAGGCAGATTAGAATATTGGTGATAAAGAAGTGCATACCTAAAATACAGCATGTGAATGAAGTCCTTGAGGAGGGAGAACAGCTCTTCTGTGTTAACATTGTACTGGACCACTTTAACTGGCTGAAAAGGTAAATCAGACCTGTATTAGATCCAGACTATGAGGAAACCTTGCTATCTTGCCAATTTTAAACTGAATTACCTCTCTCTTAATATAGTCAAAAAACATGACCTGCAAAAAATACTTATTCTCCACTTGAGTAAATATATGTTTTGGAGTACATTTAGTCCAGAGAATAACTACTCTTGATCCCTGCAGGTTCTTCTTTGATGGAACAGAGGCAATGTGGCAACAGATGTTTACTCTACTTAAACTGAATTTCAACATATTTCTCTGAAGTGGAAGAGGAGTAAAAGAAAATAGTTTTTTGTTTTTTTTTATGGAAACAAGGCACACATTCTGCTATCTGATGAAGGTATTAATTCTCCAACAAAACAACTGCTTGTAGCAGATGAGTTTTTGACATAGTTTACAAGGCTCAGACCGCCTGAACACACATCCCAGTTTCAACTGGCACATTATTTTTTGTTGATATTGCTAACGAATATATTCAAATCCCTTAATAAAGGTCAATATTTTGGTATCCCATGTAGTTTGGATTTTACTTTGGCTCAGAAGGTGCTGCTCCTTTGGCTGTTAAACGAAAAAAACAGCCTTCAGATAATAGTACTATCAACCCCATTTACTCACTTAAAGCCAATTTAATGCCAATTGTACTTCTGAGTGAATGCTCATTACTTGTAAGCTCTCAGGTACAAAAGCCTTACTATAGGGCTTACGAGTTAAAACAAAATCAAATGTCTATGTTCCTTCCTTCGAAGGGATTTACCCATTGCCTGACAATATAGCAGTCTCCATATAAACACAGTGGGCTTTCCTGAATGTTACCTATGGAAATTTCAGCCATTATCTTGCTCTGACAGGCAGGGGGCATCAGTAATCACTCAGGTACGAAACAATCATTGAAACTGGTAGTTACAATACTTTAACTGTAATGTTGTAACATTACAACAGATTTCTTGCCATGTGATCCTATTTTGTGTGAATTTCATGTGCTACTATACTATTAACAAGAAAAAGATCTGAACTGGATTAATACCCATACCCCAAAAAAATTGCAAATATTACAGGATCCCATAGGCTAATTTTTAAAGATGACAATAGAATCACAAATAAACATTACAATAAAAGCCAGTCATAAAAAACATTTTGCATTCTGTTTAATCAAGACAGTGACACTGTTGGCAGCACTGCTGTCTCAAGAATCCAGCATTCTAAGTACATTATGGATCTGAGTAATTAACACGTTAAGTGTATTTGAAACAAAAGTATTTAAAGTGGAATGACAATCTCACATTTTCTTATCACAATGTGTCTAGCTAGATTTACAGCTAAACATATGGTTTACAAATGTTATTTTCTGCTTAAAAGCAGTGGAATCACAAAGTTCCTATACTGAAATTTTATGTAAACTTCGGAATTGAAAGAGAAGCTGAACAATGTACAACAAATACAAAAAAATGGTAATGCAGCAGGAGGATATAAAAAAAAAAAAAAAGATTTACACTGAATATTATGGAAGGGATATAGGTCAGAAGTTTCTTTACATGGGCACTAATAACAATCCATTATCAATCAAAAGCTTTTATGAAATTATTTTCAAGACAGTTTGGAATTTTCATTAAGTATAAAATACTAAATTGCAAATAAAACTTCCAAAAGCAGAAAGATATTTGTTTGCAACTGGAGTCTCTAATAAAGAATGCATTATTACATTTGTAGGGATAAACAAAAAACTATAAACATGCATAATTGAAAACTGGGTGGGCACTCAAAGAAAACAATTCTGCTATTAACAACAAATTTGCTAAAAGATGCAAAGACTCACCTGTGTAGATCCCGGCCTTTGAATTTCACTTGGAATAATGCATCTTGGCCCACATTCCCCGGCAAAACCACATCTATACAAAGATACATATTATTAAGAGTCTCAAAAGATACACAAAGTTATGAGTGTTTTAAATGAAAATCATTCTTCTCTCCAGTTTGAACAGATATTAGTCAATTAATACACAAGTGCAGTGCTTGCATTGTAATGATGCATCAAAATGCTCTAGCATGTTTTATTGTTGAATTCTATCTACTCTAGAATCCACTTTTGAAGATTAATATTAGCATCACAAACGTATTTGCCAGAACCATGTTAAAACGAGCTACTAGAGCTACATTTTAAATACACGGGTACAAGGAAATTAATATATCAAATAGCTTTTTAATTTTAGATTTATAAATCAAACTTGATTGGTCACATACAATCTCTGAGAATGTGCATTAGGTAGAATATAAAAGGGACTGTAAATAATAATACATAAGTTTATAAATATCAATAAAAAAATCATGTTAAATGACAGCAATAGTATGGAAGTCATTGCATATTTTTTTATAATTTAACAAGTAAATAATAAATAACATTAGGGAAGTAATCATCATGTAGCTCAAGACATTAAATATGGAAACAAACACCCTACTCATATCAGTACTCAAGGAATCTACAACATGGTCATGTCACACCTAGCTTTGAAAAGATGATTTTTTAGGGAAGAAAAAAAAAATTCCAATTTGCTATGAAGTCCAGTGTTTGACATGACACCCAAAGTTATATCTGGACATGTTGATATAGTAATGCGATTCTAGTCTGTTGTTGTTTAAGTGACATACTTAACAATATCTTGCTATTCTATTCTTTTAGTATAATGTTCAGCATCATGTAAGGTTTCCTTCAGTGATGATGTCTTTCATATGCATTCATCTTGTCATCACAGCTTCTCTTTATTTTCGCAATAAAATCTGTGCTCTCCGATAAGGCACCTTTTGCGCATGAGATGATGCATATTTTTTGCTCTCTCTTCACTACAGGTAATTTCAGAGTGTAAGAAGGTCCGATATGATCTACAACTAAACAGTTTGTGTAATGTGCACTTTATTGTTTGCACAGTACTCACGTATATTATTAACACAATTCACAAACATTGACTTTTCTTTGACTCTGTTTTCTTCATGACACAGCGATGATTTTAAAACACTTGGACATTTTTTGTTATTGCAACAGGAGTGGATGCAAAACTTCAGAAGTTTTTTAATTGACGTATCTAGATTTTTTTATTCTCAGGTATAAAAATGATGTAAACAAAATCAGTATCCATATTTCAAGAGATTATCACGCATATATCCCATAATGCTCTGCTTAAAATTTCAGAAAAATGCATGCTCCAATATAAACAAAATCAGTTCAGGAAAGAGAATCGCAGTTACATAGTTAACAATTTTACCTTCAACCTTTATGCCTGAACATCTAGAAACATGAATGACAAACTTGACAGGCACCCCGTCTAAGTGATGAACACAAAAAAACTTGTTCCGGCTTGCCGTCAAACAAGTAACAAAACTATACACCAGTCGCAGAACTAAGGTAACGCCTCATGAATTCAGATAGTTCAAAATATATACAGTATAACTCGTCTAAAATATGAACTAGAAAGCCAACTCGAACTGTTAATGAGAAAATAATATTGCCAGGTATTTATGTCCGAAAAATAAATGTGTATACTGAAATACATAAAGCGTAATACAATTATTTAATAACGACCATCAAACAGCATCTTCACTTAGTACTCCGGGAGTGGATGATTTTAAATGTCCACGTAAAAGCTGATTGGAAAAACTGAAAAACCTGACATCAACCCACACATAGTAAAACACCTCAAATGAAAAGCAATATTGACATGTTCGATTTTAGGAGTAAGCTAAAGACAATGAACATTACAGATGGTCAACACTATTATGCCAGAAACAATCACAAGAGGAGAAGCGGATCTTACTTTGTATAGGCTGCTCCTAAGTCGACGACAACAGCTGTCTTTTCGCCTCCAGTTCCCAGTCCCTCAAACAAAGGCATTTTACCCCGCCAGTTTTCGCAAAAATTTGCAGTATTATTGACAAGAAACCATATAACAAACGCAGAACAACATGTAAACCAGAGCGAATTGAGGGCGGGGCGGACAGGCTGAAACTGGGGTCCTATGACCCAAGCTCTTCAAAGAGGCTGCCCCGTATGTGCCTGAAAAATTCGAGCATACCTATGAATTTATGAAGTGTCATTAGATCACAGATTATTCCTTCAGCAATCCACACGATACAAGGCGGAATAGGTTTTCATTAAAATTAAGGCAATCTTACGGCCAGCAAAAACAAAGAACAACCATGACCGCAAAAGGTCCTGCTGTACTGTTCTGATCTTTTAAATCATAAAGCGTCCCTATGCGTAAATTCTTCTTGCTCTTTTTACAAGTATATTGTGTTTTCGGCCTACTATTGTAGCAAAACTAAACATATCAATGAATTAAAGTGTTCTTTATTTTTGTTTTATAAAATTCAGGTTATAAAATACAGCCATCATAATTGATCACGATTACAAAGTCTACCTGAACTTATAGCGCCTAATTATAGCGTGAAAAAGATTTGTAGATTTTGCTAGAAGAATCTGAATTTAGGTCAATAAAATGTTATATTACATTGAAAAACAACGCCCACGGTACCTAACGGTAAAGACCCCTCCCTAAAGGGATCACCGGTAGGAACTGGTTAAAAGTAGTTGATTCGTACGATTGCTGGAATGCATTTTAAACAGTGTGCATCTTCTATATGTTTCATACTGTATATTTAGTGACCTTTCGAAATTAACCCGGCATATATGGGCTGTCACACCTCCCACAGTTTATGACAATTCGTTCCCAGTTTATGACAATTCGTTCCCGCTAAGCAGTAAATTTACTTTTGCCTCTTCTATTTGTAATAATAACGTATTCTGTTACTCTGAGTGCATTCAGAGAACGAATATAGTGATTTTGCGTCTCTATACATATTACTATTTAGATAGATAGATAGATAGATAGATAGATAGATAGATAGATAGATAGATAGATAGATAGATAGATAGATAGATAGTCTGTGTCCTTTCACGATGTTTGATTACTAAGGGCACGTGAATTTTGCCCTTTAGTTCCTTCATGTTTATGCATATTGCTATGTTTTGGGACATCGCTATGCCTGATGTCTAGGTCTTAAGTCTTTCTTGCTCTGTTAAGCACAGCGCCCCCTGGCCAAATAATAAAACCATCGCTGATTCGCCGTCGCTAGTGCTTCTCTTTTCCATTGTTATACAAAAGACGCATCGCTCTGTGCACACCGAGGACAAGCCCCTCTCTCCAGACAGGAGCGGTCCTGTCACTCCCAACGTATCTACGGGTAAGGTGTCTTTCCATCCGGCCCGTTATATTTAGCATGTTCGCCAATCTGTTGAGTTGAAACATTAGAACAAAAAGGTTAGGAGCTATTGGACAGGTGTCGGTGGTCCTGTGGCATTTTGGGCATGTGTGTGTGTAAACGTATGGCAGTCACGACTATTAATTGTTTCAGTGGTCGCATATGATTTCTTGATTTTTTTTATCAGATCGTAGTATGCCTCTACTGAAACGTTTAGGCTATTTAGAAATACTGTACGTTAAATACATTATTTCCTTGTAAGTAATCAGTTTTTTAAATAAATGTTTATTCGATTTCGTACATTTTGCATTAGATGCATTAAGTATGTATTTGTTAGAGATCTAATTAAACGAATGTTTTTACTTTACACGTACATATTTATTATGTAATTAACGACAAGTATTCTGATAGTCGTATGGGTGGCTGGCCCACTCATTTCACTGTTCTCTCCAAAACGATGACTTGTGCATGTGTGGACTCACACGCGAATGACGGAAGCTAGCAAGGTGGGTTACAGCTTCGGTGATTCAGAAGTATTTAATTAATCTGAGCGAAATATTATCGTCTGTGCTATTGACAGCACTTGTATTCTTCGTACGACTCTGTGGATGCGAGGTGATGAATAAGGTGAAGGGGGCTCACCATAAAAGATGATAACATGCCTGATTTATTAGCTAGCCTGTTCGTTTACAACCATCTTAAACTTTTAGGGCCCAAAAGATTGGCGTTATTTAGTTTTATAACTGTCTGAACGGCAAATCTTACCTGTATTTGTATTAGTGCTGCTGTATTAATTTTTTTCGTAATTTCGTCATCGTTTATGTAACAACACCCGACTTTTTAAATTTGTGGGATGTTTCACAATCTGCTAAGGTTAAATATCTATCTATCTATCTATCTATCTATCTATCTATCTATCTATCTATCTATCTATCTATCTATCTATCTATCTATCTATCTATCTATCTATCTATCAGTCATTGTCCAACCCCTATCTTTTAATATGGCATAACGTGTCTGTCTTGCTAGTTCGTAGCATACTATGGCCTACTTGGATATATCTGAAATTGTTTTAATTAACACTGTAATCTATCAGTCTTAATTCTGTATAGCACCTTTCTCAGAGAGAACCATCACAAGACACAGCCAAAGGCAAATAAAGATGAAATGCAAATGTGATCAAAGTAAAAGCATATAAGTTTGTATTACCTGTTTTTTATTTTTTATTTCTCCCTTTATATATTGTCCTATTGACTAAGAGGCCATCATTTCAAAAGCACTGCACTTGCCTTTGCTAGCTAATATATTATATACAGCCAGTGACTGCAATCTGAAACAGTCCCCTTATACTGTATATTATACTAGCTGTCTGTTTGTTTTTAATTTAGAGGAATGTCAGCTTATTTCTTTAGAATCGCTATGTCGTATTGTTTGTTTCTGTGCCCATCTCTGTGTCCAATATATAAATATTGTACATATCATCTGGGTGAGGTGCGGTGCAGCTTAACATCCCAACATAAACAAACTAATTTTCATAGCATTACACAAAACATGGAAATGATCTATAAGTGCTGAACTCACCACAGTCCAACGTTTTTGTCGGACTTATCTTGGAATGTTTTTATTTCATTTGTAAAAGATAGTATACAATGAAAACTTGATACAGTGGTGCACTAATAAGCACATGAGAGTCCTGTATTGAAATCCTGGACTTGGGCAGTGCATGTGTGGAGTCTGCATGTTCTCCCCAAGTGTGTGTGAGTTTGAGGTTTTCTCTGGGTACTCAGCTTTCTTTTTATATCCTAAAGATGTCTATGTTAAATTAATTGGTAACTCTGAATTGGCCCAGTGGGGATAAGAGGGGGATTCTTTGTGCCCTTGGGTTGACTTGCAGCCCATGGGGTAGGCCTTTCACTTTGTATGCATTGCTGCTGGGACTGACTCAGACATCCTGCTACTCTGAGCTGGATAAGGCACTTCGGAATTGGATGGATGTGTTCATTAAAATCATTCATCACTTGCAGTTGTATGCTTGTTGACATATACTCAAAACAAATTATTCTTTGTGCCCTTTGTATACACTTGCACATTGCCAACTTTTATTTCCCTTTGGCAGAACAATGTTGCAGTGGTTAGCACTCCAGGGCACTGATGCAGACTCTAAATTGATGATATCTATATTGTCCCCTTTTGTCCATGAGGGTTTTCTTCTGATAATTTGACTTTACCTCCCACAAATCCAAAATGTGTGTTAGTTGACTGAATATGGGTGAGTGTGCACCCCTAACCTAATCCTAACCCTTCCTGCCCCTGTGCTGCCAGCTTGTGCTCCACCAATCAGTGAACCTAATATTGGCAGGAAGGTTCTAAAAATGGATGGGTGGACGTTTGTTTTTGCCCATGTTTTTTAGTAAGATATTATGTTTTCAAACAAATTCATTTGATGTGTCTAATTTGTGGCTTAAGTGGGCTAAGAAAATGATATGGTGTGGTATGTCTGGCTTGAATGTATTAAATGAATGTTGAAGCAAGTCCACCACATATATTTCCTTTTTAATTCAATTCAACTTATCTTTATGTTACACTTTTCACTGAAGGCAGACATAGAATGCATACCAATTTTTAAGCATTAAACAGAAAAAAAAGCAAAACACATAGCCATGCAACAACAGCATATTTAGGTACACATATATATTTATTTAAATCGATCAGTCTTTATTTTGTTTTGTGCCATTAATAGCATCCCACAACACAAGCTGCCTTACAAGGCTAATGAAATTACAAGAAAAAAATTTATGAACTTTAGCCCAGGTGCTCACGAGAAAGAAAAGTTAAAAATCAAGTGGATCAAAGAGAGATTGTTACAGTCATTTATTTTGGAAACAGGGTAGCATGGATCCCATTCCCAGTCATTGTCGTTATGACGTCTGCACGTTCTTTCCATGTCTGCACAGGTTTACTTCCAGAGAATGTTGTTTTTCTCCCCCAAGGAAGTGCAGGTTAGGGTAACTGTTACTTCTGTGTTGGCCAAGTGTCTGCAGGGGTGTGTGTGCACAGATCCTGTCATACACAGGCGCCTTACCCAGGGCTGGTTCCTGCCTTGCTGCTGATGTTGCTGAGGGTAGTTGTAGCCCCCTGCAGCCCTGAACTGGATAAACAGATTTGAGAATGGCATGTTGTGTTACCTACTTTGAGAATGGCCAGCAAGTTGGCACAATATCTAGTGTTGCTGCCTTAAAGAGATTGCTTGTTGTCTTTGTTGAGTTTCCACATTGTTTTCCTATTTGGGTGGATAGCCCCTTTGCTTCACTATTCTAAAGAAGTGCAGGTTCATTAAAATGTGTTGAATCTTTGAATACTGGATGGATGAGTGCGCCCTGTGACAAACTAGTGGCTAATGCAATATTGGTTTCTTGTTCACAGCAAGATACTGAGAAGAAAATATGGGTGTCTAGGTATGGGTTGGGGGGCCTACCTTGGTGTTTCAAGGATGTTCATATTCACATACTATCACTGCCCCTGGAAATTTGGGGGGGGGACTTTGTAGAAAACTTGCTGTCATTCCTAAATACCTTAAATTAAAGGTCTACACTTCAGTCATATAATGATTGCTTTGTTTCAAAACCATTATAGTGGCGAAAAGAAACAAAATAATGAAAATTGTATCATTGTCCAAATACTTATGAACCTGACTGTATAGCATCAATGAGTGGGCATGGGGGTAATAATAAATGGATGAAACAGTCGGGGGCTTGGGACAATAGATCAGGGGCTTAGGCCTCTGTACTCCCCCAATGCCACTGCTTTCCAAGCTCCATTCACCCATCTACTGTGTTTGTCCATTTTCATATCATCCATCCATCCATCCATTTTCCAACCCGCTGAATCCGAACACAGGGTCACGGGGGTCTGCTGGAGCCAATCCCAGCCAACACTGGGTACAAGGCAGGAAACAATCCTGGGCAGGGTGCCAACCCACCGCAGCATTTTCATATCAGCTTAATGCAATTTTAGGGTCATTGCGCCAGAGGGAGTAAGACACAAGCCAATGCTGAATGGGATGGCAGTCTATCTCACACTTATAGCTGCACTCACTCACTCACTTGCACCAAGCCAGGCCAGAAATGCCAATTAGATTCATTTTGATTAGATACATTTTATTAATCCCATGGGGAAATTCAAATGCATGCAGCAGCAAAAACAAAAAAAAAAACAAGGGTACAGACTCACAGGATGGATAATACAATTAATCGATCAATTGATAAATAAAGAAACTTAATAAGGATATCTGGTGGAAACATTGAATTCCCTGATAGCAGTGAACAGAAAAACACCCTGAGATGCGCTTCATAGCACACTGTGGTAGAATGAACCTGTGGCTATAAGTGCTCCAAGAGAGCACTCCCTGGGGGAGATAAGAGGGGATTTTTCATGGTGGCAGCCATTTTTGTCATCAACCTGTTTTCCATTACAAATTCCAGTGTTAGCCCTGTGATGGAGCAGGCTTTCCTGATAAGTTTGTTCAGGCATTGTGCTTCTTCTGTGTTCAGTTTGCTTCCCCAGGAAACTGCAGTGTAGACCACCACACTGGCTACTATGGACCAGTAGAACATTTCCAACAGCTTGCTGCACACATCAAAAGACTCGAGTCTTTTTAGCAAGTCCA
The DNA here is from genome assembly GCF_900747795.2 of Erpetoichthys calabaricus. NCBI lineage: Eukaryota > Metazoa > Chordata > Cladistia > Polypteriformes > Polypteridae > Erpetoichthys > Erpetoichthys calabaricus. The sequence goes on along the minus strand of NC_041409.2, from coordinate 69,880,509 downwards.
GTCTGCTCCGGCCCTTCTTGTACAGCGCCACTGTGTGGTCAGACCAGTCCAGTTTGTTGTTTATGTGAACGTAAAACACTTGTGCTTGGGATGTGGGAGGAAAACTTAAGATAGTTCCAAGCTATAGGTTCATTTTCACAACATTACTGTTATTAAGATGAATGGATACATGGAGACAATTATAAAGCAGCCTCTAATAAAAAACACAAATCAGGTTCATGTAAAGATGGCTTCTGTAAAATTTTATAGGAAACAGCAGATAACTTTTGAATAAAAGCAGCACCCACCATTCACTAATGAGTAGTTGTAACAAGAGTGTTTCATCATGTGTGATCTTCAGTGGAGGGTTTATGGCAGCGCTGTCCAAATGTGGCACTGTGGTGTACTACTGTGACTGCTGTTTAATATTTCCACCACTTTGAACCAATTGTTCTTTTTAACCCAAAGCTCTTTAGGTGTACATTGTTGCTTTAGAAGAGAAATGCTTTCAGTTTTTATGTTTAAACCACACATTCATTTGTCCTAATTCTTAAAAAATAAAGTACACCCCTGCTGGGTATTGTGACATGAGTAAGTAGGAGAAAAAAGAATCGGACTAATTAAAGCAGAACAATGACAGGCTGAAGAAAGCGGTTCACAAGGAAACCAGCAGCCACATCAGTCCCTCAGGGCCAAGCGTCAAAATCCATGGTTTGTGTCATGGAATATGTTACTAAATTATATTGCTGATGTCACTGAAGAAAGCACAGTGGCACAGTGACTACTACTGCTGAATCACATCTGAAAGAAACACAAATAGGCAGTTAAAGGTTTGGGGTCCCAGAGGATGCCCCATTTAATGTCCAGTGGTTTTAAAAAGATGAAAAATATTATGTAGGACTTTTGAGGTGAGTCTTTAGTCGTTATGAGCTCATCATGATCAGAAAGGACTGCTACTTGTTATGGAGCTCCATCTCCTTCTAAGCAGGTACCAAAATGAACAACGACTTCCGGGTGTGTGGCAGTTTATATGTAAAGGAGGTGGAAAGGTAGGTCTTGCAGAGTCAGGGTAGAATCATACTTACCATTAACACCTGCAGCAATTGGAGGTCCTTCTTCCTCAGGCTCAATTCTTAAATAAAAAGGATGGAAACAATTAACATTGAGAAAAACCTCCAAAAAGAGGAACAAAAAAGTTAAAGATGGGGTGGAGCTCCAGCCCGGCCATGACGTTGGTCAGGTTACTTAGCAATTCCAAATTAGACTTGTGATGGGCTGCCACCCTGCTTATGTTCTGTGCTGCTAGGATAGGCTCTGACACCCCCAGACCATGAATTGGATGAAGCAAGTTTAAGTAGGTATGTATCTAGAGCATATCTGTCAGCAAAACACAAATCACAATGATGTATCAAATATTAATTGTTATTTTTTGTTTGCTACAGAGAAACCTCTTCAGTGAGCTACTGGCTATTTCTATCAGTATCCATGATAAATTTAAGAATTTAACTAGAAACAAAGGAATAGATTTATGGATTATGTCAAGGATGAGCATATTCTGTCCAGTGATTACTGGGCCAATTCAGCACTAATATTGGGTTGAGGCCATTCCAATAGGACTAAATACAAGGGAAGCCAGTTCTCAGTCATTCATATGGGATCAGTTTAGAATCACCTACTAAAACAGTGAGCATGCACCTTCAGAATCCAGAGAAAAACTCACCCAGACACAAGGAGAAAATGCAAACTTCGCACAGATAGGTCAGGTTCAAGTTTTTTTAACATGTGTACACAGTACACTAGCATGTTTCCCACAGACTAGTTACTGTAGTGCAATTCCAACAACCAACAATAAATATGATAAACGTAACACAACACAATATGTATACAGTATATAAGAAACACTGAAGTTAATGTGCCTGTCATTCCTGTCCTTCTTAAAAACATTTTAAGAATTAGATGGGTTTCAGTCTAAATACACTAAATGACATATAAATATATATATATATTTTTTTCTAAATTACAAAACCCATTTAAAATGTGCTCAGGAGTTGATATAATCAATACAAGCACACAGATTATATGTAAAAGTAGAGAAGTGTGAATTTCACTAAACCTCAGTGTCTCCATTTTACCATCGCTTTAATCAGTTCCAGTGTCACTGGGCAGACACTGTAAGAGTGGAAGGGCCATTATGGTGTGCCTCTACCTTAAAGGATTATGGGATGAGGTGAAGTGCTGACAGCAGTAGATGGCCTCCTGAATGTTCAATTTCACAGTTAATGAAGATACACCCCACATTCTAATTACGTGTACTCGGAAAACACACCTTAGATATCCTGCTAGGGTAGTTATTTTCTTTGTTGACAAGAAGGATGGTACCTTTCAAGACACTTCATAAAATTACTGTCCTCAACAATTCCCCTCTACCATGATTACTCCATTAATTAATTAAGTCTGCGAATCAACTTTATTTACTGAACATGATCCTATTAGTGCTGATAAATTGAATGCTTCAGAGAGAGGAACAAATGGAAAATTGAGATGGGTCCAGCTGCAGACCTCCGCAGCTCTGTGATTGAGTAGCTCCGCTGGACAACCAATTGGATTGCAGGTTTTTGTCACTCGGTTTACTCTGACTTGAGTCAGATAACCCTCCCCCAACCCTAATCGTACCCACAGTGCAATCATGTGTTGTCACTGACGTATATTCTAAAGCCACAACCTCCTGAATGGAGTGGAGCTCTGGAGGTCCGCAGCTAGAGTCTATTGGGAAAATTTCATTTAGCACAGCTGTCTGATCAGTGGTTGGATGTCATTCAAGAGAGTTTCACTTACCTCAGTATTCATGCCGAATCTGCAGCTATTACTTTACGCCTCTGCTTCATGCAGTTTGTCGGTGTGACTGGCTGTTGAGTAGCCTAATGGCTGTGGATGATAACTGTCTCTAATTTTACTGACATGAGTGCCATTGCCCCCATACTGTTTGCCAGAAGTGAGTAAGCGACAATGCAAGATGGTGGAGGTCTTGAATGATACTTCTTATCTTTCTAAGGTACTGTGTGTTATCTACTGTTTGTCTTGAACAGAAGGCAGTACAGAAATGTTCTGAGCTGACCGCTGTGGGGCAGCAGTGCTACACTGTGCCACTGATCTAGTTAGTTAGGCCACTGGAAGCATTGTGAATTTGAAACCATGCAGTGCGTTGATTTATAATTACCCTTTAAATCATTTTGATGGCTAAAACAGGCAAATATGTATCATCTTAGCATCCCACTAATAGCATCATTCTGGAGCCAGGGATGGTTTGTTCCGTAAAGTGAATGCATTCATTTTGTTGACAAGTGTAACATTATACAGTACTTTACTACATCATAGAAGACAAAATACACAATTAGTAAAAAAATGAAGGGATTCTGGAGCAAGCTCTGGAGATATTGTGGTCTGCAACTACTATAAAAGAAAATGTTTTTCAAAAATTTGCAATGAATTAGTCAGTAAATATAGCATATCATTCTCAAATCTGCCGTATTCAATTCAGGGTCACAAGAGAATGAGGCCCAGCTCAGCAGCAATGAGCACAAAGCAGGAATCAGCTCTGAACTGGGTGCTCACACTATCACGGCTGGCACTGCTATTAAGGCGAATTAGGCATTTGCCTAGGGCGCAGACCATAAGAGGTGGGAGGCCCAGCCACACGGGTTAGTTACTGAACAGTCGGCTGGCACACTAATAAGCTTGGCCTAGGGCGAAAAACAACCTAGCCCTGGCACTGAACACAGTGGCCAATTGACAATAAACTTAACACAGGCACCTTTGGGGGTGTGCAAAGAAAATCCAAGTGCTTGGAGAAAAGCCACACATAAACAAAGTTATGTGCAAACATCCAGGTGAAGGATTTGAACATAAGACGACGATCTGTGAAATAGCAATGCTACCAACTGCTTCTCTGTACCATCTTGTAATAAATCTGAAATGTCACACTGTGAACAAGTAAAAGAACTTGTGTGTGTGTGAAAGTGGGAGAATATCATCTCATTAACTGACCAGTTGGTTCCTGAACTCTTCCTACTGTTTTTGGTGTGGACCACCAGGGGGTGCACCAGCAGCCCCAACCCCGATACAGACGGACATGGGACACAAGTGCAATCAAAAGTTTTTATTTTTTAATTTTTTTTTCTCATAGGAAACACCTTCCCCCATTCCTACATGTTGAGCGCAGTTCCAATGCAAGCACCAAACACTTTCTTTTCTTTCTCTTTTCTTCTCTCTTTTCCTCCACTCCTCCTGGCAATCTTTGTTGACTCTGGCTCCCACAGTATTGGCTCCTTTTATAAGGCACCCGGAAGTGTCCGTTGACCTAGATCTGGCAGCACTTCCTAGTGCGGCAGAAGTGCTACAATTGACGGCTCAGCAGCAGCTGCAGCACCCACTGGCGGCGCCCACAGAGTCCAACTTTGCCGCACCAAAATTCAGCTCCCATAGAGCCATGCAGGAGTCCGAGGCACTGCTGCAACCCAGGGGGGCTGCCAACTAGTGCTCTGGAGGAGCTAATGCTCTAGATACACTCCCTCCAATGGTCCTTCCAGTGTAGAGGTGTTCCAGCCAGGAAAGGGCCCGGCCATACGTCACAGTTGGGAAAGGCCATGTACCTGAAAAGCAAGGTTTAGAAGATGATTGAATGAATGACTTCTAAATTGACCTCTTATTGGTGAGCATTGGTGTAGCTGGCATGACGGCTTTGTCTCTTTCAAAGGTGAAACCCCTCATCCTCAGCATACATAATCCAAAATAAACATCCACTTTCATCCCTTATTGTAGAAAACCCATCCAACATCCATGGATGAATGTGATAACAAGCATGCCCAATGGTTATGAAGTCTTAGTCACCATTTGTAAAAACAGTTCAAGGGCCATTCCTCCAACCCCACCATCCATCCTGGACTTGATCTATAGACCCTGCTTTGGACCACACTCTGAGTTAAATAGCTTTGTGATGGACTGGTTTCCCCAGAGGGATTCTTCCTTCTTCCTCAAGTTCCCTGTGAAACTGACCTGGTAAACTTGTATGGAAAATGGGAGGATGAATTGATATATCATGACATGATCATGTGGTAAAAGTAGATATTTAAAATTTTGCATTGCCTGATTTATCCAAAATGTGAACTGATGGTTTATGCTACTAGATTACATCTTTAAGTCTCTTTAATTTTCCTTCTCCATGCAGATTCTGCCTGAAGATGTGAGAACAAAGTTGTGTCCATTACAACTTCACTGAAAGACATGGAATCTCTTGTTGGTTTCAGTGTCTCCCTACTTGTGTATAGCGTTGTGGTGGTCTCTGCTCTTCCACTACTTGACACAGGGGTAGCACCCACATTTACATTACCACAACAAATTTCTGGACGTCAAAATGGAGTGCCCAAAGGGAGGTCTGTCTCAGAATCTAAGGAGATTGAGGGAAATATGCAAAATAAAGAAACACATTTCCCATACACTGTTGCTGTTGTTGCTCCTGTACAAATGATGGCTGAAATGAACAGTGGGGGAAGGGAGCATGGTGCTGGATACGAGAAGATGTCTCACAGTGTGGAGTCTCAGATGAAAGGACTCCAGACTGGCAGTCCTGGAAGCTCTGTGAAAGTAAAGGGCAATAACCACAGAAGGGCACAAAGACCCACTAATGACCCAACATCACTTCACCTAGAGAAGCCAAGAGTGCCAGTCAGCCCTCACAGGAATGTAGTGGCAATGCCTCCAGTTATGACTTTAGTTAATCAAACTCTTAAACTCAAGGACAAAGTTTTAAGCTCTTCTGATCTGAAGGCCTCTGCTGAGAGAACTCGACCTCATAAAGCTGGAAGTCTAAATCATTTGGCACCTCAAAAAGAAGAAGATGGAGACATGTCTAATGAGGATGGAGAGACTGAGAGGCTGCAAAATCCATTCATGATCACTAGATTAAAGCATACAACTCCAGAAGTTGGTTCAAAAGCTTTCAGAGGCCCTGAAGATGTCCTAGAATTACGTGCAGAGGGTGTTAAGTCCGGTAAAAGGCGAAGAGCCAGTGTCATTGCTGGGGATGCCATGGAGAAAGCCACTTTGATATATGCCACTGAGGAACCCAAGATGATAAGCGAAGCAGTCAGTTCAGTGGAGCAGAAAAGTAGCCCTTTCATAGGGGCAACAGAAGTGAAGCCAAATTCAACAATAATTGATTCCAGTCAGACAATCACAAAGGCGTCAGAAGGTCCGATCACCTCCCCGGAGAGAAGCCAGACAGATGTAGTGCGGAACCCTTCAAGAAGAAAATCTTTAATGAAGGAGAAAAGCAGAGATGTTTTTGTAAACCTTGACAGTCTTGACAGAACCAAGATTGCCTTGCCAGAGACTGAAGTGGGAACATCCAGAGAGACACGGAATGAAGGAGAGAAATGGTCATCGAAGGAGGGCATGGGCATGAATTCAAAGAATACCAGCATGACAGACAACTCACTCAACAGAACTCAGGTGTCAAGCAGAACAGAAAATAAAGAGGCTATAGTCCTGTCCAAGGAAATGCCAGAAGACAGAAAGGAAGTCCAGACTGCCATCACAAGCCCAAGCTTTCTGACACGAAACAGTTTGTTATTGACTACAACAGTCAATGAGCCTATGGTTTCTTTCACTGAAATGAAAACAAGCGTCCCTAAGCTTGAAGAGAACATGCAAGCAAAAACACCTTCAGATGACTTTAATGACTTGAAAAGTGAGAACATCTATCCTACCTCAAATCCAGTTGGCCCAGACATCCCAGAAGGCATGACGCTGTCCTCTCAGAGCCCATGGATGGAAACAAATGGTAAATCTGAGCAAGTCTGAATTCATCAGCTCAACCTGCTTTATTGCTCAAAGCATGAAGTAGTAGTGTGTCCTCAATAAGTAAATGTTGGGACTGCACACCATAAGTAGGCTGATTCAGTTCACACCTTTGGCCTGTTGCATGACCCTAAGCCAGCAACACTATTTGCCAGTGTTTCAATATCTTTAAATATGAGTTGTAGCATCATCTACATAAATAAAGGGCTTATTAGTACTTATTATTTGTACAATAATTACTTATTATTGTAGTGGACATGAATCTTGGAGTGAAAATGTTACAGGATATCTAAAAATACAATGGTAATCAAAAAATAAGAGTCACTGGGATATGATTTTATCATTAGCTGGCAGGATGTTGGAGTGGTAACACTGCTGTATCTCTGCAGTTCTGCTTAAGGATTGATTCCTGTCTATGATGCCTTTTGTTCCTACTGTGTTTATGTATGTGGGTTCCTCCGATACTCCATAAGGCATAAATTCAGATGAACTATTATAAATATAAAGAGGCAAAGATGAAATATTGGGGCACCAAAGGTCAAGTCAGGTCAGGTTGGGGAGCATGCTCTGGTACAGCACATTGCTGGTACATTGCTGTACCCACCACACGACAAAACAGCTTGAGATCCCAGTTGGCAACCCCCAGGCAGACACGCAGTCCACTCCCACTTTCCGGAAATGACCATCTATCTGCTGCAGCCAGGTGTTACATAAGCCGTTCAGGTCCTCAGCAGTGTGTGAGTGTGATCACTGATGGATTAGCATTTTGCCCAGGGTTGCTTCCTACCTTGTTCCCAAAGCAGTTGGAGTCATTTTCCAGTGCCCTGCTTAGATAGATTATCTTAAGTGGGTTCAGGACATTGATGTTTCCTAACATAATATTACATTTTTGAACTTGATAATCCAATCCCAGTTTGCACTTAAGTGGAATTGCAGCCTGCCCCAACTGAACTGATCAAAAGCCTGGAATCAACTCTGAATGGGTTTGCAGAGCTAATTTAGAACTTCTGGTTAACCTGGCAATCTTTTATATAGAAAGCAGGAAAACCTGGAAAAAAAAGTCATATAGAGTCATAGAGGGAACATGCATACTCCGCACAGGTAGGGCCTGTGTTGGAGCCTGATGCTCTGGAGCCGTGAAGTAGCAGTGCATGCTATCACAAATGTTACAGAAAATGTTAAAATATTTAGATATTTAAATGGAAATCTGTTATACTAATTACAGAGCAGTAAACATCTCACAAGTGCTGTAATTAATAAGCTGTGCATATTTCATACTCTTGTGCAAATGTTTTTTTCTATCCCTTAGTGTGGATTTGAAATAAACAGGATCCATAAATGTCTGTGAAATGTTAAAAAGCTCAAATTGTAATTTACTGATATGTGTCATGGTTTACCCTTACAGGGTCTTCTTATACACCAGTGTCAGAATCCACCAGTTCAGCAAAGAGTGCCCATTCCAAACTGCTGCCAAACACAAGTCAAGGACTGAAAAGTAAAACTGAAAAGGATAACACTGTGCACAGCAAAATTGTGGCGCCCTCTTCAGAGGACGTGCAGGTATCACTGCCAGCATTCAATGTAACCCAGCTCCCTGGAGCTCAGCATCTGACCACATCCCTCACTGAAAGACCTGTGCCCTCACAACTGGACTTAATTACACCCATAACAGCAGCCTTGTATCTATCAGATAGCAGCAATCCACCTAATGTAACCAGATCCTTTTTACAGAAGGACAGAAACACTCATCCCTCAAAAACCTCTGAACCAAATTTTAGTGAACTTCCAATCAATTTACCTTCTCCAGAAACACCAGGACCCTTGGATCTGGATCTTAGTTCACACCCTTTTGAAGTTATAGAGCCATCAGATTTGGATCTTCAAGCATTCTCCTCTGAAACACAAGACATAGAAGATCTGGATCTCAGAACACTGCCATTTGAAACCCCCGAGTTAACAGATCTAGATATGAGTACTCCTCCTTCTGAAATTCCAGGGATGTCAGACCTTGACCTAGCTGTATCTGAAGTCCCAGAGCTGTATGATTCTGACCGCACAGTGCACTCCTCAGATGCACTGGAGATATCTGATCTAGACCTCAGTACTCCATCTTCTTATTTAACTGATATCCCCAAACTAGACCTCAGCACAACACCCTCTGACATGTTGGAGGAGCTCAGCATCCTCCCCTCAGATACACCAGAGGTCTCCAGTGTTGACCCTGGCTTACTTCTTTCTGATACACCCGAAGACCCTAATGAAGACTCCAGTGTATCCCACCCTGATAATCCACAGTTCTCTGATATGGATCTTGGCACAGCTTCTCCTGATACATCAGAGTCATCGTATGTAGATCAAAGGGCACCATCTTCAGAAACAATGGAGGCATCTGAGCTGAACCTTAGCACACCATCCCCTGAGACACCAGAAACCACCCCTAAGGAGAACCTGTCTTTATCTCCTTCCAAAATCTCATCTCTAGGTCAGGAGGAAGATGTAGATTTTCAGCCACCAGTCAGATTCTCCTCTCCTTCTTCTTTACCACCATCTAGTGAAACAACATTCTTTTCAAAGGATCCTGAAAAATCCTATGAAACATCCATTCTGCCAACTGTGTCTATACTGGTAGCAGACACCATTCCAGCATCTATACAACCAAGGCTGTCCTGGATATCCACCACACATTCTGGTAAGAAATTATATCTGCTGCTCATGTTGATTTGTACACTGTCAAGCATGCTAAGGTGATCTACACCACATAAGTGTTAATACATCAACCCGGGTTTAGATGCAGGAATTTGTGGATAACAGTATGAATTTATCAGGAGGATAATACAAGGAGGTCTACCCTAACTGATCTGGCTTTAGGAAACTCCATTATTGTGCGTTGCTGTTCAAGACACTCTTTGCTTATGCTAATAAAGACACTCTCTGGCAGTCAGTTTCAAGGGAATTATCAAACTGTAGAGATTCAGACTGAAATTTAAATCAGCTGTGGGGGCATATTGATCACAATTTTACACTTATAAATAAAACCTCATCTTTCATGAACTGGCCAAGTTGCCAGTATTAGTTTGTAATTTGTTGAAACAGCTTAGAAGATGGACCCACTCAATATCTTCCTGCCACAGAGAATGTTACAGAAGGGATTAAAGGAACATATCTGATATGCCTAAGGTATCATGATATATCACACATACAGACACAACAGCTGAGTCCAGTCCTGTGTTGTACAGCTGGATCCCTCTTTTGTCAGACTCTGCCTAACCAGCTCCCAGTTCTTCTATGATCATGTCAGGATCCCTCATCTTACTCTCCCTTCCTCTGTTGGGATTTCTGAAGTACTGTACACCCCAGCAGACATTACACTCCATTTTGTAACTGAGCATACAGAACTCTGAAGTAAATGCATGCCCTTTCCATATGGAATGGACAAAGTCCATTAGCTACAGTACGAAATCAGTAAAGTATGCAAGCCCTTAGCCGGCTCCAAATGCTTACTGTGCAATTGTGAGTTATCTTAGAAACTGTACTGTGCATTCTGCAATTGCCACTTCACTGACCCGTGACAAACGGGAGCGCTTCACACAATTTGCTCTTTATGGGAACTGTGCATTGATGCATTTGGGTTATCACTTCCAAGTCTGCTTGGTGAAAGTTATTATGGCAATGAATGTTTAAATCATTTCGTACAGAATAAACTGTCTGAACTGGCGCAAGTCAAAGTTCAAAACTGGTTATGAAACAGTCCTCATGTGATACCACAATGTAATCATTTTGGGAAAGTTTTGCCCAACTGTGTTGTAAAGTGGTTTGACCATAAAGGTATGTCTGGTTGGGCACATATATTTTCTTCCTATTATTATTATTATTATTATTATTATTATGTTGTGTTTTCTTCTGCATCTGTCTTTTCACACTAGCTTGTGAATACATTTTATACATTGTGACTATTAGGGGCATTGCAGCACCCAAACCCCAAACACTACCACAAATACACAAGTCCCAAGTTCAAACACAAGGTTTATTAACCAAAATTCCTTACAAAAAAGTTTCTCACAAGCTGTAGAATCACAAATGTTCCACTTCTTTCTTCTCTCTCTCTCTCTCTTTTATTTCTCCACTCCTCCCAGGCGAATGTTGTCCAACTCCATTCCCAAAGAGGCTGAGTGTCCTCCTTTATGTTAAAACCTGGGAATACTGCTGGTGCTAGGGCATAGCCTGATGAAATCACTTCCAGGTTGAGTGGAAGTCCCTGAGAGCAAGGATCACAAATCCCCACAGCCCCCTCTAGCAACACCCCCAGGAACCCAGCAAGACTGCTTCAATAGGACTACAATTCCCAGCATTCCTCCCAGGGATCAGAGATTCTGGCACCTAACATGTCAGGGGAGCATTTAACCCTGGTCGGTTGTCTGCTCTGGTCCTTCTGTCACACTGGCCTCCCAGCTGGTATTGTTCCTCAGTCCAACCCAGCCGGGTACCCATTTCTAAACTGGCATCTTCTGTCAACTTTCTGGCTAAGGCAGGGAAGACCCTGCCTTTCTCCTTGTGCTTCCAGCAGGCTGGCCACCTGCCCAGGTAAGGAACCTTAACCCATGCCGGTCAGGACACCTGCCATGCACACCGTCCTTTATAGATACTTATGACATAACAATTTACTTCAAAAATCCAGGTGATGAATTATCTGGTTTATCCACAGTCCAGCTACTTCATTTTAAGCTTATTGCACTTGACCAACAAAGGGCTACTGTTCTTACATAAATATTCCTCTGCAGGTGAAAATTAACTTTTTTTATTTATTTTTATTTTATAAATTGCTTAGCTTGCCATACACCCAAATCCCATCTCACGTGGCACACTTCTGTCATATCACCTATGTCCATATATTCAAACTCTTTTCGCTTTTACCTTTTCATCAATATCGCATTGAATTTTGATTCCGTGTTTGGAATTACATCGTGACAATGCAACGTATAACTTCCCTTGAGTGAATATCATTTCTTTCTCTCTACAAGAAATGTGTCTGACAATAGCATTCACACAAGTGAGAAATGATTTCTCTCACGGAATTTCTGTTTCACCAACCAACAAATCTTTTAATTCTCATAGATACGCCTCTTCATTGGGAAGAAACACTACTTTTTTTTTTCCCTGATGGCAACACGAATTATACAATCTACAGGTCTCCGACTAAAAGTTTAAATTCGAACAATATATTCGATTTCTTTTCATTGTTTTATATTTCATTGAGTAATAATTTCCATTTGTTTGCACTAATGCGATCTTTACTATCCTTTTTTGGGGACTTTCGAATTTTCATACATATATTATCTCTAACCTGCTCTGCATGTGTACCGCACCAATATTTTTGGAATATTTTAATTCTCGCAGATACACCTCTTCATTGGGAAGAAACACTACTTTTTTTTCCTTGATGGCAACATGAATTAGATGATCTACAAGTCTCTGACTTAAAGTTCAAATCCGAACAATATATTCAATCTCTTTTCGTTGTTCCGTTATTTCACCAAGTAGTAATTTCTGTTTGTTTACGCTATTGCGATTTGTACTTCCATTTTCTCTAACCTGCTCTGCATGTGTGTCGCACCAACATTTTTTAATTCTTTACAATGTTCTACTTTGTCATCTACTCTTTGTTTTATTTCCGGCCGTAGGCGTGGTTAAATCTCTTGGCACATTGACTCATCTTGCGTGACGTGAAGGTGTCTCTCTGAGAAAATCACACCTCGTCTCCTTCCAACCTTCCAAGATTTTTTTTTATAATAGAGAAATATTAACCCTGCGGTGGGTTGGCACCCTGCCCAGGATTGGTTCCCTGCCTTGTGCCCTGTGTTGGCTGGGATTGGCTCCAGCAGACCCCCGTGACCCTGTGTTCGGATTCAGCGGGTTGGAAAATGGATGGGTGGAAATATTAACCTGAATGGTCCTGCGGTGGACTTGTGTCCTGTCCCAAGCTGTTTCCTACTTTCAGTCTAATGCTGCTTTGATCGGCTCCAGCCCAAAGTGGGCTTGTCTGACATTACAGGACATAATTGACTAATCAAGGATACAATCAGTTCTATGTCCCATACATTTATATTTCATATCAAAGTTAGCAGCACACTCAGTTCAGAGAGCTTTTTCAAATCATATTAATTACAGAGAATGCAACCCATTGAATGCAGAGGTCATGACCAGCCATATTATTTTCCAAAGGGGAGTATTTTAAACATATTGTACAATATTCACATGTGAGGACGACCAGTTGTCTGCCTCCATAGAAATTATTACATTTTTTTGCATACATTAATTCATTTCAATTCAGCTTATTTTTGTATAGCACTCTTTACTGAGAGCAGACTCTGAACATTGTATTTAACAAGTTTACATGTAAATGCAATTAAAAAATGACTAATTACATAATGAGTACACATACAGACATAGATTTGTTTAAACAGACTGGAAAACAAATGGAACCCAACAATATCTGTCCATTAATGAATTAATGAACTATAGCTAGTTGACAATGGAGAAGAAGAAACAAAAACTCCAGTTAGCTTTGAGACATACATGATTCACACATGGTCCTGGTTTTATCTTAAAATTTATTATGTATTCATTTTCAAAATTTCTACACGGGGAAAATGAAAGCAATGCAGTAGCAGTGGTATTGTCAGGTGTATAGAGTACAGAGTCTTTCTTCAGTGTCATGATAAAAAAACGAATTAAATACAGAACTTCACTGTACTTAATAGAAAACACAAATTGTCTTACCTGATGTACCCCTTACTTTTGGATCCATGCTCCTAATTCCTGAAACCTTGTGGAAAAAAGCTAATTCTCTATTTGAGACACCCGCAGAGAGGGAAAGAAGCAACACTTCATAATTGGATATACTGATAAAATCACACAGAAGAAGGAAAATGGAATGCACTCTTCATCCTAGTATACTGGCATCGCTCATACGTAATGTCATGTTGAATATTTTGCCCATACTTCACTAGGTGTTTATGTCAGTACACTAAACAGACTTTTTTTTTCTTTGATTATAATACTGCAAACCCCTCTTAATACAATTTAGGGTTGTGGGAGCCAGTGTCTATGTTATCGGGCATTGGGTAGGAGTTAACCAGTCTATCACAGAGTACACTCAAAGATTCACCCACGTTGAGTATGCATGTCTCAGGAAATGTGAGAGGAAATCAAGAATAGCTAAAAAGGCTTCACAAACAAAGGGACACCTTGTACCCTGTGGCACAGTATTACAATGTTGGGTCTTTGAGGCAGTAGCACTAACTACTGCACCACCAGGGACTGTGTGTATCCTCTTTAATAAAATCCCTGTGTGCGTCCAGGTGTCTGTGTGTGTGTGTCTTCTGGTGAAGTGCGCATGCGCGGGGCACGGTGCGATGCGCGATATTACTGTCAGAGAAAGTTAGAGGCGTTTTACGGAAATACAAACCAGTATTACTGCGAGAGGAAATTAAAGGTATACAATACAGTGACGCATATTACAGCCACATACAAGCCAGTATTACTGTCAGAAGAGATTAAAGGCATATTACCGATGCACATACCTGTATTACCGCCAGAGAAAATTAAAGGTATATTACTGACGTACAAGCCAGCAGACATACAAGACAGTATTACTGTCACAGAAAATTAAAGACACACAATACACGGCGGCAGCCCACGAAGAACGGTCAGCTCAGCAAGTAAACATCAACAAAAGAAAGGCTGAAAGAAAGAAAAATACGACCAACAAAGAGAATGAGGTCAAAGTCCCTTGCCATTTAATATAGACTGCTCCTACTAATGTTTATGCACTACTGTTCTAGCGCCCATTATTGTAACGGGCTAAATGACTAGATAAAGATAATATTCTAATGTAATTTAAAAAAAAACATTCTCCATAACTCTCTTGCTTTGTAAACTACAGAAGTTTCTTGACTGCAGTTTATTTAGTAACAATAATGACAGCATACAATAAGGCACTTTCCCACTGCAGGAACTTTTTTCAGGAATCAGGGACCATTTGTAGTTCATGGTAAGTAGTTCCTGGTACTTCTTTTAGCTTTTTTCAGGATACGTACTTTTCATTCAACCAGGAACTATTGTGGGTGGGGCTCGCGTAATGAACTGTGCTGATTGGTTCATCACAAGCACTGGCACCATCTTACAAATCTGTTGGTAGTTTGGACTTTGGAGAGTTACCTGTGAAGATAGGATGCCACACTTTGCACCATATTAGTCATTGCCTCTGTGGTGGGCTGGTGCCCTGCCCAGGGTTTGTTTCCTGCCTTGCACCCTGTGTTGGCTGGGATTGGCTCCAGCAGACCCCTGTGACCCTGTAGTTAGGATATAGCGGGTTGGATAATGGATGGATGGATAGTCATTGCCTCCTCCCTGGTGCACCTTGCTATTTACTGAATCAAAGCCATAATCTTCCCCATGAAGTTGTGATCGCAACTGAAGCAATAAAGCAGAGGGGGCGTCCCCCATGAACTCCCAATCGCTCTTCATTCTGTACTGCATCACTTTTCATAGCTGGTTCCCTGGTGTGCAACACCATTCACTGCATCAAAGCAATAACCTCCCCCATGAAGCTGTGATTGCTTTGAAACAACACAGTGCGGAGTATCCCCGAAAGTGCCTCACTTTGCATCACATCACTCATTTTTGCATGTCACGTATTTTGCATAAATGTTACTGTTTTGTCTTGGTAGCATCCTATGTGACTTAACCTTTCGCTTTTGTATTTTTTATTGTGCATGCTTTATCAGGGTGCCTCAAATCACATAGACTTAAAGTACCACTATTTATAAGGGATTGTACTTTAGCACTTCTCCCCACCTTCCCTTGTACCTCAAGCAATTAGGCAGAGTAAAAGGACTAGCAGGGGTTAAGTTACACATTTCAATAATGTATTATTTATAATTTTCATAATAATAATAAAGGCGGCACGGTGGCGCAGTGGGTAGCGCTGCTGCCTCGCAGTTGGGAGACCTGGGGACCCGGGTTCGCTTCCCGGGTCCTCCCTGCGTGGAGTTTGCATGTTCTCCCCGTGTCTGCGTGGGTTTCCTCCGGGCACTCCGGTTTCCTCCCACAGTCCAAAGACATGCTGGTTAGGTGGATTGGCGATTCTAAATTGGCCTTAGTGTGTGCTTGGTGTGTGGGTGTGTTTGTGTGTGTCCTGCGGTGGGTTGGCACCCTGCCCGGGATTGGTTCCTGCCTTGTGCCCTGTGTTGGCTGGGATTGGCTCCAGCCGACCCCCGTGACCCTGTGTTCGGATTCAGCGGGTTGGAAAATGGATGGATGGATGGATAATAATAATAAAGTAGCAAAGTACACGTGAATATAGGCAACCATACAATGTGATGAATGTTTGATGTGTAGTTTCAGGCGGCACACAGACTTGTAGTTACTCAAATGTCTCTGGTCAAGTCATCATTTCTAGTCAGCTTTCCTCAGGACAGGCCGCATGCCTGTCTCAATATGGCTGCCGAGTTGTGCTCCTCATTGTTGTTCTCTTCATGGCCATGGTGTGAGAGAGAGAGAGAGGAGAGGGAGGGGTAAAGCAGCCAACTTTATACATTCCTGTCCAAATCTTTAGACCAATGGGGTATTGTGGTACAGAATGGCCTCTGATTGAAAGCCATTCCCAAACAACCATACTTCAGACCAATGGGTGCACACACTGCCTTTTCACACCTGCCCTCAAGTAGTGGATACTTGCCAGCTAGGTAGTTTTATGCGGGGGATGTTTCATAGAATGTCCTGCAAAGAATCCAAACTGGTTTTGGTCACCTTCCTCTACCTTGCAATAAATTTTACATCCTGAGTCAGCCCTAAAGACTGGAGGTTGGTTAGTTAGACATGAAAGCATTGCTGTTCTCATCAATTTCTGATCCTTCTTTTCTTTGTCATGACTATATGCACAAAAGGGAAAATCACCCCATCAAAATAACAATTTAGTGCTCCACTGTACCAGTATCCCTTCTTTTTTCATATATTGTATGAATCCATTTTCTTTATTACAGGGCCCCAATGCGTGGAGCCTAACCCTGGCCAAGACACCAGGTCATCACAGGGCACACATTCACAATGGTCCAGTTTAGAATCAACAACCAGGTCGTCCTAGTTTATGAACATTGAAATATACCTTAAGTATCACAGATTCAGAGAGTACAAAAAAACCCTTGAAAACACTGATTTAAATAAATGTGCAGTAACAAACTAATGGTTGAGTGACCTATGATGTTCATGTGTAATAATAAGACTGAATCCAGTAAGGTGCTTAAGACCACAGTCACTGTACCCTGATCAGCTTACTACCATATCTCTGTGCAAGAGCCCTGAATATGACTGAACAGCTGCTTTGAAAATCAGAAGCTGACTATGACTGATTTGTTTATTGATAGTTTATTTATATACAAAAAGTCAACTGCAGGCTTCCTTCTTTTGTGTTTTCTCTTTCACTGCTCTTTAGAAACAGGAGACACCCAAACTTCTAACAAAACCGCTTCTGTCAGCATGCAGACTCACCACCCTGTGATTTCTAGCAGCAGGCATTCGGGAAGCCTGGTTAGTCGGCTGCGGCCCCCTCCTGAAACTGGACTGGAGGATCTGGAGAAACTGGAGTCTGAAGGTACATCTGGCGGAATGCGGGAGGGTGTGCATTGAGGGGGCAAATCAGTATTTTCCAAGATGCATTCAAAAATGTATTGAGTTGGTTAGTTTTTAAAACCATTGTAGATGCCACATGGGCAGGACGGGTATCCAGGCCAGGAGAGGGAATGGTTCCTTGCCCGGACAGGAGACTCCTAAGAGCCAAATAAGCATCCCGGCCAGGGGGAAGAAAGGGATCTGGAAGGGATGGACAGACAGCCCATTGAAAGAAAAAAATATCGCTGGGGGTTTTTTACTCCCCCAGCACACTAGATGGCAGAGGCATGCAGGGAGATGTAGTCCGGCAGAGCAGCCCTGCTGGGGTCACTGGGTGCCACAAGAGGGCGCTGCAGGGAGACAAGCTCCCTGCTGTGATAGACTTCCGTATGACCTGGAAGTGCTTCCATCGGGCAATGGCCCTGGCACTGGAAGTAGTCCTGGGTCCTTAATAAAAGGGACTGTACTCCCTTGGCCTGGTAGATCGGAGCTGGGAGAAAGAAGGGCAACACTCGACTGGAGGAGGGCAGTGCAGTGGTAAGAGTTGGAAGGAGAGAGATTTTGTGGATATTGGAGAGAGAAACCTGTGTTTTGTGTTCTTGCAACTGTGGAAAGGATATTGGTGAATACACCAACCCTTATTTGAACCTGGGACAGTGTGTTTGTGATTGTGTCGGGGTTTGGGCTCGCTGATGCCCCGCTTTCCATCACACCATCTGCTCTGATACTCCTCACTATACTGGCATGAAAATGGTAAGTATTGAAAGGCTAATCTGAAGCAGAAGTTCCATTCACTTCCGTCTTTCCCTCTACTGCAGAGGAGCATGACAGTGAGGAAAGAGATGAAGAGGAAGAAGAGGAGGAGGCAGAAGACACACCTGAATCTGATGAAGATGAGAGTCAGGAGGATGACTTGGAGATGTTTGCTGTGACCCTTGTCACAGCCTCCCTGAGCCAAACTCCGTATCACCTTCCTGCTGGGAATGACTGGGCACAGCGCAACCAGGGTCTCGGTATGTTCTCTTCACTTTTCTATTCCCAAATGCATAGGTGACCATGGAGTGAATGCCGACTGTATGCTTTAGGGTCAAAATATGTAGAACAGGGTAGAGCAGGTTCATCTTGTCCCAAAGAACAGTTTGGACAAGAAGGTGCTGTTTTGCCTGTATTCTTCTGGGCTTACCAAACAACTACAGCATTTATTTATTCAAATTTTTTTTTTATTAATTTTATTTAAAAAACAGCATTCCATAAAATCATGTCAAGTTTAACAAACCATAACTTAGCCCCACCCAAGAGAAAGAGAGGAGAAACTACAAAATAAGCAAAACTAAAAAAAAAAACAAAGACAGAAGAATATCCTTTTCCCTGATATAAGTGCTCATTCTAAGATTTGATTAATTAGATCCTGCCATATTTAAAAAAAAAGTTTGAACAGATCCTCTAAGTGAGAGTTTGATTTTTTCCAATTTCAAATATTATATAACATCAGTTACCCATTGACTTAAAAGTGGTGGGGTGGGATTCTTCTTGTTGAGCAAGATATACTGTAAGTCTACAAGCTAATAGTGAAATAAAGGCAGTTACAGTTTGTTTGTCCTTCTCTACTTTAAGACCATCTGGAGGTACGCCAAACACAATTATTAATGGATTTGGAGTGATTGTGACACCAAGGCTGTCTAAAAGGCATTTAAAGATTTTGGTCCAAAATGATGTTAATTTGGTGCACGCCCAAAACATGTGACCCAATGAGGCTAGAGGTCGATTGCAATGTTCAAATGTTGAATCTTGCCCTGGAAACATTTTGGAGAATTTTAAACAAGATACAGTAAATGTGCTCAATAAAAGATTTTAAGTAGGACGATTGAATGCTTGCACATATGAATTCAACATATTTTTATACATGAAAGTAACTCAAAGTGCTGTAGAACCTCTACATTCATTAAAAGCCCTGTGACCTACTGGGCTTCTGAGATTCAACAGCAGACAACTGATAATGGTGCGAAACAATTTAGGGTCTTCTGATCAGTTTATCATCTATCAGCCTGGTTCTTTTTTTTGTCTTTGTCTAAGCAATAGTTCAAATTGTCCACTTCTGGTAGGATGACGAACATTCTAGAAGCACCTCTTGATAAGCTGTCTGCATATGTAACATGCTGTTAGGAAGATTTCAGTGTATATTTTTGTGGCACACTTCTCGTTTATGAACGTGGAGCACTGCTGACCGATTGAGCTCATTATTAAGACTTTTTTGGTGTGTTTTTTAATGTGTAGTAATTATTATTTGATATTTGTTTCAGTTTGTTTGGTTTGAGATGTTGTATCAGTTGTTTTGCAGTTAATAAAATGTTATGGCACACATATCAGTTGGTGGATGTTGACGATGCTTTCAGGTTCAGAAAATGTCTCCATTCTCACCCTTTTTTTGTTGAGATCTCTCACTTTGCGAAGAATAAAGTCTGTTGGAAGAATTTTGAGTCATTTGACTTTGTATGTCAGATTCAGAGGTTTCATTTTGCCCTTTAGTGAGTTGAAAAGATCAATCACTCAGATTCCTTCCAGTTTCACATTTCTGAATCTGGATAGAATCATAAACACATCAGCCACTCGAGCTGGTTTCTCCATAAATATGTCTTTATTGTGTTATGGCCTACCAAAAGGCCTAGAGGTATATATATATATATATATATATATATATATATATATATATATATATATATATAAATAGGCCACACACAAGTGAGAGAGTGAGGGAGACAAAACACAGAAAATAACTAAACCAGCTAACTAAAAAAAACTCTATTTATTGTCAAAAATTATGGAGAAAGTTACACAAAACAGAAACAAGGCAGGAGGACAACACTAACTTAGCTATCTAGTTAAACAAAGTTTACACAGCTAGATACACCTATCCAAATTTATCACATAGATGGCTATCTTACAACAATTACATCTCTTTAATAAGAAATAAGAAACAAAAACCCAAAGCCAGGCTATTCAACCCCAACTCTCCATACCTTGCTCTGTGGAACCCAAGTCCTTCTTCTCTCAAACTCTCTCTCTAACCCAAACAAGCTTCTTTAAAAATCTACACCCCACCCACAACCCAGGTGATTTATTAAAAATGGGCAACTCAATCGGTGGGTAATTAAAATAAAATAAAATAGGTTAGTGTTCAGTAAAAATTCAAATATACCTTTTGAAAAAGAAGAAAAGCAGTGCAGAATATGTGCAAAGTTGTATATAAATGCAGTAAACATACAGTAAATATGTCAATTTATAAATATGGCAACTTCAATAACTGCCATCACGTCACCCTGGTTACAAGTTTAATGTAATACTGTGCAGTTATTAAATAGCATTATTAGGTAATAACATAGCCAGTGTCAGAGGTCACCTTGCACCCACACTCAAATAGATGTTTATTCCATTCCATAGATACACACAAAGGTGACCACATTGGAACAGTTTAATGTTGCCTGACAGTACAGTATGTCTTATAAACTGTAGGGTGAATTCCACCCAGAAACAGGTAGAAGACTCAAACTCAGCACAGACGACATTACACAAGGTACACAGAGAAAGCCAAACATAGACATTAGAAGAACATACAGGTCCATCTATCTTTACCCGCCTAAACGAATATAAGGGTCTTTGTCCCTAGAGCCTATCCAGCATGAACTGGGCTTAGTGTCTTGAGCAGGGGTATCGAACTAAGATCCTGGATAGCCACAGTGGCTGCAGGAGTACTTTATAGCCATTTTTGTAGGTAATAACCAGTTACCGCTGCTAATAGGACATACTACTTTTACCTTAATTGTTATTGATGTGACTTTTTAGTTTCTTCTTTCCTTAACCAGCAACCAAAAATAACAGGATACAAAGTGATGTGAAAGATGACCAGGTGTTGCAAACAGGAGGACTTGCTGCTCCTGAACCACATTGCCTTCTTAATGCTTTCATTTTGCTGCACCAAACATTTCCAAAATTTTTGATTTTCTTTTTTCTGAGAACTCCAAGAAAATTTCAGACCAGGAAAGGTCAAAATTTCTCAGACCTTGAGACTGAAATAGATACTGAATGATGAACACATAGCTATAAGTGGGATCCTTCATGTTACTGGTTATCTATTCAACTCACTTAGCATCACATTATTGTTTGGCTGCTAGTTATTAATTGATTGGTTGACGCACAGCCCTTCAGTATCACAGTTTGTTATTATCTGTTGCGACTGATTTCTTTATTTAACTTTCATAGCGCCTCCTTGTAATGTTTGCATTAATTTGCATATTGTTTATGGGGTTTTCATACCCAAGAACTTTATTGTTAATATTTATTTTGTGATCCAAGTCTTCCCAAGAAAGTTACTTATTTTGCAATTATGCCGTGATGCCATTTTGTTTTCTTGTAGACATCACCATATTCTGGCAATGAAGTCAATGGTTGCCAGGGTAAAATGTCCCAGGATTCTCCAGGGTTGTGCTACATGCGACGTCATTGAAACATCCATATAAATATTGGAACATCTTTTATGTTGTGTCTGAGATTGGAAAAACTTGTGAAAAAATGCTTGTGTTTTCTTAGAGCTTTTCTGGTTTTAACATGTTTTGCTCTAAACTTTTGATTATGATTCTTGTTTCATCGTTGTTTTGATGAAAGATTGGTTTGATTCCTGGTTTGTAATTCTTCCGTGTCTCTGCTTTATGATGTCCTCCTGGTCTTTTACACAAAAAAATCCAGAACTATTATTTAGACAGAACATTGTCCTGGCAGAGAGAGATACAAGGAAGAAATCAGCCTTCGAGGAGCTCAACCATGTTGTAGTCTAAATGATACTACATGACATTAGGCCAGTTTCACAATCCTGGATTATTTGGATACGACCAGAAGGGTAGCAGTGGTCACAAATGTCCAATCCAGTTTCTTAATTAGACAGAAATGAATACCTGTTCAGCTAATATATGGCCTTCTGCTTGGTTTTGATATGATTTGACTGCACTTGAAACAGTGAAAGAGGGTGATGGCCTCCAAAAACACTCATAAACCAAGCCAGGACTTTCCTTAACCAGAATGAAATAGACCTCACCAAAGGCAGCCTGATTCCAAACTTCAAGAGGGGATCCGGCTTCAAATGTTCAAAATAGTTCTTTAAATTTCCTATAAAAATGCACATAAATGCCCCAAAAAAGAGAGGAACTGTAAATCTTCTTTTCGTCTGGCTAAATGAAATTCAATACTTGAGAACTAAAGACAGAAGCAAAAGAAATTCAGAATCCAGAAAATCAACACTCACAATTAAATGAACACTCCAAACGACAAGGAACTGTTGAAGGTCCTACTCCCTGCCTCCAATTACATAGGCTGGGGGTGGTCCTCCAACAGTGATGTCAGAATGGCTCCACCTCTTGGGGCCCCACCCACAAAACAAAAGGAACACAGGAGGACACAGAATATGTAGATAATAAATAATATATAAACAGAACAATAGTAACCAAAAACATGAATACAATAAATATCTGAAAAAATAACACTCCACAATAAACAACGAAGGCATGGCACACCCCACATATACAGTAAAATTACTTAAAGAAGACATTTTAAACTGGGTTTAGTTCTCAGCATGGTTAATGGTTATGTATTGTTCCTCTCCATCACCCCCTGGCTCTTGGTGATGCTTGATGTGTGGGTGGGTGGGTGTCAATATACCCTCTTGTTTGATTTGCACCCTCTACTGCACTGCTTCCTACCTTGCACCTGACACTATAGGGCTTAGACTCTGACTTCCTGTAATCTTTTACTAGAAAGGGCAGATTTCAACATTTGGTGGATGGATAGATTTTTTAGAATAAAAAAGTTCACACACTATAAAAATGATTTAATATGTATGCAATAATGGCAAACTGGGTCAATGATGTCAAAAAAAACAATGGGTCACCCTATACAAGGGGAAAAAAATTAATGAGGTAGTTGTGTATCTGCAGCTTCTGTCATTTTAAAGCAATGTCCTTCTGTGGTGAATCCTAAATGTCCAGCAGATGTCAGTGATTTGATCCACTGTGCATGTAACACCAAAGATAGTAGAAATAACTGGATGAGGTTAAAGATGGTTTTGGCAGAAAGAATGGCACTACATGAGTCTTCAGTGTATTGAAGGACAGTTAGCCTCGTTCTTCTCTAGAAACCAAATAATGCTGATGCATGGAGCTTGCCTTGACCTTGCTGGATGTGGCTACTCGTATGTAAGTGAGAGATTTCAAATGTTAGTTAGTAGTCAATGACAAAAAGCAACACACAATTCCATATCTAAAAAAGTATTGATCTGTAGGCTGTCTACCTTCCTTTAGGCAACAAAAAGTGTAGCATTGACAGGCCTTCGATAAAACAGTGTGGTGAGCGAGACCCTCACTGAGTCACTGAAGTCTGGCTTTATACTGCTATGGTCAGCAATTCATCCGAACTGCAAGGCCTGCTGACAACAAAATATTGATTTTACCACCCGCCTGCTGCTGCGCTGCTTTAAAAGCAGAGTGGTGTAGTGCTGTAAGTAGGAGTCACTTAAGGGTATCTCGAGAGTATACTAGTCTTGTTGGTGCTCCTCACTATCCACATCTGCTTGTTGAACCAGGTAGCAATTAACTGCAATCCTTTGCCATGTAGGCCTTTGCCATTCAGCTGTCTCACACCTCTCACTGTCAAGTCATTTAAGTCATTAGAAGTATTAAATAGTCTGAATCTCCCTGGCGTCTATTCACTCAAAGACTTGTCTTATAGTTAAAACTGACAGATGGATCTGTAAATAAATGATCGTTGGGTACTTTTGTTGTTTGGAGTCAATTTAGTTAATCAAAAAATAAGCTGTAATTGAGATATTAGCAATATGAAAAACAGTATATCAGTATTGTAATAAAAAAAACAAGGTAAACTGAACACAAAATCACAAAAAAATCCTATGCCTCAACCTAAAATCTATACTTTGAATTTGCTCAGTTCATTTCTTTAAAACACTGTCCTTGACTAAACATAATGCAGACAATCAAACTGTTAGGCAGATGTCTAACCTCCAACAGATCCTGAAGGCTCACGATTTCCGGCCACTCGTTGTTTTTCAATTAGGAGGGCAGTCTGATTAATGAACAGATTAATCACCAGAAATGAGCTTCTGCTGCAACAAATGGAAGGTTAACCTTTAATTCTTTGAAGTCCTTTTGCTTTTCTAAGCCATTCACACATCAGTGACTGGGCCGTGGTGTCCAGCTTTGGTGCAGGAGGGTCGCAGTGACTGGAGGTTGTCATTCTAACCACTTTCTTAATTAGTTACCAGTTTTTCCTGCTAATTAACCTATTTTTTCTTCTTAAGTTTAAATGATTTTTAATTTAAGACTCGGACCCCCTTGATTGTTTCTTTTTCCCTTAATTAGCAGCCAAACAATAACAAGGTACAACATGAGCCAACAGATGAGCAGCTAACCTGTGTCCTTTATACAAAATCTAAAAATAAAGAAAAGTGAAGGTCTTGGTAAAATTGATCTGCTCAGGTCTGCAAAACATTTTGATGGTGGTCTCAGAAAAAAAAGAAAATCAACAGTTTTGGAAATGAGTGTCAGTCTGGCGTAGATGTAATGGCTGTGGACTTCAAACCCTGAGCTTATGGGTTTAAATCCCACTACTAAAACTGTGTGACAATAAACAAGTCACTTTTCCTGCAATTGCTTCAATTGGAAAAATAAAAGAAATGTAACTAATTGTATTTCAAATGTTGGGAATTGCCTTGGATAAAAGCATCGGGCAAAAAATAAGTAATGAAGGTTTGCTGTGGCAAAATGAGAGCACCAATAGGCCATGGAATTAAATAATGCTTATAATTAGTAACATGAATTGTCTTCTAATTAAGAAACTGATTTGGAGTGAAATTGGTTGGAGTTTGAGGCTTCAACTTTTTATCTGTTAACTCACTTCACATCTCATTTTTGTATGACTTCCATTTAAGGAAAAAAGAAACAATTCAGAGGACTGGGTCTTAAAAAACAAGGCAATTAAAATGAAGGGATATGAAGTTAATTAACCGCAAAAATTGACCACTAATTAAAAAAAGTGACAGGAAGGGAAGCCTGCAGTCACTGCATCCCTCCAAAATTGGAGCTGGACACAACTGGACTGGACTAGGGCATTTGTTACTGAACTTCATCATGAAAAATTAGCTAATTTGAATAGAATAAGAGAAATGATATCCCCTGCAGAGTTTTCATTTTGTCACCATGTTCTTTGTGGAATTGCAGTTGTCTGAAAAATGTAATCTTATCTTGGATTTGTGTCATGGAATGTGGATGATATGGTAAAGACCAGATAGGGGTTATTGGCGAGGCATATCTTGATGTGCCTAGTGGTGTAGTAGGTAGGATCATTTTTTAGATGTTAATTTTACACAAGCTACCTAAACTATTTGAGTTATCCTGTGTTTTTCTATTTATGTGTATTTATGTGTATTTATGTGTAATTTATATCTTAGTCGTATTAATAAAACTACTGGATACAATCTGAATTTATACTGTTCAGAATTGATCACATACTCACCTGTAGCAGTCGGTTTGCCTCTACCTTGTGGCAATGCTAGAATGAAAATTGTAGTAATCTGCTGTCTTGCCATATTTATAGAAAGTTACTTTCTCATTACAAAATGGTCTTCACTCACAGGATGAACGTTATATCCCATAACAGGGCCACCTTAAGCCCTTTACAGATCACATGAACATCTTTTTTTTATTAAATACTTCTTATTTGACTTTTGTTGTGATCTGTAACTTTATTATTTTTAATGGGATTTCCTGAATGGATTTACACAATCTATACATTGATCAAGGGGTTTTAGAACTCAGAAATTATGATTTTCTCATTCATTTTTGTGTTTAGTGTTATGTTTTATATTTCTAGGGTAAATAGAGTATTTCATTTTATGCTGCGACACCATCTTTGTTTCCTTTAGCACTGCTGTTTCAGGATTTTTGACGTTTCCTGTTGTCATAGCAATTCTCCCACAATTCTGTAGGATATGTGCTGCTTGTGGCATCTAAAGAGTGAAAGTTGCTCTAAATATCTCCAGTGTTTCTGAGTTTTACGGATAGAACTTGCACTTAAATCTTTCTTAATCTTTTGTTTCCTTTGAGTTCACAGTTTTCTAATCTCTTGCTCTTGATCCTGGCAACTTTTTTCTCCAGATATCTGTAGGATTTTTCTCAAGTAATGAAGTATTCTCTTACCTCCCAAAAGACACAGAGGTTAGGCTGACTAGTGTGAGGAATTGTAAAAGAATATATCCTCTGATGGATGTACACCCTGAACTTAATGATGGCGATAGATGGTTCAACCTAAGGAGAATAATCAGGCTTGAAAAGTAAATAAATGGAGGGATTTAGTTTTGATTTAAAGCTGAGTAAATGGGAAGGATGCCTCCTGTAGTGGCCCATTTTTACATTCTGTACGTATTCAAATCTTTTAAACTCAGTTCCTAACATGCCTATTAAAATACAATAACTCTCTTTAGCATTCTTTCTTTTAATGCAATGTTTGCTCATTCAGCCATAGAAAGGATGCAGTTAGAGGAGGGCTGCAGGGAGTAAAATCTCTCATCTTCTTTCTTCTACCTGTGAAGGTCTTGGTTGGCTCCATACTCCATGGTGCTTCCAGGAGCCTCTCAAACCCGTAACATCGATGGTCATGTACTGAGATGAGCTGGGCAAATGAAGATACACACAATATTCAGCAAGGTGTTGGTGCAAAAGTGTCAAGTGCTTTATTAAAAACAAAGTGTTGCAGAGTGCAGTGCTTCCAAAAGTCAATAAATAAATAAATAATCCAATTAAACTGGTGAACCGCCTGTGAGTTAAAATGCCATTAATAATCTCAGAATAAAACCATCCTGTCAATGGGTTATTTCTCTTGTCCTTCCCTGGCCCAGAGTGTCTTTCACTCCCTGTCTTCCCAGCTCACCCAATGGGTTTTGGAATTGGCGGAGACGCCAGCAGTTGCAGTCCTCTCTTCCGGCTCTCATCGAGACTACCTCCGTCAGTGTCTGCTGCAATGTCCTGATTTGGCCCCTCCATCTTCCACAAGCCCTTCATGGCATCTACCGGATTCCTAGGAGGGTTCTGCCTTCTTTTCTCGCTCCTTCTCAAATGCTCAACGTGTTCGAACCACTCCTGGAGCACTGATCACTCACTTCAGTTATACCTACCATCTGCTTCCTCACTCTGTGCCGCCTCGAGCTCCCTGATTCTGCCTTCTCATTTACAGTCTTTTTTTTTTTTCTCTTTATTGATTTTTCTCTATGTTCTCCCCCTTATCTAATATGTTGTCTCCCTTTATACTGGCTGATTGAATGCAGGTGTGACCCTCTCCGCACCTTGATGTGTGAATGAAGCACTTGACCAATCTGTTCACATTTGCATGTGAGTGCGTGATCAGCCGAGCACCCCTATCGACTCCAGAATAGAGTGTGCTCACACACACCTGCACCTGTTCAGACCCGTTACGCTCCAGGATGCGATTATTTATTTAAAACTGCACTTCACCATGGACCTCTCATCATGCTACCATGATGTTTTAGCCAGAAGAACATGACCTGTATGCATCTTACCATCACTTCTGCTCCCTAGACTGGCCATGCAAGCCCAGTTAACAAACCCACCTGGTTAGAGCTGTAATGTTAGTTCAGGCTGTCTTTCTCCTTTCAATGAAGGACAATGTGATGCTGCAGGCACTTAAAGTTATATTCAATAATAACTAAAAAGAGTAACGTTTGTAACGGCCGACCCCTTACCCAGCCGGCAGCCACACTACCAGGACCTGTGGCCTGGATAAATTACAGAGGAGAACCTACTTATACCAAGCCATACCTCTGACAAATACTATTTTCCCTCCTCCCCAATTGACGGTTTAAAGAATAGCAAACTAAAGCAGATATGTAAAATAAGTGTAGAAATATATTAAATAAAACACAATGACAAAAACAATAATACAAATCCCCAACATAAAATATATCTATATATATATATATATATCCCTCCACCAAACCAGTAAAGTGAAAATACTGCATATACAATAATAATAATAATAATAATAATACTCCCTTGCCCCTGCAAACGTATAACAAACACAAAACACAAATAATATCAATGGATGATTACTAAATGTCAATGACATGAAATTGAGCCTGGGTAAATCACTGTTCAGAATACTGATGGCTGATCAAAATGGTTATGTTTGATTCTCCTGAATAAAACAGAACAATCTCACCGTGCTTCCTCGGCAAATGGTCGATAATAATGTCCAACCCCGGGGTTTCAGGCGATGACTGTGGTGTTGTGATTCCGGCTGAATGAGAAGCAAACTGGAACAAGGCACGATGTAAATAATGGCAGAAAAATGATGATCGGTTGTCGGTAGTTGAAGTCTCCGCATCTCTCCTTCCTCTTCTTTCCCACCTGATCGTTTAAATAATGATGAGCCAGATGTAACTGGAAAAACTCCGGTACTGACGTGTTCAGGGGTTGCTGCCTCCCCGCAACATGCTTCCCCGCAACATCCTTCCCCGTTTCTCATTACGGGGACAACATTTAAACAAACACATATTAGTTTAGACGGGGTGCTGTGACGAGACGCGATTGGGTGCAAACATTTTAAACAACAATACCTATGTAGCCCCGCTACATGTTATTTGAACCACTTTCAGAGTAGTATTGTGTAAATTTGTACACATTTGATTAGTTATATGAAAATAGCATATTCAATAAAATGTTGTGTTTATACTGTATATACCTGCACAAATAGGCAAAAAAATAAAGTTTCAAAAGGCTGAACTTATCTTGTAAGACATCAATTTTTAAAAAATACCAAATATTTCCTGGAAATGTGTGAGTACAAAGCTTTGATTTTTGGCAGTAAGATATAACATCTATTGTGATTTCGGCTTCATAAAGTTCAAAATAAGGCCCTTCTTCCAAAATTACATTCAGTGAGGCCTAGCATCAAAGTGAGCCTCAACAGAAAACTTGTCAAGGCATATAAACTTCATAAATGTGAAAGGGAGAGGGAAACTGTAAACACTCTTGGCTCAAAAGCTGTAAGCAAAGTTTCTTTACATTTAAAGATTTATTTAACAAAAATCTCAATAAACAAGTGTTAACATTTACTGTACTCACCTTTTCTTACCGTAATTACAGCCTTCAGTGTTCGTTCCTGAATTTCTTCCACAATAGCAAATCTTCCTTCCTTCAGTCTCAGTTTTATTTTCAGGGACAAAAAAAAGTCACAGGGAGTGAGATCTGGTGAATATGGGGGTGTGCAAAGCAATACCCACGTTGTTTTTGACCAAAAGCTCTTATTTTGACTGATAATGGTATGTGTGCAGGTGTGCCATCATAGTGTAAAATGCAGTTTTGCACGCATCACTGTTCCAGGCGTATTTTTTTTCCTGATGCTTTCCCACAGATGCCTCCACACTTCAGTGTATTGTTCCTGATTAACAGTCTGTCCACAGGGAACAAACTCTTTATGAACAAGTCGGTCAATGTCAAGAAACGGACATGCATAAAACGATCAAGGAGTTTGAGCAGGGTCATCCATCATATTGACAGCCGGCCAATCAAGTGTGGATAATATCACATGTCCCTGAAGCCCCATGTGGAATTTTAATATAAATATGGCTTGTCTGGGGGACAACACAGAAAAAGAAACATCAACATCAGAAGAGGGCGTGAGAGATGTCAGGAAAGGAGACCGAGAGATTTGCAAATGTTTTCATCTGATTGTCAGCAGAAACATCTCATGAATAACATCTATTGCTAAGCCACAAGCCGCTCCAGGACAATTTCAATTAAGCTTTTTCTAAAGACTAGATATATCCAGTCTTTGCTATTTCTTTTATGCTTCTTCTACTGGTATTATTATTCTTTAATAAATACCATGTTTCTGTTTACATTTCTATTGTCTTTATATCTAAAATGACTGAAGTAATAAATAAAGTAAATATTAAGAGCACCTGGAGCAGTTGGAAGTTTGCCATACACTTCTCTCTGGAGGAGGGGAGCTCCATCCATGAGGAAACAATGTAGCAAAGTAAGACCTAATTTTTAGCTCTGAGATATATCTAAGACATCATCCGTTGTTTGTGCCAATGATAAGTAAGTATCTTAAAGTGCTAGGGAGTGTTGGGCTGTGCGTTCATACGGCACTTAAGTGGTTAAACAGCTAAGGAGTGACGGTTGTGTATGCGTCATTTGTACGGCACTTATGTGGTTTAGGGTCTGTGTGTATTTGCATATCTATGTACTGTATGTGTATGTTAATCTTTAGGTGCAAAAGTAGGCCAGTCCGGTAACAAACTTAAGAAAGTTGAGGGTAATACCACGATAATACAGCAATCATCATTGTCTCTTGAAAATCTGCCTTGGTGGTTTGAAAAATAAGTCACAGACGTCACCCTGCATAATTGTAGAACAAACGGCAGAAATACGCACTCGATCAGCGCAGCACGGTGCCACTCGGTGGACTGATTAATTAACCAGACTGTAGGCTTAGGGTACCTGGCGGCATATTTGATAACTACACCCTAATCCTGTGCTATTAACCGATTTCAGGCATTTTTGGGTCCTGCCTCCTATACCACAACAACACCATAACTTGTACCATGCATGCATAAAAAATGCATAAGATCATGTCAAGAAAGGATTCCATTTCTACTATCTTTGGAGCCTTTAATCTTATAAATGTTTATATCTAAAACATTAAAAATGACAATATTGTAAGTGAAACTGTCTGTAAAATTAAAAAAGTCTGACCTTTCTTGTGATCTTCAGTATTCCTCTTCCTTCTTCTATGCCTTTCTTATTTTGTGATCACAGTATAAATGTATGGTGGATTTCCAACTGACCTGTAAATCAATGAAAGTCAGCCACATAAACTGTAGATGTTTGCATCTAAAGAAACTAACGAAGAATATCAGAGCTGGCAAATCAGGCACCGATAACTCAAGGTTTACAAGCAGTTTTGCTGAAAACGTCTTTAACGAGATTGGTCATTTTAACATGTGAACAACAGAATGTGTCGATAAGCATCAGAAATGCAAACTGCCCCATGGAGAAGGTCATCAGACTGTGTAACATATGAAGATTAGACAGCCTAACACATGATTTATTTTTCCAAACCATTTTTATCATCAATGCGTTTCCATCTGACATAATCAAATCTAATGGAAAACTAGTAATAAAAAATAGGAAAACACTGCAAAAGCAATAGACAACAGCAGTGTTGGTACAAGGCCTGTAAATTGTTATGATTCTGAGGTTGTTAGATTTTTTTACAGGATATATTTCTGAGAATATGTTTGTGTTTCTTTTTTGTTTTAACATTATTTTTAATTTATATCATGTCACTACATCACTAGTTTTATTTTGGTCATGGATGCCACTCTTTTGCAATATGTTCTCATGGTAGTAGCCATCGTGTTTATTGCTGCCACGCTAAATGATCAGTGATGACGTGTTATTGTGTTGGAAGTTCCTGATGCCATGAAAAATGGCAGTGCACAGTTCATAGTGCCCATGTTTTGGACTGGTGGTGTTTAGTTAGGTAAAACATCTCTTGAGGGAGTTGGAACTTTGCATGCTTTTTGACAGGAGTTTGGTTCACATATTGGGCTTTGGACGTTTTAGTTTAGACCTCACCTTGTTTTTGACTTTCAAGTTCTAAACAGGTCCTTCTTATTTTTATTTGCGTAATTTCATCCAGCCAGAACAGTAAATACTGATCTTGTATAGTATCATACAGAATATTGACAGAGTGCCACAGTGAAACCCAGGCAGAGCAGCCTCATTGTGTGTATGAGTGTCTTTGCCCTCTGGTTATTTAAAGGTACTTAACACTCTTTCATATTGCAGCAGTTTCCAAAAACACATTTCATTTTGAAGCAAATGCATGTTAACTCACAGAGCGATGCTCCTACCTTCTTTGAACCCTAACTCATGAATCCAATCAGTACAGTTTTCCAAAAGCCAGATTTCTAAGAGAAACACTTTCTGAAGAAAGAAATCATGTGCCATCTGAATCCAGTCTCTCAGACCCCCACAGTGCCCTGCTTTGCACAAGTGCAGGACCATGTTGGACAGGCTGGTAAATAAATATGCAGGCAAAGCCAGCAGACAGCAGGAAATGTTGCCAGCATCATGGAGTTGTGGTGCTGCAAACGCATGGAGATGTGTAGAGAGAGCTGCTTTTAGGCAAAGAATGACACAGCACCAGTCAGTATCTGTGGACAAATGTCTTTACAGACAGCAAACACAAGATGGCAGCAGAAATTTGTTCAAATCAGTGCAGAGCTCAAAAGAACTTGACTTAAAAATGAATATACTGGGTGCCCCATCTAAATAGTATTTCTGCCTAAATCAGTCTGGAACCCTTAGTAACCCTGATCATGAAAGACAAGCATGACAATTTGTGGCCGCATATATTGGCTCACACTTCATTCAAACTCCATCCGTTATCTTTCCATCCCTGGACTGATCTAGAGTGATGCCTACACCAGAAGAACTAGGCACAAGGCAGAGACAAATTTTGGACATATTGTCAAAACATGCACACATTCACGCTTACTTACTAGGAGTCAATTTCCATTTGCCAATTAACGTAACCAAAAGGCCTTGGGGATGTGGGAGGAAACCCAGAGTGCCCAGTGCACACCTCCATGTTCTTCTCACACCTATTACTAGTACGAAAAAGCAACACAACCCTCTCAACAGTGCTTAATCCAGTTCAGGGTCACAGGAGGCCCACGGCCAACCCTAGCAGCACTGGGTGTAAGGCATGAAACGGTCCTGGACAGAATGCCCACACACCTGCAATGCCCCTCACACAAGACCCATCAACCTGACCAGCACTAGCATTTAATACAAATGTTCCCACACCAATTATCTTATTGGCCGAGTTTGTTGGGCTAACTGATTGCTTGACTTTCATTTTATAGTGAAGCAATAAGTGTACAACATGATCCTAATTCTCAAATGTAGCCTGCAAACTCAGAATGCCCCAAGCGGTTCAAAAGCTCTTCTGTTTCAGTAAAGTACATGTACTATCGACTTTAGGTTTACATGCACAACAGCCATTCTCAATGTTTTGTATACCCAAATTTACAGTTTGGTTTGCTTGAAGTTTTCCTAAAGGCTGGGCTTACTGCTGTCTTTATATTTATTAAATAAAAAGGTTTGACTTTAATGCTAATTATTGCCCTTTACTCAAGTTTAATAATAATACTGTATTTTATTTATATAGTTTATTCTTACATAGTAGTGCACTTCTCAGTAAGCTGGCTAAGGGCCTTGCATAGGTTATCAGTTTTTTTTATCAGTTTTTAAAAATGTACTTCAGTCCTTCCATTGCATTAATAAAGTATCTATCTATCTATCTATCTATCTATCTATCTATCTATCTATCTATCTATCTATCTATCTATCTATCTATCTATCTATCTATCTATCTATCTTAATCCCTTTCAAAGTCTTGGGAAGCTGGTGCCTACTCTGGCAGTAGTAGGCAAATGGAGGAGAGGGCATCGTCCATCACAGGGCACAATCACACATATGCTAGGGCAGAGTTAGTGCTGTCAGTCATCCTAATAACCAAGTGCTGTGGGGCTTTGGAACAAATGTCCATGTATTAGAGAGTGAGCCAGAGAGAGAAGCTGGCAGAAGTAGAGGACCTGTGTAGGTCAGTGTGAAAAATCAGGGGCTCCTAGGTGATGTGAAGGGCACAGAACAACAACAACAACATTCATTTATATAGCACGTTTTCATAAAATGATGTATCTCAAAGTGCTTTACAAGATGAAAAAAGAAAAATATAAAAATAAGATTAGGCAATACTAAGTAACAAATGGGCAGAGTGGTGGCTCTGAGGCAATCGAAGGGTAGCTGGTTCGAATTCCGTAAACACCAAAAGTGACTCTACTTCGTTGCGCCCTTGAGCAAGGTCCTTAACCTGCAATTGCTCTGTCCTGGGTATGATGTTAATCTGCATCCATCCCTGCATGTAGGCCCTGCAACCTGCAGCGAAAACCTGAGGGAACTCCAGCCACCATAAAAAACCTCCCACTGTTCCATTCCATCTGAACTAGTGTGGTGCTGAAGTGTCACCCGTTGCTTGGCTGCACTCGGGTCCTAATCTGGGATCCTGAGTTGGTTTGTCATGTGGTGGGTGCAGCAATGCATTGTATCAGCACGTGCTCCTAACCTCTCTCCTCTAAGTAATAAAGAATAAAGTCAGGTCCGATGGCCAGGGAGGACAGAAAAAAACTAAAAAAAAAAACTCCAGAGGGCAGGAGAAAAAAATCCAAAATCTGCAGGGGTTCCAGGCCATAAATGATCTCAATCAGTCCTCATGGTTTTCAGGCTCCACGTGGAAGAATTAGATGATGCTGGTCATGTGGACTTCTGGCCTTCAATCTATCAATGTAGGGACTGCATGGTGCCCTGATTAGGTGGCGGGGGGCACAGGTCGCCATCACAGAAAACCGGAAAAAGAACAGTAGAGAAAGTAGGGTATCCGTCAATAAGGGCGCGCACATAAAGGCGACCTTCAAAAGGGCGACCTCAATTGGGCATGGCGAATAAAAGCGCACATAAATAAAAGCGATCTTCAAAAGGGCGGCCTCAATTGGGCGTGGCGAATAAAAGCGCACATAAATAAAAGCGATCTTCAAAAGGGCGACCTCAATTGAGCGCCGAATAAAGGCGCGCGCAAATAAAGGCGAGCTTCAAAAGGACGACCTCAATTGAGCGCAGAATAAATGCACGCGCAAATAAAGGAGTGCTTCAAAAGGGTGACGTCAATTGGGCGCAGCGAATAAAGGCAAACGCAACAAAATTACAGAAAATTTATTAGATAAAGGCAATGATTGAACGTATAAAAAGGTGAAAGCAAGAATATTAAAACATCCAATTAATTAATGCATGAACTTCTAACGAACTACTTCTAACGAACTATTTCTAAAGCTCTCTATATTTCGTTGTTTTCAAAATTACAGAAAATCAGATTAAGGCAATGACTGAATGTATAAAAAGGTGAAAGCAAGTTACACTTGAAGCTGTAGATTATGTGCAATGCCACGTAGATATTCGAGATGCGGTCTATTAGCATAATCAAGGACAATTAATTTAATTTGCTCTGAAGGTCGTCCTTTTGAAGCCCTCCTTTATTTACGCGCGCCTTTTCTCGGCACTCAATTGAGGTCGCCCTTTTGAAGATCGCTTTTATTTATGTGCGCTTTTATTCTCCGCGCCCAATTGAGGTTGCCCTTTTGAAGGTCGCCTTTTTGTGCGCGCCCTTATTGAATAGAACCGAGAAAGTAGGGGTCAGTACAAATTTCAGAGCCATGAAAAAAAAATGATAATTAAATGCATATATAGAATATCAGGGTTATATTAAAATGAAGCTATAACAAAGCCATGTTAAAGAGTTTTCAGCAGTGTTTTAAAGTGCTCCACTGTATTAGCCTGGCGAGTTTCTATCTGTAAGCTATTCCAGATTTTAGACGCATAACAGCAGAAGGCCACCTCACCACTTCTTTTAAGTTTATCTCTTGGAATTCTAAGCAGACACTCATTTGAAGATCTAAGGTTACAATTTGGAGTGTGAGATGATAGATATTCTAAACTACAGGATGGATTGAGATTATATAAGGCTTTGTAAACCGTAAGCAGTATTTTAAAGTCAGTTCTAAATGGCACAGGTAACCAATGTAGTGACATCCAAACTGGAGAGATGTGCTTGAATTTTCTTTTCCTAGTTAAGATTCTAGCAGCTGCATTCTGCACAAGTTGCAATCGATTGATGTCTTTTTTGGGTGGTCCTGAGAGGAGTGCATTCCAGTAATCTAGCCGACCGAAAACAAAAGCGTGAACTAATTTTTAAGCATCTTGCAAAGTTATAAGGAATCTAACTTTTGCTATATTTCTTAAGTGAAAAAATTCTGTCCTAGTAATCTGATTAATATGTGATTTAAAAGGGCATTGACAGAGGCACCAGCATACGAAAGAGTGGTGCAGCCTGGGCACAAGCAGGCAATTCCCCCCAGGACACTAGAGAAAAGGGACGACCAGCCGACAGTTTATGAGAGAATGAGTCAAAAGAGGAAACTCCAAAGAGTCAGGCCACTACAGGGCAAATAGTCCAAGAAAGAAACGTGTGAGCTTGAGAGCTGGCATCTGAGGTCTTGGGGTAAAAGGACACCAGGAACTCCTAGAGGGGGCACCATATTTGTGTCTCTGTAGCCAAATAAGACCTGAAGCAATTCTGAAGGTTCACAATTAGTTACATGGGGATGGGACTTTAAGGTGGGTATGGAGTTGAGGAGAATTAGTGACAGAGGCTAAAATGAAGGGAAGAAGAGAGACCATGTTTGAGAGAGTAAGAGAAAAACAGTGCTAGGAGTGGAGAAGTGCAGCACTTTCATGTGGTACCATTACACCTTAAACACAGGGGACCAATCAGGCTTAGGCTTGTGTTGTTTATGTCTGCTTTGTGTTTTCCCTGGTTTTGTCCCTCCATCACAGTATTTTGTGTTAAAAGGTTTCATTTTGTTAACTTTGTGCCTCCTATGTGTTTTCTGGATACAGTGGGCACAACAGCAAAAACAGTGGAACATACAAAAGCAACTCTTCCATTTTCTGACAAGCTCATATTTTCCATCAGCTCTCCTTGTTCTCGCTGTCATTCTAATGTTAGTAGAGGAGAACAAGAAAGGAGTAGGATCAATATGGCACTGCAGTCAAATGTTTTAGCCGACTGTGGTACTGCTTTTCAGGGAAGGGCACCCTGCACCATTCTGCATGAAGAGATCCTGTTTGAGTAAACCTGCTCTTTCTGCTGCTTTGAGGGGTAACCACTGAGTGAAATGCAGACCCCTTGTGTGTGTATACAGACTTGTATGTGAAGGTAATGATAAAAGTAAAATCGGGAAGTCACCCTTTACATCATGAGAGCCTGAGCTTCTTTTTGGACAGTGGTTGGTTCTGCTATCACACAGCTTCAGTGGCTTGGGTTCAGAGGGGCTTTCCAGTCTGCAGGGGGCTTGCTTCCCATTGCAGTGCCCACATAGTGTTTTTTCTGGTGAATTAGGTTTCCTGCCACCACTTTCCAAAGACGTACTGTATGACTAAGTGTGCCCAGTGATGCATTGGTATTTACACATGATTCTTGTGCACTGCTACCTTTTTAAATTCTGGTTCTACCTTCTCTGCGGTGAGTTGGCGCCCTGCCCAGGATTGGTTCCTGCCTTGTGCCCTGTGTTGGCTGGGATTGGCTCCAGCAGACCCCCGTGACCCTGTGTTCAGATTCAGTGGGTTGGAAGATGGATGGATGGATGGATGGATGGATGGTTCTACCTTCTAATAAAAAAATGGAATCTTAAATTAAAGGACCATACAGGACACAATGGATGGATGCAGCTTTTACAAAGTAACTGCTTTATTACTTAATGCTGTTACAGCTCTATTAATTATTAACTAGCTGATTTCGACCTAATCTTACATTCAGCTGACCATCTCCAATTCTGTTAATTACATTCTGAGTTCTCTCATTAAAAAATTGTGAAGATGTGGAGAATAGAAAGGCGACACCCCAGCTCCTTTTAAGATGTAAATGTGAGACAGCCAGATAGCTTAACTATTGGGAACACTTAGGGTAGCGTGGTGGTCCAGTGGTTCATTTCTCAGATCCAGCATGCTGCGCGTAATCCAGAGGTTGTTGGAGTTTGCGTGTTTTCCACTTCCCAAAGACATGAAGGTTATTTTGTAGAGGAGGCTCTAAACCGGCCCTGTGTAAGTGTGGGGATGTATGTGAAGAAACCCTGCAATGAACTGAAAACCTGCCTTGTGCTCCACGATAGGCTTTGGCCCCACCATGTGCCTAAATTGGATGAATTGGTCTTCAGAGCAGGATATTAGGTTATATAGGGAAACTGAGTGGTCACCTTTCTTGTAGAATCATTCCTTTTTGTTCTTCATTTTGAATAAACACAATTTGAGTGTTCATGCTTATGTGTCATGAGGCCTGCAGTCTCTCTATTAGGTATTAGCCAAGAGTGCCATGCAGACACTTCGTAATGACTGCACAGGGCGGCAGCAGCTTTAAGAAGGACGGAATCAGGAGATGTAACATGATATTAATAGCAAGCCAAGGTCAGTGCCGGGAGGACATGACACAAATAAATAATGGCCAGGACGTGAAATAAAATCATAAGTCGAGAGTTGTAGCGAAAGAGTCAAATACCAGAATATTACACATAGCCCAAGTCAAAACACAAGGCATAATTCAAAGTCAAAGAACAGAAAGCAATCCGTAGCCAGAGAGATCTTTAAAACAATCACACTAGAGTTTCAAGTACTGAGTTGGTCACAAACTAGGATAGCAAAAGAGTGTTTGCTGCTAATGTTTATACCGTTATCACGTACATCATGTGTCACACACTCCCAGACATCTTCCCTTACAAACAACAAGCAATTGTGGTGCTTGGAGCCTTGGAAAGGCAGATTTCAAAATTAGTGTCCTCAAAAATGTCCTAAATCAATAAACAAACCAGACCATTAAACTCCTTGATCTCTAAAACCTCCATAAGCAATACCTCCATTAGCTTTAGAGGCCAAAGAAAAGCAAAAAAAAACACAAAAATAAATAAAAATACAAAACAAAGTCTAAACCCATCCATCCATCCATTTTCCAACCTGCTGAATCCGAACACAGGGTCATGGGGGTCTGCTGGAGCCAATCCCAGCCAACACAGGGCACAAGGCAGGAACCAATCCCGGGCAGGGTGCCAACCCACCGCAGCAAAGTCTAAACCATGACACATTTTGAAACTAATGATGCCGCTGCCGTTTGTTTCGCTATTTACGCCTTTTAGACCACACGTGAGATTTTACCTGTTTTAAATTTTAAAAAGTAACTAAAGAAGCAGTGCGTATCTTGGGCTTTGGTATGTGGAATTGTTTAAATAATAAGGTTGATGCCACATTTTTGGGACTTGCTGCGAGTTAAGCTATTCTGATTGATGACTCACTTAAAGGTGCTGTAGGGAAATGAACCTTGGCCTACACCAGTGGTCCACAAACTAAGTCCTGGGGACTCCATGTTACTGCAGGTTTTTGGAGTCATTTTACCTCAAACTGATCTCACTTTATTACTCTTATTCTGCATTCAGAAAAGCACAGCAGTGTGGTTTGTACATTCCTAAGACATTTATAAATATTTGTATTTTTGTCATAGCTTTATATGTTGTGGGGAACAGCCCGGACACAGACTGGTAGACATAATGGTTTCACCACACACACGTTTATTTACAATATTTACAGTGCACATACCCAGTGCCGCAGCACCAATCACCCCTCAAGTCCTTGGCCACAACACGATGCCTTCTCACAGTCTCTGGTCCGCCTCCACTCCTCTCCACCAAGCTTCGTCTACTTCCAACCGACTCTTGCCATTGACTGGAGGGAGGCGGCCCCTTTTATACACCCTGGACGGACTCCAGGTGCATCCTGAGGAGCTTCTGTAGCCACACCCCTGTGTGGCGGAAGCTCTGGCAGTGTATCCAGAAGTCCTCCGGGTGTCCCCAATCCTCTTCCCCCCCAGCTCTTCCGGGTGTGGCGGAAGTGCTGAGGTCCAGGGCTCCCAAGGCATCGGGGCGTCCCCTGGCGGTGACCATGAGCCCCTACAGGGTAGAGCTTCCAAGCTTTGTACCCGTGGCCCCCACAGCAACCAGGTAGGACGACCCCTCGTGTTCTGGAGGAAGCACAAGCCCTTCTCCGGTCCTCCTGGGCATCCCTGCCGGGCATGAACCCCAGCCGGGTACCACAATGTTTAACTCCATTTGATTGTTTTCCTGTTAGTTTGTCTTGTTCTGTGTCCTGATAATGACAATCTAAAATGGGCAGAGCTGACACCTGGGCAAACAACGCTAAATGGTGAAAAGTTGCCAATACTTCGGCGTCAGACCCTCTAATGTGTTCATTAGTAAATAGGCAGGCAGCGTGGTGTAGTGTAGTGGTTAAGGCTTTGGACTTGGGGTTCAGATCCCACACTCTGTGACCCTAAGCAAGTCACTCAACTTGCCAGGGCTCCAATTGGAAAAACGATTGTATCATAAATGTTGTAAACTGCCTTGAATAAAGATGTCAGCCAAATAAGTAAATGTAATATAAATAATGGATTACATGATCAGAACACCTGGAAAAGCAGGATAAAAGTGAACCAGGTTAAAACAAAACATTGAATTATCCCCATATAACATACATGCTTCATAATAAATTACCAGACTTAGTTTTGTCATTTCTGCATTGACCTAAAAAATAAGAACTACAAATAACAGCGTGCCTAATTACATTAGGAGTTCTCTTAAAAACAGAAGCTTGTTGGAACAGAAACCTTCTGGCACAGGAGGTCTGCAGAACTGAGTTTGAGAACTGCTGTACTTTACCATTACCTGGGCAAAAGACTGAAGTGGGAGATATCATTTTTTCCAGTTACTTAATTCTAAGTAAAGAGTGCATTTGGTACAATTTCCACCAGAAAATCCCACCAGTCCTCTGCACCTCTGCCTCCCAGCACTTTAAGAGTCCTGATCGAGCCGTCTCCACTGACAGTGTTGGAGCATTCGGTGTGTCAGTCGGCCGCTGCCTACTCGATGTGGTGCTGCTCTGTGCTGTTGGCTACTAATGGCAATCATAAGTCATTTTGGAGCAGCCGGCCTGTTACAGGCTGTAAATGGATTGTGGAGAGTCTCAGGTGGGTGGTGGTGGGGTTATTGGTGGCGGAGGTGGTGGGGGGGTTTGGGGCCTGATGATGGGGAAACAAACCACCAGCAGACTTCCCTTGTGATCCATCAAAGCATGCAGAGCCCCACGGAATTGGTTACAGCATGCTGCCTGTCTTTTCTGTTTTGTGAGCTGCATTGTTGATCTGACACATGAGGCTTGCATCCCTAGTGAAGCCTTATAGAAAAAGCATTTTTTAAAAGAATGTATTATTTATATCGCTTCACATAGGAGTTAGAGTAGTTGGTCAAGAACAGAGTGTCCACTTGTTAAATTTTGGATTCCCAGCCACCAATTTACACTGTGATATAATTTGACTTATAGCCTCAAGCAGGAAAAGACAATGGATGAAGGCGCCCCGAGGATGATTCTTTCAGTCAGTGGCCAGTGTAGAAAACCTGAAAAAGAAATATAACAGGCTGTCAACTTTTTTCATCTCCTATAGTAAATTAACTGTCCATCCATGTGTTATCAAACATGTTTAGTCCAGGTTAAGTTGGCGGAGGCTCTGCCCTATCCTGGCAACAAGGTGGTAACCAACCTCTGGTGGGATAGCCGGTTCATCTCAGGAGGTATTCACGCACACCCACAGTCACTCATATGGGGCCAGTTTAAAACTGCCAATTAACCTAAGATGTATGTTTATG
Organism: Erpetoichthys calabaricus; assembly: GCF_900747795.2. Lineage (NCBI taxonomy): Eukaryota > Metazoa > Chordata > Cladistia > Polypteriformes > Polypteridae > Erpetoichthys > Erpetoichthys calabaricus. Next base: position 69,838,508 of record NC_041409.2, on the reverse strand, counting down.
GGATTGAAGAGGAAAAACCCAACAGAGATATGGGTAGGAAATGTAAACGCGACACAAGTCTGACTTTGTTGTTCTCACTTCTAACAATTGCACCACCTCAAATTGTTATTGTTATTGTTACTCTGTGTCAGGTACATTAGGAACAGTATGGGAATAAAAGATCTAAATGGATATACAGTAATCCCTCCTCCATCGCGGGGGTTGCGTTCCAGAGCCACCCGCGAAATAAGAAAATCCGCGAAGTAGAAACCATATGTTTATATGGTTATTTTTATATTGTCATGCTTGGGTCACAGATTTGCGCAGAAACACAGGAGGTTGTAGAGAGACAGGAACGTTATTCAAACACTGCAAACAAACATTTGTCTCTTTTTCAAAAGTTTAAACTGTGCTCCATGACAAGACAGAGATGACAGTTCCGTTTCACAATTAAAAGAATGCAAACATATTTTCCTCTTCAAAGGAGTGCGCGTCAGGAGCAGAGTCTGTCAGAAAGACAGAGGAAAGCAAACAAATCAATAGGGCTGTTTGCTTTTAAGTATGCGAAGCACCGCGGCACAAAGCTGTTGAAGGCGGCAGCTCACACCCCCTCCGTCAGGAGCTGAGAGAGAGAGACAGAGAGAGACAGAGTTTGTTTTTCAATCAAAAATCAATACGTGCCCTTCGAGCTTTTAAGTATGCGAAGCACCGTGCAGCATGTCGTTTCAGGAAGCAGCTGCACAAAAGATAGCAACGTGAAGATAATCTTTCAGCATTTTTAGACGAGCATCCTTATCGTCTAGGTGTGCGAACAGCCCCCCAGCTCAATCCCCCTACGTCAGGATCAGAGAAAGTCAGCGCAAGAGAGACAGAAAAGTAAGCCGGGTAGCTTCTCAGCCATCTGCCAATAGCGTCCCTTGTATGAAATCAACTGGGCAAACCAACTGAGGAAGCATGTACCAGAAATTAAAAGACCCATTGTCCACAGAAATCCGCGAACCAGCAAAAAATCCGCGATATATATTTAAATATGCTTACATATAAAATCCGTGATGGAGTGAAGCCGCGAAAGGCGAAGCGCGATATAGTGAGGGATTACTGTACAGTATTCCTTTTTTTCGTGATTAGTGGACAAGTGCCTTTCAGAAGGCAAAATCGTAACAAGCATTATTATACCAAAGGACAAAAGACAGAAAACCACATAACCGGGCTAAAGAAATTCAAAGGCACACAACAAGCAAATGTTAAAAACAAATAAATTGTCTAGAAAAAAAACAGAAAGACTTTGCTTTATTTGCTCAAGGTTCTGATAATTACTGGGTGTATGGCTCCCCGTAAATAAGATGGCCAACAAGACCATTCGATTACACGCCTATAACGTTGCGCACAGGCATAAAAGTGATTCCTCCTCGCAACACATGGCACCCGGACTTCCAAATGGTGACACTTGATGGTGTCAACACAAGGAAAAACAAAAACAACATAACATTCTCAATTTCAAGAACACCAATTTACATGCTGTATTCCTGCCTTTGGTTTATGTAGTACACCCTGTTCAGAATAAAATGAAGTATATTGGCCATCTTGGATTAAAGAGTCTGTCTTACTACTTTACAGTTTTTTACAGAGGAAGAATAACAAGACAGCACAGATGGAGACAATAACAATGCAATATTTAAAATACTACTATTATTTTACGTTCTATATATTGTTATATTGAGCTTCCCAACAGTGGTATTTATGGTAAGGGTACAAATTAAACACAATTCATCATGGTAGTTCCAAGAAGTGGTAAGAATAGAGTCAAGTAAATCCCGATAAGATGCACTCTTTGTCAATAGACTATGAGCAGAGTCAGGAGTCTCCACTGAGACCCAGATATAAGATGACACCCTACCGTCTCTAATGGCCATGGATTTAGCAACTTCTGAATGCTCTTGAAGTTGTCATCCGTTCACCATTAGTCATAGCCTGGAATCTCAGCATGACTCTGGACTCCTCACTTTGATTCATCAAATACATTTCTCAAATGACCCAATCCTGTCATTTCTTTCTTCATAATACACGTTTTTTTTCCTCCTGTTCAGAGGACTTTACCCTTCTTCACTAATTATTTAATGGAACTCCTTGCTTGGGCACTGGTTGTCTCTCTGCTGGACTATTGCCTCTTCTGGCGGGGCCTCCTTTAACTGCTTTTCAGTCTCTACAGCCATTCCAGAATGCAGTTTCTCGACTGGTGGTCTCTGTCCCTCACTTCCCTCCTACCACTCCTCTAACTTTGGTCTCTTCACTTGCTTCCTATTGCTGCAATGAGCCGGTTCAAATCTCATGTCTTGACCTACGATTCCCTGAATGGTTCTGCTCCTTAGCATCTCCAATCTTTAATGTCTTCATATGTCTCTAGCAGTCAGCTCACCATCCCTGCTCTTGCTAAGCGTGCCTTGACTGGACAATGCTTCTCCATTCTTGGTCTAAAGTTGTGGTATGATTTCCTTTGGCTATTTGAACCACACCCAATTTACTCATGCTTAGGCATCTTTTGAAATTGCATCTTTTCATTAAATATTTTAGAACAGCTTATCTTCTCTTGTATAGAATAGCTACTCTCATACTGACACAGAGTTTTGTCTTAGTCTAGTTGCAAATATTATTATACAGTAGTAGTAGTAGCAGTACTCAGTCTTGCTCGGTTTCCTATCTTGTTCTCTGTACTTTGATGCTTGCACCTTCTAACCTTTCTTGTAATTATTATAGCTTGCTTTGTAAGTCACCTCAGATAAAGGCATCTGCCAAATAAATCAGAATAATAACAATAATAATGGTGCCATGGCGCCACATCTGCCTGCACTGGCAATCATTTATGGCTGCCTCCTCTGGTAGAGGGCAGCCCTTCTCAACACCACACTATTAATGCATTTTAAGCATTGAGTTGTGTCACAGTCACTCACATGCACCCTTGGTACCAGTTAAATCTTCTAGACCATAAACTGGGAGTCTTGCCACATAATAAATCAAATCACAGTATCTTATGACTGGAGAATGAAAGTTACATTTTTGCTAAACTGAACTGTTATCTGTGTTTTCTTTTTCCATGTCAGTAAAGCACATTTACATTTGAAAAGGGAAAGAAAGAAGTGAGGCCTTAGGTGGATTATTACAAATTGTGATGAAATTGTGGGATAGGTTCCTTGGAAGATCTGTTCTCAGATCAAAGAAATCAGACTGAGCGACAAGAACGCAGGCATTTTTCATTCTTACAATCACGGTTGTTTTTGCTTCTGGAAACAAAATGTCGGGGACACTGAGGCAGAAGATTGGACGCCTCTAGAGGAATAATTGAATTGTATACAATGTCACCTTGTTCAACTCACGGTGCCTTTACTGTACACCTTTCTGCTGAGGGTTCAGTGTCCCTGTGCTGATTTTCTATTAGAGATGCAGACATTATCATCAGTCAAGGCTTTATTCATCCGGCTGGGCTGCATTGAAAAACAACTTGGACTAATTAGAAACGCAGACATTTCAACAAATAAACTGCAAGAAATTGCAGAGGACTGGGTGGATATTACAGTCCTGTTGTTATCATTTCTGGTGTTTTTTTTCACTATTAATTTTGCATCCATTTCTTGCTTCTTTTACCTTTTAAGGTTTTGAAGTGTGATAAACACATTATTATTACTATTTTTTCATTTAGGTTTAATTTTCTTGTTTATTATATAATAAAATGCTAATGTCTGTGTTTGTCCAATTCCTCAGAGTGATCTGATTGGTTAATTTGACTTTGGTGTGATTGGACAGTTTCACTGGTTGGTGATGCGATCAAAAGAGGGAGTGCAAGTATGAGACCCAAGAGGAGGAATAAAGGCATATGTGTCATGTGGAGAGTCGCCTTCATGGATGGGACAGGGTGGACAGGGGGTGAGCAAGGCGCCTGAGAAGGATGGGGACACACCAGTCAAGAGAGGTTCAGACACACAAGGGTACTGAGGAAAGGCGCTGAAGGTACATGTAGGGAAAGAGTTTGAAATGTATTCTATTACCTGTCTTTGACAGGTCACGTGGCTGGTTCTTAATATTTTTTGATGATGTTATTTTGATCTAGGAAGCTGTGATTTTGTTTCCCATGGGCACTGCTGTTTTATGGTTTTCTATAGTTGGCAATGCTCACCGGTTGGCAGTCACTTCCTGGAGTGACAACATGTGTTGTCAACAGGTTGCTGGTATTTAAGTGTTGTTTGTCTGAATTTGTGGATAAATCTAAACAAACTTTGCGGTGCCTGTTAGTTTTCTCCTCTGGTTAACAAGGCGTTTCCTATTTAGCTGATTTCTGACAGCGCTGCTTGATTGTTTCAGTCAGTCTGTTCTTTTGGAATTGGACCTTTCAGACTTCATTCTGTCTCATCTCCCAGTCCATCTCTTTTTAAATTCACTCTGCCAGGTGTTCACTCTTGGCAGTACACATGCACTGGGGCCTGCATTGGCCTCACTGGGACTGGCACACAACAAACTGATTATCTGTGTTGTTTCTTTCAGTTGTGGGCAGGACCAAGACACAGCTTTCCTAGTTTAGCAGTACCAAATCAATCTGAATCTCCATGTATAACACATGTGTTGTGTCTTAGGTTAGTGTCTATGAAGGAACTGCTTTAAAAATACATTGCAAAGGGTGTCTGTGGGATAAAAAATAAGTTGGACATTTCTCCTGTGTCCACACCAGTAATGATGAGTACATCTCTTAATATTCTGTAACCTAATTATTCAAATTCAGAGTAAAGTAGGCTACTGCCTATTCTGCCAACATTAGAGGATAGAAGCGCCTATCGAACATGTAAAAGAGAAAAATATACAAATTATGCAAGCTGAAGTAACCATGTTTAAAACAGTAAACTAATCCGTAATTGAAGTTGCTCAGAATGTTTCTCTGTTTGATGAGAAACAGGACATTACAAGAAAAAGTTTTGAAATTTCAAAATCTTCTACAGCACACCGTATTCAAGACATTTCACCAAAAATTGAACTTCCGGGGCAAATTTTCTTGAAGAATATGTCTGACACACTTCAACAAAATGAGTCCACTGGAAGCCAAGTTGTTTCATGCGGACAGATGGACAGACAGACTTGGCAAGTGCAGTAGATGATTTTTCATTATATGTGAACACACCTAATAAAAACTCCATCTCAGTACTGAGCTTACTTTTTGCCAGTTGTAGCCCAGATCTATTTGACTTTTCTTAGCTGCTGTCCTCTAAAGTGAGAAATCGCTTTGGCTTCATATCACCTTTAAATCCTGTCCTGCTGTCATTTCAGGGACAATCACTGGAGTCACCTCCCTAGACCAGGGGTAGGCAACGTCGGTCCTGGAGTGCCACAGTATGTGCAGGTTTTTGTTCCAACCCAGTTCCTTAACGAGAACTCAATTATTGCTGATGAAGCACATATTGCTTAAGTGACATTTTGATGCTTCATTTTAGTGGTCTCGCTTGTTAAGGTTCTCCAACCTTAATTGCTTATTTCAATCTTAAACTGCTGCATTCAGTGTTTTAATTGCTCCTTATTAGCAATAAGATGTAAAAGACAAAGCAGCCAGCAGTTCTCCAGCTAGCTTTTTTCCAATTACATCTGTGTGTGTTCATCATGCACGGTTTGATTTAATAAAACACTTAATAGAAAAATGTGACAGACTGAAAATGATCTGTTTTAGGCTTCAAATCATTTGGATGATATCCTTGGAAAGGAAAAAAATCTACGATATAAAAGCCTTACATTGCACAGACTAACAAGCCATAAAATTAAATAAGGTCTGAGATTGGCAATGATTGGTTTCTGATTAAGCAATTGGGTTGAATGAAAACCTGTAGCCACTGCGGCTCACCAGGACTGACATTGCCAACCCCTGTTTTACATCTTATTGCTAATAAGGAGCAATTAAAACACTGAATGCAGCAGTTTAAGATTGAAATAAGCAATTAACGTTGGAGAACCTTAACAAGCGAGACCACTAAAATGAAGCATTAACATGTCACTTAAGCAATATGTGCTTCATCAGCAATAATTGAGTTCTCGTTAAGGAACTGGGTTGGAACAAAAACCTGCACATACTGTGGCACTCCAGGACCGACGTTGCCTACCCCTGCCCTAGACAATCCAAAGGGTTTGTAGGACACGGTGCCCTCTAGTGGCCACGGTAATGCTTCATCCCTGCATTTCAATGACCTGGCACCCTGAACTGTCTGTTCTTCAAAATAATGCATCAAGGTCACTCCAGTCTCTACTGCTAACCTTGAGGATTTCTTCCAGTAGCCCAAGATGCCTTGGTCAATCCGCTTACCATCACAGGGCCACGCTACCTCTTTGGGTTTCAGTATCTTAGAACAGCTCCTAGCTGAGCAACTCCCATTTCTTGAGCCATTTTTATTTCCAGCCTACTCTGACAAAGAATTGGTGGCCAAACAACAAGTCCCAAATTATTATAAAAATGAAGGACATCAAAGAGGCAGAGGGGCAGCTTCCCCTTTAAAAGCTTAACTACTCTGTCATCACGTATGGCAAAGAAGCAAGATATCCATTATCTGGACAGAAACGCTGAATATGAAACAAAGCTGCTTTTCTCGTCTCATTAGAGCAGGACGGGAAGGTGTTGGAGCAGCAGCGTTCTGGCACTGCGATTTTATTGGACGATCAATAATGGAGATTTGTTAGCGCCGGGCATGATGCAAAGGAATGAATTCCCAGAGGACAGATCTGAGTTTTACTGAAAACAGAATGAGGTTGAGGGAGTAGGAGCTTTTGCGGGTGGCACCTCATTTATTTTGCTTTTGAACCCCATGGTTGATAGTGACATGGTGAACGTTATCAGAGAAAGAAAATCCTTTTACATTTTACTAAGTAAGCCTGACTTGTAGCTGTTTTGTTTTATTTTGACCTGTTTTGCTTTTTGTTAATTTGCCTCAGTGAGGACATCTCATTAGCATGCAGGTCAGATGGTACAGAGACAGTCAGCCGGAACGTGAAATGAAATAGAAGATTTAGGGTCGTACCAATGTTTATACAGAAGATAAGGAGAGCTGTGGTCCGTCTAGAATACAAATTAGCCATATATTATTATTATTATTAGTAGTAGTAGTAGGGATGTTGTCATGTGTGCAGAGTCTAATGAGATTCTTACTTGCACATCCAACCAACATGCCAGACGGCATCACTTTCCAACGCCATGATAACAAGAATGTATTTAAATAATGAACTTGATTTTGTTTAATAAAAAACAAAAACCATCTCACCTGATGCACTCCTTACCCCCTTTTCATAGCAGATGCAAGGTGGCATGGTGGTGCTGTGGCCATCACTGATATCTTACACATCCAGAGACTTGTGTTGAGATCTCGATATTGCAAACACAATTTGATTACGTAGATTGGCAGCTCTATACAGGCCCAGTGCGAGTGAGTATGGTGCTGCTTGTGACAGATTCGTATTCTATCCAAGAGTGGTTCCTGCCTTATACCAAATGCTGGTGGGCATAGATTGCTGATAAAATCACTCTGATTTGGACAAAGTTGGTACATATAACACTGGACAATGGAAATTTTACTATTGAACACTTTTGGGTGGGTCTTATAGATTTTGGCCTGCAAAGATCACTTTTCCATTTTCTTATTACATATCATTTTATCGTAGCAACTTCAGCTGGAACACTTGTGGTGATGTAAAAGTAGTGACACCTCTACTAGGAGTGCAGCTCAGATATACCAAGTACTGCAAACAGGACAGCAATGCTAAAGTGTCTTTCCATTAAAAAGAACGGGCCTCTCTGTAAGGCCAGAAAAGTGTGGCACATAAACAACTTGTCAACCCAACAACGATATTTTGACTCCTGTTCATGTAAGACTTTGAGAAAGGGATGAACGAGGAAGGTGAAGGATGTCGATGTTTGAGACAAATGTTTCCACGAACAACAGATGTCAAGATTAAGGAAGAAATTATTGTTTGTCTTCAAAACAAACAAGTCATCAAAAACAAGCTGGAAATCTCATGGAAATTATTTACGGTTGTTTTTGAGATTTGCCTTGGCAAATGCAGAGCAGCAGACTATGTGCAACTGTTTGCTTCAAGCATTCAAAGCCATAAAGTACAACAGGTCACTAAAGATCCATTTTCTGTAGTCACACTCGGCTCTCCTTCATTGCTAATTTTGGTGCAGCCAGTGATGAACATGGTGGACGTATTCACTAGAACAACGTTTCTCAACCTTTAAGTATTTGCGACCCGAGTTTTCATAACAGTTTTAATCATGCCCCCCTAACGTTTTTTTGAAACCCTAATAAAATTTATTCCTATATTTTTTTCTGCCGATACACCGCTACAAGTTTAAAATTTCCCCACGAATAGCGAAATTATGCCACATATGGCAACATTCGCACCCCCTTTTTTGTTATTTCTGCACTAGGACATTGCAACAATGGAAGAGCTGTATCAAGGCAAGTGGAGTCCATAATGCTCGCTTGCTGTTGTTGGACACTGAAATAAGAAGCATGAGACACTCAGTGCAGATGAAAATCAGCAGCAAAACATTTTTAGCTCAGTAGCACTAATGCAGTGTGTCAGCATCACTAAGTGACATGCTAAATTTAGATAAAGGATAATTTCATGCTTCTCCAAGTACTTACGTGCTACAGCCAATGTGAAATTACATTTGTGTTCAGATTGAAGCTATCTATCATAATCAGAAAAACTTTTTCAGGAAGCAAAACAGTGGGAAAAATGTGCTGTCCACTGTAATGAATAGATGTATAGAATATATAGATAATAACGTAAAAGGGTAAATCAAAAAGTAAAGGCAATTTGAAAATTACGCAGTAACCACCACAGATAGAAGCTGACAGAACAACATGTTCATGATGGCTTATGGGTAGTTAGAACACACACAGCACGGCGCTCCGCCATAAGTCCAGTTGAAGCCAACGTCAAATGAACATGTAGGCTCCTCTGTACGATTGCACCATTGTTGAACAACAGGAGTAGTAGGATTTCTTTGGACAAAGGGAGTGAAACCTGCTGAAATTCACTGAATGATGTTGGCTTGTGATCAGTAAGCTGTCTGGGTTCCCATGAACTTTAAACTACTCCAAGGCACCATGCACTATGGCACGTGCAAACCCATAGCTGGTATCCAAATGTGCAGCAACAGAGGACAACGTAATCCATCAGTCTCCTCTGATGCAGGCATTCACCATGTCGATGTTGGTGTGTGTGTGCAATGTTTATAGTTGACCAGATCGAGCTTTGACTGTTACACTTGTTCTTCCTGCTTCAAGCCTTCCTTCCCATTCATAAACTTTTCACAAACATTTGTAGTAATGCATCTTATTATTTCACTAACTGTGCTACCCATCTTAGACGGGTTGAAGTCTGTGTAATTAACGTAGACCTCAGCGTTAACATTCGCAGTGCACCATGCATTCCATGTCTCTCTGTTAAATGCCATTTGGTATGGCATTTGTAAAAGCAGTGTTAAGGTTTGTGATGCGCCATCTGTTGAAATGACAAATGCAATGCATTTTATTGCTTAAAATTTTTGTGATGCATCATCTTTTGGAATGATAGAGACAGCAACTGGACAGACACACAGACAGACACTTACCCTTTTTTTAAGCTGGATGCATTACAAAATACATTCCAATAGAAGATGTGCTGTAAACATTATCACTGAGGTCTACATTGATTATTTAGATGTCAACCCATCTTAGACAGGTAGCACAGCTAGTATAATATATACATTATTAGCTGTACCTCCCCACCGTGTAGTTGTGAAACAGGACAAACTTAAAAAATCAATAAACAAACAGGTATCGCTAGCTAAGCAGAGGCAAGGTCCACTCCAAAACGCAGAGGTAGAGCGACTCGAATTGAGGCTGGCACGTGAGTGAGGAGGGCCCTACCAGGCTCCCCACTCCTGACGTCACACTTCCCCCTCCCCTCGGCCCACAGCCTCTGTCTCAGATTAGTGCGAATATATCGCTCCTGCAAGCAAACTTTGATTCTTAGTGCAATGAGAGAAGTCGCAAAATCAACCAGAATGTTCAAGCAAATTCTAGAAAAAAACCCGGATCTAAATCTGTGAAGTAGTTCTCTCATTCACTAGCTAAGCAGAGGTAAGGTACTCTCTGAGGCTGGAGTGCAAGTGAGGAGGACCCTGCCCCCCTGGGCCTGCTGCGTGTCTCTGATTTGAGCAAATATATCGCTCCTGCAAGCGAACTATGATTTTTAGCGCGATGAGAGAAGTGGAAAAAATCAACCGGAATGTTCAAGCAAATTATAGAAAAAACCCGATCTAAATCCATGAGGTAGTTCCCTTGTTTGCTAGCTAAACGAAGTTAAGGTACATGCCCTGAGGCTTTAGTGTGAGTGAGGAGAACCCTTCCCTCAGCCCGCTGTGTCTCTCTCAGGTTTCACACATAAATCAGTACCGCAAGCGAACTGTGATTCTTAGTGCGGTAAGAGAAGTTGCAAAATCAACCGGAATGTTCGAGCAAATTATAGAAAAAAAACAGATCTAAATCCGTTAAGTAGTTCTCTCGTGAAAAGCAGACATACAGACGTTGGATTTTATATATAGAGAGATATACGCACCTTGACAGTGTAAGACTCTGTTGGATCCCACCTTGTAGCTGGTGATGCTGAGATAAACTGTAGCTCCCTTTGATTCATTGATGGAGTCAATAAGCTCACAAAGTGGATAGATAGATAGATAGATAGATAGATAGATAGATAGATAGATAGATAGATAGATAGATAGATAGATAGATAGATAGATAGATAGATAGATAGATAGATAGATAGATAGATAGATAGATAGATAGATAGATAGATAGATAGATAGATAGATAGATACTTTATTAATCCCAAGGGGAAATTCACATACTCCAGCAGCAGCATACTGATACAAAAACAATATTAAATTAAAGATTGATAATAATGCAGGTAAAAAAAAAACAGACAATAACTTTGTATACAGTAATGTTAAATGTTAACGTTTACCCCCCCCCGGGTGGAATTGAAGAGTCGCATAGTTTGGGGGAGGAACGATCTCCTCAATCTGTCAGTGAAGCAGGACAGTGACAGCAGTCTGTCGCTGAAGCTGCTCTTCTGTCTGGAGATGATACTATTTAGTGGATGCAGTGGATTTTCCATAATTGACAGGAGCCTGCTGAGCGCCCGTTGCTCTGCCACGGATGTCAAACTGTCCAGCTGCCTTCCTCACCAGTTTGTCCAGGCGTGAGGCGTCTTTCTTCTTAATGCTGTCTCCCCAGCACACCACCGCGTAGAAGAGGGCGCTCGCCACAACCGTCTGATAGAACATCTGCAGCATCTTATTGCAGATGTTGAAGGACGTCAGCCTTTTAAGGAAGTATAACCGGCTCTGTCCTTTCTTGCACAGACCATCAGTATTGGCAGTCCAGTTTAATTTATCATCCAGCTGCACTCCCTGGTATTTATAGGTCTGCACCCTCTGCACGCAGTCACCTCTGATGATCACGGGGTCCATGAGGGGTCTGGGCCTCCTAAAATCCACCACCAGCTCCTTGGTTTTGCTGGTGTTCAGGTGTAGGTGGTTTGAGTTGCACCATTTAACAAAGTCATTGATTAGGTTCCTATACTCCTCCTCCTGCCCATTCCTGATGCAGCCCACGATAGCAGTGTCATCAGCAAACTTTTGCACGTGGCAGGACTCCAAGTTGTATTGGAAGTCCGATGTATATAGGCTGAACAGGACCGGAGAAAGTACAGTCCCCTGTGGCGCTCCTGTGTTGCTGACAAATAGGGTAGACAGGGTAGACAGATGGCACATGATTGTGTGGCCAAGCAGTCTCAACTGGCAAAGCATTCCATCAGCTTCTTTTTTTGTCAACTCATGATGGTTATGCAACACACAGCTGTTAAAAAAAGAGTGCTGTTGTCACACCATTAATAACATAAGTACATATCATTTTCAAACCAATCTAATTCAGTGTTATGGTGGGCTGGAGCCTGTCTTAGCAGCACTGGGTTGCAAGGCTGGAAAAGGATGCCAGTTCATAACAGGGTCCATTTATTCTCACACATACAACCACACTCAAACAGGGCCCAATGTGGGAGTCACCAATTAACATAACTGCACATCTTTGGGGATGTAGGAGAAAAACCAGAGTACCCAGAGGAGAACACATGCAGGAACAAGGAAACGTACAAACTCAGATAACAGAGCTGTTTGATCTCAACCAGAAACGAAACACCACCAACCGATGACCAAATAAAACCTGGCATTCCAAATTGAGATTCATTGGAAAATCATTGGTAAGGGATAAGCTCCAGCTCCCTCTGTTCAGGATAAAGTGGGTTTAGAAAATGGATGGATGGATAACCGAATTGGCAGCAGACGCTTAAAACTAAATATGAATTCCAATTTACCTTCAAAGCAATACCTTCAAGCAAAATCCCACCAGCTAGTTTTGCCAAACTTTAAGCAATGCATTATTCTCACTTCTGGCACTTGAACCAGCATTCAGATTTTTAACACAACTCTTTGAAGCCTTTGCCATTCCCAATATTGAAAGGCCTCTGGTCCTTGCAGCAAAACGCAATGCATGTTTCTGTAACTGCTTGTTTATACTCCTAGTGGGACAGCCGTGTGTCCTCCTTGATTGCTCACTAGAGGCAGTATGGCAGGACCAGTCAATACGTCATGGCCAGTTCTTTTCAGTAACATTTTGCAGCTTTGGCTCTGCACAATCACTGTAGGCTCGTCCTTCCTCTTCACCATATCAAATAATTTCTAAACTAGGACGGACAATCTTGTGGCTATGCTAAACCGCAGTCCGTTGAGTCGATTCACTGTTTTCATTCAGTTGCATCCACGCCTAAGGACTAGACGTTAGTGACTCAGCCATACCAGATTCAACTTTTCTAAAGCATTTAAAGTAAGGACAAAGAATGGAGTAATGGTAAATGTGTGCTACAATCCATTAAGAGGAGAGTGAGAAACAATTAAAACATGAAATCTCAAACCAGTTATGAAGATTGAATGTCGCCTGAACTGACAAACACTTGAGAAATATCGTCACATCCAAAGCCACTGGTAATGGTCAGCTTCCATCGGGTTTGGACAGCCACCACAAGCATTAACAAACAGTAACTGGATCTGTGAGGTGGCAGAGCTAAACACTGTGCCACCATGTCACCCCTCACCACTAAGTGCACAATAGGGACTGGGCGTCTATGGAAGGGTGTGCTTAATTAAAGGTGTAATCAGCTACGGATTAAAAACTTGGTGTGCAGAAAAGCTAACACCCGGTGATATGATATTCCAACTGCAACCCAGACAATTTCTTCTTTTGTTCCTCCTGCCTGCCCGTTTCATTTTTCCTATATTTTTTTCTTTTTGTCTCCAAGCCATCTCATTTTCCAAGATGATTCAATATGTTGGTTTTCGGATTTGCTAAACTGTCTCATATTGCAAGGTGACAGTGTCATTTAGTTCCTAGATATTCCTGCAAATCGTTCTTTCTAAAATATCTCAATTTTCAAGGTGATTATGACAGTTAGACTCCAAGTGTTGGCTACGTACCGTCTGTTTCTTTCTGAAGGTTATACTGCCATTCTTTCTGCATGCCTCAGTTGAATCACCACTGCTTAGATATGGAAGTTCTATCATCTGCCTGTCTGTGCCGTAATATAATTTACAGCCAGATGTTCTAATTCTGCACAGTATGTTGCTTCAAAAGCACCGTTATGCAGTGCTCACCCTACTGTGTAAAACAAAGACTGATTAGTCAAAGTGCCATTCATTTCTTTTGGTTGGCAATGCCACGCAGTAAGCGATCGAGTCCCTATGCTAATAGCTGTCTGTTATTTCTTGCAGTGCAAAGCTTGGTGGAGAAAATCCGAGACAAGGTAGGTCTTACTTCTGTTACCATACAGTGTACCCCAAAGGTCTGAATGCTGTAGTGATTATTGACTCTTAAAGAGCCTGGTATGTGGGCATAGTGTGCCTGAGCTCACCCGGTCGTGGCTTGGGTTTTAGCTTTGTATCACCCAGTGACCATTTACTAAAAAATTTGCAGGTTCAGATTGAGAAGATGGGCTATCACTGTTTTGCTTTTTGGTGCTCATATTTAAGATAACTGAGAGCTTTTTCATTTAATAAATAAACACAATGGGTTGAGTAATCTGAAACGCACTTTTCTAAGTACCCTGTCTACAAAAGAAAACACCAATTTGCTTTATCCTCAGCCTCCACAATTTTCAGCTCAAAACTTGATCCATCTTTTCACCACGCCAAGTTAGCCTTTTTCTTCTGCCTCCTGTCGCCAAGCTCTGTGGGCACTGGAAGATGGTGCTATTTATATTCCTCTAAGAGTTTATTTCTAGGCAGCTCCTGGGGTCAGAAGCTTTGGAATTAAAGAGGTGGGGTCACCCTCTGGAAGCCACAGATTCTTAAGCAGTCCTAAAGCCATGAAATAAAGATAAAAAGAGGCCTGACAGAATGTAGTCTGTCTTCCCTTTTCAGGTTCTTGACTGTCAACTAATGGTTTGAGAAAGCAGACAGACCTCCACTGAAGCCTCTCCATTTTTTAAATGTTCATAATAGCCACCTACAGGCAGTCCACTCAGGCCAAAGTCTGGGGACTACTTTTCTCTGATCAAAGGCACACCAACAAGGAGGTCCTCAAGTGACGCTACCTAACTTGGGCTTCAACTTCTGTGTCAGTGAGGTCCAAAGGTGTTCCTGACTTAAAACCCACCCCTTGGGTTTTGAGCCCTGCTCCATTAACTGTGTTGCCCCATGACAATATTAGTTATAAATAACATAACCTTCCCACCCTGTCTTAATCTAATTCAGAATTATGGGGGTCCAGAGCCTGTCCCTGCAGAATCAAGGACAAGGCAAGATGATAATTCATAAGGCTGCCTTATGGTAGCACACACCTGGTCACAAGACAGACTTGACAGAATATGGAGGACATCAGTCACCTTGATGCTTACCTCTCTTGTGCTTTACCCTCAGGCGGGCTATGTTTCGAGCATGCTGGCTCCTGTTGGCATTGGCATTGCTGGGGCACTCTTCATCCTTGGAGCCCTTTACAGCATCAAGGTGATTCACCGCAAGAGGAAGAGCAGCTTCAAGAGACAGCGTCGAAAGGTGAGGCTTTACTAGACAGGAGAGAAGAAGAAGAAGACTAATTGTGTAAGGGAGGAAGAAATTACTGGCAGAAAGGCCAGTATGTGGAATGGACAACCAGATATTTCATATCCTTCCCATTTCTCCAGATACAGGGGAACATTTAAAGATGATTTATTACACGCGCAGAGTTGAATAATTTCCATAATTTTGGTACACTACTGTTTAATTTTGCTTAACCAAGTAAAACTAGTGAATATGAATAGCAGACTTATTTTGTAGGCGTGTTGGTGGTGACTGAGAGAACTGGATGATGTGTTCAAGAACATTAGATAGGCTAAAAAGAGCACTGAGTGTGACAGGTGGAGAGGAGACAGACTCCAGGGCACAGGAATTATGGGGCATACTTGATGAAGAACTGTGAAATCAGAAGGGAGGAAGTGCAGATACTATGGCATGACTGAGAGGTGCTGCTAGAAGGTGAATTGAAAGATGGACTGTGGAGAAGTAAGAAGATACTGATTGTACAGTTAACTCAGAGACTTCAACAAGAGGTGCAGTAAAGTGAAAAAGTAAGTGCACCCTCTTTCAGTTGTGTTTTACATAGCAGGACTTAGCCGACAGTCATGTATTCCTTACTTCTTCTTCTTCTTTTGGCCGCTCCCATTAGGGGTTGCCACAGTGGATCATCTTTTCCCATCTCTTCCTGTCCTCTGTATCTTGCTCTGTTACACCCACCACCTTCATGTCCTCTCACACCACATCCATAAACCTTCTCTTAGGGCTTCCTCTTTCCCTCTTACCTGGCAGCTCTATCCTTAGCACCCTTTTCCCAATATACTCAGCATCTTTCCTCTGCACTTGTCCAAACAACGCATTCTCGCCTCTCTGACTTTGTCTCCCAACCATCCAACTTGAGCTGACCCTCTAATATCCTCATTTCTAATCCTATCCATCCTCATCACACCTAGTGCAAATCTTAGCATCTTTAACTTTGCCACCTCCAGCTCTGTCTCCTGTTTTTTTGGTCAGTGCCACCATCTCCAAACCATATAATTTAGCTGGTCTCACTACCATCCTTAAATCCTAGAATTTGAGAAATCTAATGCCCTGGGTATTACATTAAACTGCATCCATTGAGGAAGGCAAAGGGAAACCAACTCAGCTTTTTCTCTTAAGTATCACACAAATCAAACATATCATTGAGATGAATGACATAAACAGTGCCACACAATCACATGTAGAAGGAGCCGTGTCCGGCACGGGAGATAGGAAGGCTTCTCGGGGAGTCATCAAGTGAAATCCTTAAATGGGCAAAGGGAAGGAAGCACCAGTGAGGACTGGAACATGGAATAAAAACAACAATGCTGAAGGAGAGAAAATTAAGGAAACATCAAGAAAGGAATGTTACATGCCTAGCTGAAAATTCTGGGGCTTTGCAAAGTATGGTTATGCCAGAGGACAAGAAATAGTGCTGCTTGATAAGAAGACAGCAAAGAGTGTTACCACAATGGATTGAAAAATTGACAGACTACTAATTGTAAAACTGAAAGCCCAACCAGTGGACATAGTCATAATTCAGATCTACACACCATCACCTGATCATGAACAAGAGGATGTAGACGTAGATTGAAGAGATGCTTGAAGGCAGGAACAGAGGTCATTATTGGAGATTGGAATGCAGTGTTAGGTGAGGGAAGATTCAGTCAGGAGGTTACGGCCTAATAGCTAGAAACGAAAAAAGGAAAAACTGAATACTGTAGATTGAGAAACTTCTGCATAGTGAACACACAGTTCCAACATGAAACGAAGATATGATATACCTGGAAAAAAATGTTGATTCTGGAAGATACCAGCTTAATAGTATCATAGACACACAGAGAAACCAAAACTATGGCAACTTGAAGGAAAAATTAAAACAAGTGCCATGCACTAAATAAAACATGGTGCACACAAACCAAGAGGTGATGCGTGCAAAATAAGAGGATTGTCAGGAAATTCAAACAAGTGCTGCACACAAAATAACTGGTAACACACATAAAATTTCAAATAAGTGTCTTGCCCCAATTCAGAATTGAGTTTACAGAAAAGATAGTTACAAATTCAAAATGAGAAAAGAATTCTGGTTGGTGGAAAGAACTGTCAATCACTTCTGAGTGAATGCAATAACCATAGTAGCAAACTGTATAGAAGTGTTCTTTTATTTTAGTTGCTATATATGGTTTTTGTAATTGAATTATACTGTAAATAATGATCATAGCATACTTAAGCAAAGAAAAATACCTCTTCTTATTTTGTGAACGACACTTGTTTTAATTTTCTTCAGCTTGCGCTTCAGGGCCACAGTACAAAACAGCAAGCGAAATACACACAGCTACCCAGAAGCAGGTGCAGACTCTGATCACACCTTGTTGATGCCAACTTCAAGGCTAAAACTAAGGTGAATTAATGCAAGTGAACAAAATAAAAATGGAATCTCAAACTACAAAAAGGACAAAAGGAATGGCATTCTCAAAACAGATTGAGGCAACACTACAACAGAAAAAAATCAGCTACAGAGCAAACATGAGTGTAGGTAAACACTGGAAAAGCATAAAAAGCACAATTCCCATTAGCACCGAAAATTACATTGGCAGAGAGACAGGGCAAAGAAAGTAGAAGCTGTGGGTAACAGAGGAAATGCTTGAAAAATAGAGGACAGATGGCAATGAAAAATGCCAACATGGGAAACGAGTAGAACAGCAAACTAAGAAAAAGCAAGAGGAGGATGGTATGACAGAACAAGAAGACAAAAAGGAAATGCTGGAACATGGGATGCCATTGATCACTTAACTACTCGTGATCTACTTGACTCTCTAAGATGAGTGTACCGATTTCTGTAAGGAAGACAAATCTCCACACTATTATATGTAAATACAAAAACGATACTGTTTGCTCCAAGACTTGTCAGCTACGTGAAATGTGCACATGTCAGGATTTAGTAAGTAGGTGTGGTATTTTTGTTTTTGTCATTCCATTACATCGGTTACTTTATGGGTACTGCCATTTTAGTACAACAGCTGGTACAATGCCGAATGTCCCATAATAATCTTTGAAGGGTTGGTAACACCACCAGCTGTGGGATTCATTGCAAAACTCTAAACGAATCCGTGGAAAACAACTCCTCTGTGTCAGCTATGTTGGAATATGATTTTCTCCCATGAAGGATGACCAACCAGAAAAGGGATGTATAACAAGCACAAGCAAAGCAGAGTGTGATTACAGTCTGCATTTTTAAAAGACTACATTTTCACTCATCAACAGTGCAATGCCGAGCCGGCATCTTCTGAAGTATACAGCTCTGCAGAGAGTTAACACTGGGGTAGTGTGGACGAAAGGTGAAAATGGAGACTAATGTCTGCATTTTTTAAACAAAAGTCTAGTGGTGTGGATGTAACCTAAGTTTCAAGCTCTGATAAAGAGGAAGAGAACAACGTGACCTTTATGCTGTCACTCTGATGACATCACATGTTGCACACTCCGACCCTAGTAATGCAGTAACTATCGACATCACAAAATGGCAGTGCCCATAAAATGGAGCCGGAAAAAGACATAAATAAATTCTAACAATATTAAGACGAACGTGAAACAGAAAACTGACATCAGAAATGATTCTGCATCTTAAAAAAAAAACAAAGTAAATAATGATTTAGAAATACAGTAAAAAATTAAAAATGGAAAATAATCTTAACTTATTTTACCCCATGTACTCAGTGTGAGCACCTGCCTATGAAAATGGCTGCAGAACCATCACCCTGATTCAAAAAACAAAAACTTGGATGTGAAAAGTTAAATACCAAAATACAAAGGTACAGGCAAAGAAACTTTACAGCTGAAAAAAGAAGATCATAAGGAGAAGCTCTGACCAAAGTGGATAATTATAATACTGTGCTTGACTGCTTATATTGGGGGGAAGTTAGTCATCACGATCACGTAGCACACACTTGCCGTGTCTCAGGCCAGTTTTACTTGCGTCATTTTATAACAGTTTATAGTTTGTTTTTACAATGTTGAGGATTTGTGTTTGTGTTGTTTAATTTTATTTTGACTTGAATTGTTATTAATGTCTTGTTTTAATTTTATAACGTGACCAGTTCAGTTGAGTCATTGACTTCATCACATATGGCGTTCGTATTCTTTGTTATGCTTCTGTGGATATTCTCTGTAGAGAATTAATGGTAGTCAGCTTTCAATGCAAGTAGGCCCCAGTACTAGGCTTTCTGAAAGGCTTTGGGTGCCTGACTTTGAGTTTTGCTTTGTCCTTAGGTGTTGGTTACTCATGCTTCTTGCTTTTTTATGGTTCTCTTCCTGTTTTTGGCCTTAGTCATGGTGTGCATTTCATACTTCCTGATGGATTTTCATTCACAGAATAATTCTGACTTGTTGTCTCATAACGACACTCACATAATCTTGCACAACAACCACATGAACATCACCCATAACGTCATTATGGAGTGGCCATCACAGATAGCCTGGAGCCATGTAAGATCGCTAGCCAATCAATACAAAAATAAATAATAAGAAAATACTAAAAACACAATGCAAGGATGACACAATATAAAGTTTTGACCTTTCCCGGCCGATATCGCTATACGTCACCACATTGGTGTATGTGAGTTGGATAGCAGGTCAACCTCAAAATGCCCTCGGACCCCTTCCTGCGATACTAATATGATAAATGATATAACTTCAACAAAATAACTGTGAGAAACAGACAAGGTGAAAATAACTGTATTAAATCAATCTTAAAAAAAATTAATATACAAACATAAATGGCAACAACCAAATTTATGAACGCACCTCCCTCCCCCACGTTCCCACAAATACCGTATGTAAATAACTTAAAAGAAAGAAACCCCTTCGTCCCAGGCAAACCCCAAAACCCAGGCAGTTTCCAGACACTTATGATAACATTAGTCCATTTTCCTTGTTCTCTTTTTCCCAGAGTCTCCAAACACACAACCCCATATAAGCAAGGATCACTCTTAGCTCACCCACTTTAATTCCTCCTAACCGTCCCCTCCATTTCTACTTCAGAGTGGGTTTCCCGGCAAAGTCTTTGAGGTGGCCACCTCTGTAAGCAGGCTAGGCAATCCTTTCTCTGGCCGTGGATAGTGAATGTTTGCTGTTTTTTTTCTTGCTTATCAATATGTGTTGACAAGTTTTTCTCTTTTCTTTTTTTTCTCCCATTCTTGCCTTTCACGGCCTTTTTTACACTGTATCATGACATCTTTCTTCATGACTACCCCTGGAAACCACAGCAACAGACCACACCCTCCCAAATGTCTTCTTTATGACCGTCTGCCCAATGTGCCTGATCCCGCCAACCCCTCCCATATTAAGGGTGCATAGGCAGCAACAGGGTTGACATTGAGGATGGCTAAGAGACAAAAGAAAATCATATAGCGTTTATGTGGCAGTGCCACAACGTGTTCAGCTGACTATGACATCTGACAGATAACCAGGTGAAAGGTTCAGGTGTAGCCAGCAAATATGCATAAAGCCCTGGGAACCATTGGCAGCGCTTCTGTGAGTGTGTATTGCCATGCCTTGATGCCTACTGATGCCTTTTATTCTAACTTCTGTTTTTCAGCACAGGGAAATGAGCACCAGACAGGACAGAGTGATGCTACTGGCTGACAGTTCGGAAGATGAGTTCTAATTCTGCCAGCATCCCCACTTCTCTAGCAATAAATCCTTCCAACATCTTTTGGAGCTTTCGGCACCTTCACTGCATCTGGAGCTCAACCGTGTGTCTTACATTACCTCAGATATTGCTCCATCTATTTGGACCAGCCTTTGTGGGGATTGGGATGGGGATTGGAGAAGAGGAGTGGGTGAAAAAAAAAGAGGAACAAGACTTGGATCTGCAAAATGAGCCCAACAAAAATAAGATGGGGATGTCTTAAATAAGAGACAGTGAATAGATAAGGAACTCAAAGAGGCCGTTCATTCCATCCGACTAATTTAAGAGATTCATCACTCAGCTGCTTTGGTAGAGGTTGAAGATGGAGCTCACATGAAGTTCAGTTTCTGCCAGAGGCTCTATATTAGTCATGATATGATGAGCCACCATTATTTGGTAAACTCTAGTATTCAGCGTTCGATGAAATAATTTGAAGTGGGACACTGATTCACACAAGACACAGACATGGACACAAATTAGTACAGTCAGACAATTTCTGGATATTGAGGACAACAACAGAAAGATTCATCATGGAAGAGGAAAACAGTGAAACCTTCCTCATTCACAAGGACATCATAGCAACGTCTGAGAAATCTGATGTCCTGGTTTTAGTAGACGATGAATAGGATCATAAAGAAAAGTCTTGATCATTAAAGACAGAGAAACAAAATGAAGGTTTGACCAACATCTTGTTATGCAAGCTAATTTACAACCTCTGAAACACCGCAGGTTCTGGAATCGGACAAGTGACTTCTTTATTTTTTAAGGCAACGTCATTTCAAGAACTAAAGAGACACTGCTGTCTGCTAGCTTCAAATCAAACCTCTCTTAGTTTCAGAAGATAAACCTACAACAGAAAAATCTTCAGACTAACATGATGGATTGTAAAAAAAATGACCTATTCTGGCAGAGATGTCCATTGTCTTCAGGTGAATGCCTTATCCAGTGTTCTTCCAAATGAGCAACTGCAGCAGACATCATTAAGGGCTCAGCCTCTTTGGCTGGGGTGTTTCCTGATTCCTAGGTAGCCAACTAGTTTATGGCTCTTCAAAAGCCCATCCTGTTTTATTTGAAGAGTTGTACCATTGTAATAATAACCTTGGCTTGATTTCTCAGGGTAATGATCCCACAGTTTTCATGCGGTCCACCTTTTTGTCAAATTTTAAGCTGCAAGCATGTTCAGCAAGTCCAGTTTCATCACATCCTTCCTTGGTGTTGTGGCCACTTTGATGTCCTTCAGATCCTCACTGCTCTGCTCTGCATTCCAGGCTGATGGAGTGTTTC
Source organism: Erpetoichthys calabaricus (assembly GCF_900747795.2). Classification (NCBI taxonomy): domain Eukaryota; kingdom Metazoa; phylum Chordata; class Cladistia; order Polypteriformes; family Polypteridae; genus Erpetoichthys; species Erpetoichthys calabaricus. Next base: position 69,816,366 of record NC_041409.2, on the reverse strand, counting down.
TACTCTTTTACCCGCTCATTTTTATTAATGTCCATCCATTTTTAAACCGCCTCTACAGCATTTACAGTACATCTCAGTATGACTATATGTAGCTGTCAGGATGTTCTGGCTTAAAACACAAACGTTTTCTTACAGAGACAGATTAGAGTCTACTTTAAGAAAACCAAGGCATGTCCAAGTTCCAACTCCAGTTTCTTCCAGGTCTATAAATGCCCTGCAAAGTCGACCTTATCAAGGCAGACACAGGGACCCGCACAGAGTGGATTTTGACGTTTTGGCTCAAAGAGCAGCAATCCATTCTCCTTGAATAGTTTCCAGAAGGGATAAATGTCTTGACTAACCACATCATTAATAGCAAGCAGCACTCCGTGGTTAGACTGGTCAGCGAACTGTCAAAATCTGTAGTTGTCTCCTAGTTTCTTAACCTCCATGCTTAATGTAAATGAATATGCTGAAGTTGTAGTGATGATTATGATGAAAACACTTTCTTGTTTTGGCTAGTTTTAATACTCCAGTTTTTATTATCCACTTTATCAATAATGCATTTTGCTTGTGTGCTTCAGAATTTTCTATTAAAGTCATAAACCCCAGACTTATTATTCACCCCTGTCAACAGGCAGAGTGATTTGCTTTGAGTTTTTTAGATGCTAAGTCTCTTATTATATTGTCTTTCCAATTAATACTGTGCTTTATTCTGTCTACTATACTTGGGTATCCATTTCTGCCACAGATAGGCTGGATTAAGACCCCCACAGGCCCGTAGGTGACTTAGCTCCTTAACAGAGCATTGATCGTAGAATGCAGAAACTCAGTCATTAAGCGCAGTGTGTTATTTCTCACTCACTTCACCATCTGGTTGGGGGGGGGTCCCTCTTGATCATATCAGATACTTGCTTGCTTAGTGGGGGGAGTAGGGGGAGTCTTTTGGTCTCATATGGTAATTTCAGCTCGTAGGATACTCTAACAATTCCTCAAGCTTGAGGGCTCTTATTGAAATGGCTCCGTACTGTCTCAGGCCCCTTAGTGCACACCCTAAATGCCATGATCGTAGATCCACACCTGTAATACAGGTATCCCTTTTCTTCCTGCTCAGTTTCCCACCTCAACATGGTAAGTGTTTATCGAGGCATAGCATTAGAGCAGCTGACACACACTTCGTTACCCTCCCATGGTCCATACTGATGCTGTTAGGGTAACAGACGACTGATTGAGTGTTAGTACCTATATGTGTGCATCATGTCACAGCCTGGTGTCCTTTTTGCCGCTGGTTGCTGCTTTACACTTGCAGGGGTTGGAATAAGTTTTGCTTCCCTACAACCTTATATTGAATAACTAGATTAAAAAATGGATAGATGAACAGGAATGGTTAATTGTTGCTAAAGGACATAGATCTTATTAACACAGAAACAAAGTACTCTATTCATAATGTGCCTCCAGGTTTGAAAATGTCCTCATTTTTGGAGTGCCACAGCTTTTCCTTCATGGCATCAGGCTATAAACTAAGGCCTACTCTGCATGCATGGCCGTGCCCCACAGGATGCCCCTCATTTCCTGGGCTGTGGGTCAATGCTTGTTGTCCTCCATAGTCCTTAAACACTAAACCCAAAGAAAAACCAGTGGGTGTGGTGACTCACCAGGATGGATGTTGTGTGCTGCCAGTTTAGCAGTCGGGTGCCATTAGAGAAGCCCAAGCTTCTACTTGAGTTCAGTGTCCCCTGTCCCTGCATAGCTTGCTTGACATAGTGGAAGTTTCTGTTCAATTTGGATTAGTTATTTTTTTATGAGAAAACCACAATAAAATAACTTGGCTCTCTTTTACATTCTGTAAGAGGAATACAATCTCTAACTGTTTTGAGAAAATGCGTAAAACTGACTTGTTTTTATTTGATTGTGTGCACTCGCTCTGGTCCCTATATATACTGAAATAAATGATAACACGTTAATGCCGACTTCTGTGGTCCTTCAAGTATACGAAGCACCAACCCAGGAGAAGCAGCAGGAGAAGAGACAAGAGAGCACCGATGCCTCACATTCAAGAGCACATGTCCTGAAATATTATTTCTTGTTTCTAGGAAGACAAACATGACCTTGATGAGCAAATTGCAGTCTAAGAAAGTCAAAATGCTCCATTAGAAATATTAAATAAATGGAAACACAGAGATTGAGATTAAAGCTGTGACATACAGTACAGGAACATCTCCTGTCATGATGAGCCCTGCAGTCCAACCCCTTCAACCATTGGCCTTTCTCTACTATTCTAATGTCTCAATCTCTGTTACACTCGCTGTAGTCACCACCACGATTATTGTCATGTTGATTGTGCAGCTTTACCGCAGTGCAGTTTACCGCGCTCAGGTGATACTGTCTTACTATTGTACTGTACATACCAGGCAGCTTAATAAAGGACCAGGAAATGTAACATAGTGAGAAAAAAAGCCAATAATCAGCACCAAAACCAAAATGCTAAGCCAAATCGTAGATAAATAATCGAAAGCAAAAAGTTGAGAGTCAGAAAATAAACACTAAAGCACATGAGAAATTTGTAGAGAGAATCTGCAATCTTGGACAACTTAGGAAGTACACAATGCTGACCGTTGTGCATTCCCTTCTGTCCCACCATAGCAATGCTGTAGAAACCACAAACAATTGGTACCCACCAAAGTGAGACATGAAAAAATTTCAACTCAAAATAACATCAAAAATAAAAATAAATAACAATTGAATTCTGCGCTAAACAAAACCCCTGAGAATAAAACTGCAAAAATGCAATGAGAAGCATGAGAATAATTTAAATCATGCACAATCATAACATGTACTTGCTTTATTTTTATTTACCTCTAATCCAGTAGTATTTTGTGTGCTGGAAGGGGAGACATTTTTTTCTTTGATTTTGATATACTTTGTTATTCCCTGAAAGGAAATTATCTTTTTGCGTGTCCTTTTTTTGGAGGTCAGAAAATAAACCTTTGTTTCGTTTTACATTTTTTGAACAATATTAATGGTAGTTTTTAATTTTTTTTTTTTTGGTGACTTTACTGCATCACAGTTTTATGTTTCCAGATTTCATGGCTGCCATCATGTTGTGTGCCAGGTTGCTATGATGCTGTATGGTTGCTAAGCATGTGATACATATTGACATCATGACATCATGATGCATAATGGCCTCTCAAATTAAGAAAGCATCTGAACTTTGTGAAAATTTAGGGAAGACTTGTAAGATCCTAGAACGCAGGCAAACAATAAAACATAACAATTTACAATATCAGGATTGGACTAGAATTCTTGTTTGGCTTTGTCTAACGATTTTGGTTAGCATTTTGGTTTCGGTAATGATCTCAGATGAAATCTGCTTAAGAGTACTTGTCTCGCCTCATTCATTTATGTCCATAAACTCAGTTTGCTCTTTTCTGGTGTTTTTTCCTAGGAGTAACACCCAGTCCAAGAGGACACTCCACCAGTTAATCTGATTATAATTGAGGATTAGGGTATACAGTATTGTCTAATGAGTAAGAGTCACAGAAGGCTCCCTCAGTCTCATCTCTCCAATACTGCTGACATGTACTAAATCTGCACCACTAGAGCAGCGGACACTAGACATACATTTCCTACTATATTTATGCTGACATTTTGGTAATACAATGTTTCTGTTAAATATAATATATTTATGTTCTTCAAAGTCGCTTTACAGGTAGATATCAGCGGATTTATTTTTTTCTATAATTATGTTTGAGTTTCGCAAAATAACTACAGATTTTGATGCAGAGAAATAATCTAGATATCACACTGTCCTTGGTTTAATCTGCAATTGCATTAGTAAAGGCATAAACAATTCAAAAGTAATTAAGTACTAATCTGGAAGAATTTAGTAGAGTAATATTTAAATTTTGTGTCTTACTTCTCTAAGTAATAATTAGCTCTAATGTATGATTATGGCAATAAGTCGGACCATTGGAAATCTGACAAAACCATAGTATTTTTAACAGATGAGTAAAACATTTGCTAAAGGTGTCAGTTTTCACATCTATGTAGATATTAAAATCCCTCATCAACACTACATTATCATAATTTATAGCTCAATCAGATAAAAAGCTGCCAAATTCAGTCATGAACAATGAATACGGTCATGATAGTCACTGAGTAAGGCACAGGGAACAGCCACGCAACCACCTATACACATCATAACATGCCTGTTAACCTAAGCAGTTAGTGTAAAGATCTCGTGAGGGAGATGTGGGACACCCAAAATCTTAGTTACAAAACCATGAGCAGGGGATAAAGTCTTATAAGGAGAAGGAAAATACGCAATATCTGGTAACAGTCTAATCACCAGGAGGTCAAAAAGGAAAACCAATAATCAAACTGAAAAATGTAAAGCAAAAGTCAAAGTCAAATGAACAAAGCAAAGAACTCATAACCTGTCTAACAGTCTTTCCCACATAAACTGCACACCAAAGACTTTATTCAAACCTCGGTGATAAGGTCAAACATAACAGCTTTGGTCTCATGTACAAGCAGTATGACTGTGGCCATGACTCCACTGCATAACCTATCTCAAACACCACCAACAAAATGACATCACGATCGTGTCACCAAAGTAGTGAAGAAATACTCTGAACGTACATGTCCTCAGAAAGCATGACAGTTGAAGGCTGGATTTGAACCAGCATCTCACAGGAATAAAGTCCAATGCACTGAACAATATGATGCAGGAGCTCACCATGCATGAGTCCATCACTCTTAGGAAAAGACAAATCACTTTATTGTTCTGCCAGGAGATGGACAAAGGGAAGACAGACAGTAAGCAAGCGATGGGACCAGGAGATGAATCACAGTCGAAACAAATAACCAAGAAGTCAAGTGATCTTTGAAGTAAGCCTGATTAACCAAAAATCAGAGTCAAAAATTGCCCTAACCAGATGAATGTTAAAAAATACACACTAGAAGTCTTTGAGGAAGCTCTTACGAAAAGGAAATACACTGCAATATACCAAAGGTGAATGGTTTATTAATGAAGCCCATTTTTAATTCAGCTAATTTTTCTATAGTGCGTTTATAGGTACAGTATAAATGATGTATATTTGTACAGTGCAAGCACTGACTAGATAACATTGTGTTAGTTTCCTCAGACATGAAAAAAAAGTCAATGAAACTCCACCCCTGCAACTAACTGTGAGTACTGAAAAGAAGAAATAATCCTGAATAGCAAGAAGGAATAAAAGGAAAAGAAATAAGCGTTATGTTTTAAAGATTATTTGATTCCGAACATGTATGGCAAGTCTGTAGTCTGCCTTTCAAAAATCAGTCCGACCTTGCATCTTGCACCCCAAATACCTAACTGCCTCATCCATTTGTCCATCTGGCTGTCTTATCTCCGTCGGAAATTAAGCATGAAAGCTTTCAAGGTTGCAAGAAGATGTTGTGAAGAAATAGTGGTGCAGACATGTTAATATTAGTGGGGATGTGTTATAGAAATAAATTTAGTCATCGTGTGCATTAATTAAATACTACTCAATAAAGCGTAACGAACACCAAAAGAACAACTTTTAGCATGAGCATAAAATCAATCATGTGAAACGCTGCATAGAAATAGTGCATTGTTATAGAAAACTTTTCCGCACTGCAGCAAAAAATAAAATGAAACTGATGTCTAATTTGGAGTTGCTTCCAACATGCCATGATGTGCCGGTGCTCGGTCTGTCACTGTTTTCTGCTCAATGTGGTGGCAGCGCTATGATTTTCTGTTATATTGGTCATCTTTTCCCATATGCATTAAATAGTTTCCATTGTAGGCCCCCACCTTGAACCTGATGCTGCTAAGGTACTCCTAAGACCCTGAAGTGCATTAAGTGGGTTCAGTAGTGTGTGTGTGTGTGTGTGGCATTATTGGACTGCAGCCATTTTTACATTCAGGTCATGATGAGGTTGTGGTTTGTAGACACTAAAAAGTATATCTTATTTCAGCAAAGGGCAGGTTCTCCACCCCTCACTAGTACCAAATGGCAGCCGTTTTATGTCACCTGGGACTCATTTTGTCATCTTTATAAAGCTAATCACAAGCTTCAAGATGCACCCCTCCCGCAGCTCCTGTGCCATTTTACTGTTTTGCAGGCCAATCATCTCATGTTTTGGAGGTTTGCCAGTTTTACAGTGGTAAGTAATGTTTGATTCCTTATCAGCTTAAACTGCAGTTTTACTGCTGTACAGTACCATGGAGAACGACCATCAGTGCTCACAAATCACACAGAGGCCTACTGAGCAGGGTAAGCCCTAGGACTCTATTCAGCTCTTAAATGTCAGCCAATAAGAAACGTTTTCAAGTGACTTATCATTCTTAGTTTAATGTGCTTACCTAAATTAAATTTAACACACTACATAAAAACAAGACATTTTATTATGCTTGCAATAACCAGTTTTTTGCATTTTCTTTATTTGAGATATGGCTGAATTGTGGATTCTGAAGTATATAATGAAGAACACTTGCCAAGGAATGGCCTGTAAAACGCAGTCTCCTTGAGGCTGATGGTACTTTGTTGCTATGAAGTGTGGGAATGGAGCTGATGGACTCTGCAATAGATGTGGAGAGGCATGAGAAAAATAACTGGCAAAACAACAAGAGGCTAAGTAGCGATAGATAGATAGATAGATAGATAGATAGATAGATAGATAGATAGATAGATAGATAGATAGATAGATAGATAGATAGATAGATAGATAGATAGATAGATAAAGAAAGGCACTATATAACAGATAGATAGATAGATAGATAGATAGATAGATAGATAGATAGATAGATAGATAGATAGATAGATAGATAGATAGATAGATAGATAGATAGATAGATAGACTTTATTAATCTCTAGGGGAAATTCACATACTCCAGCAGCAGCAAATTGATAAAAAACAATATTAAAGAGTGATAAAAATATAGGTATAACAGACAATAACTTTGTATAATGTTAACATTTACCCCCCCGGGTGGAATTGAAGAGTCGCATTCTATGGGGGAGGAACGATCTCCTCTGTCTGTCAGTGGAGCAGGACATTGACAGCAGTCTGTCGCTGAAGCTGCTCTTCTGTCTGGAGATGACACTGTTTAGTGGATGCAGTGGATTCTCCATGATTGATAGGAGCCTGCTCAGTGCCCGTCGCTCTGCCACGGATGTCAAACTGTCCAGCTCCGTGCCTACAATAGAGCCTGCCTTCCTCACCAGTTTGTCCAGGCGTGAGGCGTCCCTCTTCTTTATGCTATGAGTAGTATGAGTATGGAGAGAAGTAAAATAAAAATAGCAGAACAAAAAGAGAGAAAATGTATGGAGGAGCACGTGTCTTGAATGGCTTGTTTGTTTTTGAGTCACATTAGACACAAGTTACATCCAAGAGGCCCCCAAAAGTCAGATAAAGCTATTTTCATCACACAGTTAATTTTTGTCTTCCTCCTATTGATAAAGGACCAGAAGATGAAAATGAAAAGATAGTTACAAACAAATGATCAGTGGTGACTTGTCCATAAGGGTCAAGAGCACCAACCCTTGACAAAGATAAAATATTCTTATTGTTAATGAATATACAGAAAGAGCAAACACACAATGTTCTGGCACTGGAATACCCGCCAGTAAGGTGGAACCATCATAAAGCATGGCTATCCTTTCCTGGCAGCACTCACAGAACCCAACTGGGTTCCCCTGCCACTTTTCATACTGGGGGAACAGTTGTTCTTGCCAGGCAGTCTACCTCTATCCACCCATTATATCTTCTTCCTGACTGACAAAAGAAATAGGAATCATCAAAGCCAAGATGTGCATTCATGTGCACCGTCCTTCCATAATGGCTTCCAGCTGGGGAAGGAACATCCCAGTTGGTATGCCAGTCCATACATTATGTCTATTACACTACCCATAGAGGACTACTGCCCATTAGTATTACAGAAACAAGATACACGCTAGACGTTTCTACAGTACCACCAAATATTACCTGCCGTGGAACACCACGTCACCCTGATTAAATATCCAGTACCCATGAGCACTGAGTTAGTCAACTGTCATACCTGATCTGCTCCATATTACTCACATTGGTATACTTCTGCATGTTGAGGTGCTTTTCTGTGACAGATTATACAAATGCACTCTCTCCAAATGTATTTGCCCTTTAAACAATCTGGCAATGCACTGAATAAAGTATTCCCAGTTTTTCACATGTTATGATGTTTTAGAAACTTAAGATTAACTTACCAGTCGAAATTAAAGCTTTTTCTTCAGAAATGGAATTATATGATAGCTGGATCATAAGGCCTGAAGTTTTACAGATAAATGCTGTCAAGCTGCTGTTGGCACATTGTGCGCCTGGAAATGGATTCCTGGCCTCTGCTTATGTTCCCAAATAACCAGCAACCTTGTGTTCTATATTCCAGTGTCTTAGTCAGTAAGCCACACTTCTGTTAATTTTGAGAAAGGGAGCATTAATCATGTCATCTGCTGTCACAGTGCAATGCCACTTGTTTAAGATTTGGGCACAGATATAATGTCAGCCATATTTTCAAGGAAACGGATTGCAAAGGATCCGTGATGCTTGATCAAAGGTTACTGAAGGAGGAAGCCATATGTCTGGACCTGCCCTGATACTAGAAAGGTGTAATAAATACTGGGCTTAGCCATTAGAAGACCTGTTTATACTTGACAGAGAAGAGGGTAAGCTCAAAATGGTATTAATGATTTTACTTTGATGATATACTGCTTGTATAAATCTTCAAAAGGTCGTAACCGAGTCCTCTTCTAGTCAGAATGAATGTAAGTCCACAAACTGCACTGCTGTTTCAATGCTCCAGGCCCCAAATTCAGTTCCTGGTACCCTCGCCATCTGCAAGGAAACATCCCACAGCTGACTCAGAATTGGCCCAGTGGGGGTGTGTGTGTCCTGTGACTGGCACCTCATCTGCTGTTGGTGCCCTTCCTTATATCCAGTGGTGCCACGATAAGCTCTAACTCCTCAGATTTCTGTAATGGACCTTATGGAATCAGAAAATTAATAAATGGATAAGTGACGGGGTCCATTTTTTTTAGCATCTCTTCTAACTAAAAGACTAGCAACTGCCAAAACGCCAGAAAGTCAAAAGGAAAAACAATCATCAAACCTACAAAATGTTAAAAAGTCAAAACCACAGATTTGTTCATTCTGAATTTTTATCCACAGCGTCATCTTCAACACTGGTAACATGATGGCATCAAACATAGCAGTGTGTTTGTTGCTGGATAATGTGACCCTCATAAAACAGTGACACCCATAACAGCTTTTATATATTCTTTATTCGTAGCTGTATTAGTAATTGTATTTGTATATTGTAATCAAATTCTAATTCGCAACACGTCACCACTCTCCATCATTATGATAAACAACAATGTATTAAAATATGTAACTTCATTATATTAAACACGAAATACACATTTCTTTAACCTACCTAGGTCTGCCTGGGAGTTTTCCAAATAAACCTTTCTGAACCATCAAATTTATGCATGGGTAGAATTAAAGGGGTGCTCCCCCCATGGATATCTCATGGGAACTGTCATGTCCCCCTTCCTGTTCACCCTCAACACAACAGACTTCCAGCACAATGCCAGCGCTTGCCATCTACAGAAATTCTCAGAATACCTCTTCATCATAAAAATGGTGACAAGTCAAGAGTACAGGAAAGTTGTGGAGGACTTCATCTTGTGGTGCAGGGACAACAACCTGCAACTCAACTTCAGCAAGACAAAACAGCTGGTGTTGGACTTCCAATGTGCTCTGGAAGTCTCTGAGGCCAGTCACCATTCAGGATTAGGACATGGAAGTGGTGCAGAGCTACAATTACCTGGGGGTTCAGAAACTGAACTGGTCTGACAACACCTTGGCACTGTGCAAGAAGGACCAGAGCAAACTGGACTTCCTGAGGACACTCAGTTCTGCTAGAAATGTTCTACCAGTCTGCAGTAGGAAGTCACTAAAATAAATCTCTGATGATGGGTACTTTGTCCTCACCAGTTTTTTTAAGACCACAGCTAATGTAAGTATAGAAATTATGAAAGAGCAAAATAATAAATCCATCCTTCCATAAGCAACTCTTTCTTACATATCATCTACTCATACAACAAACAAAGAAACATTCTGTACAACTTCAATTACAGAACAGTTTACCATTTCAGGTTTACACTTAAGAGAGGTCACTTGCATCTTGAACTTGCACTATTTTATTCAGTACTAGCCATGCTCCCCTGCTCCGCCCGCGTAGTACTGAAAAAGAACAGTGAGGAGGGCCTGCCTGGCTCCCCACTCCTAACGTCACTCTTCCTCCTCCCCTCGACCTGTAGCCTCTGTTTTGTTTTAGCACGTATATATCGCTCCTGTAAGCGAACTATGATTCTTAGCGCAATGAGAGAAGTCGCAAAATCAACCGGAATGTTCAAGCAAATTATAGAAAAAAAACAATCTAAATCCATTAAGTAGTTCTCTCGTGAAAAGTGGACAGACATACAGACAGACAATGGATATTATATATATATCCTCATTAGTCAGTCCGACTTACAGAAATGGCTGCCGAGTTGAGCCTGCGTGTCTGCTTCTTATGCCCGAATGTGCTGCCTGTATAAACAGTGGTACGGTGATCTGAGCAAATCTCTGCGATGCATCACGCACGCCACTGCGATGAAACAGTTAAGAAACAAACATTTCTTTCATGAAGTAAATAAAAAAACACTCAAACCTAGAAAACAGTTAACCCAATCCCAGAAAGCTTCCAAACATTATGGCATTCCTAAGTTTTCTAACTTGCCTAAAAAACTAAGAAGGTATTTATTTTGCCTCAATTACAATCAGTAGTCAAACAAACTAAAGAAAAAACATTTTCTGTTATTTCAATATCTTTATCAATCCTTGAGTACTTTTTTGTACTTGCAAAGTTTTAAATATGTTACTGTAAGAGAGATTCAGTTGATATTGTAACTTTATATTTCAAACAATTAATGACAGTTGACTTAGGATTTGATTTCAGTATGTGGTAGTACAGCTGTGGCTCTAAAAACTGTACTTATTTTTTACGGTTCTTCTAACCCACCCATAGCCTGAAGGTCAATTTATGGTCAATGACAGTTACAGCAATATGTTTCCACCATCCATTGAAAGTCCTTATGATGTTCTGAACTCAGAGTTGAGGTTTGAGTGGTCTGATTAGTTGACTTCTTTCCACCTTTTGTCCTTTGCCAATGTCTAATTGCCATCTCACACTCACAAGATGCCCCATGGAGGGATGTGTGGATGAATGCCAGAATCCTATTAAAAGTTATTTACTGATATAAGTGCATTGGCTTTTTTAAAAAAATGTCCTAAAATGAATTTACTTTACTTCCTGCATTTATTATACACATCAACACACACAGAAATGTAACAAACACAATTCTTGTAAAATTGCATGCAAGGCTTTGGTTGATTACAGGAACAGATTCACACACCCTGTGAATGAAATATAAAATTGATATTCATCTTTGTGTGTACCTGATAGTATTGAGTCATTGTGGTGCACTGGTTAGTGCTGATGCCTCACAGCTCCACAGACCTGAGTTTGAACCTTAGCCTTGACAGTCTGTGTTTGGGTCAATTAATCTTTAGCATTCTGGTTTTCCTCCAACATTTCAAGGACATGCATTTCAACCAACTGCTCTAAAGAGATCTGCAAAGAGGTAATGACTGCTTACCTAAAATTTCCCAGTAAAGGACTCGCACCAGGTCCAGGATTGACTCCTGCCATTCACCCAATTCAGATAGGTACAATCTCATGGTGACCCTGACCTAATTAGATGGGTTTGCTAATTAAAGAATTGAGTACATAAGATAATAAGATTATAACACATCATTAGATTTCTGACCCTGTGATTGAGTGGCATTCCCTCTAGAGGTGCTTCCAGAACTGATGATTCCAGGAATGGCTATGGCTCCACAAACTTAAAGTTTGATTAGGCTGGTGGAGTAATGGATGGATGGATGAATCATTTTGTAATCTGCTTATCCTGGTCAGTGTTACAGTGGCAGTCAGCTGCTGAGGGTAGATCAGGCATCAGTTGTGATAAGCCAAGTTAGTGACATCAGAACTCATGTGGAAATGACGGTATGCAAATCTTGGATGCAGTTATTGATTATCCAGAACTGCCATGGTGGCACTTCCTTTCACAAGCTCCTTTGGTGATATGAAAGCATTTTTTCTTGCAAGATCCCATCCTAACCTGAAGGTACCATGTTTACAAAAGCCAGTGTGAAAACTTTGATCTTTAGACATGGCTTTTCATGATATACTAAAGCTCACCAACATCAATTTACTTTTGTGGCTCCTATTCCTTGGATGACTTTACCCAGGTCTGTTTGAGATTCTTCATCAAGTGTTATATTTTACTCACTACTGACAACTCTCGTCCTGTCTCTTGTGCTCTAGAAATATTTTTCTCGGTTTAACTGTAAAAAATTGTCCTCTGCTCCACTTTAGCTTGATGCCGCTTCTGGTTCCAAAGGATTTCCCTTGGTCCATAGTGTCTTGCTCTCTGTTCCTGATGTTTGGTCCTTTCCAAGCTCCTACCATTCCTTTGTTGACCACTTCCACTGTCTTCATATTTTATTATTCTAAAGCAATAAATTAATCTGTTTTGCTCTGTAAAGCCCCTTATAATGAGGCATGCTGTAAATGCCACAATATAAAAGAGAGTATTGATCTAATTATGCTGTGGCCCATCAATTTGATGCTTGTAATGATGGCTGATAGCTCAGGCATAAAGGTGCAACGATTTTGTTTCAGTTTAATCAACTCCTGTCAAAAATTTCAAATTAGAATTCACTGACTCATGCTGACGGACGATTCAGGGAATTTGTTTCCTAGTTAAACATTAAAGTAGAACTGTAAAGCAACAGAACATTAAGTGAACATCATGACTTGAAATGTTCCCTCGATTTATACAATGATTGCCACATTCAAGCATACATACAAACAGAACACGAGGTACACTTCAGACAGACCACAAGTGCCTTCTAATTCAATGTCAAGGGTGAGGGAAGGTCTTCCAGTTAAGAACCAGTAATTGTAATACAATTTAACAATCAGATGGCTCAGTATTCTCAAACGCACTTAACACAGTTCAGGGTTGTGGGGATCAGAGTCCCTATCCTGGGAGCATCCAGGGCAAAGCTGGGAATGGCAGTGGTCAGGATGCCAGTCCATCACATGGCTGGTAGAATAATGTAAAATTTTCAGACACAGATAATTCAAGTCTGGGTCTCAGAGAGTTAGAGATCTGGCAGCATAGAATGCAAGGCAGGAATCCAACTCAGGATTAGAAATAAATCGCTGTATTATATAAAAAATCCTGGGATGAGATAAGACTTTTTCAGAGAAATAATTTCAAGTCCCATGAGACAAGACTTTGTGCCAAGAGATTTAACCGCGCCCACGGTCCACTCATCTCTCATTCATGTAAATGCTATTGTCAGACACAGTTCCTGTGCTCTCAGCTCTTATAAATTTTTATGTTTTCCTCATTTTAATACAAGACATTGTGATAAGCTGCCTGGACACAGACAGACGGACACCATTGTACAGTCCACCACACGTTTATTGTACATATTTTACAAAGTCCAATAGTGCACAACCCAGTGCCTTAAGCACCAAACTCCCCCAAAGTCCAGGCCTCTCTCACTCTCTGCCTGCTCTTCAGGCCGCCTCTTCTCTCCTGCCTCCAAACTTTGTCCACTCCTCACCCGACTCCAGTCCTCGTCTGCAAGGAGGCGGCCCCTTTTATAATTACCCGGATGGTCTCCAGGTGATTCCTGACACTCCTTAGACACTCCCCTGTGTGGCGGAAGTGCCGGCTACGCTCCCGAAGCCCACCAGATGTTCCCAGTCTTCTTCCCCCCAGCACTTCCTGGTGTGGCGGAAGTGCTGGGGTTCCGGGTCCTTCAGGCATGGGGGCGCCCCCTGGCGGAGACCACGGGTCCCTACAGGGTTGGGCTTCCAAGCCCTGCACCCATGGCCCCCAAAGGAACCAGGGCGGTTGCCCCCTCATGGTCTGGAGGAGGCATAAGCCCTCCTCCTGTCCTCCTGGGCATCCCGGCTGGGTGCCATCCCCAGCCGTGTGCCACAACATACAATCTGTTTGTTTCCTTTGATGTAGTCCTTTTCTGGACAATAATTTTATACATTCTAGATGAAACGTCAACAACTAAGCGAAGATAAAATGGCAGCGCGTCAAAAAGAGACCAAAAAGCATTGCAGACAAAAGAATTAAAAAATGAACAAAATAATCTAAGCGTAATTAGGAAAGTTATAATCAGTCTGGACCAAGTGGAATTGAAAACCTAACAGGTCCAAGCAGAGGCGGAAATAAAAGTCAAAGAGTAGAAGACAAAGTAGAACATCGTAAAGAAGTCCAAAAATGTTGGTATGATACACATGCAGCAGGTTAGAGATTATGAAGGTACTAAAATTTGAAAGTCTCAAAAAACTGATAGTAAAGATCGTATTAGCGCTAACAAATGTAAATTATTACTCGGTGAAATAACGGAACAGTGAAAAGAGATCAAATATATGGACATAGGTATTGTTTGGCTTTAAAGTTTAAGTTGGAGACTTGTAGATTGTCTAATTCATGTTGCCAGCAGGGAAAAGTAGTGTTTCTTCCCAATGAAGAGGTGTATCCATGAGAAATAAAAGATTTGTTATTTGGTGAAAGTGAAATCCACAAACACTACAGTCAAAATATTCACATCTACAATAATCTGTTCGCGTTTGCATCATTTAATGCTCAAAACGTAGATTTACACAATTCAGAACCATATGCTATGAGAATCTGTGGTCCCGCAACAATTAAAGCTGTTAGAAGTTTAATTTCAAAGAAACCACAATTAAGTCAGGTTTATATATATATGATCACGGAGAAGCGATGCAACATAGAATCGAAAGAGTTAAACAATCTGACGTATTAGAAATTCTACAGCCAATAATGGATACAAATCCATACGTCCAAAAGTATCGCACTTACACGAAATTTATCTGAAAAACACAGACAAAGAAGTTTTCTTGGATTATCTATGTGAATCCGAAAGATCATGTTCACATATATCATAAACCAACATGTGACGAATTGTCAGAGATAATAGTTGCGAAAGACAGAGATATCAATGACAGAGTTGATATTTGTGTTTATCTAAAAGCACAGCACAATTTCTCACAAGTGGCAGATCCGGGAAATGACAAGCGCGTAGGGCCCGCAAGGGGGTTAGCGAGTGAAGCAAGCAGGGGGCAGAGCCCCCTAGTATAAATAAATAAAAAGTTTTTGCATCTACTGTACATATTGTTTTATCATGGATAGGCTTCAGGGTACACCTCTTCTCAAAGCATATCCCTTCTCTTAGCTGTGCAGAGTCTTTTTAAAAGGGACCTATGGTATAATATCTCTTTTACTCTGAGTTTAATAGCATCTGGGGTATACAGCCCATAGTAAATTCTATGTCGTGCTACCATATCAATTGTATGAAGCACATACAGTACTTAATTCTATAATTCTTCCCTGATTCAGACACCACAGAATAGAAAAACAGCTGAGTCCTTCAAAAACAACAAGAATCCTCACTGGACTGCACCAGAATAAGTCCCACCTGGGGATGCCTGACCTAAGGCAACAGAAAGACTTTGGGTCTCTCCAGACCCCAATATGGGGAACAGGCATTTAAATTACAAAAATAACAAGAGAGTCTCAGATATCTAAAAAAAAAAAAAAAAGAAAGAAATGTCTCACTAGAGTGAGAACTGTAAAACTCTGGCTTATATAGCGACAGCTCCCCCAGGAATCTTTATAAAAAAATATCAGGATTTATTCATAAAATAGGTAAACACAAGAAAATTTTAAAAAGAGCAAAAATGAGTTGCTTGAAAGGCAATCTTAAGGTGAACATGTCCCAAAACACTTTCCAGAAATCAAAATCCAAGTTCAGAAGCAAAAATAATCAAAAAACTAATAAAAGAAAAGAGCTGTCAATACTCACAAAACACTTTGAAAAGTCACTCAGTAAACTGCTGAGGGATTTGCATTGTCTGCTTTAGTAGTGATGAAAGGGTGGCCCTACCCCCTGGGGTTCCACTCAAAAAGTTCAAGGAACAGTGGAGGAACACACTGAAGTACAAAGATGCTTAACAAAACAGAGCAATGACAAGAAAAAAAATGCATACGATAAATACACAAAAAATAATACAAAACAATGAACAAAGAAGACATCTGAAGGAAAAATAAATATAAGCCACATCCTGACTACAGCATGACAACATCATGCAACTGTATCAGTTCTGTAAGCCCACACTTTATTTTATATTGTGCTACCATATCAATTCTATTGGAGGTCCCTCCTCTCCTGCTGACTGAATTAATGCACTTAATCCTCGGCAAAGGAATAAATAGAAAGGCAAGCTAGAGAAGCAGGCCTTCAGCACAGTGCAAATGTCCAGACTAGAACAGATGGTGATGTGGGCTCCACGAATCGTCAAAATGGAAAGACGACCTCAGGTTGGAGAAGCACTGTGGAAGAGCACATTATGTGGCAGTAAGGACGGCAAGGCAAGGTGTAGAGTATATTGGACATGTTGATGTGCACAACAAGAGGCAAACTTGGTAAAGAACATAATATGACTGACTCCCTCTAACCAAATAACCAAAGTAACCTATAAACCAGTCTACCACAAGACGTGCCAGAATTGTAAGGGCATCTCTGCTGGCTCTCAGGGCACCAAGCAGAAAGATGACTCCCAGCAGTAAAGCAGCCAAGCCAGACAGCCAAAGCAGTAGGTGATGACAAAGAATCAACTGCTTTGAACGCCTTGTCAGCCGCTATGAGACTCTCTTTACCTTCTTGGGTTTATCCCTTTTCTGTTCCTGGAAACTTCCTCCACGTGTTTTCCTCTATAAGTCACTTCCTTTTGGCTTTGTGTTAGAAACTCCCTCCCTTCAATCCTCTCTGTTGAAATTCCTCTCTCATCTCATATTGTCTTTCGCCTGGACTTTTCCACACTCTCAATGTGTTGAAATTAGCAGAGGTTGGTCTCTCTGGGTACCACTGCTGCCAGGGTGGCACCAAGGTCTCTGTAAAACCGTGGTTTCTGTTGACTCTTGAGAATTTTCTTTCTATAAAGGAACTCTTCAGGACCTTTCAGCAGGAAGGTTTAATGGAGTGCCTGGCTTCAACATGAAAGAATGACTTTTGGTCCCCAAGCTCATGGGTTATCTGGTGGCTTGTGATGATAGGAGCTTATTCTTCTTTTTTCCTTTCTTGTTCAGTCTGAACCATTTCGATTAGTCACATAGGCTCCATTTAGCCTCTTTCTCCATGTGTTTTCTGATTGTTTCTCACATGATTATGGTGAAATTATTTTTACCTTGTAATTTCATACATCCTCTTTCTTTTGTAGTTCTTTTATTCTCATCCAAAATATAATAGGGACATCTCATTAAGCTGAACATATTTACTCTCATGTATGAATAAAACAGCATGATTGCCTTTTTGTCTGGAGTTGATTTTGTGAGTATACAAACTGCAAATAAATAAACAAATAACACACAAAATGACTTATAGTAGATGTAACTGAAAAAGAGCTGTCAGAAACTCAGGCGGTGAAGTTCCCATTCTGTCTCATGCAGGACTGACACTTGGCAGATTTTCTATTTTTAAACTTTTAAAATGAAGACCTTTTCAAGACCATACATGTTACATCTTGAGCGTCAGACATGGTTACCTAAAGACTCAATGCAGGGATATGAAAACTGCCTGCTTTAAGTTTCAAAGTGAGACATGTTTAAAAAAATCATTCAGACATAATTGGTAGGATTTGTCAGTGTATAATCAGTGATGTGAATTTGAGAGAGATTAATGAAACTTGTTCGACGCATTTTGTAAGAGAGTCGGAGTAATGATGACACTCAGATGTAGCTACCTGAATTGCTCTGACGACGACATTCATCACTCCTGATCAGGTCATTCATCATTAAAGCTCAAAGCAATTTGCAAACAGCAGAACATCCAAGTGAGTGGCACTGAGTATATGCAGGGTGATAACTTGCATTTACTCTTTTTGGGAGAGGCTGCTGTGGCACAACGAGATCGGATAGCTAAAACTCCAGAATGGTCCATTCGGTAGCCCAGCAGCAGCTTCTGTTTTATTAATTGGCCCTCTAGTAAACCGCTTATCGTGTATCCTTAACATTGTGCTTCTTTAGAGTTGACCACTAAGGAAAGCACCTCTGTGTTTAGCTGCCCTCTTTCATTGTGGACCTTATATTTAGTTGCATTCAATTCACCTTGGAAGTCAGATGTTGGAGCTGGGAATGACATCACACCCAAGTTTATTTGTAAAACATTCGGAAAACCATTGTGAATGCCTCCAGGACAACCTTTGTTGTGCTTGCTTCTTTCTTTTATCACTAACAGATGATAACATCTTATTTGCAATGGTGATGGACAGGTTAACAGAGGTGATTAGACAGGAGTCCCCGTGGACTATGATGTTTGCTGATGACCTTGTGATCTGTAGCGAGAGTAGGGAGCAGGTTGAAGAGAACCTAGAGAGGTGGAGATATGCTCTAGAGAGGAGAGGAATGAAGGTCAGTAGGAACAAGACAGAATACATGTGTGTAAATGAGAAGGAGGTCAGTGGAATGGTGAGGATGCAAGGAGTAGAGTTGGCGAAGGTGGATGAGTTTAAATACTTGGGATCAACAGTACAGAGTAATGGGAATTGTGGAAGAGAGGTGAAGAAGAGAGTGCAGGCGCGGTGGAATGGGTGGAGAAGAGTGTCAGGAATGATTTGTGACAGACGGGTATCAGCAAGAGTGAAAGGGAAGGTCTACAGGCCGGTAGTGAGACCACATGAGACCAGCTATGAGACCACATGAGACCAGCTATGTTATATGGGTTGGAGACGGTGGCACTGACCAGAAAGTAGGAGACAGAGCTGGAGGTGGCAGAGTTAAAGATGCTAAGATTTGCATTGGGTGTGACGTGGATGGATAGGATTAGAAATGAGGACATTAGAGGATCAGCTCAGGTTGGACAGTTGGGAGACAAAGTCAGAGAGGCGAGATTGCGTTGGTTTGGACATGTGCAGAGGAGAGATGCTGGGTATATTAGGAGAAGATGTTAAGGATAGAGCTGTAAGGCAAAAGGAAAAGAGAAAGGCCTAAGAGGAGGTTTTTGGATGTGGTGAGAAAAGACATGCAAGAAGTGGGTGTCACAGAGCAAGATGACGAGGACAGGAAGATATGGAACAAGATGATCCACTGTGGTGAGCAATAACAGGAACAGCCAAAAGAAGAAGAAGATAAACAGTTGATAACAACGCATTACATGGTATTTTGCAAATCCAAACACCATAGCAACATGTTAACAGATAGAAGTTTGACAGTTCTGTATGTATGACTGATTTAATGAGACACAACTAGACAGAGGTGGTAATAAATAGTATAATACTACAGCTTTCACTAAAGTTTGTGGTGTTTGTCGCCATTTTGGATTGACAACCTACTCTGAAGTGGGTCAAACTTGGACTTCACAGACCAACTCAAAGTTTCCGAGTTGAAAATCTGACTTATGGGGGCATTCCAGCTGAAAATTCCAACTAGGAACTTGGAAATTCAGACTTCCAGTTCACATGGAACAGAGCACTGGATCTCCCAGTAAGACTGCTTTTTGCAATAAATCTGACAGTTCAGCTATTGCCACTCAGACTGTTAGAAATGTGCACAAAGTACACTAATACTTTTAAAATTGTGATATTATCAATCCATTCACTTTAAAACCTGCTTTATCTAAGCAATGGATTTCACAATGACTTACCCTGGAAGCATCAGGAACAAAGCACGAGGCCAAAATGGAGATGGTGCAACTCTCACTTATACACACACACACACACACACACACACACACACACACACACATATACTAGGCCAGTGACAGTTGCCAATAACCCTAAAAATACCGAATTCTGGTCAAAGCTGTTTTTTCATGATTTGCAATGATTTTTTTTAGAACATGCTTATTCCATTATTCAATCACAAGGTCTACCTGGAGTCTTTCCTAGCATATCACACATGAAGCAGAAACAAACACTACATTGGACAATAGCTCAGCACATATCTAGCATGCACACACTCGTACTGGGACATTGTAAAGACACTAAGTACATTTTTTTGTGGTGTGGCCTCCTCTGCTCGACACTAAACATGTTTAATTCTCTGAGTCTGTCAGAGTAGGACATGTCTTTAGGTCCTGGGATACATTTGGTTGCTCTGCTCTGCACAGCTTCAAGTGCTGCTATGTCTTTCTTGTACAGTGGCGACCAGAACTACACACAACACTCCATATGCCATCTTACTAGAGCATTAAACAAACCAAGCTTAACATCCCTTGACTTAAATTCAACAGTTTTTATGACAAACCTAACATTTTATTTGCCTTTTTAATTGCTAAGTCAATGAAAATGTTGAATCAACATATACCCCTAAACCCTCTTCCCCAAAGTCCCACAGATACATTTGCTTAGACCACCCACAACATATTCTGCAAACACGTGAAACAGGAGTATTGTTGCTGGTGTCTAAACCTGAGTCAAAGTACATTAAGAGCTACAAGAAACTTCCAAGGCCACCAGGAGCAAAAGTTCTGGAGAGCTCTGTGTGTGTTGGGTGGGTATGAATTTTACAATTCAGCATTGAATCTGCTCTCCAAATATTACACCAAACTTCATAACATTAGTTCCTGAAGAGTGATGAGCGAAACAATTTGTGCAAAACTCAGTGTTTTGCTTCACAAAAAAAAATCCAAAACAAGTAGTGTTTCAGGTCTAGCGAATTTCATGCCATTGAAAGGTGTTTATTTTCTGTCTGCATTCTACAACACTAAGAAACAGGAAATGGCAACTGTCGGGCTTTCTGTCTAGCGAGTCTCCTGTGGAGAAAGCATAGTAATATGCACGATGGTGAGCTTTTGTGTCTTACATACGCAGCATGCCAAATTTTACAAGAAAACACACTCCGTGGTGATGTGGATGAGCGACATTTTGTAACTGGAATCGATTTTAGCCGTGTGCTGGGTAAAAAAAGCACAGGTAAGCACAGATGCGTGTGTACAAGGCTTTCACCCCAAAAAACTTTAAAATTCAAAAAAACCTCTTTTTAGTGAGTTTGACGTTTCACAATTGCTAAATTATCTGTATAATACATGTTAGTGTCAGTTTTGTGAAATTACATGCAAACTGAAGGTTGCCCGTTTCATTTATCACTACTCCTGAACTATTGTGGGGATCAAAACTAAGTCGGAGTGCCTGCTCGGCCCTTAATTATCTGAATTTCTTTAGACAGATGACTCAATACCTCATTAAGAAAACAGGGCTTGATTAAACCAGAATTGCTGTTTTGGAAGAAAGAAAAAAAAAAATCAATTCGTTTTAATCTTCACTCCTGCTGAATAAACCAAATTTGCAGTTATTTCCTTAAAATGAAAACACATCAAAAGTATTTGTTTGTATATTTTGTTTTCCTGGCCAACCACCTGCACCGGCATTGACCTTCTGATTTCCTGAAATGGCACATTTTAAAAGGTTTTGTTGCCCAAATTTAGTCACATTCTTTCATTCCATTTTAAGAAACTAAGAGCAAAATGAAGAAGTTTACTGAAATTCAGATAAAACGCATTCTCTGACTGCTTTATTAGATATAACTGTCTGGCACTGTGTTAGGCCCCATTTACCTTTAGAAGAGCCCAAATTCTTCAGAAGTGGATTCAAGCTGATGGTGAAAACTTTTCTTTGTGATTTATTTCCACATTGTCTTGGTGAAGCCCACATATATTAGATTAGGTTCAGGTTATGAACCTCCTATATCACCCTTTCCCTTCCCTGGTCTATTGGACTGTGATATGCAGACAGGGCAGGTCATTGAAGTAAACTGAAGTCGCTTTCACCCTTAAGGTGATGCAGTGTTTGTGACATGGCTAATTATTCTACTGGAAGTATGCGGTTTAAAAAAGAACAGTAAAGAGTGAAAGGCTAACAAAAGATGCACAAACCAGACCAGGACCTTAGCTGGCCTGTCTAGAGGTGGGCCTCTCCCTAGGCAGCTTGACTCCAAACTTAACAGGCAGGCTTTGGCCTACACAGGTCCAAAATGTAGCATAGGTTTTTAAAGTTCACATAAATATATTAAAAGTCTGAAAATGCACAAAAGTGCTCTTCAAGGGAGAGGGTAAACTGAAAAAAAATTCTGGCTTTAGAGACAAGGCAAATAATCGTTATAAACAGTTTATTCATATGAATAGAAATGTAAAATAAGGCAACAAAGGTATGCTTAAAAAGGCAACCCAATGCACTCAAAAATAAATTCAAAAACCAGCAATCAGAATCCAAGAATGAGAGAAAAAAGTCATCAAAATCAAATAGAATACTCAATACAACCAATGAACCTCTGAGGGACCCCCTCTCCATCCCGAAATGGATAGTTTGAGGGTTATCCCTCAGCAGTGATATAATGGTGGCCTTCTCACTCACAAAACACAAGGCACATAAGAGAATACACAACACAGCACATAAATGATACACAATTATTAACAAAATGTAAATAATAACACAAAATATTGATGCCAAAACAACACAAATAACATTAAAAAGGAAGAGAACAACCACTGGCAGGGTCGTAGCATTTAGAGGGCACAAAGGGAGGCACATGGTCCGCAACAATTAAATAACCCTTAACTGGAGGTCTAACATGTCCCAAGAACAGCCTTCACATCATTACACTACCACCAGCACCTGCACCACTGCCACGAGACAGGATGGATCCAGGCTTTCACACCATCTTTGTCAAGCTATAACCTTCTACACAGAATAGCAGAAATCAGGGTTTGTCAGACTAGGCAACAGTCTCCTGTCTTTAGTTGTATATTTCAAATGTAACTTTATCTTATTGTTCTTGGGTGACAGTGTGATGAAGAGTTAATACGAACATGGTTAAAGGGTAGAGGGGTGCCAAAAAGTTCCATGAAACAGGCCAGGACCTTCACAAGCCCATCCAGAAATGGCTTTGCCGCAGGCACCCAGCCCTCAGCCACCACATGCAAGGTCCGGCTTGCAAAAGCCTTAAATGGGGCCCTTGCTTTGAAAGTACAAAATATACTTCTGAAGGTTCCAAAATATACCAAAAATGCCCCACAAGAGAGATGCATTATAAAAACTCTGGCTTGGAGACAGTCTCAAATCTCTCTATATATAAAAGAAAATCCTGGAATGGAAAGCAAATGCAAATACGTGATAATCTCGCAAGACATTTTAAAGACCTGCGAGACCAAAGACACGCCCTACATACAATCTATCAAATAGGACAATAGGCAGCAAAACATTCAGTCTTGTGAAGGATTTGAGCACACACAGATCCAGGGCTCTCAGCGCATATAAAGTGTATGACAGTACGTTATAAATTAAATGTCGACATCTAAACGAAGAAGAGAGCAGAGCGGAGAAAAGAGACTCAAATGCGTTGGACAGAAAAAAGAGCAAAAGAGAATAATCGAGGTGCAAATTCAAAAAATAAGGAAAGTAATTATCAGCCTGGAACAAGTGGAATTGAATAAAAAGCACGTCCAATCCAGCTCAGAATTAAAAGACAATGAGTAAAAGACAAAGTAGAATTTTATAAAGACATTTACAAACATTGACGCTAAACACATGCAAAGCAGGTTAGAGACTATGAAGCCAGGGAAATTAGAAAGGCTCAAAAAAAAACAAAAAAAAAAAAAACTGCGCTATACACATGTGGAGAAAGTTAAAGGATATGAAAGTAGGAAAATTACAAAATATAAAAAAAGAAAGTAAAGATCGCAGTAGTGCAGACAAACTGCCTCATTTAACTATGCACCAGTCTAACTTTGGTTTTGCACAATAATTACTACACTATTGCACCTTAACACTTACTTCTACTTTATTCACATAATTTTACTTATTTATTATGTTCTACTGTACTGTTACCTTTCAATCTATGACTTTTTGTTAATCTACTGACATTCTTCTAACTTTGCACAGTTTTTGATAAGCGGATCAGGATGCATTTCACTGCGTGTTGTCCTGTATAACTATGCATGTGACAAATAAAGAATCTTGAGAATTTCAAAAACAGAGTTTACCGCACATGCATTTATTGGTTACTTTGTTAGTGTATATATATTTATGTGTCTGCTTATTTAAAAAGCTACATTTACCCCAGGAGTCAAAAACGTTCTGTCTAGCCCTCGTACAAAAACCTAGACAAAAGCTGGGGTATCACCTTGGTAACCCCATGTACTTTCGGAACTGTGAGAGGAAAAGATGCACAACTTTACAGACAGGAGTCCAATGCAGAACTCCACTTAATATTTTTTTTTTACAAAGTAAAAAAGTAACTGCTGATGATGTAGATCGTTTTGTCGGTGCTGAAATTCCAAACAGTGAAACCTATCCTGACCTCATTAAAAAGATTTTACAGAAGTTCTGAAATAAAAGTGAAACTAATGAAATAGCAACAATTCAAAGAAAAAAAATCTTAAAAGTGTGTATCTGGAAAACCAAACATGAAGCCCCCTAGTTTTTATAAATAAGAATTTATTTATACAAAAGTGAAGAAGCACACAAAAATGGCTAAAGTCAAAAAAAGGCCTAAAAGGATAGTCCACAAATCATAATCAATATCAAAACCCCCCAAAAAAGTAGTAAAGTATTCCAAAACCAGAATGTTCAAAGCTTCCAATGATACTCTTCAAATGTCAATGCATTCCTTCCTGAGACTCTACAAGCTGAATACTGCTAGACATTGTCCTTTAAGGAACTCGTCCAAAGCACACCTAACGGGATCTCTTCAAAGTAGTGCTACTTGGTGCGACTTCCCCTGACAAGCAGCAAAGATGACTAGCTATTATAAGCAGTCATGTTGCACACTAGGGGTGGATTTTGTAATAAAGTTCTTCTCAGCGGTTAAGACACACTCCCTGTGTCTCCTCAAAACTATGAACACACTACTGAACGCTAATACACACTGGTAAGCAACTCAAAGCACCACTATAACCAGCCTGCCATGACAGTGAATAAAGAGCGATATGTTTTGATTTCAGAAGTGCAAAATAATGTATATGTGTGCAGGTGCAGTAAAAGACCAAAATATTACAGTTTTGAAAGTTGTGTTTCATTCCCAAAATGTAGTGCCATATGTACAGCCAACTGATTTGGAAAAAAATAATGCAAAAATAATAATACAAACAACAGAAACGTTCTGGAACTGTAAAACACAGCACTGAAAAGTTCAGAGTAAAATGTTACATAATTAACAGGTGCAATTATTGTGTACTTCCCATGTTTCAGCCAGGGTTCCTCATTAGGGGTTCAAATTCATGTTTAATGTCTGTTTAGTTCAAGTTTGATTCTTTTGTTTATCTGTTTATTGTTATTTACTTCATTTCTGTGTATCAATGTATCTTTTTTTGCATTCCATGTGTTTTGTGGTTGGTGACTGTGATGAAATAAACAAGACGAGAAAGTTTGACAAGAGTTGGGGAATTGCCCCTTATATTGTTCAGAAGATATACAAAAAAAAACAGTTATTTTGGATTAAAATCAGAGACATTTGACAACATATAGCAGTAAGTAGATCATTTTTATAGACAAAATGGTGGCCGGAAGGAAGTATGTGGGGAAATTACATCACAACAGGAAAGGCAAAAGTGACATCATCAATCTGAGACCGGAAGTGTCGCCATCATGCTGAGCTGGAAGTGACGTTATCATGCTGAGCCGGAAGTGACGTCATCATGAGGAGCTGAAAGTGAGAGTGATGTTTGGTCCAGAACGCCATTTTGTGGGTTTGAAATTGCAGATGGCAATTATTTTTCTTCAGTATTTCTGGTGAGAGAAGAGGAGAGGCATTAATGCTCGATAATAATCCTTTATCTTGCAAGAATTCACTCACCTTAGGGCTAGTTAGCTGCCTCCTAAGTGTGACAGCCCCAAGAGTCGAGACCACCTACCATCAACGCCCAGGACTGCCTACACTCCCAATAAAAGTGAGGGTTGCTCCACAGTTCCTGATTCTTTATTTCTAATGTGCTAGGGAGTGGTGAGTGTTTAGTAAGATTTTGCTGTGCCTTGTGCTTATTGTGTGTTCTGGATTTTTGCCCTTGCCGTGGATTACTGTGACAGAACTTTGTTCACCATGGATTGTCTTTTTAAGCTCCATGGACCTTCATTTTATTTCAGAGCATTTTCATTAAGAATACATTTTTTTATTTTATAAAGATCCTACTTGACCATCTGTGTTACTAACCAGGGTTTTTTTGACAGGATTTCCCCCTCTAGTGGACATTTTTGGAACTATTTGGGCAGTCTTAAGCATATGACAATACAATTCCTCTTCTTTGTCGTGTCTTTGGGCTGGGTCAGGACACATGATGTTGTTAACATCACATACAAATTGTTTTCTTTGTCCAAGCAGTGGTGTAAGTGAGCCCTGATTTTCTTGACCCACCCCTGTATTGAGGCTTCCTCCATGGCATGGTGAAGGCTTTCACGCACATAGGGGTCTTGGTCATAAACCTTCCACCTCCAAGATGAGAAAAACTCCTCAAAGGAGTTGAGGAAAGGGGAATAAGGTGGAAGAAACAGATTTAAGAATCTGGGAATGTCAATGAACCACTTGCACAACCCAGCAGTATGGTAAAAACTGACATTGTCCCTGACATCAACAAACTGCTCAAGTGGCCCTGATTCCTTCTGCTCATGTTCAAAAATATTGTTAAGCAGATGATTGAGGAAATGTAGAAGATGTGCTGCGTTGCATGGATCTTGGGCAGTGGAGGACCCCATGAACACACATTATGACATGGCCTCCATACTGACCAGGGACTTACACAATGGTCTGGGAAACATAGATGTGCCACCCTCTTCTCCTTCATTTAGTCAGGCTTACTGTATGTCTGTCTCGTCTAAGAAAATGAGCTTGAGTCAAAGTCAAATATTCTACAAATAAAGGATGCAATTGTATAAAGTACGATGTGCATTTGTGCAGAAATACAACTCACAGCATATCATTATATCATTACTGTAGTGCTGTAATACACATCCCAGTACTGTAGTCCTACACTTGTGACAGGAGGTCATCTACTGCATGTCACTCACTATAGGACTTACTTACACATATTCTAACCATACTCTTTCACTCCGAGCTGCTTTCAAAAGGAGCATGGTATACTTACTTTATCCAGATTTGGTTCTCTTTAAGGACACAGTCAATGGTTCCGATGTTGATTCTGCCTATCCATGAAAGACATGGTGGTCTTCTACAATGGTGAACTGAATTCCTCAAAGTCAGCTTCTATTTTTGGAAATCACCATGTTTGCAATGGTCACCTCCTGCTCAGCTGCCCGCATCCGTGGTCTGCCTCCAGTTGTTGGCCTCTCTGAGTTCTACCAAAAACAGCAATGTGTGTGCAACACTAGGACTTTAGCTCACAGGGGCATGTGACAAAGTACAGCACTGCAAAACAATATGTGCAGTATTTGGTAGAGTAACCTGTTTTTACAATTAGCGCCATAGACAAATACAAACAGTGTACAATGCATATTGATGTGCATGCAGTAGCTCTCAGACAAACAATTTTTCCATCAGTGTTAGCAACTGAATGGTTTTCTTGTCAAAATGTCCTGATTATTGAAGCAGCAATGAATCTACTCAAATGTTATTCATTCAATGTTTCCATCATTGTCAAGCTCAATTAGCTGTTCCTATGACAGAAGACTGCCAATGATGAGAACCTTGAGCCAACTCTGCCCAGTTATCGCCTTTTCATGGTATAAGGTCCACTAGTGGCAGATTTAAGCATTTTATATTTATACTAGCTTTAAAAATCAATAAAAAAATTTTAAAAAATGTAATAATTTGTATTGCGAAGAATTCATATTGATAGCTGTCGTATCCGAGGGCCTCTTGATATACAATAGTTTTGGTTTTGCTATCAGGGCCAAGGCTGTAGCTGTGATCATTTTGCTAAAAATGTAAAAAGTTGGCAAGGCATCT
The DNA here is from genome assembly GCF_900747795.2 of Erpetoichthys calabaricus. NCBI lineage: Eukaryota > Metazoa > Chordata > Cladistia > Polypteriformes > Polypteridae > Erpetoichthys > Erpetoichthys calabaricus. Next base: position 69,788,236 of record NC_041409.2, on the reverse strand, counting down.
CTGACCAAGCAAAAGGTAGGTACGCCCTGTGGCAGGTGGCCAGGGATCTTGCCCCACTGGGACGCCTGGATCAAGGAAGCCCTGGGAGAAGGGCAATATCTCTCCTGGACGCAAGAGGGCAGCCCCCCTGATTTCCATCAAGGGCCACGGATACGGAGCTTGGAAGCTCAACCCTGTTGAGGTCCGTGGCTCAACCAAGGGGCTGCCTGGATGGTTCCTGAGCCCTGGAGAACAGCACTTCCGCCACACCCGGAAGTGCTGCCGCTCCAGGAACTGTGTACGCCCGGAGTGCTTCCGGGTGCAAGGGTCAGCACTTCCGCCACACCAGGAAGTGTTGCCAGAAGACCATCATCAAGCACTTGCAGCACATCCGGGGCATGATAAAAGGAGCCACCTCACTCCCTTCGAGGAGCCGGAGTTGGGAGGAGGCAGACGGAGCTTGCGATGGAGGAATGGAGGCGGCCAAGGACAGGAAAAAGGACTGAGTAACTGTGTGAGTTGGTGGAACCACTGTAAATAATAGTATACATAAAGAGCGTGTGTTTTGGACATTGGTGTCGTCTCTGTCTCAGGCCGGGCTAGTTTGTTACAGCCCCAATGTCAAATGTTGCCACTGTATCTGATCGTGTTCAGCTCTGATGGGAGAGGATCCCCCATGTGGGAAGCAGAGCACGTGGCCGTGATATCTCTACCAATGATCAGGTACCCTCTAAAACACACATAGCTGTGATCTCCGTCTCAAAAACGTCAAACGATATTATTTAACAATCTCTAGATGATAATATCTGCTGAATAAACAGGTGTCGCTAGCTTAGCAGAGGTAAGGTACGCTCCAACACGTGTCGAGAGGTTGATCGACTTGAACAGAGGCTGGCGTGTGACTGAGGAGGGCTCAGCCTGGCTCCCCACTCCTGAGGTACCGCCCCCCTCCCCTCGGCCCACAGCCTGTCTCTCAGATTCATGCGAATAAATCACTACTGCAAGTGGACTATAATGACAGAAGTCGCAAAATCAACTGTAATGTTCAAGCAAATTATAGAAAAAAACCCGATCTAAATCCGTTAAGTAGTTCTCAAACAGACATTTGATTTTATATATATACATAGAGATGCTAATCTCCCATGCACACTAGTTTCCTAGTTTTGGATGCAAAACATTTTTTTTTTTTTACAGGACTGCACCAGATGGTAAATTCAGACTTTTGTCTTTTAGTACCAAAGACGCAGAAAACCTGAAAACAAATGCTAGGAGACCAAGTTTGTACTGGACCAAGCTCACTTGTGTTGACGAATTACCAGATGTGAATTTTAGTTTGAGGCTGCGTTCACTATCGGTAACCTCAACATAGATTGGAAGGTTGTGGTCTACAGTCTACCGAGACAAACTCAACAAAATCATGAACTCTGAGCCAAGGCCATGACAGAAAGTAAGTGACCTTGGTGTCAGCATTGGGGGAACAACACAGAGCAGTGGTTTCTAAGTTTAGTCTTGTGGGCCCCATGGTTAAAGGCTTTTTTGTACAATGTGTTTTACAATCAGTCAGTCTTTAGCCCTAGACTAATCCAATTGTTTATTTAGTTCTTTATTTTACTTTTCTTATTCTACATGCAGAAACAAAGCATGAAAAGTTTGGAAACTATAATAAGAAATAATTTAGAAAAGTACCTAAATAAAAATAACATACCAAATAACAGTCAGTATGGGTTTATGAGAAGATTTTGCCAAACCAACCTTTTAGATATTTTTGAGCAGACTACTGCAATAGTTAACAAAAGTAAAGCATGCAACATAATTTATTTAGACTGTCAAAAAGCCTTCGACTCACTCCCATGCTGAAGATTACTTCTAAAACTAGAGGCTCTGGGCATCAGAGGTGACCTACAAAACTGTATCTCAAGTTCGGTACATGACAGGACACAAAGATTGCAGATAAGCGGAGGAAACTCCACATGGAGTGTGGAGTCCTTCAGGGGTCTGTTCTGGGTCTGTTACTTTTCCTAATTTATATTAATGACTCTGATTCCAGTGTAGTTAGTAAACTTGTGAAAGTCATACATGACACAAAAATTGGAGGAATGACAGACACTGAGGAGGCAGCAAAAACAATTCAGAAGGACCTGGACAAGCTTTAGAACTTGGTGAACAACTGGAAAATGCATTTTAATGTAGAAAAGTGCTACACATGGGCAAAAGGAACATCAATTATAAATACAGGATGGGAGACACAGTCATACTGTACATCAAGCAACATCTTGAAAGGATTTAGTGGTTTACACAATATATTCATCATCTAACCAGTGCGCAAATGCTATCAAATTAAACATTTGGTTATATCACTAAAACTATGAAATATAATTCAAGGAACATTATGCTCAAACTATCTAACACTCTAGTAAGACTGCATCTGGAGTATTGTGTGTAGTCCTCCTCACCATGGTATAGAAAGACATAGCAGCACTTGAAGCTGTGCAGAGGAGAGGAATCAAGTGTATCCCAGGACTTAAAGACATGTCCTACTCGGACAGACTCAGAGAATTAATCCTGTTTAGTCTCAAGCAAAGCAGACTGCATGGGAACCTATTCCAGTTATTTAAAATCCTCAAAAGACATTGATAAGGCAGATCCAGTCAAATTCTTCCAATTTACCAGTGAATCACCTACTCGAGAACATCAGTAGTAATACATTTAGGACTAAAGCCAGAAAGAACTTCTTTATACAAAACATTGTGGGACTTTGGAACAAACTATTGAGACATGGAGTTGAAGCAGAAACCTTGACAACTTTTAAGAAGTATCTGGATGAATTATGAGGACAGCTAAGATATCAGCTAAACAAACAAGCGTGATGGGATGAATGGTCCCCTCTCATTTGTCAGGTTTCTTATTTTCTCATGCAAGGGCAGTAGGATGAGATTTACATTTATAAAACTGTTGAAATATTCACATTATGCCATAGTTTTAAGTTAACTTTCTCTTGACATCTTTTCTCTGCTGAGTTTGCCCTTTAATTTTATTCTAATTGTGACAACTAATAACGTATAAAACAGACAGCAAGGCACAGGAGACACAATTTTGAAAGACTCAATTCCTGAAATTTTAAAACTGGGTTTGTTCAGTTTTTATGGGTCTGTGTTTTTTTATGTTGGTATCTAAGATATTTTTTATTATTGTCATTATGACTTCCATTCTATTTTTCCATTTGTTGTGGTGTGAAACTTTGCTTATAAGTTGATAAATATTTTGTATGTCTTTATTTGAAACTTAGACAAAGCAATGTAATATTAGTGTTAGATTACAGATAAGAACAGCAATGGTTTGATGGTTAAGAACCCACTCCAGTCTTTAGGACTGAGTCTTTGTAATTTTATGACAGGGTCGGGTGAAATTCCTAAAACAAGTTTGGCAAGTGATTCACTGTGGGACTCTCTCAATCAACCCCATGGAGGCCAAATACCTGGCTGGCAAGCTTCACCTTAACAAATGGTATTGGGGGCAGATGTGAAACCATTGTGTTGCGCCGGAATTCTATTGGTCTAAAGTTGCCTGTTTGGTTTTTAAATCAGAAGCCGTTAAGTACCACAACACCCTATTGGCTGTAGGGTTTGGATAGACAGTCTCTAAATTTGTTTGCTTTACCCCTTCCTCTCTGTTACACCATTATCATGAAGGAGCATCTCTATGTCACACCATTGCCATGAAAAGGACAACAAATTGAAGAGCACAGCTCAGCAGCCATATTGAGACAGGCATGTGGCCTGTTCTGAAGAAAGCTGACCAGAAATGCTGACTTAACTAGAGACATTTTAAGTAACAAGTCTGTGTGCCGCCTGAAACTATACATCAGCATTTATCAGGTTGTATGGTTGCCAATATTCATGTGTACTTTTCTTATTGTTATTTTTTATGAATATTATCAATGATACATTATTTAAAATGTAACTTAACTCCTGCTTGTCTTTTACTACACCTAATTGCCTGAGGTTATAGATGTAAAAGGGAAGTTGGGGAGACGTTATATACTACTAGCTGTGTAAGCCTGTGCTGTAAAAAGCCAGGGGTCCTAGAAACAATTGAAATCGTCAGGAAAAAAAAATTGAAATGTAGAGATGTCAGTTAATTGAAAGGAACTACTCTAGTCATCTCTCTCCTAGGAGGTTTCATTTTGCCGACGTGCTTACATCACTTGTGTATTAGCGGCAAAGGAAAAGTAAAAGGGATACCATTTTGCCGATGTGCTCACCTTGCTTGTGTATTAGCGGCTAAGCAGGGGTCTATTTCTTCTGAGGTTTTGTTTAGCTAACATGCTGACCTCGCTTGTGTTATTAGTGGCTAAGCGAGTTTTCTGTTTCCTCAGATGCGGAGCCCTTACCCCGACTCTACCTCTCACTTCTGGGCTGGACAGACACACACACTTTCATGTGTAGACATTTATATATAAGACAATACCTTATAAACAGTGGTAAGTCTGTGAGATTTGAAGCATTCTGACAAAGGCTACACATTAATAATACAAAAGGGGAAAGTCGAGTAATATAGAACTCTATAGACAAAATATCATTTGTTCTGATTATTTAAGCAAAATTTTCCTAATGGTCAAGCCAGTGCATCTGACATTGAAGGGGCTACAGCTTTTTAGCATTCAGATGATACTAAAATTGGAGGAATTGCTGAATAATGTACAGGATACCCAGACACCAAAATAATACATTCTAAAAAATGATGAACAGTTGTTGGTTTTATATCAAGTTGAGCTCTGGTAGCTTTCAAATTAAACCTGCTGTGGAGTCTGAACAATTCTACTGAGTGGACCGGACGCTGACACTTCTCCTTTGCCTTTTGAGGTTCAACATGTGGTGCTGCAGCATCCAATCACAGGACTCCCATTAATCCAGCGGTGATGAGTAGTAATCCATAAACACAGAACGCACACACACGCACACCACGCACTGCTGTTTGTCCACATGTCTACTTTGTTCATTTTTAATTGTCATTACCAGGGTACAGTTAAGGTGGCAAACTGCACAGACAAACTGTGAAATAATAGCAATACAACTAAACAGAGCTAAGAACTTAAATCTATGGCAAACATATTAATATTTCTACAATTCTTATGAATGTAAATCTCACAGTACTGTTCATGTATAAAGGTAGAGTAAGCTAACTAAACAAAGTGACCAATTAGAGGTAAAATGCCTCACTGATTGTGAAACTGGCTGGAACAAAAACCTGCAGACCAAGGACGTCCCCCAGAATTGAGCCTGGAAACCACTGACACAGAGCCAGCACCACATGTTGAACCTCAAAAGGCAAAGGAGAAGTGTCAGCGTCCGATCCACTCAGTAATATTGTTCAAAATCGTTCATGTTGAACGCTACCCAAGCCCCCGCCTAGTACAGAATCAACAGTTGTTCATCCTTTTTTTAGAATGTATTGGTTTGGCGTCCGAGTGTCCTGTACATCACTGACTTCTAGGACTCCTCCATTTCCAAGTTCCATAGGCGGACACGTCCATAACAATGAGCAGTGCTGTGCTTGAGAGGAAGAGACTAACAGCCCGGGGTCTCAGCCTGCCCTCCCCTCCACGGCAGCTTTCCTTAATTCCAGTGAAAATGACTGATGGCTTCCATTATGCTGTTCTCTTTGCTTTGCACTGCTTTAAGATGAAAATAATCTGTATCTGTACTGTTCTGTGTGTGATAAACCAGCACGAAGGCAGGCATCCCAGATCAATAATTCACAATGAACCCCTATGTATTATAAAAATACGCTCTCCCTAATTGCTCTGTACTGTTTTACTCGAGTCCTTCATGCAAAATCCGCCTTCAGCCAGATACATTAATTTTTGTTTTTGCAATTTCAGTAAAGATTAAATTGCTTGAGAATAAGCTCAGACGAAAATGGGAAGGTCAGCTCCCTGACAAACAAATGGAGAGAGAAACAATTTTATTACTGAAGCACTGGCAGGGCTGATGGAGAGGGCCCTAGGCAGACGTTCTCTTAGGATCCACCCTCCTCCATATTAGCATGCAGCATCCAATCACAGGACTCCCATTAATCCAGCGGTGATGAATAGGAATCCATAAACGCACACACCACACGCCCAATCACCACACGCTCACCAGGCTACGGCAGGCCAGTCCCCAAGGAGACGCACCAGAGGATGGACCGTAAAGCATAACTGAGTCTGACATTTCATTTTTACTGAAAAATATTGGAACCAGCAGCTAATCAGTTTGTTCCATAAACACACACACACACACACACACATAAATAAATAAAATCACTGCATAATGCACCTCACATTGGCAAAACAATGAAAACCCAAAGGCAAATAATGGGACAGTAAAGTAAGGCCAGCTAGCCCAGATACACTCAACTGCCTGCATTACTAATAGAAATAAGGGACACACAATCAACCGGCATGCACAAGCATACACGTACAAAAGGATGAAGGGCCAAAAAGGAGGAGACAGCCATAAAAGAAGACTGAACTGGATAATTGGATACCTCAAAACAGCTTTCAAGAACTCTTCTGAGCAGCATCTGCACAGTCTTGGCAATGAAAGTGAATCAGCTCCTGCTTGTTGACTGAGCCGTCTCCAGTACCCGTCCAGCTCTCGCCAAAGTGCCTTTGTGAGTTCAAATCGGACAATGGCTTTGACGAACGTCTTTGCCAAACTCATCTGCTGTTTGGGTCGACCCTGAAAGACACCAAAACCAGAAAGAATGCTGTAAAGCAAGATAAAGGGAATTAGCCCGCCATTTGAATCATTAAGGACCAGGATGGCACTCTAATGGAATGGTGACACAAGCAGTGCCAAGACTATCATATCTTCAGCCAAAGACACCCCTACACGTTCAAACCTGCTTAACTACTGCAGGCTCATGGGAAGTCAATGCCAGTCCTGGAAGAACTGTGAACAGGGAAACAGTTCTTTATAGGACTGTCAAAGGAAAACACAAAACACTGAAAAGCGCTTGGGGTGGCCGCCCTGTATACTTGAACACAGGTAGTGTAATGAAGCACATCTTTACAGACACAAGTTCAGAACAGAATCGAATCAGGAAAACAAAGATGGAGGATCTATATGGTGGGAACCGGAAGTCTGGTCAGGATAGCTTGGACAGGAAGTGATGTCATGAGGTGGAGAACAAAAGAGAGAAAGTACGAGGCGAGAGCGCCAACTGCTGGTCCGGCGAATAAATACCCTTACTCAAGCCTGTAACCCGCTCCCAATGGCACATGTGTGACAACACACACTCGCCATCTTGATACTTATGTACTGTATGCATTAAATACTGCAGTGCAATACACAATTTGTCATATTAAAAGGCCTAAATGTTCACTGAACATTGTTCTCAACCCTTAAGAGGTGGCCACAATGGCCAGTTTGCACTTGTTGGTCTAAGTGGCACTTTGCCCCATTAGGATCTTTCTGGTCATGTTTGAGCACAAGTGCATACCTCCTTTCAGAGAAAAAGCAGCGATAAGCAGCATGCCGTGTTAAAGCTACTGTAGACAGACTATTGTTTAAGATTCCATATGCAAGGAAAAGTATGGTCTATGATAATCATTACTATTAATTCTACAAAAATGTGTGTAATAAATAACTGTGTACCAGTTGGGTTGATTTGTATTACATTATGATGTCAACGGAACTAAGGTAGCTTGGATGCCTGTGACTGGGTTTAAAATGCCAGCTCTTCACTTTGCTGAAAATGCCAACTCTTCTAAGCACCTTATTATAGTTATCAGCCATCTTCCACTTGTTTTTAAAAAGTACGAGACATTTATAAAAATAAATGTCTTTCACAGGGTTGGCATGGTGATGCAGTGGTAGTCCTGCTGCCTTGCAATTAGGAGACTGGGGTCTGTGCCTCAGGTGCTCGCTTTGTGAAGTCTGAATGTTCTCCCTGTGCCCACATGGGTTAGTTTTAGGCCTCCGAAAGATCTGAGCACTTTAGACACTATGAGGCCTGGAACCAGCTTGTATTCATGTGAAAAACACGATAACGTTTATTTTTACCTCTTGTACAACAATTTTGGATGATCTGCTGTGGCAACCCCTAACGGGAGCAGCTGAAAGAAGAAGAAGAAGATAACTGTACAATTAAATAATTTACTAACTGGATTCAGTAGACATTTTAATGTGATGTGTTGCTGCACCTAGAAAATTGATTAAACAAATTTTTTTCACACAAAAAATTATATATATGCACAACTGAGAGAACTCAATAGTTAATAAATGCTGAATACACAGGCCTCTAAACTGATTCCACAGGTTTCAGAGCAGAAACTAAAAGGAACTGAAACTGATACGACGGGCATGCAATAAAGGCGTCAGTACACTGGCAAAACATGGGGAGTGGTTGTGAGAAGGGGCGGGGTCAAACTGATGCCACTGACAGGGGCGTCATCTTACAGGCCTCAGCATGTCTCAGTCTAAGGCCTCAGACTGTCTCGCCTGCAGATGGACTCTGTTGGGTTTAAGGGGGCATGGGACACATGACAGAAGAATGGGTGTCCAGGACCCTTATCAGCGGATTGCTTGAGGAACTTATAAAAGCCTGTCGGAGAAAATAGAAGATGGGAGGAAGGAAAGGACAAGCTGGGTGAAGGGTAGGACGTTCAGTGTTGTTTGGGGTCATGAGCCTGTTAGCGTTTGATTGTGCTGGGAGTGAAGCACCCAGATGGAATAAGTGGGTGGGTCCAATTTTCTCAATAATTTTTTTGGCTGCTTGAGATATTTATTGTGCATTTGTTACTAGATTTTAAAAGCTACTTTTTTTTTCACCTTTTTGCTACATGCACTTTTTGGGACTATTTTAGCTATTTTTGCACAATATATTACACCTTTTTGACAAATAGCACCTCTGTGTCTGCATCTCTTACTGTTCCAATGGCCTCAGTCCCTCTATCAAGGACCTGGGGTCCGCCAGTTTCATCTGAATTTCTGACACTGTCAAACCATGGAATCCAAAAAGAAAGTTTTGTTTTAAAACTCAAAAGCGGAGAACAACTAGAAAACAAAAGGGTGTTATTAATCTTCTTTTGTCACTGAGCAATCTTAATATAGCATAAAAAAGTCATTTTCCTTTGTACTTCAAGGTTCTGGATCATAACTATTTTACTTTACCTTGCTGAACGTCTAATGCATAAGAAAGGATGGAGACATCTGGGACTAAAGGATCGGTTCTAGTGACTTCCCAAACATTTGACTCACAAGCGCTTTATATCTGCTCTTTCCTCTTGATCAGATGTATCATATTAGGTGCAGTACTTCCCCAACACCGCCCCCCCCCCCCCAAAAGGTTGCTGAACAGGTAATCCTAAGATCAAGTATTCAATATGGATGTTGCATGCTATGTGACCTTTTGTTTTTTGTGTTATATATTTGACAACAGTTCTGAGGAGACATGCAAGTAAAATGTTAATAGTCAAAGTACACATGACAATAAACTTATATAAGCAGTAAAGGAAGTGTAGTATCAGTTTCTGATAATCTATCAATCTGCAATCATGGACAAATATTTTTCCAATATTGTGAACCTTACAAAGCCCCTGAACATAAATACTTCCAAATATCCCCTGAAATTACAAACACAGAAATAAAAGTGTCCGCATATAATGTCCCATAAAGTGTCCTTTCTTCCCTTATGAGTCACTGCCCACCATACCACTGACCCCGGTGCATTACAGCAAACTCTGAGTTCTCATCGTTATTAATGACTAGCAGTTTCATTCTTTCCACTTTCCTACAAAATAAGGGACCCACCTTAGCCAAATTATGAACAGCCTAAAGATTGGTTGGTGTTTCTCTAGGGCTGTTTAACAACTTCTTGGGATATTTAACACCTTGCTCCTGGAGAAAAATTGACTGCACTTTTGTATTGTAGTTCTTGCTGTGGCTCAGAGGGGCTCCGGAAAAGAAGAAATTATTTTCCTTTGTAAGTCTTTCCAGTTTGAAAGACATCATCACGTTGTCTGGCACTTTCTTTTGCATAGAAAACGATGTGACTTCAGAACCTAAGCTCCTACAACCGTGGTCTGATAAGAAGGTCCAGGGCTGGCCTAAGTTCTCTCCAATTGCGGACTCTATTTACTCCTGTAATTGGGTTGCATTTTTATCTGTTTTTACTTTGGGCATTTTGCATGTTTTGTTAGTTGTGTAACACAACAAATTAAAGACACATACAACTTGTGCATTATTTTCTGTCTGCTCTCCTCACAGAGGAGCATAAAACATTCTGAAAAATTTTATTGTGACAAATATGATTTTTTGTTTTTACAGTGTGGAAACTAGAAGAGGGTGACTGGAAATGCAGCAATTCAAAAATAATCAGGTAGTTGATGGGGGACAAAGGACCGGATGTGCATCACAAACACACAGTTCACATTATTACAGCACCAGCAGGAAGGCACTATTGATCCCCGGAGCCTTCTTCCATATTCTGGATCCACACGATCACTCGGGATTTGAAACTAATCGAGTTCTTATTTTATCCTGCAGCATTTGTGTTCTGTACCTCACTAAAACTTCACTTTTTATGGACTGCAGGGCTGCCCAGGCTGCCTTATTCCTCACTTGACAAGTTGTGTGTTCTGATGTCCCAGTGTCAGGACTGATGACGCTTATCAATATGCCTTGCTGAGAGACTACTGGATCGTAGCAATTCAATGCACCACTTTGAGACCAACTGCTTTTCTGGTGAGGTGTTCAAAAAGACAGAAGTACCTGGAGTACCTTCCGAACTAAACCTCCTGCCTTCACAGTCTCTGGAAGTGTGGATCAAGGATTGGACTCATCTGCTCTCTAAGGTCACACACATAGCCCTGATGGGCACCAATATCATTCTGTGTGACTGGCAAGAGACCGAACAGTCTGTTACTCTGGTGAAGAGGACATTGGACGAGCAGGAGACTACTAGAGCTTGGTACCCACAGGAAACAAGCTACCTTAATGAAACTACAAGATGACCTACTGATGACACGATTGTTAGAGAGTAGCAAACCTTGTAGGTGGGTTGGGTGGCCCAGAATGGAGAAGCAAGTACTGTAGTAGCCTTGCTTGAGTCACAAAATGTTTGAGGCTACTAGAGGGGTGAATGACTGATCCTCACTCCTTAGAGAGCAAGTAGGGCCACCAAGTGTTGGCAAGAGATTGGAACAACTACCGACCAATAGGGGGCAGAACATTGTTCTGATTAATAAAAAAGTGGGACCATGTTGACCTATCAAACATACAAACTGACAAAATGCCATTCATAACTTCACTGTCATTAAGAGTCCTTATATATTTCCATCACCAGGAAAATCTGGTACTTGTTGCCTTCGACTAAGAGACGTGATCAGCTGATGGCTAACTGACTCCTGCAAACAAATATCTATGAAAAAATGTATGGTCACTGCCTGCACAGCCATTAACATTAAAATGACAATTAGACTCAACAATGTGGGCACTCCGTATTTTACCGGATGGATTTCTTTCACTAAATCTTTTAATATTTTGAGCACTGTGACTGTGTGCATATATTACACACACCTTTATCAGCATATGGGCAAAGTTGGTGGTATTCACTGATGGGCACTAACACCCTATTGTTGTGCACCCATCCACGCAGCAACCTCCACTTCACCAAATGGTGTTCTGTGCTTCACTAACCATGAACTTTACTTAGAACACACAAGCCTCATCACCATCCCCACTTCACCAAGAGCCCACACATCAAAAATGGATGAAACAGTAGCATTTTAGTGGCACAAAGCAATCTAGATGGTAGCTTATATATGTCACTGAATGCCAATCGTAACCACAGCCAAAAAAAGTATAATAGTGATTGGATATATTTATTCTTACATATTAACAACATTACTTTTCATTTATAAGAGTTTTATTAGTCTTCATGATTAGGCTGGGGCCATCGTTTGTAGCAGGGTGAGGTACGAACATGGACTCCTAATATTATATTAACTGTGCCACATGCAATCTGTAAATCCACTTGCCAGTTGCATCCAATTTCCATTGGTGTCCCCTGAAAGTGCCTTTAGAATGTTAGCAGGCGAGAAACCCACTGTGGTAAGGACCTCACTTCCACCCACCCAAAAACACTCAGTAATGCTCTAACAGAGAGAGAAAATTCATACGATGGAGTCTTAAGGAACCGAACCAGAGGGATCACCAATCACACTACCCAAACCCAACCAACAAAAAGCCATCCTTCAGTTGGACAAGGGACTTTAGGAGCACAAGGTATCCTGGCTCTCCAAGGCAGAGTCTCACATCCCACGTCGCACTGCAGACAGGCGTGGCTCATTCGCTGTGGCCTCATGAGGGGGCCTTGGCCTGGGAGGAAGGAAGCGAGTGTACAAGGAGCGTAACTGCAGGAGGCCTCTTAACACATCTAGCAAGACGTACATCCCAATCAGACCCAACACCAGGTAGACTACAGGGAGCAAAGAGAGACACATACAGCATGTTAGAAGTGTCACAAAGCAAGGGGAAAATAAGCAAGCCCATCATCATGGAGAGATGAAACCCATCATCAGAGGCTGGAAAACTGACCAACACAGGCTTGGGAAACACGTGAGCCATTTCCACAAAGTTTAGTAGCTCTCAAACAATTCTACCAAAATGTGTGAGCTCTGCAACCTACACCAGCAGGTCTGTCACCTTCCTTTTACAGTACACTTTCAAAAGACAAGATTTTCCTAGGACCCAGCAGAAATGTGACAGTCATCATCATCATCATCATCATATTGTGCCAGCTACAAGTGTGTGGGCACTTTGTTGATGAAGTTCACCTTTTTGATGGAATTCTTGTCACATCGAATTTTCAGCTTTAGCAGCCATTCAAGCGGCCTAAACTGCAAACATCACTAGTGCCGATGCCAAAATATAAAATTGATCATTAGACTAGCAACCATTAAACTCCTTTAATTATGTGTCCTCCTCCTAAGTAATGTACTTTGCCTCATTAAATAAGATGTTAAAGAAATGGCAAAATGAACAGGTAATGGAAGACGCCAAGGTGGCACACTTGTTAATGCTGCCAACTCCCAGGTCTAGTGATCAAGGCCAAAGTCACAAAGGCTAGTAACTATCAGTGTGGAGCTTGTAATGTCCTAGTTGACTAACTGGGAATTCTCTATTAGTCTGGTATATGTTGTGTATATACACACACACACACACTGGTAGGAATTGGCATCCCCTTCAGGGTTGGTCGCTGCTGCCTTGTGCTCAATTTCTGCACTGGAATGTAAGTTGGTTAGAAGAAGAGAGAGCCTTGGAAATTTTTTCAGTTAACAGAACTCACAAGATCCATGCATACATTCTTAAACCTGCTTAAGTCAGTTCTGGGGGCTGAGGGAATACAGCCACTCTTAGCAGAATCGGGAGAAAGGCAAGAACCAACCCTGGACAACCCCAGTCCATCACAGGCCGCCCAAGCACTTATCGATACTGGGCTGATTTATGTTCACTCATATAGACTGCATGCCTTTGGGGATGTAGATGGTACTGCAGTGCCTGGGTTAACACACACACACACACAACACGAACAGACACAGAACTAAGGACACGGGCTTGATGAGGCAGCAACCACTAGGTCACCCTTACACACTTTAACAAGATTTATTAATCATGCACGCACACATATATTGTACATATACATTCATACAGGTGGAAGAAGGTTAGAGCTACACTGTCACTCTCATACAGGGAGATGATGACTTATGGGGACTACATAACCATGACGTTGCGTCTCTAAAATATGTCTTTTAATCACATTTTAAATAACGAAACATAAAAATTGTTTATTCACAATGTCCCAAGGTAATCTGGAAGTTGAATCATTATCTTAAACCACTTACCCAGTCTGGTAGCATGGGGAGCGAGTACCTACCTCAGCATCATCAGACATAATCCCTAACAGGTTGCCGATTCGTTTTATGTTCCCAGGCCAATTTAAAATCATCAATTAATTTTGTCCATCTTTATGATGTGGGAGAGAAAACTCAAGTTTGATATCTTCTCTCCACATAAGCCCACACCAGAAAGGAGGTACAGACTCGAGTCATTGGCCTAGCTGGCATGGGGAGACAGCTATGCACATCACTGTGCCACTCAACTTTAGACGTCAAGTACAATATTTCACCCCAAGTCCTATCCCACCCCTACCCCAGTCATTTCCCTTTTGATTCTCACCAATGATAGCCAGCTTGTAGATATGAGGCCGATGCTGTCCACCCTGTTCCCCTGGAACAAAGTCCCCGAGGCCAATAGTACTAATCGAGATGAAACAGAAGTAGAGGGAATCAAAAAAGCTCCAGTCCACCTCCATGACAGAGAAGAGCTGGGCAGGAATCAGAAAGACGAGTCCCACAAGCAGAAAGAGCAGGATTAGGCTGTAGACATGGTGTAAGACTTGCTCACGGCCTGGGAATCTTAACTGGAGGCTGTGCAAAGGAAGGTTACGCAGGCACAGCAGGGCGTAGCGGGACGACAGGGTGACGAACACCAGCGTTAGTGGGATTCCAAAGATGCAATACACAACACAGAAAACCTTTCCCTCTGCCGACAAAGGTGCTGGATGACCAAAACCTAAGGAGAGGAAATATATATGAGTCTACAAAAGCTTAGGTTAGCTTCCTAAAGCAGAAAGAAAGAATTCTAAGTTAAAAGAAAAAGAAAAAAAAGGCAGGGGGTACAGATGGTCAAGCACTATACATCTGATCTTGTAAACTTAATGGTTATGATAAAAAAAAAGAAGGAAAAGGAACCATTGATTACAAATCTAAAAAGGTCTTCCTGGGTCACAGAGTGAACAGACAGAAACAGAAGGGGTAAAACTCCAGAAGATTTTCTAAAAGCAATCAGACCACATATAGTTAAAAGCCCAGGAGGCAACCAAGCAACTCGGCACATTTAAGACAACGACAAATTACACAACAAAATAATAAAAGCAGCCCATGTGTAGACATACAAGTCCGCACCTAACACAACACTGCAGTCATTAATCACTCCAAACAACCAAGTGGGAGGCGAGCTAGAAGATAATTTCTTAGATATAAATTATGCATTTTGCCCAACCTCCCATCAACCTATTCTCAGATGAAAAGTAACCCAGGCTTACTCTTCAATTCTTTAGTATTACATACAAAACATACAAATGCGACTTGAGTATATTTAGGTTTCTTTCACTGCAAGTTCTTTAAATGGGTGGTAGCCTAACTATTTCAGTCAAAAGCCAATTGCTGTCAATGCAACACATCAGCTCAGTTCAGCCAAGGAGGACAAATCTTTGTGGTCCACCTTAAAATGGTTTGATAGGCGATTATGGGTCACAATTTGGTTTCTCGTCTCATGGCACATATCTGTACCTGGTCTACAACGCAGGAGATAACCCACAGCCCCATTAAACTTATGCTGGGCCTAGAGTACATTTTTGGCACTACTCAATGAACAAGTAGGGCCAGTTAGGTGCAATTTCATACCACTGCCAGATCTGGGGAAGTAACCAAGAACCTCTGACCTGAACACGGAAATGGTCCTTTAATTCCCCCATCCCCAATATTGCTCACCTTCCTTTGGGCAGTCACCAGCTGCAGGTTCAAGGAGTTGGTGCTCGGAAGAAAGTATAGTCTAGCAGGCCACCCCAGCCTCATTCAGGCCACTTCACATTTTCACTAGCTCAGGTGGAATCACCGGCTTTCTGTTTCAGCATTGGCCTTATACTGCATTTCACATGAACGTCATTCAATGGGGTAACTACCAGTGGAACAATTTAGAAACACATAGCTCTACCAGGCCTAGGAGAGTTGATGCTGACCTCTCACCTATACTCAACATAAAATAGCTAGGTCAGCAATTTTTGTGGTTGCATTACATTAGAGCAATATGGCACACACTCAATGTATCTGGTTTGACAAAGTGAAAGATAGCACTAATCCATTAATTATTTTTTGTATGGACCAAGTAGCAAGTCACTAGCAACCTCACACTTCTCCCACAATGTTGACAAGAAACTAATGTGAATAAAAGCAAAGTAGGAAGGTGAGATGTCACAAATATTGTAGGCATCTCTAAAAATTTGTGTAGCATGTGTGTAGACCATATTTATATCCCGTACCAAAATATGGGGTCAGTGTTATACAGTTTTAGTCCCTAGTCGTGCACATATCTGTTGCTCTCTCACACTGAACAAATGCAGAGAAAAGGTGTAAGAGGAAACTGGAATACCCAGAAAAGACCCACATGGACACAAAAAGATAAAGGAATTAAAGTAAATCAGATAAAGATTTAGCATAGTGACATCTGTATCACCACTAAGACACCTTCAAAATCAGAACACAGCGTTTCATCTAAAGATTTATTTGCTGAACATAAATAATGAATTTCAGGGTCACTGGGAGCCGACACCAATCCCAGCAGCCTCAGGTAGAAGCCAAGAATGAGCCCTAGAAGGGGAGGCAGCCCACTAGAGGTCTGACCCTCCTGCAATCAACACACTGCTTCGATTTTTACAGTAAGATACGGGGAGAACATGCAGACGATCGAATGAAGTGTTAAACCAGCGACAGTCTAGCTGTTAAGCTGCACTGTCGGCCTATTGTGGGCATGGACACAACTTGTGGAATTTTGCTGAGAAATGTGAACAGTTTTAAAAATGATGAGAAGCCACTTTATTGCGTTTGTTAATATCAGAATTCACTTTATTGGCCAGGTATACTAATGTGTACTAGGAATTTGTGTCAGTAGTATTGGTGCAACATACAAAGACAACATAGAATACATAAGATAAATAAAAGAAAAAATAAAATGTGATGCAACATACAAGGGCATTACAAAAAAACCAATAGGATTAAAATGCCCAGACAGTCTCATTTGCAGATATACATACAGTGAGGAACAGAAGTATTTGAACACCCTGCGATTTTGCAAGTTCTCCCACTTAGAAATCATGGAGGGCTCCGAAATTCACATTGTAGGTGCATTCCCACTGTGAGAGACAGAATGTTAATAAAAAAAAATAAATAAATAATAAAAAAAAAAAAAAAAAATCAGGAAATCACATTGTATGATTTGTACAGAATTTTTGTATTGCACTGCTGCACATAAGTATTTGAACACCTGGCAATCAGCAAGAATTCTGGCTGTCAAAGACCTGTTACTCTGCCTTTAAGAAGTCCACCTCTACTCCACTTAGTAATCTTAATTAGTAGCACCTGTCCGAGCTCTTTAAAGACACCTGTCCACCCCACAGTCAGTCAGACTCCAACTACTACCAAGGGCAAGAACACAGAGCTGTCAAAAGACAGCAGAGACAAAATTGTGGACCTCCACAAGGCTGGAAAGGGCTATGGGGCAATTGCCAAGCAGCTTGGTAAAAATAGGTTAACTGTTGGAGCAACTGTCAGAAAATGGAAGAGGCTAAAGACGACTGTCAGTCTCCCTCAGACTGGGGCTCCATGCAAGATCTCACCTCGAGGGGTATCACAGATAAGAAAGATGAGGAATCAGCCCAGAACTACATGGGAGGAGCTGGACAATGACATGAAGAGAGCTAGGACCACAGTTTCAAAGGTCACTGTCGGTAGAACACTATGCCGTCATAGTTTCAAATCACGCATTGCACGGAAGGTTCCCCTGCTCAAGTCATCACATGTCCAGGCCCGTCTGAAGTTTGCCAATGACCATCTGGATGATCCAGAGGAGGCATGGGAGAAAGTCATGTGGTCAGATGAGACCAAAATAGAACTTTTTGGTCTAAACTTCACTCGCCGTGTCTGGAGGAAAAAGGAGGAGGAGTTGCATCCCAAGAACACCATCCCCACTGTGAAGCATGGGGGTGGAAACATCATGCTTTGGGGGTGCTTTTCTGTGAAGGGGACAGGACGACTGCACTGTATTAAGGAGAGGATGAATGGGGCCATGTATTGTGAGATTTTGAGCAATAAACTCCTTCCCTCTGTCAGAGCACTGAAGATGGGTTGTGGCTGGGTCTTCCAACATGACAATGACCCGAAGCACACAGCCAGGATAACCAAGGAGTGGCTCCGTAAGAAGCCTATCAAGGTTCTGGAGTAGCCTAGCCAATTGAAAATCTTTGGAGGGAGCTGAAACTTTGTGTTGCTCAGCACCAGCCTCGGAACCTGACAGATCTAGAGGAGATCTGTGTGGAGGAGTGGGCCAAAATCCATGTTGCAGTGTGTGCAAACCTGGTCAAGAACTACGGGAAACATTTGACCTCTGTAATTGCAAACAAAGGCTTCTGTATCAAATATTAACACTGATTTTCTCAGGTGTTCAAATACTTATGTGCAGCAGTGCAATACAAATAAATTCTGTACAAATCATACAATGTGATTTCCTGAAATTTTTTTTAACATTCTGTCTCTCACAGTGGGAATGCACCTACAATGTGAATTTCAGACCCCTCCATGATTTCTAAGTGGGAGAACTTGCAAAATCACAGGGTGTTCAAATACTTCTGTTCCTCACTGTAGATATGGAGGAGAAGCTCAGACCCGAATAGTAAGAGTTACTGCACATGGGAAAAAAATGGTTTAGGAGACAAGTTGTTTTAGCTTTCACTTAACAAAGACGTTGGCTGGAGGGAAGTCTATTGGAACAGGCAATGCCCTGGGTGGGTCAGATCAGCAATATGTCAAATTTATTGTCAACTGAAGGCTTCTTCTACTAAATAAATGAGAATCATGAAAGACTTCTGGGGAAAAACAGCCACCAAAATCCTCCTGGTCTCATGTGGGCCAGTAGCAGTCTTGATTACAGTTTGAGAGCATCCACCTCTACCCCACTTGTCCAGGTCAGGGTCATGAGAAGCCAGTGTCTGTCCTGGCAGCATTGGCTGTAAGGCAAGAAATTACCTTGGATGGGACATCAGTACATTGTAGAATGCCCACCCAAACACACAAAGCCAACTGAGAGATGCCACAAAGTTAAACTATTATTAAACAAGGATGATGGGAACTCCCCAAACACAAGAAACATATTTTAGTTTTGGCCAAATTACTCTCCTAAAAGGTCCTCTTTGAAGGCATAACTTTTACTTGCCTGGAAACACAAAATACAATCAATCCGTTTTTCATAACTTACACTGTTCAGAGGGAATTTTATAAATGAACCAATTACATAAAACACTATGAAATTTAAACAAAAAAAAACATGTTTGCAAGTTGCAGCCAATCAGTCAGAATTACAAGTACTAGAATAAATTTGTAGTCCTTTCAACCCATCCTGGGTATGACATTAATCTGCATTCAATCCTGCATGCAGGCCCTCCAACCTGCAGGGAAAAACCTGGGGGTTGGTGGCAGAATTGGAACTTCAACCACCATAAAAAAAAAAAACAAACCCTCACATTAGTTCTATTCCATCAAAACTAGTGTGCTGTGGAGGCGTCACCCACTGCAGGCCACACTCGGGTCCTAATCTGGGGATCCCAAGTTGATTTGTCACGTGGTGGGTGCAGCAATGTGCTGTATCAGCTGTGCTCCTAAATCTCTCCTTTCGACTACGTGAAACAAACAACATTAAGACAAAAATCAAAGAGACGGAGACTCATAAGCAGAGTTTTCAGGTTACAGAGAACACGGACAGAACAATCTAGACGAGAGCAGGCCTTTCGGCCCAACAGAGCCTGCCCGTCTTAACCACTTAATTCGTCTAAAAAGACATCAAGTAGAGTTTTGAAACGGTTTACCACACTACTTGGTCACTTATTCCAAGTGTCTATGGTTTTCTGGGTAAAGAAAAACTTCGTAATGTGTGTGTGAAATTCACCCTGAACAAGTTTCCAACTGTGTCCCGGTGTTCTTGATGAACTCATTTTAGAATGACAGTCTCGATCCACTGTACTGATTCCCTTCATAATTTTAAACACTTCAGTCATGTCTCCTCTTAATCATCTTTTGCTAAAACTGTAAAGGCTCAGCTCTTTTAATCTCTCTTTATAATTCATCCCTTGTAGCCCTGGAATCAGCCTAGTCACTCTTCTCTGAACTTTTTCTAGCACTGCTATGTCATTTTTATAGTCTGAAGACCAAAACTGCACACAGTACTCCAGACGAGGCCTCACCAGTGCGTTATAAAGGTTGAGCAGAACCTCTTTGGACTCGGGACTCCACACAGACGTCTCATGTGCTCCCAACACTCAGCATCTCCGACAATGAAATGTGTCATTAGCAAAGAAGCATAACATTTAGAGCTGAGGAAGAACAAACTCTTCCCTGGATGGGCCAGTCACGTTCCAATCAGAAGCCAAATTTCTAATTATTAAAATTTTTGATTTTACTTCCACGTAAACACAAGTTTGGTGATATCAAAAATTCACTATTGATGCAGATTCAGATTCAATGAAGTTCAAAACTTTGAAATCAAAATTGATTTTCACATAGTAAAATGACAACATTTGTCAGAAATGCTTTTTTTCTCCTCTACTTGTGTAGAGCGTCCAGATGACTACAGTACATTCAGTAAAGGTGAAACATTTCAGAACAAGTTGTTTCTGAGCTATCAGCCCTGAAAGCGGAGGCCAAGGCTGGATTATGACGCCCACAGACCCCTTGCTGTCAGACGCACACCCACAAAAATGGGAAATCTGCCTCTGCAGGTGGCCAACTGTATTTACAATAACATGAGAGAGAAAATAAAATGTACCTATCACATTCAAACAAGGGGCATAGCAGTGGTCTCATTGAAGACCCAGTTATTTTTGGCCCACTTTTGTCCCGTACTTTTCTTCATATCCTTCAAAAATAGCTCGACCCATGTACTGTGATAACAGCTGTTGAAATCATTTCATGTCACTGGGATTTTTTTTAGAGATTTAGATTTTTTCTATTTGTTGTGGTCTTCATATATTGAAACCAATTTGCTTTACTGGTTACAAATCCAAGCACCAAACATGCAAGTAAATTTCTCGGTACTCTGTCCCATTGACAGTACACCACTACTGCTATCGGGTTCTGCTAGCACACCATTCACTACTCTCCCTTGTCTGGTTAAATTAAGAAATAGTGCTGGGACAGTTTTAAATGGACGCCCGGTTACAAGAACGGAGTTTTCTGCTATAATTTAAGCTTGTTTTCAGGAAAGTTAATTTGCGTTTTAGGCGAAGTTAACTGGAGAGCCGAAACTGAACAAGCGAGGGTACCCAGCGATGGACCACAGCCAGGACTGGTGCCTTTTCTTGGCGACTGTGAGCTGAACATGCAGGTTAGAAAATGGAGTCTGTTTATCCACTTAACTACCTACTGAAGGGAATAAAAATGTCTGACAGCCCAATAAAACGTACCATTTGTAGTCGCATCATTAGTTTTTTTTTTTTTTTTTTTATGGCTGTGGTCGTCGGTATTCCAAATATCAATAAACCACGAGTACAATCTTAAAAAAATTGATAAATACTTTAAGGAAAATAAGATTATATTAAAAAAAATAACTGTAAAGGAAATATGCATGGTTGTACTTTTCTTATCCTTCAGTACTCAGATGTCCGCCTTCAGCGGGTATCCCCTTTTACACATCACCTCTGGGCCGAGGCGATAACTTCATATTTAGGAGAAACTTGCTTACCGGTTGTAGTAAGGGTGGTGCTAGTGAAGAAAAGCGCCGAGACAAAGTCCCACCGCATTGGCAGCGACTCGTTCCCCACTACCGCCACCCCATATCGACTTGCACCCAAAAGGGAGCTCAGGAAGGAGTCCAGTTCGGCCGCGGAAAGGCAGGGGTGAATGGCTAGGAAGCGCGCCCTCCAGCGTTTGACTTCGTGTCTCAGATGCGTCTCGTAAGGCTCCTCGATGGCCGAAAAAATTAACGCACCCAGTGCCAAGTACCCACAGTAGACCAGAAACAGCGCAAAGTACCAAAGAAGAGCCCTCCTTATCATCTTCAGTGGCTACCAACTGTCGGACGGGGAAAGACTGACGACAACTAATTCGATGTGCTGCTGGCCATGGGGTCAGACATGTCGGGGGGCATGCAAGGACAGCGCTGCTCTGGAAGGTGCGTGATCACTTGCTTACTTTCCTAACTTATTTCGTATTCAACGCCCGACTATGTCATCCAATTGAAGCCTCGGCTAATTATATATTTGTGCTTCATTTAGTATGCAAGATTAGACATTCTAATCAGTGTGATTTACTTCGCCTAAAAAGTAAGCAATGTTGGAAATTGTTATTTCTTAAAATGTTCTGAATCGTCTTTGATAAAGTTTCAACCTGCTAATTTGTCTCAATTTATTAACTGTAGGAAACACACTCATCAGCGAAGACTCACAAATTAGGTTAATTGGAGGCTTTAAATTGGCACAGTGTGTGCGTCTTCTGATGGACTTGCCGCCTGTTCGGGGTTGTGTCAGAACTAAAGCCATCGCTGAATCAACTCGCAGCTAATCACAGCCGGTGCCCTCGGTCAGG
Organism: Erpetoichthys calabaricus; assembly: GCF_900747795.2. NCBI lineage: Eukaryota > Metazoa > Chordata > Cladistia > Polypteriformes > Polypteridae > Erpetoichthys > Erpetoichthys calabaricus. The sequence goes on along the minus strand of NC_041409.2, from coordinate 69,765,801 downwards.
CAATGACCAGGCAGGAAAGTGAACCGAGAGACCCTCTGGGCCAACCACTGGACCCCAACTTGTTGGACTGTTTAAGCCACGGACTTGTCAAGTGCTCGTTTTCTAACGAACTTTAGCTCTCTTGTCCTGTTAGTAAATATAAGAATTTTCATCAAAGAGAAAATAACCGCACCGTTACACACCAATCTCAAATTAAAGCAACTTCTTTTTTTTTAATCAAAGTTAATTTTCTTTACTATGCATAAGTATAAAGGTGGGGACAAATGCTTAAATGCATCTTGCATACTAATTTCAATACTACATCATCAGCAGAAATTATTTTGAAATAATTCTTCTGAAAAGCTACCTGAGTTAAATGTTTGGTACGGTTAACCTAATATTTACATGTGTGGCATGTTCATTTGAAAACAATATTAGATTTATTAAATTAGTTTTAAGGCAATACATGGCATCTATCTATCTATCTATTGAATATAGTGCCTTTCCTATCCTATTTATCTAGTTTCTTCTCATTATTGGCCTTTCCATTTTGCATAGATTTTATGTGCATTGGGGAGATTCTAATTTACTTATGTGTGCCCTTTCTCATGTCTCCCTGTGGCCATATTACTTCTTGTACCTATAAGACATTAAGATATGTCATGAAAGCTAACAAAAGAAGAGGATTTATTACAGTCTGATCTCAAAGTTCATGTGCCCATAGTGCTGAACATCACAGCCACAGTTTTCAGATGCTTGCCTTGGATGGTGGTGTCTGTGGTGTTTGCCCAAAGAAGGTGGGTTGTCACTTAGCTTATGTACCTTAGCTTTTACTTTTTTTGCTTATAATAGGCCTGTCAGCATATAAGAATTTGTTTTTGCCCAGAATTCACAACATTCCATCAATTTTTGCATTTCTTTTATCTGTAAGAGAATATGTCATATTTTAGCATGTGCCTTACATTTGTACTTTTGTGCTTTGTTTTTTGAACATAGGTGATCTGTTAACCACTCTGATCTGAATTCTGCATAAATTTAAGTAATTGTTTCTAATGTAATAGGCTATTGTCTCTGCAGCCCCCACCGCAAAGGCCTATCTGTCTATCTATTGCAGGAGAATTGAAAAATGCAGGAATAATCCATCCATCCATCCATTATTCAACCCACTATATCCTAACTACAGGGTCACGGGAGTCTGCTGGAGCCAATCCCAGCCAACACAGGGCAAAAGGCAGGAAACAAACCCTGAGCAGGGCGCCAGCCCACCGCAGGGCGCACACACACACACACAAAGCACACACTAGTGACAATTTAGGATCTCCAATGCACCTAACCTGCATGTCTTTGGACTGTGGGAGGAAACCCACGCAGACACGGGGAGAACATGCAAACTCCCACGCAGGGGGGACCCGGGAAGCGAACCCGGGTCTCCTAACTGCATGGCAGCAGCGCTACCACTGTGCCACCGTATGCAGGAATAAACAATCAAACAATACCACTATAAACATTTGTGGAATGGCCCCATATATTGTAGGCAGAGTAATCACAAATGACTGATACTGGTCTTGTTTTCTGTAAAACAATGGTGCTGTACCGTGTTAGCCATTATGAATGTAGAGAAAAGCCAAGCAAAATGACACCTTTTATTGGCTAACTAGAAAGATTACAATATGCAAGCTTTCGAGGCAACTCAGGCCCCTTCTTCAGGCAAGATGTAATCATTACATCTTGCCTGAAGAAGGGGCCTGAGTTGCCTCGAAAGCTTGCATATTGTAATCTTTCTCTAGTTAGCCAATAAAAGGTGTCATTTTGCTTGGCTTTTCTCTGTAAAACAACAAAAGACAAATGATTAACTATGCAAGTGATCTTTATATTGAGGTAGCAGGAAGTAGATTGAGGTCATCAAGGAGGGCCAGGAGTGAGGTCATCCGAAAGGCTTCTGTAGTTCTGTAGGAAGAAAGAAAGAAGGTATTAGTACCCTTTACTAACCCTTTTCCCAGCATTTTCATTCCCTGAACTGGACCCTTTGGCTGTCCCCCAATCCAATGTGTGTGACACTATCTATCTATCTATCTATCTATCTATCTATCTATCTATCTATCTATCTATCTATCTATCTATCTATCTATCTATCTATCTATCTATCTATCTATCTATCTATCTTCCCTGAACTGTAAAATAAAACATTGAGATTACAACAAAGAACACAAAAGTAAGCAAATGGTTCATTAATTTAAAATTGATGTATACTATTTTATAATGCTACTTGCAATTGGAGTTGCAGATAACTTATTTAAACTAAAAGATTATTATGTTCAACAGTACCCCTTAAAGACTTGAGCAGAAAGACCAACAGATCAGACTGGTTATTCTTACTGTTGTTTCTAAACTGCACCGGTAGGAGAGTGAGTGGTTGTGCTTGATAAAACTTAAAATGGATTGGCATTACATGTAAAACATTTCATTCTTGCATTTCCAAGCTCTTCATATATAACTACTGACTTATCTATGTCATCTCTAATTACAAATTAGAATCTAAAACACATTTTAATTAATGTTACAGACTTATGGATTTTCAAATTCAGGTTATATTTAAGGAATGAGGTTGTAATGAATGGGTGGCATGGTGGCGCAGTGGTAGCGCTGCTGCCTCACAGTAAGGAGCCCCGGGTTCGCTTCCTGGGTCCCCCCTGCATGGAGTTTGCATGTTCTCCCCGTGTCTGCGTGGGTTTCCTCCGGGCGCTCCGGTTTCCTCCCACAGTCCAAAGACATGCAGGTTAGGTTGATTGGTGATACTAAATTGGCCCTAGTGTGTGCTTGGTGTGTGTGTGTGTCCTGCAGTGGGTTGGCGCCCTGCCCGGGATTGGTTCCCTGCCTTGCACCCTGTGTTGGCTGGGATTGGCTCCAGCAGACCCCCGTGTTCGGATTCAGCAGGTTGGAGGATGGATGGATGGTTGTAATGAAATTCTCAACTCCATCTTACAAATTTCTCATAAAAGGTGTATGTCCTCAGAAGTGATTCTATATGCAAAAAAAAAAAAGCATTCCTTTACTAAGACTTGGCCCAAAAATAGACTAATGGATGTGCTCTGGATTGGCTTTGGCCTCCTGCAACTCTTAATTAAATTAACTGGGTTTAAGAATGCTATTATGGTATTGATAAGATCCTAAAATAATTTTTTTTCATAACAGCCATTGAGGTTTTCTTTACTAAGACAATCTGCTTAAAAAACACTGCGTATTTATTCTAAAGTTTGTGTTCTTTCTTATGTAATCATTTTATAATATAACACACTGACAGTATTGCACTACACGTTTCACAATAGGTACAGAGATGCATGACAATAAGTGAAATTGCTTTCAGCACCGGCGTTAGTGGACGGCTCCTGATTAGGCCTCCATCGACCAGCTGTCCCTTGTATTGGCCGATGATCAATACAAACCTCAATTGTGACATCACCTTAACCCTTACATTAGCATAGCTGCTCATTTGGCTCCTGTATCGACCTGTTTGCATCACTACAATTTATATCATTACTTTAAAGCTTAAATCTATCACACACTATATGTTTTTTGTCTATGCTATCAATGTATATTAACATGTACTTACTAAAGGAATGTGTATAATTTTTTTTCTTGTTATGAATGTAAAAGGTATGAAAATGCATGATAAATACAAAATGTTATTGTTTACTGTATATATGATGTCACATTTGAATGTTGTTCAGCTGTCAGCTATTTTCTAAACATACATAACATAAATGCATTTTATTTTTTAATACCCTAACCAAACAGGGCCCTTATCCTTTCTCCCTAATAAAGCACAGTTTTATAATAAAACCTGAATTCTGAAAAATGATATATTATGAAACTTGTACAGATTTTTAAGAATGTTTTAGAAGAGCTAAGCCAGTTTTATTAATTTGTAGACTGCAGTCGGAGTTTCTTTGTAACAACTTGGCAAAATAAAAGATTCTACAAGCATAGCATAATATAATGCCAGTTGGAGTCTCAAAGTGGCTTTACTTTTGATGCTGCTGTAATTGCTATCAGATGACTTCTACACCTTCCTGAACAATTACAGTAGCGCAGAAAAATAAAATCTTTATATTGTTCATGGAATGATGCTTCATCCACTTATCTCTACATACAGATTTTCACAAGGGACATGTGAGTGACAGCAGCACATTAACTGAAATGTGAAATTTTGTGCTCTGTGTTCTGAAGATCTTGCATTGCTAGTTTAGGTGGTCCTGTGTGACTTTTAACAATTTATAATTTTTACATATTTTCTTGATATGTTTATTAGAGCCTCTATAATCAAGAGGATCAAAGTGAATGATATAAATAGTAGTTTGTGTTATTTCTGTTCTGTGCTATTGTAGTGTTGCAGTGGTTAGTGCTGCTTCCTCAAAGTTTCAGTGACCTTCTGACGTTTGTATCTTTCTGTTATGAGAACTGCTTCCACTTACTTTGCTCTAATTGTGCATCATAAAAATGTGTATCTTAGGTTTGTTGGTGATAAGAAATGGTCTTTAAGTGGATGTGTTCATGACTGTCCCACCAGGGACCACTCTGGAGCTGGTTTTAACCTTCTGTCCGATGCATCAAGGATTTGCTCAGGTTTTCCAAGGCACTTTAATGGATAGAATGGGAAGAAATAGTTAGATGAGAGAGAAGAAGAGTGCGTGTCCTGGGATGGCCCACTTTGCTGTACTAGAATGGTTTCAGCCTTGCATCTGATGATTGGCTCTGCCTCACCAAAATCCTACAATAGATTAAATTGTAAAAAAGTAAGAATGGGTGGATGGTTGGTTGGATGAGTATTCCAGCACTTTATGTGGATTTTCTCTGTTTTCCTCCTACATCCCAAAGACTTGCATGATTATCTTAAGTGGTGATTCAGTAATTGGCTCGGTGTGAGTGAGTTTGCTTTGTGATGAACATACATACATCAACCCTGAAATACAATGAGCAGAAATGGACAGATAGCGGTGGTAGCCAAGACAGACCTGTGCTTCATCTAAAGTTGGTAACCACTTTGTGCTGTTGGAATTAGCTCTGGTTCTCCTTGGCACTGTAATGGAAAGCAAGTTTAGGAAATCGCTGGAGTGATGTGACTTGATGTGTGCATGAGAGTGCCATGTGATGGGCTGGCAGATTCCAACTTTGCTCTTGATGTCACAGGTATGGGCTCAGACAACCCGCATCCTACTTTGGGAAAACGTAAAATCACCAAAGTGATATATGGACTCTTTTTTAAATTTTATTACAGGTTATGTTCATGTGGTCTGCATAAAACACTGTTACGGGTTGTGTTCCAAGTCAGTGTCTGAAAGTTATTATTCTGTTTGCCTTCCACTTGGATTTTTGCTACTAAAGCAATTCTTTCTGACACAGTAAGTGATCTCCTTGACTTTGTTCTTGTCTACATTAAAAACACCATTGATCTCAATAAATTCCTGAATCATCTAGAATGACATTGGTCTGGCTGGATTCTGCATACATTAGATTTGCTCCTACCCAGCACACAGACTCTGCCTGTCTCCTATGATATTCCTTATTCCAGGCTGATACTGTCCCATACAATTGCTTGGTGAGTCTCAAGCGGAGTTCTTATAATATTTGAGTTGCACAAGGAGGAAAGAGTTCATTGTTGCATAGGGACTGACGATTTTCTCTTTCCATTCACAGAACAGAGGACAGTTTACTGGAAAGAGATGTCTAACCAAGACCAGTTCACACCCTTGCTCTGCCATGTCTGGTCTGAATTACATAGAAATGCCTCCTAACAGGTGGCCCAGCTTCATTTGGCTACCAGAGCTGTTGTCGGACAAAGTGTTGCTTCTTAACGCACTCTTTTTTTACCTCTCTTGCTGGCGAATAAATGGGTCTTCCACACTGAAAGACCAAAATGTCTCATTTGTCACTTGTCCTTCCTTTTCACGACCGTTTCTCTGTTATTACATCAGTGTCACTTTGCCAGCATGGCCACCTTTACATGAAAATGACTAGAAAACCCATCAGATTACTTGCTTTGGTGATATCAATAGTTGATTGTTGTCAAACCTTCTACTCTTTAATATTAGTAAAACATAACTGTCTCTTGTGTGATTTCCAGCAAATGTCGAGAAGTTTAATTCTTTTCTGTCAGCTTGAGTCATGACATTTCGTTTCAGTAGATGCAATCGCATATATCGGTAGTTCATTCTATGGGAATAATATGGGGGTGATACGCCCATTGTTACATTATTTGAGCCACTGACAGCAGCTCTGTCATGCAAGACATCACGGGTTCTCTCCTTTCCTGGCCTGAGGAACTGCTGTTTGCTAACTGGGGGAGATGGGTCTAACTTCAGCCTGCAGTGCCTATCACGTAGGTCACATAATGCCCACAACACCAGTCATGAAATGCCCTTTAAGTCAGGTAACCCTCACACAACCCTAATCTTAACCGTAGTGTAACTGGGCACATGAAGATGATGCTGAGATGTTAGGTGACTGATCTCCTAAATACTGTGGGCTACAATTACCCTCTGAATGAGGGTCTCCTCTCCCTGACCTGATCACTCTCTTTTACCAGTGCAGGAGGATATCTGACTCCTCTCAAAGTCTCAAAGTCTTTTATTTGGATCCCCTTTGAAGCACTATAAGCAGGAAAAAAACAGCAGCTCTCAAAGACTTTGAACATTTTTTGTGTGGAGATTTCTCAATGTTTGTAGGTCAGTAATGGAGTAAAGTACAATTTTGAGAATGTATAGTTTGTTTATCAAGTGAATTGAGCAGAATAGTTCCAATAGTTGTGACATTCCACATACAGTACATTGCATTCAACTGGCATTAACATTCTAAACATGTCGTCCTGAAGGTCAGTAGGTCTGTTAAGGCTGGCGTATGCTGGAGGAAGACAGACAAAGATACATTTTATTTTCTTTTTTCAAGAGAGGTTATTAATAATATAATGAGCGATTAGTGAATTAAATAAAAATTTGAATGATGTATTCACTGTCACTTCACTGAAAGTGAAGGTAGAGTTGGGGACTGGCAAAGGCTCCATCTCAATTGAGATGTCACAGCCCGGACACCCCACACAAAGGGTTCACCGACAGCCACCCTGCAATTTACTGCTCCATTTAGTTCACTTCTGGCAATTTCTTTGTAAAATCCTTTATGATCTTGCTGACTAAGAAAGCATTCTGTTGATTTTCAGGTTCCAGTGCCCTTTATTTTTTCCTCAAAGACCAACAGCAGACCATTATCTTCTTTAATGTCTATTTCTTAGAACTTTGCTTTCTTAAGTTAATTTTTCCTGGTAAGACATACAAAAATGTAATCTTAATCATCTCTGTGATTTCAGGTTCTGTTTTATCCACTGTGGCCTGCAGGGTGTGCCCCAGCTCCCCAAAGCTGACCCAAGCAGGTACGAGGCACAAGTCCAGTACAGCACGGGCTTATATTGAGCTGTGGGAATCTCTTCCCCAAATGAAGCGCAAAGCTCTTTGTCTTCATCTCTGTATCTTCCTTCTCTTTCTCTCAGTACCTCCACTCCTCCCGGTAAGCGTCATCCTCTCACCCCCAAATCTGGCTTCTGGAGCAGTGTCAGCTGGCTCAGTTTATCCTTCACCCAGGAGCACCTCCATTAGCTTGGCCCAAAAGCACTTCCGGTTGAGGTGGAAGCCAATGAAATAGAGCTCAGCAGTCCCTGCAGCACCCCCTGGTGGCACCCATGGAACCCAACAGGGCTGGGCCAAACTCCAACTCCCATGAAGCCATCTGGGAATCTGAGACACTGCTTCAACCCAAAGCGGGGCTGCCATCTAGCATTCCAGAGGAGATAATGCCATCTGCACGCTCTATCCCCTGGGTCCTTCCTTTATGAAGGTGTCTCAACCAGGTAAGGGTCCTAGCCATCCGCCACACCACTCAATATTGAAGCATCCACCAGAGTCATATTAGAAATGTTACTTGTGTGAGCTTTCATAGGACACCAAAGTGTACAGAGAACGTTTTTGGCCCAATCACCCATGATTGTTTTCCAGCATAGATCAAACTTTTGAAAACACTAATTTTCTGATCAAAAACACTCTATAGTCATTTCCATTTAAGAATGTGTAGACGTTGTAATGAGCAGGTGAATTGATTTTTCTTTATGTTTAGTTGAAGCGCACATTTCACTCATCGTGCAGTAAATGAAATGACACACAATAAGCAATCAGCAACACTGAGACACAGCAGAGGCCCAATAAAAATAAATAATGGGAAGAAACTGAAAATGGAGCAGCAGTAGGCCAAATGAGCAGATAATAGAACTGCAATTGTAAATTACTTTATAGGATAAAAAAAAAAATAGAAAATATTAGCAAAAAAGTGTGTAAATTCTTTAGAAATGTAATATCGATGGATGTGCATATATATTACAACTGAAAGGGCAGAACAGAATAAACATTTTATAATGAAGAGCACCATAATGAGCCATCACTCATTTAAAAATGACATATTTTTTGTAGTAGGCTGCTGAATAAATCTAATATTTCATTATTGCAACATTTTCTCAGTCCGCTCAGCAATGATCAATCCATCTCTCTTTTACAGTAGAGGTTTGTAGCATATTCTGGTTTGTGTGGTCATCGTTGTCACAACAGGAAACTACCCTGGAGGGTCTGCACATGAAACACTTGAGCACCACAGGCCCCACTCATCCATCCCTCCATTCTTTTTCGTTACTGATATGTCTAACTAGCCGTGTTACCCACCTTCGCTCTTGAAGACGTCATAAGGCAATGGGCCTCAGGTATACTGTAGTGTGCAGGTGTAACAGGAGTGCACTGTAACTAAACAAGTGCTTTTCTGTATACAATTTTTTTAATTTACCACGGGCTGATCTTATTGGCAGACAGTGTGGTTTGTTGTGGTGGTTAAGGCTTTGGACCTAAAAGTGCAGACCCTGAGGGTGTGGGTTCAAATCCCACTGTTGACTCTGTGTGACTGTGTTCACCTGCCTGTGCTCCAAATGGAAATAACAATTGAAATCAAACGTTGTAATTTGCCAAATAAGTTAATAACAATACTCTCCCTGGAACTGTGCAGGTATTTTCCAAGTATGCGGGTTTCTTCCCACATGTCAAAGACACGCATGCTCATTTAAGTGAACCTAACCTAGAGTTCACTTAACTGGTGGGTCTAACGTGACCGCATGAGGGTCAGTCACACCAGGGCTTGTTCTTAGCCAATGCCTGACTTTTTTTTAAAGTCATCCAAACTCATTCCATTTCGGATTTTGGAGGCTTGGATCTGAACCCACTTGCCTGGTGCTCTGAGGCCACAGTGCTAACTGCTAAGCCACCATGCCATTTTGTATTTAAAAAAACATTGGAGAATAAAGTGTACATTTTTTGGTGCCTGAAGAAAACACAATAATGCAGATTTTGGTAAAGTTCACTTTTTGCTGAATCCACAGACAGTCTGATTAAAGCAGAAGTTCAATAAAAGACAGGAATCGGCGTCTCATTAGGAGATTAGTTGGAGTGACTCGGTGACTCACTGCAGCACTCCAGGGCTCCAATTACACGGCAGACGGGCTCTCAAAACACAGTGGCGTCCGGTTTTTATTCAAACTCCTTTATTCTAAGGCTGTTTCTGGTGTTATGTCTTTGAATTCACACTCACGTCCTGCCAAGTTAGAAACTCCGACCACTGAAAATGTTACCTTTTGTATAAAATCTACCAAAATATGTGAAGAACATTGGATTAGCATCTGAACACTAGTATAAATTAGATTTTTTTTAAAAATAAATTTGTAAACCTTTCTGAAAACATTTCATTTTATCATTATGGGCGTTATTGAGTGTAGATTGATGGCCAAAAATGGCAAAGGTATCCATTTAAAGTGCAATCTAAAGCGAAGGGGTCTGAATGCTTCCTGAATCCACTGAATGTGTTTAATCCCAGTATTGTGCATGAACTAGTTTAAAAGAGCACGCTCACTGAACAAGCGCATTTATCTAAGAATGGTGAACTTAACATAACGTATTTGCAAGTGAAGAACTTGAACGAGAGCTAATTCCATTTTATGTGACATTCTGGATCTGGTTTAGGTCCACATTAAATGTTTTGCCTTACCCTGTAATGTATGGGTGGAGCTGAATCTGAATACGATATTCGGATAAGCACAAATAGTGGATTTTTACTAATATTTATTTTATAAGAATTATTTGCTGTTTATTTGTGTTTGGAAAAAATAACGTAAAATCAAATAAGAACCGTCTGTGTCTGCCTGCTTGTGCTTAAGCTGCACTCCCATTGACACGAGCACGCGGTGAAACTCTGCTTTCGTTTTACGGAAAACGGTGTACTTCGCAAGGCCACTTTATATTTTTCCCAATTGGACATGCAATATGTGACGCGAATTTTGACTGGCAGTGTAATGGGTTAGTTCACCTACACGCTGGTTCCACAGTCACCATATGGGGTCTTGTTCAGAAAGTGGACGCCACTTGAGACGGCCTTCCCCTCGCCCAAACACTAACCTTAAGGTCAATAAAATAGATCCCTGATGTTAAGTCACTATTTTAGGGCTAAAATGATAACAGAAATGTGAAACCTACTTATATACCTAATCTTAATTATTGTGAAACAACCAAGTGGCGTCCGCTTCTGAACAAGAGCCACCATAGGTGCCACACTGTTGGAAACAGAGTGGTAATTTATATGTATATTTGCATCTATTTAATTTTTTTTTTGACTGGGAGGATATTAGCATATATGGTTATATGTGTTTGTTGCTGGGTATAAGTCAACAAAGTGTATTTAAATTTTTAAAAAGTCTTCATAATTATTGTATTTTATTCAAGAACATTGTAATCTATATATTGTGAGATATGGCCGGTCATTAATCCCGGCCAATACCCCCAGGCCGCTAGATGGAGCCCTCCTTGCAGCATGGCGGTGCCCCGAATGCCAGCAGGGAATTATGGACAACAAAGTTTTTATGCACAGCCCTGCTGGCAACAATGGGGACCACCAGGAGTCGCTGCAGGGAGGCACAAGGACATCTATTTTCCCTACACCCCGGAACTACATCCCCTTCACATGGACAGAAGGAATGACGTGCTTCCGGGATGAAAAAGAAGAGTTTTTGATCTGACCCGGAAGTGCTAAGAAGTCACATGGACTGAGGGTTCAGAAGCACTTCCGGGTCACGGACTATAAAGGAAATCCCAGACAAACGAGCTGAGCTGGGTAGAAGGGTGGCAACGCGTGTGGGAGAGTGGAGGATTGTTTAATTATTGTAGTATTGTGTATTATATGAGTATTGTGGAGAGGAGAGTGCTTGGTGCACTGTTTATTAATAATAAATTCAATATTTTGGATTTTATCTGGTGTCTGGTGTGGTGTCCAAGGGTTCAAGAGTGCCCCCTATCTGTCACAATATATAAAAGCCAAATACCACTGACTCACTCATCACGAAATCTCCCGAACCATGTGGACTTTGGGACTTGTGAAATGTGGAATGTAGGTTACCCTTGGCCCATAGGTGCTTGCTAAGAAGCAGTTTTAAAAATGTTGTGGTCCAAGCGCGTTCTGTCTGTATGTCTGCCCCCTTTTCACAAGAGAATTACTTAACGGATTTAGATCTGGTTGTTTTCTATTATTTGCTTGAACTTTCCAATTGATTTTGCGACTTCTCTCATCGCGCTAAGTACCATAGTTCGCTTGTGGTACCGATGTATTTATGCAAATCCAAGAGAGTGGCTGTGGACCGAGAGCAGGGGGGTGGGGCCTTCCTCATTCACTCGCCAGCCTCTGTTCGAGTTGGGCCAGGTTTATACTTCACGCAACGCGACGCAGCGCATGGTCCAGCGGATGCTCCTGCTATGCAAGTGTTTTATTGTTTAAACTTGCGCGTGTACTTTAAGTAAATCTGGAAGAATCCACCAGGTGGCAGTGCGAGATATCAATAGGTTCAGTTTCGCTGTGTTGTGAATTGTCTGGAACATCCATTAAACTCCGAGGACACCTTACCGCAATATCACTGAAAAGGACGTTTAATAATTAAATATATCAATCAAGGAATGTGTGAATAGAAGCACTCACATACACTAGCATCATTTTAGTGTCACCAAATCTGCGTATCTTTGGAAGGAAACCGGAGCAAACTGAAGAAACCCACCAGGAAAACATGTAAACTCCAGGCAGGGAATACCAGTGATGTGACTCCCTGCAAGACAGCAGCTCTACCACTCCGCCACCGTGTCACCCCCATGTGTGTAATTATTAACAGTATTCATTATTTAAACGAAATGAACGATAAAATGTAACATACATACTTTAATGCATTTCATCATGAAAGTGATATCAAGTATAAATCTAAGGATTCTAAATGTGCAGAGACTTAGAATATCATACATTTAATGTGCTCAGTGTGGCGATCTTTTGCTGTTTGCCACTGCTGTCAGTACAGGAGGAAGCCCTAGAAACAAAGACTGCACAGAAGACAGTATGTGAGACTTTTAAAATGTATCCTGTCATTACGATCAGGAATATGCAACGCTTGAATATAAAAGTACCACGAATGCATCTGTATGTCGGCATTTTGCTTCACCACATCGAACCATTCATCAAACATTGAAGCGCACACATCAATCCTGGAAGATCCGCATAGAGGCTTTCTGTCACATGTTGATAGTAAACAGAGACTCTGACGTCACGTTCCGACTTTATGCTGGTACTGCAACTCGCGCACGCGTCACGTTTTTTAGTTTCTGAGGACCTGCTCAAAGGACGCTTCAAATGAACGCTGGGAACGCGTGGCAGCCATGATGCGTGCGTGTGCGCGTTCTGAGCATGAAGTATAAATGAGCCCTTGGTCTACGTGTTGGAGTGCACCTTGCTTCCGCTTAGCTAGCGATACTTGTTTGTTCAACAGACATTATCATCTACAGATTGTTAAGGAGTAATGTTTGATGTTTTTGAGAGAGAGATCAGAGCTCCATGTGTTTAAGAGGGTAGCTGCTGATTGCCAGAGATATCACAACCATGTGCTTTTCTCCCATGTGGGGAAGGCTCTCCCATCAGAGCTTAACAAAATCAGATATAGTGCCAGCGTCTATTGATTTTTAAAGTTTGTCCTGTTTCATTACAATATTAGCTCTGCCACGGGGTACAGCTATATATATATATATATATATATATATATATATATATATATATATATATATATATATATATATATATATATATATATATATATATATATAGTGCATCCGGAAAGTATTCACAGCACATCACTTTTTCCACATTTTGTTATGTTACAGCCTTATTCCAAAATGGATTAAATTCATTTTTTTCCTCAGAATTCTACACACAACACTCCATAATGACAACGTGAAAAAAGTTTACTTGAGATTTTTGCAAATTTATTAGAAATAAAAAATTGAGAAAGCACATGTACATAAGTATTCACAGCCTTTGCCATGAAGCTCGAAATTGAGCTCAGGTGCATCCTGTTTCCCCTGATCATCCTTGAGATGTTTCTTCAGCTTAATTGGAGTCCACCTGTGGTAAATTCAGTTGGTTGGACATGATTTGGAAAGGCACACACCTGTCTATATAAGGTTCCACAGTTGACAGTTCATGTCAGAGCACAAACCAAGCATGAAGTCAAAGGAATTGTCTGTAGACCTCCGAGACAGGATTGTCTCGAGGCACAAATCTGGGGAAAGTTACAGAAAAATTTCTGCTGCTTTGAAGGTCCCAATGAGCACAGTGGCCTCCATCATCCGTAAGTGGAAGAAGTTCGAAACCACCAGGACTCTTCCTAGAGCTGGCTGGCCATCTAAACTGAGCGGTCGGGGGAGAAGGGCATTAGTCAGGGAGTTGACCAAGAACCCGATGGGCACTCTGTCAGAGCTCTAGAGGTCCTCTGTGGAGAGAGGAGAACCTTCCAGAAGGACAACCATCTCTGCAGCAATCCACCAATCAGTCCTGTATGGTAGAGTGGCCAGACGGAAGCCACTCCTTAGTAAAAGGCACATGGCAGCCCGCCTGGAGTTTGCCAAAATCTCTGGTCTGGTGAGACAAAGATTGAACTCTTTGGTGTGAATGCCAGGCATCACGTTTGGAGGAAACCAGGCACCGCTCATCACCAGGCCAATACCATCCCTACAGTGAAGCATAGTGGTGGCAGCATCATGCTTTGGGGATGTTTTTCAGCAGGCAGGGACTGGGAGACTAGTCAGGATAAAGGGAAAGATGACTGCAGCAATGTACAGAGACATCCTGGATGAAAACCTGCTCCAGAGCGCTCTTGACCTCAGACTGGGGCGACGGTTCATCTTTCAGCAGGACAACGACCCTAAGCACACAGCCAGGATATAAAAGGAGTGGCTTCAGGACAACTCTGTGAATGTCCTTGAGTGGCCCAGCCACAGGCCAGACTTGAATCCGATTGAACATCTCTGGAGAGATCTTAAAATGGCTGTGCACCGACGCTTCCCATCCAACCTGATGGAGCTTGAGAGGCGCTGCAAAGAAGAATGGGCGAAACTGGCCAAGGATTGGTGTGCCAAGCTTGTGGCATCATATTCAAAAAGACTTGAGGCTGTAATTGCTGCCAAAGGTGCATCGACAAAGTATTGAGCAAAGCCTGTGAATACTTATGTACATGTGATTTCTCAGTTTTTTTATTTTTAATAAATTTGCAAAAACCTCAAGTAAACTTTTTTCACGTTGTCATTATGGGGTGTTGTGTGCAGAATTCTGAGGAAAAAAATGAATTTAATCCATTTTGGAATAAGACTGTAACATAACAAAATGTGGAAAAAGTGATGCACTGTGAATACTTTCCGGATGCACTGTATATATATATATATATATATATATATATATATATACACAAGTCAATGTATGTGTGTATGTGTATGTATTCCGAACGGATGGACCGATTTTCATGAAACTTGGTACACGTGTTTCTCATTGGTCAACTAAAAATACTGTAGGGTGAAATCAACCCTAACCCACCCCCTTCTTGGTAGGGTGGGGGTCATCTTGTGGTCTTGTATGCATGTTATCATCCAGTTGACACTCAGAATGACCACCAGAGGGCGAACTGGAGGCGACTGCCAGCATTCTTTATGTTTGAGCTCCGCCGCGCCCCTGTTGCTTTTGACATTAAATAGAGTTGGCCGGTTGAGCGTTAACTGGATGATAACACACATACAAGACCACAAGACAAGCACATTAGGGAGTCTTCATTGTTTGTTAATTTATTTCTATTTTTAAAGTTGTGTTTTTTTGAATTATATTTTTCTCAAACAATTAAAAAAAAAAAACACTTTATTTTCCTCCTGGGCATTGCTGGGTATTTCAGCTAGTAGCTTAATATAAGGCATGCCAAATTGGAAAAAAGTAAACTCATGGGTCATTCATTCTCATTCCTTTAAAAATGAACTGCACATGAACTAGTTCAAAATTGAAATGGTGAACTATGAACTTCAACTTATTCATTTTAATCTGTGCGAACTGAACTTTGAGCGAGTTCTTGTGAGGTGTGAACACTGGTTATTCCTAGATGTCCAAATGACACGGGTGGAGATTGTTGAGTGACAGCTGATTTTAGATTTCTGTCACTGTTTTTGAGGGCAAAGTGAAGTGGATTTATGTTTGTGCTTTTAAGAAACTGTAAATATGCTAAAAGAGTGAGAAATCAAAAACATGAAATCAACTCACATTGTACTGTTAGTGTAAGCACCTCCTCTTCGAAACGTTTGAACAGCAGCTGTAATCTCTCCCTCAGTTGTGTACTCTGACCTAACGTTAGCACATCTCTTATACCGTATGTAAGATGCCTCACTTGAAAGGTCTTGGGGTGATGTTACGCCGCTCAGATGGACTAGTAGATGTGGTGAGAGTGGAGAGCTCTTTATTAATGAAGGAACTCTGTGGAGCGATCACATTTGGAGATTGCTATCACTTCAGAACGCCGTATCTGAATTCTCTGTGAACCCGCTGTCAGTGTCATGACCTTATAGATCAGTCCGTAAACAAATCATTGGAAGATTGGGTTGATTAGAATGTATTTTGTGCAGCTGAAAATATTTCCTGATGCTAGGCAAAAATGAGGCATTTAAAGTCCACAAGGTCACATCCTGAAACCAAATGTGGAAATCTTCTAAATAGAGAGGGGAAGCAAATCTCAAAGTTGTCTTAGTTCAAACCAAATATCCTTTAAAAATGGCTTGAGGTCTGTATTTTTCATGGTGTTTTTTTTGCCTTGGTCCAGTTCGGGGACTGTGGGGGCCGGAGCCTCTCCTAGCACCATTGGCAGGGGCCGTCCTGGGACAGAGTACCCTGACACACACATATAGTATATTGGAGCATTTAGATTCTTTAGCCAACGTTACCTGCATGTGTTTTTGAAGTGAGTGCAAATCTGAAGTACCCTGAGAAACATCCACACAGAATCGGGGAGAACATACAGAGCCACTCAGACAGGCAGGGCTTTAAAACCAAGACTCTGGAGATGAGACGTCAAATCCTGTGCCATTCCTGCTAAGTGTGTTTTTTGTAATGTATGACGTTATCGGAGTACTTGCAGGTACTCGTCATTCAGGGTTCCAGATGGCTGTACTGTTCTGCACTTACACCGGTCCTGAAGAATTGTGATGAGATACAAAGGAACCAGAAGGTGATAAGAGCGCAAAGTGCCCTTAACATAGCCAGACAGGCAAAGACTGTAACTGCAAGGTCCAAAATAATTCTAGGCACCAAAGAAAAAGCAGAAAACCAAAAATAAAAAAAAAATAAGGCCTTCAAGATGAAGCCAAAGTCCAAAAAGCAAAACAAATTTCTCATCTTGTTTTATAACCTAAACTACCAAGAAAAACACAAGGATACTATTCTTTATTTTAGCAAAAAAACAAAAACCAAAACCAAAACATAGAGGCAAAAATGTTAGTGAAAATAAATATTGCAGTTCCTTACAGAACCTTCTTTCGGATTGCTCCTAACTTTAATGGAACATTTGTTTTGATGGTAATGTTTTCATCTTTTTACATTTAATGTAAAACTAGGGGGTCTTGCCCCCTGCTCGCTTCGCTCGCCACCCCCACCAGACACACCCCTATGAAGACGAAGATTTTTCCATCCATCCATTATCCAACCCGTATATCCTAACTACAGGGTCACGGGGGTCTGCTGGAGTCAATCCCAGCCAAAACAGGGCGCAAGGCAGGAAACAAACCCCGGGCAGGGCGCCAGCCCACCGCAGGGCACATGCACACACCAACCCACACACCAAGCACACACTAGGGACAATTTAGAATCGCCAATGCACCTAACCTGCATGTCTTTGGATTGTGGGAGGATACCCACGCAGACACAGGGAGAACATGCAAACTCCACGCAGGGAGGACCTGGGAGGCGAACCCAGGTCCCCAGGTCTCCCAACTGCGATTCAGCAGCGCTACCCACTGTGCCACCGTGCCGCCCGAGGAAGATTTTCTACTCTTTTAATTGAGAGACGGAACTGTCCCCTCCGACTACACACGGAGCTCGATTCACTCTTGAAAGAGACTTATGTTTGTTTGAATTGTCAGAATAACGTTTCTGTCTCTAAAATCTCCCGTGTATCTATGTAAGTCTGTGACTGAAGCGTGATTTCACTTTCACCAAACAAAAAATCTTTTAATTCTCGCGAATACGTTGGGAAGAAACACTAATTAGACACGAATTAGATGATCTGCAAGTCTCCGACCTAAAGTTTAAATCTGAACAATATATTCGATCTCTTTTCGCTGTTCCGTTATTTCACTGAGTAATAATTTCCATTCGTTTGCACTAATGCGATCTTTACTATCATTTTTTTTTGAGACTTATGAATTTTAGTACAGTAGTTTCATTTTCTCTAACCTGCTCTGCATGTGAATCACGCCAACGTTTTTGAACCTCTTTATGACGTTTTACTTTGTCATCTACTCTTTGTCTTTTATTTCCGGCCCCGGGCGTGGTTAAATCTCTTGGCACAAAGTCTCGTCTCGCGGGACGTGAAGGTGTCTCAAGAGAAAGTCACACCTCGTCCGAAGATTTTTTTATATAACGGAGAGATGTACTTTTTATGGTTTTGTTAAATAAGACACAGTATTTAATGTGTGTGGGTATTAGGATTATTCTAATTAAAATGCAGGTTTAAAGTAAATAAAAAATGCGCCTATTATTATAATACTGATGCCTTTATCCAAGGTGATGAAGAACAGCTGAGCTACAATTGCTTACATTTCTATTGTTTTTCCAACCAGAGCACATGTAGGTTAAGTGATGTTCTCACGGTCCCTCAGAGCCAATAATGGGGTTTGAACCCACTGCCTCAGGAAATGAAGCCCAAAGCCCCTGCACCCCCCCACCACACAGCCTATTATTATTGCTTGATTTCTCACTGATCTTTTCAGGTGTTCCTCAGCCTCAAAACTTTGTTACAAGGCTTCCTTTTCTTCTCATCCCCCATAGCGTTCCTTTTTTCTCAGTACCCATGGGGCAGCCTTTAGCATCAAATGACACACTGCCCCCCGGTGGCTCTTCAACCACACTGTGTACACTAGTAGTAAGGCATTGTCTTTCTAAACTGCGTTGCAATGAACAGCTTGAGAGTCCGTAGTTCTCTGGTTACTATTTATGACAACGGTACCCAGGTTGAAATGCAAGGGTTTTCCGCACAGATTAATGGTTTCTGATCCATCACTTCTGCAGTGTGCAGTAAGCCCATCTAGGAAGTCAGAGTGATCTGTATCTGCACCATAACTCATGGTGAGGTACACATCTGGGTTAAATGGCTTTTCTTTTTAGTTGACCTTGGGGACAGTGACATCGACACACTTCTAATAAAACCCTCACACCTTAAACTGTGTTATAGAGAGGGTGTGGTTGGGTGTCCCCATTGCCTTTTAGGCCTGGAAACGTTTTAGGCTCACAAAACAGCAAGGAGGTGTTTATTGTCTGTTTGGTAAAGTAACAAATATGTTTGATGATCTGTTTCATGGTGCCTTACATCAGGAGTTCAACAGAAAATACACCTAGTCTCACAAGTAAGGGAGTGTAAACAGATCATCCGTACACCCTTGACATGTCTAATGAAGTGTTAGATCAAGATGCATAAGAGCCTGTCTCACCGCACTCATGTTTTATTAAACACCACTGTTTTCAATTCACCAGGAGATATCTAGTTAGAAACAGAAATTTTCACATAAGGACCCCATTTAGAGACAAGTGACTTAATTAAGTGTTTGACAAGAGAACAGCTCAATGACAAATATCCCATTTTGCTGAGGATTCTCTAAAGAAAGCAGCAATCCTTTTAACCTTGACTTTCTCTGCATCTGTTTGCAAAGCTTGATCATGAAAAGTCTTCTTGCTCTTTTCTGGGCAGACAGCCTATGTAATATGCAGGTGAGTTGATTCCTTCAAGAGGGATAGGTTTGTGTGCCATTTGAGCTTGTAGTCAAGCAAGGCAGGTTATTCAGGAAAGAGCTCTCTTGACTTGCTGTGGCTTCTCCCCTCACCCTCTTGTGATGCATGCAGCATGCAGCGTCTGGGCCGTCATTGAAATTGATCGAGGTGTCACACATGTTGCCCTTGCCAGCCTCTTCTATCCTCTGTGCAATGTCAGTCACGCCTGGCCGGGCTTAGACTGATTGCTAATTCTCTCTCGAGATACTTCCTATTTTTTAAAGGTGCCTTGCCACATTTCCAGATTGCTGCATGGGGCAATGGACTATGGCTGAAAAGGAGCAACTACTATGAGGTGTAAAATCCAGTAATGGTATAAAAACCCTCCACGGGCATACAGTACATACACAAGTAGTTATTAATAAGCAATTGCATCAGTAGGTGTAGCTTCTGCCAACAATGCAGAATAAGTGATGGAGCGTTAGGTTCAGTTGTATGTCCCACAATACACAAGAAGCTGTTGGTTCGTAGCAGCAGCCTCCACACTCTGCAAATCAACATACAGCGATCACAAAATATCCAGACTCTTGACAAAGAAAATGGTTTTGCCCAGCTTTCACATACCTTTTGCCCCAAGATGGCACAGAGAGTGGAATCTGTGTGTCCACAGAATAGAGTTGAATGTTCCTAATGAAATGCAGAATGCATGAAATACATCCACTCTGTGAGGCAACAACAGAAACACAAAAGGTTGAAATAAATCTGCTGTGGACACGAGCCAAGGCCAGCGGGTGATAACATCCTCTTCATATTACCGACAGGATATGACCCAGTGTGAGGTGGCACATTGGCACAGCTTCACAGCTACGGAGACCCGAGTTCAGTTCCCACCCGGGCCATTACCTGCTTGGAGTCTGCACGTTATCTTGGTGTCTGCATGGATTTAATAATTCATTACATTTATATAGCGCTTTTCTCAGTACTCAAAGCGCTATCCACACAGGGAGGAACCGGGAAGCGAACCCACAATCTTCCACAGTCTCCTTACTGCAAAGCAGCAGCACTACCACTGCGCCACCTGTGAGGACTCTGGTTACTCTAAACTGTTATGACATTAAAGACATGTGTGTTTTTATAGGTAACTCTACATTAGTCCGGTGTAAAAGAGTGTGACCTGTGGTGGACTAGTATTTTGTTCAGGATAGGACACCACTTTCAGCTGAAAGGATTGAAATTATAAAACATTGCATATGAAAGGCAATATAGCACAGCACTTTGGCACAAGAACTGCCATACCCAGGACGTGGGTCTTGGTTCAGTCTCCATCTGCAGTGTCCTCCTCTCTGTAAATCGAATGTTTTTGTCAAAAGTTCCACTTTGCCACCGGAGTAGAGAGAGACACAGCTGAGTGGATTGGTGACAAAACTAGCTGAGTGTGAACTTGCATGTGAATGTCTTAAAATGGAGTGCCATCCCATCCAGGGTTCCTCCTTACCTTGCAGTTATACGAGATGTCACATATGCATGCCGAGGGGACACTTTCAGTGCTCTAATGAAGTAAGCAAGACCGCCCAACACTACCGTCAACACTAAAAGTTTCTAGTTTTTCACCCACAGCTCTGTGGTGCACACGGCAAAAGACGCCTCGCCCACCCTGACTCCTGATCTAAGCCCCACGCTTTCCAGGTGTGGCTCTTGATATTCTGGAAGACAGCTCGAAGGAGGCCGTCATTTGGACACGTATGTGTTATGAGACAGAGCTCAGTAGACACTTAGATCAAGAGCAGCAACATTTGATGACAGGGAAGCCATTCATTTGCGCAATCACACGTTTCCTTGGTTTTTAAATGGGGACCACCAGGCTGGTGCCACAGCCTTTATTTTGGAATCAAGCCAGATTCTGCAGCCATCACAGGGTGTAGAAAATGTTGGTAAGATGGAGAACAGAGGTTACACCTGCTAGTCATCTAAGTCAGCACTTTTCAAACCCCACACCTTGGAATCGTTCTCCTTTTGAAAGCTGTTTGCTGTTCTGGATGTCATTCCTCACCTTTACTACGTGACCTCCTGCCAATATTCTCCTGAGAGGACCTCCACAGAAGTAAACCCAATCAGGCAGCTAGTTGATGTTATAAATACTGTATATATGAAAGTTAGAAATGGAGACCCAAAAAAGCTGGGAGATGGGAGTTTCTTAGGTGTCACAGACATGTGTGCATCTTGAAGACGAGCTGACTCTAAAATCCATAAATATGCTTCAGCTGAGCTGACTAAGCCCGCACTGACAGGCCGATGTAGGCAATCAAAGTCACACAATCATTTCGGCCTTGTCCTTCATTCATATTTTATTAAATACAATAAATAGAAACAGCAAGTGTGCCGCTGGGTTGCGTTTCAAGTTACAGCACTGGCTAGACATCAGCTGCCTGTCCAGTCGCCAGACCTTCAAAAGCCTTGGCTTCAATGCTGCATGAGGAAGAAAAAGGAGGAAACAGCAGATGAATGCATTATGAACATGGCATTCAACAAAAGAACGTTGTTAGTCGAGCGGCATGATGTAGTGTTTTTTAGATGTGTACACCTCACATTTCCAGACACCTGGGTTTGAAATCCTGGTCTAGTTACAGTTGCTGCAAAATCTGACTGTTTTCCCAAGTCTCACATGGGTTTTCTCCTGCTTTCTCCCAACATTCTACTGGGCAGTGTAGGCTAATTGGTGACCCTGGATTGGTCTAAAGAGAGGAACCAGGGGGCAATGTATGTTAAATGGTGACCCTGCAATGGTCTAAAAATAAGGGAGTACAGGTTTGTATGTGAATGTGCCCAGTGATGGATGTCCCATCTAGAACTGGCTGATGTTTTAAACTTGAGGTTGCTGTGTGATGGTCTGGATTCCATCAACCAAGGATTTTAGTAAGCAATTAGTTAGAAAATATAGGGATGGGTGGAAGTTACTAACCAGACACATGAAATGAGAAACAGACCAATAAAAATGATCTTCTAAAAGCAGGAATTTTGCATGTTCTTAGATTATGTCTTGAGGTCAGGTCAGGTCAAGGAGGACGCACTGGTACAGCACATTGCAGCACCCACCACACAATGAAACAGCTTGGGATCCTGGTTGAAAACCACCCAGGCAGACAGGCGGTCCAGTCCCACCCTCCGGAAACAATCATCTATCTGCTGTAGTCAAGTGTTACATGGGCATCCCATTGCCATGATCCAGCCACTTGGGACCTCAACAATGAGGATCTTGCGAGCCGGATCACCCTCACACCACATGGCTGTAGTGGCGTAACTGACGCTCCCTCACAATGCAGGTAATGTGCCTCATTCGGGACTCAACCACTCATTCGACACAAAGTCAAACCAACGGTACCCAAGGATTCTCTGAAGAGACACAGTACTGAAGGAGTCCAGTCTTCATCTCACTAGGGTCCATGTCTGTGTCTTGAGGCCTTCAGATAAATGTAAACATGCATTATGTGGGTTCCATGATCTCAGATTACTTCTTGAAGCATTCAGATAAATCTAAAAGTACATCAAGTGGGCTCACTTCAGGATTACCAGTCATGGCCAGTGGTGGTCACTTTGGTGCAGTCAGTGTCATCATGCAACACCAGGACAGGCTGTGAAGCTCTGGAGTAAAACCAAAGACTATCACGGAGTCTTCAGGATTATGAAAACAACCTTTTGAGAAGATGTACTCTGTGTTTCTTTTTATTTACAAGTATTTTTTGAGTTTGAGAACAGACCTATTTATAGTGCTGAACACACTTCAGCTCATCTTTTTTTTCATTCCTGGTGACTGTTATGCAGCACAATTTGCATTATTTTAACTTATTGTGTTTTTTAGTAGAGCAACACACTCTGGATAGGTATCTATGGGGCAGATGGTGACTGCTGAGTTAGCGTATGGAGTTTGTCTTGAATATCTCAAACCTTGCTCAGTGTGTTCTGAGAGACTATTGGCTCTAAATGTCTAATTTTTTTTCCAACTGTCCATATCGATTAACCCATAGGGTGTGTTTCACTTTACGGTTTTCTTCTGAGTGGAGATGAATCTCTAAACACACATGACAGTGGTCTCTTTGGTCTTAGGGTCCTATGCTCTGTATCATTCTACAAACAAGGCTGTTTTAGTGGGCTATTCTAAGGATGTACAGAGCTCATTGTTGAATATGTGGCCAGACTGGGTCACCATGAGGTAATGAGGTAACATGGTGAATCTAAGCCTACTATGCTTACTGCTGGACCTGGAGAAAGGGATTTTCACTAAAGAGTATATATGACTTTAGAACCAAGTGAAGCTGTTAGCCTAGAATTTGGAAGTCCAGATGGGACAAAGGCTATTTCTGAGGACAGATTTACTGAGACAGGGATTATTAGTATTTGTCTATATGCTATATGGAGTGGTGGCTCTGAGGCTAGGGATCTGTGCCAGCAATTGGAAGGTTGCCAGTTCAAATTTCATAAATGTGAGAAGTGACTCCACTCCATTGGGCCCCTGAGCAAGGCCCTTAACCTGCAATTGCTCCATCCCGGGTATGACGTTAATCTACATCCAGCCCTGCAAGCAGGTCCCCCAATTTACATCGAAAACATGGGGGTTGGTGGCAGGATTGGCACTCCAGCCACCGTAAAAGAGCTCAGTTGTGTGGTGCTGAGGTGCACTAGGGTCCTAATTTGGTATCCTGATGGGGTTTGTTGTGTGGAGGGTGCAGCAACACATTGTATCAGTGCATACTCCCAACCTCTATATGCTAAAAAAGACAGCATTTATGTATATGATATGGAAATATACTCTACTGGGTGTAAATATTTAGGGGTGGCATATTGGTTAGTGTTGCTGCTTCAAGGACACTAGCAACATATATAAATCTGAATTAAGATTACAAGAAATTCTTTAAAGGTTGAAGTGTTCAGGATTAGACTTTTTAAATTATATTTTGTGTCCTTTTCTTCTGAATAATTAGCCTTTTAAGTGTAGTAGGTCCAATGCTTGACTAAGTATACTTTATAAGCCAAATGTATTCAATATTTGTTCCATACAAAATCAGCAACATGTCTTGTCCCTCGCCTAGTCAACACTGAAGATGCTTCTAAGATTGTGAGGGTTTACAAGGCAGCCAAAGAGGAAATGGTGGGGTGGAAGGTTGGACTTCCATATGAGGACAGTTGTGATCACAGAATCAGTGTGACCTCCCATTGTCCCACTCTGGTCCATCTTAACAAATGAGCACAATGGGCACTAGCCGGGGGCTCACAATGTTTCTGATGCCTATGTGTGTTTCAGTTTTGCTATCAAAACAGGGGCCCCAGTGCACTACTTTGCCCAGGTGGTCTATGATGCTGTTAAGATGGCTCTGGCTGCATTGTCAGGTCATGCAAGAGGTATGAGCAGAGGGTCTCAGACAGGTCACCTTGCTCTAAGGCCAAGGGCACATTCTTCAAATGCCCCATAGCATCACTTCCTTTGGACTCTTCCAATTCTGTATCAACCACACAAGGTTCACCCCCAAACCCTGAATCAGACAGGAATGATAAAAGAACATACAACCCAGATTTTATAAGGTATGAATTTACTTTTAATGTGAAGTGTGGTGAGCAATGGCCATTGTGTGCTATCTGTCGTGTGGTGCCACCAAACAAAACCATGAAGCCTTCAGCTATAAAGACATTTGGAAACAAAGCATGCTACTTACAGAAGTAAATTGTTCACCATTTTTAAGAGAATAAATAACAATCTGGAGGCTTCACAAAAAACATTCTAGCGTGTTTGGACAACAATCCAGTAGGCATTCTGGGCATTGTCCTGCTGCACATACAGTATAAGAAAGCTGACACTGTTGCAGAGCAGCTCGTCGTGGTCCTGTGCATTGGCTCAAGTCACACAGCAGCAATCTACAACACACTCCTCTCTGCACTCCATTCACTTAGCCCTGACTTTGACAAGCCCAGGATGTGCAATAAAATGACAAACAGACAGTAAATATGATTCAGTATTAAACACCCACCCATGTGTCAAGTTATTTTTGAATGAGTATGTATGCATTTCATCTATTAGTTCCATTGTATTTAAAAGTTATTACTTAACGTATACCTAGGGCTGCAAACTCTCTTTCTCTGGAAATGAGGACATTTGGGTCAAAAAATTAGATGCCATAATACGCCTTTATACTCTCTTATGGTTTTATATAACATATAAGAGCCATTTGCTAGTTATTTAAGTTATCTGAATGTTTTTCTAAATATTAGTGCATAATCTACGGGAGGTTCCATAAATTGAATTGAATTGGAATATTCTAACTATTTCTAGCCTCTCTGACTAAACATTATTCTCAGTTAGTGATCAGCCTTGCCATGTGTAAGGCGTAGAGGGCACATGGTTTTAAACTGTGCCTTGTGTGTTTTGTGTGCCAAGTAACATGAAAGACAAAATATTTAATCAAATGTACTGGGCCGTACGTTTAAAGCGTACAGATGAAGAAGTAAAAAATCTTTAAGTATAAAAACAACTAAAGTTTTACAAGAAAAGTTAAGTTTAGAGAAGATAAATTATTTCTAATTTATTGCCTTTTATTCTACATGTGTAACAACCTTTTTTCTTTATTCTTTTGTGGATTGTTTGCTTTGAATTTTCACAAAATATTTTAAAATGAACTTTTGGACTGAGAGATTTGTTTCAGCACACGTTTTACCCGTGCTTGAACTCGCCTTACACTCCTGTGGCTACATAAGGATATAAACCTTTCATAACAGTGTATCACTATAATTATGATATGATGGCCACAATCACAGTAACTGGCAAACTAATTACCCATTAAATATTTTCAGTATGTCAAGCCTCTTAAATTAACAGACTTCATAAATAATATTTATCCTCGAGTTCTTAAGGAGGCTAGTGAGTACAGATATAAACCCTTGATGTATATTTTTAGGAAGTCACTGTACACTGGGGCAATTCCGAACGGACTGGAAAATGGCAAATATCATCACAGTATATTAAAAGGGTGACAGGCAAGATCCAAGCAACTATAAGCCAGTAAGCTCAATGTGCATCATAGGAAAATTAATGGAAGGAATTATTAAGGATAAGATTGAGCAACACCTGGCAAGGACAGGAGTTATTAGGAACAGTCAGCATGGGTTCAGAAGAAGGAGGTCGTGTTTTACTAACATGCTGGAATTCTATGAGGAGGCAACAAAAGGATAGAATCAAAGTGGAGCAGATGAGATTATTTATGTTGACTTTCAGAAAGTATTTGATAAGGTGCTACATGAGAGGTTGGGCATCAAACTAAAAGAAGTGGGAGTTCAGAGTGATGTTTTTAGGTGGGTGCAGAAATGGCTCAGACGCAGGAAGCAGAGGGTGATGGTGTGAGGAACCTCATCAGAATTGGCCGATGTTAAGAGTGGTGACCAGTAGGGGTCAGTGTTAGGGCCACTGCTATGTTTTAGATATGTAAATTATTTGGATAGGAATACAAGCTGGTTAAGTTTGCAGATGATACCAAGATATGTGGATTAGCAGATAATTTGAAATCCGTTATATCATTACAGAAAGACTTGGACAACATACAGGCTTGGGCAGATTTGTGGCAGATGAAATGTAAGGTCTGTAAATGTAAAGTATTACACATAGGAAGTAAAAATGTTAGGTTTGAATACAAAACGAGTGGTCTGAAAATCAAGAGGACACCTTATGAGAAGGATTTAGGAGTCATAGTGGACTCTAAGCTATCGACTGCCTGACAGTGTTCAGAAGCCATTAAGAAGGCTAACAGAATGTCAGGTTATATAGCGAACTGATGTGTGGAGTACAAGGAGGTTCTGCTCAAGCTTTATAACACACTGGTGAGGCCTCATCTGGAGTCCTGTGTGCAGTTTTGGTCTCCAGGCTACAAAAAGGACATAGCAGCGCTAGAAAAAGTCCAGAGAAGAGCAACTAGGCTGATTCCAGGGCTACAGGGGATGAATTATAAAGAAATAAAAGAAAGATTAAAAGAGCTGAGCTTTTACAGTTTAAGGAAAAGAAAACTAAGAGGTGACATGACTGAAATGTTTACAATTAGGAAGGGAATTAGTCCAGTGGATCGAGATTGTGACTTTAAAATGAGTTCATTAAGAACATGGGGACACAGTTGGAAACTTCTTAAGGGTAAATTTTGCACAAAACCTTAGCAAGTTTTTCTTCACACAGAGAATGATAGACACTTGGAATAAGCTACCAAGTAGGGTGGTAGACAATAAGACTTTAGCGACTTTCAAAACTCGACTTGATGTTTTCTGAAAGAATTAAGTGGTTTAAGACAGGCGAGCTTTGTTGGGCTGAATGGCTTGTTCTCATCTAGATTGTTCTAATGCTCATTCCTGCCATTCTTATTTGGATAGCAACTGCAAAAAATGATACACATGGTAAATTCACTTATAGTAAAATGAAAATAATCTTAGTTTTTTCAATTTAGTTTATTTGCTTTTGTCTGCATTCTTTTATATGTTTCCACTGAAGCTATTTTTCACAGTAAATCTGATATAATCTGATAAAACAAGGATTTTTGTTGTTCAAGTAGTCTGTGAACTTGCACTTTCTTTTCGGCATAATGGGTATTCCTGAATTTGTGTAAATGAAAGAATTATGAAAATATTAAATTATTTGAAGAAGTGACTTATTACTTGATCAACTGATAACTACAAAGATATTGCATTTATATGACAGAATAAACGTGTGATTTTTTGTTTTTAAATTAAATTAAACTTAATGAATACATCTTGCCTGAAGAAGGGGCCCGAGTTGCCTCGAGAGCTCGCATATTGTAATCTTTTTAGTTAGCCAATAAAAAGTGTCATTTTGCTTGACTTCTCATTACATCCATAATGGCTAACACGGTACAACACCCCAGTACTACAAGCTTAGTGATTAAGATACTGCATTGCCAGCTGAAGAAAGGGGGTGAATGAGAGCCTGAGAGAAACTCAGTGGGCAGGAGGAGTCATAACTAAGGACTGGAGATTG
This sequence comes from Erpetoichthys calabaricus, assembly GCF_900747795.2. Taxonomy (NCBI): domain Eukaryota; kingdom Metazoa; phylum Chordata; class Cladistia; order Polypteriformes; family Polypteridae; genus Erpetoichthys; species Erpetoichthys calabaricus. Next base: position 69,737,369 of record NC_041409.2, on the reverse strand, counting down.
GAATGGAGACTTCAGAAAAGGCATCAGCTTCATCGTCTTAGCCTCGAGATACCCCAAGCAAGAATCTCCCAGGCACTCATTTGCATGTTGCTCATCGAAAAGGCAAACAGAAGTTAGCATCATCTGTCCTCTCCAAATGTGCAAGCACGAGTGACAATGGACTGAAAAAGAAAAGAACAAAAAAGATGACAAAATGAGTCAAACGAGAAAAGGGCTCCGTGTGCAGCCTGGACGGCTGGAAGAAGACCAGCAGGAGCCTCGTAAGTGTGCGGAAATCTCACGCACCAAGTAACTGAATAACACACCTTTTAAAATCGACTCCATTTGCATTTGAAAGGCAGCATGAGTAGCATCAGAAACCCCTCGGGCATGTGCTTAGAATGTGTCTGTTTTAAAAGATAAACAACAGTTTTGCTGTGAAATGCATGGGAACATAACATTTTTTAATTGTTTTTTGAAGGGTCCGCTAAAACGACGTGAATTATTATTAGCCACGCTTTAACAGTTAACAATGTAAGGTTCGCCAATAAGACAAAGCCAATAGCTGTTGGTAAAATATGACTTTTAAAACATACTGACCGGTTTCCGTAACAGAAATGAAATGAATTCTTGGTTTAATATTCAACACAGGACCGCTAGTGTAGGCACACCAATCAATGCCGCGATCACCAAGGACTCTCACGCTACTACAGCAGTGACCGCGTGCCTCGGCGCGCCCCCCAGCGGCTCGATACTCCGTGCCTGCACGATTTCGCTCCGAGGACTTGGAGGGGTCTCCGATGTCCTTCCTCTGACGCTCATGTCATGGTGAGTGCAGAGCCGCACCGACCTCACCATTGCCAGGCGGAACCCGCAATGAGCAGAACTGGTGCTGAGGACAGCGGTGGCGGAGACACTGGGAGCGGGACTGGGACTGGAAGCGGGACCGAGCCTCCCAGCTTCCGTCTGGAGCAGCTGAAAACTGTGCGCCTTCCTGGGAAGGGGTCTCCGTCCCGTCCGGAGAGCGAGTCTTGTTTAAGGGACCCTGCCGTACCGCCAGCCACCGCAGCCAACACCATCGAGGATCGCATCCTCCGGATCACGGGCTACTACGGATACTATCCGGGCTGTTCGAGCCACAAAAGTAAGTCACCCAGGGGCTCATTCCTCCGCAGCGCAACGCCAGCCGGTGTCTCGCCATCCTGCAGCATCTGCAGGAGCAACAGGGGGCTCCGCTCCGGACCGGGCGAATGCGTGCCTGTAGGTACGGTAGAACAGACACACCACCGCGGCAAACGAGTCCTCAGGTGGGCACCAGCGTGTGGATGTGCGCGCGTGTATCGGCAGACACAGACACCAGTTTGGACGGACTTCGCTGTGTGCGTGTGCGCCGACACTAATGAGTAGAGGATGCCTCTTTACCGTAAATGCATGTCTGGCACAGCCGCATGTGCACGAACGTTCATTTTGGCTCTTTCCACATCATTATGAAGTGACAGTGACAGGGGGCTTCACGCAGACCCCTACACCCGCCGGGCATTCAGCACGATTACACCTGCCACACAGTGTATTTAATATCCGCGTGGGCCTTTATAAATAGGTACACCACATTATATATACAGTACATGTCTGCTTTATATGTACGTAAATGGTGCGGCACACTTACATTGTTTATGCACAAATGCTCACTTGGGAATACTCATTTTGTTACAATTAAATCAGATCAGTCCTGAAATATGTATATATGTATACATTTAGAGATTTAGTAAGTGCTCATATGGATGTCCCATTCAACAAATGAGTCCATCAATCCTGTTGTATATGGTATGTGATATGATGTGATGTACATAGTTATAGGTGTACATATATATGCATAAATATGTATGCATATGTACACAAGCACAAATATGCTGTGCAGAATAAATACATAAACAGATATAAATACGTGTACACATCTACATGTAAATGAAATGCATGTATTTATCTTCATAATTAGATATGCATAAGTGCATGAGCACAGCTGAATAAATAAATATGTTCAGATGTATCCAAACACACACACACACTTATATATATATATAAGTATATATATAAATTAAATGTGTACATATATCTGCATAAATACATATCCATATGTACATGAGCCCACATACTGTATAGAATGAATACCTACACATATATATGCACATATACATTCTATGTGTACATATATCTGCATAAATACATATACCTGACTATGTACATGAGCACAAATATACTGTAAGCATAAATATGCACAAATAAATGCATATGTATGTACATTCTATGCATACAAATATATACATAAATACATTTGCAAATATGTGCACAAACACAAATGTATTGCACAGAAAAAATACACACAGATGTATGCACATATTCTTATAAGCGTACCTAAGTATAAATGCACTTACAATAACAGCAGTAGTAGTAGTAGCATTGTCACGTGTATAGTGCAGAGTGACATTCTTACTTGCACATCTAACCAGCATGCAGCACGTCACTGCTCTATGGTGCCATGATAAACAAGAAACCTTTCAAGGCCAGAATTTCATTATATCTGATACATGCACACACATATTGTATATACTGTACACAAGTATTTTTATAAAAACGTGCACAGATACTATGAACATACCCATATATAATTTAAGTGCATATGCCCACAGGTATATGCGCACACACTGTGCATGCATGCAAATACACAAATATATCAGGAGAGCACACACATGCACATGTTCCCCTACACACGCAGATACACTATGAGTACATTTATTTTATGCATTTCTATTTATTTAGATGTACTGTTTTTTGTCTGTATATACTTGTGCTATAAACATATTGATGTATTGATTGTACCACTGTAAGTTGAGGTGTGTATGTAGTGAGCAGTCAAGTAAAATGACACCTTTTATTGGCTAACTAGAAAGATTACAATATGCAAGCTTTCAAGGCAACTCAGGCGCCTTCATCAGGCAAAATGTACTTGAGGTATGTATGAAAGTGTGCAGATGCATGTTTACTCGGTATAAAGATTTTAACATTTTGACAAACTTACACAAATCAGGTATGGTATTTTTCAAATGTGTACTGAATTATGAGTGTATTCCTTAACTTTCTGGCCTTATTCCTAAATGTGTCACACCTCTGTGTTGCCCCTGACCCCTTGGTCTGTGATGTTCTTCGTGTGCTGAGGGCACAGAGGTGAATCGCAGATGAAGACTTTAAACGACAATCGCCCCAGTTGGTCTCTGTCTACAGTAGCCTTATTAGCTCTTCATTTACTGTATATATGGCATAAAGATGAGGGCCGGAGTGCAGCAGATTAGGTGCTCAACGTAATTCTGCTTATTTATGTGCAGTTATTCAAGTAATAATGAGAAATTGTATTTTTGCTTCTCTACTAGGGTGTTGTACCATGTTAGCCATTATGAATGTAGTGAGAAGTCAAGTAAAATGACACCTTTTATTGGCTAACTAAAAAGATTACAATATGCAAGTTTTCCGAGGAGGCAACTCAGGCCCCTTCTTCAGGGAAGATGTAATCAATGATATGTTGCCTGAAGAAGGGGCCTGAGTTGCCTCGAAAGCTTGCTTCTCTTTGAAAATAAATATGCACAAGTTGCAGATTGGCCTGGTCAAGATGCTTTCACTATGTATAGGGGTGTATCATTCTATCACCCACCTATTGTAAACTGTTAGAAACATAAATGGGGAGTATGGCCCATAAGCTGGAATACTTCTGGTTTTGTTGTAGGATATGTACAACAGTGTGATTACATTAACTTTGCTTTGGGGGTTGATGATCAAAGCACTCTGACATTGGTAGTGACTGACTACGGAGTGCCTGTGTATTACTGTTACTTAGCACAGACGTAACAACCCCCTTCAAAAGGAGGTTACACATAAGCAAAGTTAGGACCCTGTGAAAGCTCCCTTAGCATTTGATTGGTAGACTCGACCTCAGTAAATCCTGAAGTAATCATGGCCTGGGAGCACTCAGCTCGTGCCCGGGTGTTTGGCACAAAAGCTACATCATGGAAACACAATGAAGAAAAGAGAGCGCCATGAGGGTGCCGTCTCAGTTATCGTATCACTCAGTTGCTCAGCTAGAAGGTTTATATTGCTTTCTGTGCTCAATGCTGACCTCAAAGGGTCAGTGTTTCACTGGAAGACTTTAGCACTCTAATTTAATTCTGGGATGGCATGATATTGCTGTAAGGCTCTATGAAACTTAAAAAGAGCTCTGAACAGGCCTCGTAATAAAGAACATGGATGAAGTTAGATATTCCCAAATGTGACGTTTCAGTTGGGGTGAGATCAGTTTAACCGCTCTGAATGAAGACGGGTACCGAAAGCTGTCTGACTCAATCAACCCTTGTGGTTTATATGAATGGTCAATGTCATATTGGTGGAGCCATTAAGATGCTCCAGGATCTAAGTGGCGATAAAAGGTTAATGAGCGTTTTAGCGACGAGTGTTAAGCTTATTGATGAGCACTGCTGGCTTGTCGATTCAAAACTCAAGGGCTTGTGTAGAGATTTGCTGCTCCGGTGTTTCAGTGTAAAGTGTGGGCCCTTGTTGTAATGATGCAGAGGTCATTGAAAGTGCAACGCTTGCTGGGGATTCCATATACCAAGCCCTTTATAACCATCAGTCTCACATTAATTAGCAATTACAACTGTAGCCATTCTATGATACTTTAACCACCCCCTCCCAATCCGGATTAATCACACAGTGAAACTAATATGAAATGGACCTGCGGCACATCATATGCAGCTTTAACTGGAAAGTTCAAATAACATGATTAGAATTTAATTTCCAGGTTGTCCATCCATCTTTCTCCGTTGGAGTTGGAATTTAGCTCATCTGCACTGAGTGCCAGTCAGGAGCTCATAATGGCTAAGGATGCTAGTCAATCTCAGGATTGACTATCACATGCCCACTCACTCACACTCGGACAGTTTAGTGTCAGCCGTTAACCTGATATACACGACTTTGGATGTGGGAGGAAACCAAAATGCCAGGATCAGAACCATGCAGATGGGGAGTAAACATGAAGCAAGACCACAACGGTGGCCCGTCTGGGTATCAAATCCAGGCTTCTGGCCCTTTGAGGCAGTCAGGCAGAAATACACAAATTGTAGGAGGCCAAGTGAGGCGGAGGAGAGCAGCTTTGTCTAAATGACGTAACTGCATCTTCCATTGAGGTAAAAGCAATGGTTTGCTGTGACTTGTACATGTCACACTGGAGCAAGATGGTCATCGCCACTAGCCTGGCTCTCTGGTGTGGACAACTTAAAAAAGAGAAAGTGAAACCCGAAATGGTAAAAATGCACTTGTCTCTTTGTGGGATCTGCTGATGTTTCAGTGAGGAGAGCTGTTTGAGATCTGAGACGTTGTTGCAGTGACTCTGAGCTTTTCATTAATCCCTTTGTTTTTTTAATACTCTTGATCAACATATAAAGCCTCAATATGTATTACAGTTGACATGATTAAATGTAAATCTAAAAAGCAAAGTTTTTGTTGTATATAATAAATTAACAAGCTGTTCAACTCCGAAAGGTAGAGAGTTGGAGCCAACCCTGGTTGTACAAGGAGCAAAGTGGGAACCATCCATGGAAAGGGATTGTGGGCACACTGACTCACTCACACACCCCATTTCAAATCCCCAATAAATCTAACATTAATGTTTTTAGAATTGGGGAGAACATGGCAACACCATATTGAGAGTGCCTGGAATAAAACTGTACTGCAGCCCCTTACAAGGTTATGCAAGTAATATAACATCTTCACCATCATCTTCATCAATATTGACAGGGAGGGAAAATGAAATCTGTGTGTTACAAACTGAATCAATGCTATTTGAAATGAAGAAGAATATCCATATATTATAAGGGGTTTTAAATATAACCTGTAAGCACTGTTCACAGTTCCCTCTCCCTGCTGTCCATTGTTCTGACTGTGTTGAACTGAGTCAGATGGCCATCCGCAGCAGGGCTGTTCATGGATCGGTGTTTTATTAAAATCAAGATGGTGGGATGCATGAGAAAATCACTTAACAGCTAAGTGCTTGTTATAAATGGTTAATTAAAAGCTAAAAAATGGAGTCTGGTTGTTATTAACCTTTAGTGGAAAGTGCTAATTGATTGTTGTGGAGTCCTTAATAATGGTTAATGGGGATGTTGTAGAAAATGATTTAAAATGAGCTCATGGCTGTTTGTGTCCTAGTTACTGTCAGGTATACAAATCAGAATCAGGCTTTTGTCTGGTGGCCTAGAAATGCTAACTTTATAAGCAAGATAAAAATGTGTAAAACCTGTCAAAGCTAATGGCTTCAATTTTCCTCCCTATTTATAATGCACACATTCAATTTACTTTTAAAGTGTCACCAATCAACACTTTGGCTTAGTGGGTATAGTGCTGGGCTGTAAACTACAAGTAAACCAATACAGTTTCCTTTACTGACCCTCTGTGTGACCCCAAGTCAGTCAGAGCCCCAAAACCCCAGACACAAGTCCCGGGTTCAAATAACTATTTATTTTGGAACACAATACCTTATCACGTGTTTTGTTTTTCTTCTTCGGCACAAGCGCAATTCAGTTCTTTTCCCCTCCAATCTACCCCAGGTGAGTGTTGTCCTTTTCCTCTCCTGACTGAAACTTGCCAAGGTGAGACAGAGCAGCTTACTGTATGCCAGACTCCGGAGTATTGCCGGTGCCACCACACTGCACCCAGAAGCACTTCTGGAACCGACAGAACCTCCTTAAAACAAGGAATTCTCCTCCCTGCAGCCCCACTGGTGGCTACCATGAAGCCAGCAAGAACACCCATTGGGACTACAACTCCCATGCCGTCGTATGGGTCCTATCGCATCTTACCGGCCGCATCCATGGGTGTGCCGACCACGATCTTCATGGGAGCAGCGCACACTGGGAAGTCCGCAGCTCTCTGGCCTCGCCTGACGTTCCTCTCCCCGATCGGGTGGGAGACGACGCTTCGGTGAATTGCCGGTGGCCCCTGGGTGCTTCACAGACCGTCCGTGGTGCGTGTGCTGGCCGCTTCCATGCGGCACTTGTGTGTGGTAGTTTGAGGCTGCACACAAAATATTTTTTTATATGGGTCCACGCCTTGGAACAGGCGGAAGGCCCTTCGTTGGGCGCCATTGTGAGATATGCCCGGACACCACCAGACTGAGACCACATCTTTTTAAAAAACACACGTTTATTTAACACAGTCCCGCACAGCACACAGTGCTCCCAGTACCAATCACCCCTACTACGGGCCTTTCTCACACTGTCCGTGGGCCGCCTTTTCCTCTCTCCACGGGAGCTTCATCCTGCTCCCACTCCCGACTCTAGCTCCCAGACTGTAGGAAGGAGGCCCCTTTTATGTTCACCTGGACATGCTTCAGGTGCTTGATGATGCTCTTCCGGCAGCATTTCCTGGAGTGGCGGAAGTGCTACTCTTGCACCCAGAAGCACTCCGGGTGTCCCTGGAAGGCTCTTCTTCCATCTTCCCAGGTGTGGCGGAAGTGAATGCTTCCCGGGCTCCATGAGGCTCGGGGCATCACCTGGCGGTGGCCACAGGCCCCAACGGGCTTGAGCCTCCTTGCTCCTTTCCCATGGTCCTCCCCAGATCCAGGACGGTTGCCCCCTCTTGGCCTGGAGGATGTAAACGCCACCTCCCGGTCCTTCCAGGAGTCCAGGTCTGTCCCCCAGCCTCCTGTGACGATATATATAGTACATACACACACATACACAATAGATACATTTTATTTGCATATTATGTATCTTAAGGATTTTGCTTAATTAAATGCTTTTAAGAATCATATTTTAGGAGAGCAAAATTCAGATTTATTAAAATAAAATGGTGTAAGGAAATTCAAGACAGTCAGGTCAAGATGGTAAATATCCTCCTGTTAAACCCCAGTCAGACATGTTTGGCTACTTTGGAAACCTCACATAGAAACTTGAGTAGTCTAGAATTTGAGCCCAGGGCTTTTGGGCTATAAGAGAGCAACAATAGCCAACAAGCCCCCTTTTCTAGCAATATCAATCACTTACTGATCCCACTTAATATTGTTCAGGGTTGTTGTATCCAGAGCCTGTCCCAACAACCTGCCACTTAAAGATTCCAGTTAACCTAAAATGTATGTCATGTCCCCTTCTGGTTTCATTGGAGGTAAGCACTACCACTCCAGGGCACCATGAGGTGCAGTTGATGACTCTCTTATCTCTTTTTCAACTTACGGCCCCAAGAAGACGCCCACTGAGGGCAACTGACCCCGTCCCATTCCAGTCCATGAGCTGCAAGATCAGGCCACTCCTGGATGGAGGTGTCTCATTTAGGACGCAGCTCCAGCCCTGAAGCCTGGCCAATATTTAGAGCTTGTTTACTTCAGCCAAAGGCTGGTTCTACCTTATTTGTTCCTTATCATACCATCATGCACTTGTCATTTTGTTTAGCTTTATTATTTTAGTAAACAGAATAGCCTGGTTGGTACCCCGACTTTTCATTTGGACTCGCACATTCCTCTTGGTCTACAGCAGTGTTTAAGATGTGAGCAGAACACTGGAGCATCCATATGGATTAAGGTTTGAGCCCAGGACTTTAGGGCCGGTGAAGCAGCAACACTAACCCTTACACCTCTATGCCATGCTGTACCACATAATACGTCACACAGAAATCAGCAGCAGGGAAACCTAGAAATCATGGTAAAGACCAGCTGATGCATCCATCTCACAAACAGGGGAACACAAGGGGGACTCAGTTGGAATAGGCCATCATTTTAAAATGCTGAAGATGGGTGACTTAGTTTCATTTTCTAAGTCAGGCTGATGTTTTTTCTATGTGGGTTCTGTCCAAATGATCTTTTTTATTTTAATAATATGCTTAGCTTGCATTCCCAGAATTGAATCTTCTTCTCTAAGGCCTGGTTTTCAGGTAGCGGTGAATGTTAGAAAAGACAACTTAATTCCTTTCAAAACTACGCATTTAAATAATTGTGTTCTCTGCTACGGTGTACCAGCTCTTCAGCTTTAGTGTTCCAAGATTGTCAGAATTCATTTAGCAACTCTTCTGAAATCAATTTGTTTCAGTTTAAAGTAATTCTGTTATTGAGTATTATGTTCCTGTGGCACATTATTTCCCTGTTAACATTCCCAGACCGCTTAGCCTATAATTAAATGTCTCATGTGGAAAAAAAAGTACAGAAAATGGTATCCACTTTTAACTCTAAAGGCACGTGAGTGCAGGGTTGATAGCTCACATAGTTATACTGCTGTACTCGAGCAGGCCAACAGGGAGGCGACACTGTGCCATGTGGTGACTTCCAAAGGTCCTCCTTTCCCTTATTTAATCGTTTTAGTGGCAGCAAGTGTGTTGAGTGTGTGAAGCAAGGGGCTGGCAGCCCATCTCGGCTTCATTTCTGTCTTGTTGTCAGGAAAGGTTTCAAATCTTCCATCCCTGAGTTCAATTGAATGGGCTCAATAAATACATGCGTAGGTATACCTACAGTATGTGTATGTATGTGAAATAATTTCATCCATCCACTTTTCAATTCTGTTAATTCCAAGTTAGGGTCCTGGTGAGTTGGAGTCAGCCCTGGCAGTATTAGGCACCAGGCAAGAAGCAACCCTCTTTGGAATCCGTTGCAAGGCACTCTCAAGCGCACATCCACACTTTATAGCATCCAGATAACCTGACAAACACTTTATTAACATGTACTGACCTGGAGGGAGGAAAACCTGATGAAAACGGGCAAACGCCATACTGACGTGGACTAGTCAGGGATTTGAACCCAGTCTCCTAGAGGTGTAAGGCCAAAATACCAGAGACATAAATACTAAAAAACTCGCAGCACATGTACAGGACCATCGCAGTGCCGTCAGAAGGAAGGACCCCCGGTCTCTGATTTACACACATTTAACTGGGACACTATGAAAGTAAAATTCAGGGGCCAATACTAAGAGTGCCAGAGAGCTGGCTGAATTTGGGCTCGCTAATGAAAGCGCCATCAACAGACACTTGGACTTGGAACCAGCATATGCAGGCTTAAAAAGAAGAATACTTAAATAATAAAAAGGATTTATGACCAACACCTTCCAAACCCCACCTTATTAATCCGACTCCCCCCCCTTCACCTACTATATATTGCCCTTGGTTCCTGTATTCTCTGATAGTGACACCTGGTAGGAAACCTTAGGAATAAAAAACTATTTTAAGATATGTGACTCATTTTCTCCCTTTGTGGATCTCCGGTATCACAGACCTTCGCTTCCATATACTGTATATATATATATATATATATATACCAGCTCTCCACACCCAACACAGATAGACACCAGGCAAAGTCCAGTAACAGACATGGCTTGTATGAAGCTGTGGGGAAACGCTTCCCAACTTTTTCCCACCAATGCACAGTACAAATGCATGCTAAGTCCAGCAGAATAAATACAGAGCACTTCTTTCTCTTCTCTCTCTCTCCTTCCCTTTGTCTTTCTGCCTGCACTCCTCCTCCTCCTCCTCTGACAAGCTTTGTCCTTCTTCCTCAAGACTCTGCCTCCCTGAATGAAGTGAGGCGGTCCCTTTTATGCTGCAACCGGAAGTATTCCCGGTGCCCCATTAGCATGATCTGGAAGTACTCCTGGGTGAGGCGGAAGCCCAATAAAACAGGGCTCTCCAATTCCTACAGCACCCCCTGGTGGCACCTCCAGAAGCCAATAGGGCTGAGCCCACAGACTCCAAGTTCAAGCCTGCCCTGTGGGAATCCGGGGTGCTGGCACCTTGAGCTGCAGGGGAGGTAGTGTCCTGTGCCTTTTTCACCCCTGGTCCTTCCACTATTAAGGTATCCTTATATTACTATATATATAGTAATCACAATTAATCAGATTATGTTTCTCGATTGATCACATGTTTAACCAAGGTAGTTGAGCGATGTCCAGTTGTCTTGTTAATATGACTGCTGCACAAATTCTTAGCAGCTCAAACTGCAAAGACTTCTGCCTTGCATATAAATATCTGAAATGTGACACAACTGTCCCTGTGAAGACCTCACTGAATGATGTGTCTCAGCCCTGTATCTTCAACTATGTTTAGAGGTCTACAATCTGATGAGATCCATTTTGCAATGACCAGCAGCAGTTAATGCTTTAGATTTTGTTTAATTCTAGGACATACTGGAAGTTGGGTTGTACATTCGTGGATTTTGCTGCCTAGCATTAGAGTTTTTAACACTGGAATCATGCATGTTTTTGTTCTTAAGTGATGAGCCAAGGATGTTGTACTTCTATGATATTTAAATTTGCCCACTGTAAGTTTACAGGTGTTGACAGTTTTTTCTTATGAACCATTTAGGTTGTTTTAAATCAAAAGCAAGCATAAAAAATTGCATCTTTCTCAGCCATTGTTAACAGAATACCAAAGATCAGGGATTCCCAAACTTTAAGTCAAGGACCCCCAAAATGTTGTACCATCTGCTCAGGGCCCAACGCAATGAAGCAGAGCGTGGTCTTAGATCTCAGTTACTTCTAGCAGTAGTAGCCCTGCATGATTTTGTTTAATACTAGACCTTTCAATCAAGTCAAATGCTTAAAAACAGCAGACTACTGACTCAAATGTGATTAAATGTGATTGGTATCTGTAGGCCAGGGGGCTTCATACTTTTTTTTTTTTTAAATGGTATACCACCTATGGGAATTGAAGTGTTTTGAAGCATCTCCATTTTCTTTCATTCTTACATTGTTAAGTCCTGAACTCGACTTGGCACGACTAAATTTACTTACTTGGCACGACTAAAAGTGAGATTTCTTATCTTCCACCTTTCCACCTCCCCTTACAGTATGTCTGTAGTAGAGTGTCAGCCAAAAATTGAGAATAGAAGGTTTCGTATTAAATCTTTTAACTCTATCTAAATACACGTTTAAAGTTTTATGAGCTTGTGACGCATGAGGTTTGCCTTTCGGGCTCATCTGAGGTAAGCGCTACCACTCTGGGACATGGGGTTGGTTTACCTTGATGGTAACATCTCCCTTTTCCACCCAGCCCTGAGAAACCACCTATGGAATGAAACTGACTCCGCCCCTTTGCCGTCCTTCCACTATAAAAGAGAGACACTCCCAGCATGGAGCATCTCACTCAGGAGAGAGCAGACTGGGGACTGGAGGTCCCACCTAAAATTGAAGTGCCAGATCTCTTCTTTCATTTTTTGTTAACCTGCTTTTCACTTTGCTTTTCCGGGCATTTTTTTTGGTTAAGGACTGTGTAAATATTAAAAGGGGCGAACCGGTTGGCACTCCAACACTTCCTCCGTGACAGAGCTACACACCTACTGTATATATTCCTACATGTGTTATATGTCATTAGGCCGTTGACAGGCTGTTGTCATAATTCGTTTTTATAAAAAAGAAAAAAGCTGAAAACCTTTTGGTTCTCAAATACTGATAAAGTAGTCATGTTCATTAACCTTGGGTAAAAAAAGCTACTTTTTTAGGAATGTGGCAGTTTAGGCCAGATTTAGATTTTAAAAACATTAGAATTTTGCCTGGTTAGCATGTAAGTTGTGTGAACACTGCAGCCAAATGTGTCAAATAATTTTAGCTCAAGTTTTTTTCAATACAGAATTGTCATTATCCTCTGTGTGAACATTTAAAGAGCGAGACCAGGAACAGAGAGATATTCCTTGCTTGTAGTGTCCTGAAGTTGCATGATTGTTATATGTCAATGCTTACAAAAGCACATGTTTTACATTAAGATCTTTGTTTCTAGTAACTCCATGTAAACCAAAATGAGGTCATGTGTTCCACTTACATGTGAACAGAACGTTTTGTATCATAACCTGTTAAACTGTACTAATGTTATCAATACACCATTTGTGGGAATGTAGAAGCAGTGCATTTTGTTATGTAACTTTAAATGAAATGCATTGCTTCCACTTTCCCAAAGATGGCATGAAAAGAATCCCAAGATCAAGATATACCTCAACAAAAAAATATAATATTCTATGGCGAGCATCTGCCAAGTTAGTAAAGGGCATGTCCTCCTAGAAGGCATAAGTTGACATTGCAGTAAGGAGGAAGAATAACGCTATTTAGGGCACTGAGGGCCTAAACCATGTCTCCTTTCCTTTTAATATTTTGCAGTTTGGAGTTAGTGGCATACACACACATACATAAACACACAGTCTCAGTGAATATTCCTAAATTGTCAGCCAAAGTCTAAAATGAGATGAGAGATCATAAGTGTAGAAATTATAGAAAAGTATGTTAACCTCCATCCATCCATTATCCAACCTGCTATGTCCTAACTACAGTGTCACGGGTGTCTGCTGAAGCCAACCCCAGGCAACATAGGGCGCAAGGCAGGAAATAAACCCCAGGCAGGGCACCAGCCCACCTCGGGGCGCACACACTAGGGACAATTTAGAATCGCCAGTGCACCTAACCTGCATGTCTTTGGACTGTGGGAGGAAACCGGAGCACCCGGAGGAAACCCATGCAGACACGGGGAGAACATGCAAACTCCACGCAGGGAGGACCCGGGAAGCGAACCTGGATCTCCTAACTGTGGGCAGTACCGCCCGTATGTTAACCTGTTTCCTCTATTTACTGATGAAAGTTTGCGGTATAGAATGTCTCCCTCTGCTTCCATAACTGGTCAGAGTACATTTCACAGCAGTTAGAATTGTATGTTGTGAGTGCTATGCTGGACCCTTTACTGGCTGGGGCACCGTAATGGAAGGACAGTATGGAAGGAGGCCGGGATGGGACTGAAGCATCATCCCTTGCAAAAGGATACATAAATGGACAGTGAGGGGGAGTTGGTGCATCAAGGACAATTCCTCTTCCAATATGGTAGATGGCAGCACTCTGCTGGCACGGATGCCCACAGGGATATGTGGGAGTTGTAGATCTGAGGAACAATCCTGTCAGCGTCCTTGGGTGCCACCAGGGGGTGCTGCAGAGAGAGGGTTCCATCTGCCCCGCTAGCAGAAGTACTCTCTGGTCTGACATAAAAGCGAGCCATCCAGCCTCCCCTGGTGAGTCAGAGTCGGGAGGCAGCAGGCAAAGCTCACCTGGAGGAAGATTGGGGATTAACTTGTGTTTGAGGTATTTTGTAAGAATAGCAACCTTTATTTTGCACCTGGGACAGAATAGTGTGGTGTGTCTGGGGTTTTGGGGCTCAGTGGTGCCCCCTGTCTTTTACAAAGTGTTTCCTGTAGTTATTGAGCAGTCTCTTTAAGTGCGTACAGCTCATGATTCCTTGAATTGACTTTGTGGCTGTTGTAGAATTTTGGGCATGAACTTTTCATTTCATATTTGGTGACAACAAGTCATTTGGGTTTAAGGGCAAAATATGTCTAAATGTTCTTTCTTCACCTATTCTGATGTACACTTGAGATGTGTATTGTATTGCTACCTTGCAGAGTTGTCCAGGTGCAGTTTAGCTCAAGGACAGAAGGCCTGACATTGTGCTGAAGAATTTGAATGGTATACAGGATAGCAGCCATGTGGATGGTGTGGTGAGGATGGGTTGTGTAGCCCAGAGACCTTAAAGCAGGAGCTGCACCCAGTGAGACCAGGCCCTTACTGTCATTGAAAAAACAACATTTATTTATATAGCACATTTTCATGCAAATGATGTAGCTCAAAGTGCTTTACATAATGAAGAATAAAAATAAATAAGAAAATCAAATTAGGGAACACTAATTAACATAGAATAAAAGTAAGGTCCGATGGCCAGGGAGGACAGAAAAAACAAAAAAAACTCCAGACGGCTGGAGAAAAAAAATAAAATCTGCAGGGGTTTCAAGGCCACAAGATCACCCAGCGCCCTCTAGGCATTCTACCTAACATAAATGACCTCACAATCAGTCCTCATTGTATTCAGGGTTCACATGGAAGAATTTGATGATGACGGTCATGTGGACTTCTGGCCTTTAATCCATCAATGCAGGGACATCATGAAGCTTTGATCAGGTGGTGGTGGTGCAGATCTCCACCACAGAAAACCAGAAAAAGAACAGAAGAGAAAGTAGGGGTTAGTACAGATTAAATCTTATACTCTTATCTTATACTGGCACTGGCAAGTTACATCACCATCCCAGGACAAGAAAATGTGCATCATAAAATGGTGGCATAACTTATGTATGACTTGAGTCTCCTTGAAGTAGTTGCTTCTCTGGGGGAGACGTTAAAGGGTAAAGTCAGGACTAGTAGAGAAGCAAGATGAGAAGTTCCACTAGTGGACAGATAGCAGCAAAGGTGGCACATAGGATTATTTTTGACACTGGCTGCAGGTAATGTAGGACAGACTGGCCGGGCTTTAGCTTAAGAATGTGGATTAATGTTTTATATTTTTATATCTGTTTTTAATGTACTTTAAGTAAGTGTTCCTTAACCTTTATAGTGTTATGACTTTGTTTTTCCTCTTTAAATTTATTCATTGACCCACAAGACGGTCGTGTCTGCCTTGGTGAAACAATTGCAACCGTAACAACGGTGGGGTTTGTTCCAGTTTGTGAGAAGCTTCTAGAAGAATACGGGAATAAATACAACACGGCGCTGTCGATGACCCACTCACGCCAGACAGACCTGGTAGTTAAGAATCACTGGTTTAAGTTACTTCCCCTGTTCATCCCTTGCTTTGTTCTGTTTTATTAAAAGGAACCTTCTTCTTTGCACTATGGTTTCTCTTTGGGCTCATTCTGAATTCAGGGTTACTACCACAACACCCCAGTCATCCACAGTAACATTAATGAAGACAAGTCATCCAGGCACGAATGCTGGAAAGCATCCTTACAACATGACACAACCAGCACCACCAAGCTGAGCGTTACAACGAGTACTTTATTGTTCAATTCAGCATTCGTTTTTCTGCAGGAAAAAAAAAAAATCAGCCAAAAACGTCCTTTTTTGACCCATCTGTCTATTGACCATTCTTAAAATAAAATAGCTGAGGATCATTTGGATGAATTCTGCCAAACTCAAATTGTGAACTCACATTTTTATAATCTAGTAGAGGATTCTGTCTTGCAGCTCTTTGGTGGGTCCCATTTTTACCCATCGTCTTTTTTTGATGGTAGAGGTGTGTATGTGGGCCAGACTCTAGATATGATTCTTTGGTTCTTTGTGGCTTCATTGAAATGCTTTGGTCTGGGCAATATTCTAATGGCACGATAGTCCTGGGCAGAGACTGTTTATCTTAACTTAAACAATATGGCGGTGACTGTGGTTCCTTGAAGCCCCAAAGCCACTCCAAATGAGTGTATCACCCTTTGTGCTGACATCTTCACTCTAATGGTAAGTGCCAATGTGAGTCAAATTGAGAGTGGGCCTCTGTTTAGTGAACCAAAGTATTCAAACAGCTGACTCTTATTAAACCTTGAGGCAGGTTCAGCTCACTAAAACTTTGTGACGTCTAGTTGTGGGGCAAGACTGCAGTTGCTTATCTCGTGCCATCTTTAGATGACTGAAAACTGTTGGCACTGTCACATGTACAAACTGAATGGCGACCTTCCAGTACAGTCCTGCTTGCCCTTTGTTTTGACGGGCAGTAGCGTGCTGCCTGATGAAGGGTTAACAGCCATGGCAAGTCCAGATGCAACCTCAGCCTTTGTTTTTTCTTTTTTTCATTCTGTTGTGGTACATAAAGCATGAGACATCAGAACAGACACGCTTCTCTTCTGTTTGTGAGGTCTGAAACACCCGTGTTGCTTATTTCTTGAAGCTGCTTCCAGATGAATGTCATGTGCACACAGGCCTCCCCTACAGCTAAAGACAGAATCAGACCGGTTTGGTGTTGTCAGGTCCAGTCGTGGACTAGTTGGACTGAGTCTCTGGGTGAGCCGCATTAGGCAGCACCAACTGTCTCTGACTCGCTAAGATTACGTAAATGATGTCTACGACTGAAAATCACTGGAAAGACGCCTAATGTGACATGGTGTTAAGTAAGTGGAATGGGGGCGGGGAGGGGGGCAGTAACATTTTCATACCTGAAGATTGCATGATTGATTTCCAAATGAACAAAATGAGCACCAAACTTTGATCTCAAATTTCTTTCAGGCTCTTCCACTATTACCCCCCTAAAAATGTGACTAAATTCACTGTGAAAAATACGCAGTTTGGAGTCTGAAGTCACACGGTACCCAATTTCCACTGCACTCTATATCATTTTATTTTTCCTAAAGTTTTGCCTCTGCTGTGCTCCCCTTGCATTGTGCCAGGTTAATAATATGAAAAGTGCTTTATAAAATAAATTGTTGTAGTTTGTCTTGATATTCTATAGTGATGATATTTTAATCTACATCCTCTTTTCCCCAAAGGGGGTATGTTGTTGTCAAGATTCTGAATTGAATTTTAGAAACTGATATCTAGTTCAAGAATAGTCAGCGGGGAGCAGCTTTCCTACATGAATCTGTTTGAAGTGTAAAGGCACACATTAGAAAACGTTACTGAATTTTCCGGCGACCCAGACCAAGCAGCCATAATGAAAGTGAAGCTTTCATTTAATGCAATGACTGAATTCCCAGATGCCTTAAAAACACTCCAGACTGGCGGAGCTACTTAAGATGCAGCATGGCTGTTCACCGGCAACCCTGTTAGCACTCGTATCAGCATTTTCTTGAAGAATATCATCAGGGAACCCTTCCTGCTTTTTTTTTGCTACGGTTATGCTTTCATTTCAACAAATTAAATGTTATTATTTTTGGACTGGGGCTATTTGGACATTCATAGTGGTTATGCTGCTAATAAATAAAGGGGTAATGTGTGCACACACAACATGTCAATGTGGAATGGTGTCTGGAAATAAATATCCGTGACCCTGAATGGGCTCAGGCACCATAACAACCTAAGTGTGGGGATGGTGGGAGATACGTGTACTGGCAGAAGGAAGGCCAAGATGATACATAGACGTGAAAAGGCCAGAAA
This sequence comes from Erpetoichthys calabaricus, assembly GCF_900747795.2. NCBI lineage: Eukaryota > Metazoa > Chordata > Cladistia > Polypteriformes > Polypteridae > Erpetoichthys > Erpetoichthys calabaricus. The sequence goes on along the minus strand of NC_041409.2, from coordinate 69,719,442 downwards.
TGAAATTGTCGTCCTCCGTGCCTGCCTCTGTTTGTCAAAGTGGCAAGGGGGCATTTTTGGATTCCATGGCACACTGTTTTCATTTTATTTTAAACTGCAGTTCTAATTTTCAGTTATGATTACAGTATATCCCTTTTAATACAGGTCAACCCAATACAAATAGAGTTACTGTACATATCAGGAGCATTTAGGACCCCCTTTATGGGACCTTCCCTCAAATCCTGCTGCCAACATGTCGCATAAGAGGGGACTCAAAGTTGGTTAATACACTACTGGAGCAGCAAGTGGCGGCAATAAATATTTTTATTTTTGTATTTTCTATTCTATACACCATCTTTGTCAGGGTTAAAAAAGTAATGTTTTAATAATATTAATAACATTTTATTTAAAAGCACCCTTCAAGATACGAAAGGACACTGTACATTAATGCAAAATTTTAAACCATATTATTAAACAGTCCTATAGATAGATAGATAGATAGATAGATAGATAGATAGATAGATAGATAGATAGATAGATAGATAGATAGATAGATAGATAGATAGTTAACAAAATCAACAAAAAATAAATATTAAAAAGATTTCTGTTTAGATTTAAAAACAGAAAGTAACATAAAAATGCGAAGCTCCAAAGGCAGGGCATTCCATAACCGTGGGCCCGACACACTAAAAGCTCGATTCCCCCCCCAGTACGCAGTTTGCACAGTGTGAAGGTTAATAGCATAGAATCTGAAGAGCAAGATGAGCGTGATGGAACATGTGGGTTGAATAAAGAAACAGATAAGGTGAGGCCAGACCATGGGGAACCTTAAAAACTAAGAGGAGAAGCTTATATTGGAGGAGGAAAAGGACAGGTAACCAATGTAATAAGTTTTGAAGTGTAGGAGGAATATGATCCCAAGGTTTTAAATTTGGAACCACCCTTGGACAGGCTGTAGTCTGTTTAGGCTCTACGGCAAGGATACCAAGCAAAAACCATGTTGCAATAATCAAGTCGCGAGGTGACAGACGCATGAATAAGAGTTTCCGCTGCAGTATCCAAAAGAAAGATTTGTTTAAGATGGATAAAGGCTACCTATGTATGGTATTAGTATGAAGTTCAATAGAGAGTGTAGGATCTGAAATGACACCACAATTTTTGACCTGTGTAGACAGAGATGTATTAAAGCCTGGGATTTTTAATGAAAAATGGTCCATTTTATTCAATAAAGCTGCGGGTCATCGGCATAACAGAGAAACCATAGACTGCGCTGTCTAATAATAGCATGGCATGTTTATTTTTCTTTTGTTTGCCATTTTTCAAGGTGGCCATCACTTTGTTGCAGTGGCAGTGCCTGCTGCTAGGCACTGTAACACTAGATGGCACTCTACCAGCGCTTAACCCGACTCACAGACACTAACAACACATTTTAAAAGCACCAAGAAGTTGTTTTAATTTCTTCTTTTTGTACAGTGCTCCTCAAGCACCACTGCCACCAATAAACAGGCAAATAAATACACTTAGAATTACAATTCTCTCCTCTACACCTCCCAGCAAGCTCTGTCCTCTACCTCCCATCTCCGGCTCACTTGCTGGGTCTCCAACAGACCTTTAAATAGTCCTTGACCCGGAATTGCTTCTACTCTTCTGTCCACGTTACTTGCCAGCACCTCCGGGTCAGATGGAGAATTAAAGTTCTTTAACCAGCCCAGGAGTACTTTAGAGCTCCATTCCACGTGACTTAGGAGTGAGCACTTCCGAGCTATGGATGAGGCATGGCTCCTCTGGTCCTCTCACAGCTCCTCCTGGCGGTACCCAACAAGGCTGAGAAACTGAACTCCAAGTATCAAGATGCCCTGCAGGAATCCGGGGCACCGTTACACTCCAGGGGAGCTGCCATCTATCGTTTTGGGGGAGGCAGTGTCCTGGAAAAGCTGCCTTCCCCCATCCTTCCATTTCAGGGGCGTTCCAGTTGGGTTGAGCTGCTGGCCATCTCTTACAGCACATAAGACGTCAAGGGCAGTGGATTTTTAAAATGGGACTGCATGTCAGTTGATGTCCTCACTTTGTGGAAGAAAAAAAGACTCCACAAAAGAACAAATAATTCTTGAGCAAACTTCTTAAAATAAAATCTCTTTTGGTTACAACAAGCATTGGTTTTGTGACTTCAGGTTTTGCTTTGCCTTTTAAAGTTGTCTAACAATCCTAGATTTAATGTTTTCACCCTGGCTCATTTTACCGTTTTTTTCAGAGTTGCCCTTAAAGTGCTCTCCGCTGCTCTGTATAAAATCTAAGACTCTGTACTATTTATTAGACTGAACTGGACATGACAACCCAATTGTGCATTTGCATGATACTTGTTGTTTCTGAAAGGAAGTTTTGTCTTTTTCATATACAGTAGAACCTCTGGTCACCAACATTTCCAAACACATATAAATCGGGTTACAATCAAAAAGTTTGGCAAAATTTTGCATCTGTTCACAACCAAATGCTCTGGTGGCGAACAAACACACTGGCAGCCAGTTTCCCTACGCGCATTCGTACGCGCCAATGATTTCCCATTCTCCGTTTCCCATTTTCTTTTGTTTGCGTATACAGGGTCTAACAAAGCAGCTGATGTTGCAAAAGGAGTTATAATGTTAACCAGGCAGAGGCCTCAAGTGCTGGAAGAGGTGGAAAAACTGTTGCTAGTGTGGTTGAACGAGAAGCAACTTGCAGGGGATAGCGTAAGCGAGCCGATCATGTGCGAGAAAGCCAGGAAGATTCATGGCGATTTGCTGAAAAAAAAATCCTTCTTTGAGTGGTGAAGGTGAGGAACTTAGAGCCAGTAGAGGATGGTTTGAAAAGTTTCACAAGAGAAGTGGCATTTAATTTTTTTTCCTGTGCTTAAAACTTATAAAAAAAGTGTTTACAGCGAGCGGTTCGTTAAGAGTCTAGCGTGAACTCTTACAATGTTAGTTTTGTCTGTTGTTCAAGGTTTTCTCAGTGTTATTCAATGTTTTTACTACTATTACACTGTGGATTCTATGGTAAAATTAACTATTTTTGTGCTTAAGAAATATATATTTACATACTGTTCGTACGGTCTGGAACGGATTAATTGTATTTACGTACAATTTTATGAGGAAATTACGTTTGGGTCGCGACCAGAGTTTTGGAACAAATAACGGTCGTGACCAGAGGTACCACTGTACTGCATTTGTACTTTGTGCAGCACAGAGCTGTAGCAGTTTCATTTACCACTTCAAAGCTTGAGAAGGATGGGTGTGAACTGTGCCCAGAACTTTCCCAGAGTAAAGTAAAAACGTCCTGCCCTTGTTTGTGTGGATGTAATCCAGTTTCCTCCTACACCTCAAAAAGTGCACCTTAGATTAATTCTAACATCCACCTGAAGCTCAGCATGTTTGGGCCAGGCCAGTACTTGGATGGGAGACCATCTAGGAAAAGCTTGGGTTGCTGTTGGATGAGGTATTGGTGAGTTCAACAGGGGGCGCTTACCCTTGTGGTCTATATGTGGATCCCAATCTCTCATTGCAGTGACGGGACACTGTGCTGTAAAAATGGTGGCATCCTTTGAATGAGATGTAAAATCGAGGTCCAGACTCTCTGTGGTCAGATCCCTGGGCATCGTTTGTAAAGAGTAGGTTGTATCCCAATGAACATGGCCTAGTCATTCTGGCCCCCTAATCATCTCCTGTCTTTAATTTCCGCACTGTCTCACCGCTCCGCCACCTACTAGCTCATGTGTGCTGAGTGTACTGGTGCAAAAATGGCTCCCGTTGCATCATCCAAGTGGATGCTACACATTAGTGGTGGTTAAACTGGCTCCCCACTCTCTATGAAAATTGCTTTGAGTTGTGAGAAAAGCACTATGTATATGTAAAGAATAATAATAATAATAAACTGATCTAATTTTGTCCCTATAAGTGTGCATCTGTTCCATCCAGAGGGCTGAGGATAGTGCTTGTCTTGTGACCAATGATGGCAATGCAGGATGCAGCCCTTATGACCCAGAATTGAATTAGTGGGTGTGAAAACCGGGTGAAGGAATGAGGTGGAGTAGATGCTCCTTGAATGAATGAATGAATGAATGAAACGTTAACACCCAGGAATGTACTGTAGTTGCTACTGAATTTTTATTGGTAGTACAACCATTAAATCTAACGCCAGTAACATGCAATAGATGGTATGTAATACAATATGTGGCATCTCGACAGCACCAAATTCAACAGCAGCAAATGATAACAGGGTTCCCATTACACAATAAATACATAACGGAATGTGAGAATGCATAGAATTGCACTCAGGCCCTATAAAGTACAAATCTTTATAAGTCAACAGTAAGTGATTTTTATGGAGGTGAATAAAACATGAGTGTGTGATTGACCTGACTGACTGCTGCAGGAGTGAAGTGCTGCTCAAGAGCTGAGTGGTCAGTGTTTTAAGTGACCCATGAAGTGAGTATCACGTCCATGGGTGCTCTTTCAGCTGTTCATAAAAAATTTACTTATAAATCTATTTCTACTATTCAGAAGATTCCTGCTCGGAATGACTCATCCTGGACAAGAGTGTCCTTCAAGTTTGTTACCTGCTTGTTTCCTGCTTGTAGCTAAAGTTCATTTTGAGGCCTGTGGTCCTTTCTGCTGCAACACATCATAATTTACGTTTTCAGTGGACAGATGGACTGCCAGCACACCATTAAGTGAAGACCCTCTCAGTGATTGCCCTCTAAAACTGGTCCGGCATTAATTGAGACAAGTTAAACTTCTTAAGCTGGCTAAGGAAAAATATATGCAGCTGAACTGTGTTAGTGGTGAAGGAAGCAGACATTATTACCATCTTCAGAGTATGTAGGTCCAGATTTTTGAAGGGTAGGGAAGATATTCATTTTAAAGACTTTTTTCTAAATTTCTTTCTTCCCTCAAATGTTTCATTGAGCAGGTCTCCTTTAATCGTTTCGGCACGCGGATACTCAGTCATTTAAACGAGTGGGTTGGTGAAAAGGCCTCTTGTCTCCAAGGACCCCTGGGTGCGCACCCAGAACGCCCTGATGTTACATCCGCCCTATGATTTGCCCTCTGATTCTAATACATTCGATTCATTTTATATTTATACTAGCTGTCCCCCGTGGATCAACCCTCGTAGTAGTGAAACAAGACAAACTTTAAAAATCAATAAAAACATTAAAAAAAAAATAATTATGGCCAAGCAGAAGGTAGGTACGCTCCAATGTCAAACGTTGGCACTGTATCTGATCATGTTCAGCTCTGACGGGAGAGTGTCCCTTGTGTGGGGAGAAAAGCACGTGGCCATGAGATCTGTGGCAATCAGCAGCTACCCACTAAACGCAGCTCTGATCTCTCTCTCAAAAACATCAAACGTTACTCCTTAACAATCTGTAGATGATAATGTCTGTTGAACAAACCGGTATCGCTAGCTAAGCGGAAGCAAGGTACGTTCTAAAATGTGGCGAGAGGTAGACCGATTGTAACAGAAGCTGGCGTGTGAGTGAGGAAGGCCCAGCGCCCCTTCCCTTGGCATGCAACTGCTCTCTCTGATTCGCACAAATTAATCTGCACCACAAACGAACTGTGATACTTAGTGTGATAAGAGAAGTGGCAAAATCAACCGGAATGTTCAAGCAAATTATAGAAAAAAAACAGATCTAAATCTGTTAAGTAGTTCTCTCGTGAAAAGCGGACAGACAGACGCTGGATTTTATATATACAGTATATAAATAGAGAGATATAGAAGATGGCTCAAATGACAAGGCAGTTATGGAGGTGCAGTCCACCTCATTATGTTCAACATCTGGAGCTTTCTTAATAAAACGTTTGGAAAGGAAGACAAGAGAAAACTGCTTAAGAAACACAATCAGAGCAGATTCCCTCCCATGGATTATACAGTAGGTGTTCTTTCTTACATTCTCTAATAATAAGACCTCGCTCTTTCTTGTGAGTATAAATTCATTGACTAATTAAAGAATTTCCGTTCAGGGATGCCTACCTGATTAAAAATAGAAAACTTAGCTGTGGCTCCCTAAGGACCTGAGCTGGGAAATCTTTGTCAAGGTGACACTTATAACAGAAACGTTTTCTTTCTTTTTTAAGAGAGTTATGTAATACCTTACATTGGACTCAAAACGAAAATTTGAGGTGCTGTGATATCAGCATTCCTCACTTAAATGATTGTTAATATTTGTATTTATTTTTCCTGTGTATCCTTAGCGTTTTACATTATTCCAAGTGTTTTAATACCCAAAAACTTCAAATCCAATATTTTTGTTTCTAGTTAGTTTGAAGGTCGTTAATGTGCCTTTTCTGATGCCATCTGTTTTTAGCTTACTAGTCTTAGCCTTTGACTGTTGACAACAAATCTTGGTTTCAGGTGAAGGGTTTTAGTTTTGTTTTTTGACTAATTTTCAGTTTCTGGTTTCATAAATTCTAAGCTGCCTCCTAGTTCTTTCTAGGCTGAACTAATGGCAAGAGTGTCCCAGCTTGCCTGTCCTATTCAGGTTCCATTTTTGTACCTTCTGTCACAAAGATATTCAGCCAAAAGGTGATAAAATGGCAGAGGAAACTAGAACCAGAACCAGAAAAAGAAATGTAGTCAGAAAATTGTCTGAATTTGTAACCAAAGGGGCTTTTTAACCAGACATCAAAACCAATACTGTATTCTATCCATCTATCCATTATCCAACCCGCTATATCCTAACTACAGGGTCACGGGGGTCTGCTGGAGCCAATCCCAGCCGACACAGGACGCAAGGCAGGAAACAAACCCCGGGCAGGGCGTCAGCCCACCGCATACTGTATTCTAAGTCATTCAAAAAAAAAAAAATCAAAATAAGTTGAAACCAAAAGATTTAATAATAAAGTAAGTGCAAGCAGATCTTTAGAATATCTACAACCTTTGACAACCAGGAAGTGTTTGTCTCTGACCTTTATACTATCCCAATGTTGATGTCACATGTCACGCAATTCCAGCTGTCCCCGCAGAGCAACAGCATGACAGCCATCAACAGAACGACTCACAAGTGACACAAAGTGGCACATGAAGAATAACTTTGGCTGTGATATCCAAACCAGTTTTGTTAATATTTTACATTTTATGGTTGCATCAAACTGCATATTTATCATATTCCCATTCCCTGTTTACATGCTACCTTGCCCATTTTTAAATCGAATTTTTAAATCATACATAAACAGTACTGCTTTTCAGAGCTAAATGCTAAAAGAATTTATCAGGGAAATAGAGATCTATGGACAGGGCAGGAGCTCCTGAACTCCGAGTTCGATTTACACATCACAATCGAGAAGATGATTTTCAGGATGGGTGGTCAGTATGAAGTATTCTGGGCTGCGTTGATACTTGTGAAAATGCCGCTGAAAGAAAAGCAAGTCCAGTTTGACTTATATGTCCAGTGCAAAATACACCATTAAGAATATAGCATTGGTTAAAAGAAAATGAAACCGAAAAACATGCACAGAATATATAGATTTTTTAAATGCAAAATATGTTTTTAAAGCTCCCAAATAACAGTAAATACTGTAAATTGCAATGAAGACGAGAAAAGGAAAATTAAAGTCTTGGAATGTACATGTTCTAATCACGTTCACCTCCCAGCTCATCACAGGCACTCACTCCATAATGCACCGCCATATTGTAGAAGGACAGTGTTCTGGATGAGCAGTGGCGCTGTTATTGGTGATGAGCCAGACACTCCAAGGCTGCCATTTTAGATTAACTGGGACAACTTGGGAATTACACCAACTGTCACCACAGGACACTATAAAGAAAATGAGACTGAGAAACACATAGGAAGAGCCAGTCACAAGAATTATTACAGTTATTAACCTCAGGGCCTGAGTAGAAGTTCTAACAAGAGTACAGTATGCCTAAATATTGTGTCTTCAGCATTCATTTAAGTGCCGAGATCAGTAGCGCCTGGGTAATACTGGCAGATACATCATCTTCTTCTTATTCTTTCGGCTGCTTCCGTTAGGGGTCGCCACAGCGGATCATCTTCTTCCATATCTTTCTGTCCTCTGTATCTTGCTCTGTTACACCCACACCTGCATGTCCTCTCTCACCACATCCATAAACCTTCACTTAGGCCTTCCTCTTTTCCTCTTCCCTGGCAGCTCTATCCTTCAAAGTTCCTAACCTCAGTTCCAGTCTCTTTACTTTCCTCCTTTCTTCCTGCCTCCAGACACGTCTCTCCCCTGTTCTTCACCTTCTTCTTCTTCAGCCAACAGTAGCCCAATTTCTGCCATCACCCTGTTGGCTAACAGTACTGGTGGCGGTTGTTGTTAACCCGGGGCTCAACCGATCCGTTATGGAAATTTATATTGTTGTCCACATATTGATTTGGCAAAATTTTACACCACATGCCCTTCCTGACGTAACCCTCCCCATTTTTCTGGACTTGTATCGGCATGAAGAAACACACTGGTTTGTGCATCCCCTGTGGCTGGGTTTCAGATACATCATCCAAGAGCCATTTTAATTGGAATTTGAAGAAGCCCTGGACCTTAAAGTTTAAGCGTTATTAAGTTCTAAAGGGTATGGGGTCACTAACCCATGTACAGCTTGGCATTTCTAAAGCTGGACTGCAAAATTACCTGGAAGCCAGGGTAGTGATTTAAGAATTTTAGTTATAAATGAACACTTCTTTATGCTGGTTACTGGCTGTGCTACCTGTCCAAGATGGGTTAAAATCTAAGTAATCAGCGTAAACCTCACCGTTAATGTTTTCAGTGCCCCATCTTTTGGAATGTATTGATATGAAATATCAGTCTAACAAATGGTGCATCATAAACATTTGTATTAATAAAATGCATTACTACAAATCCTTGCGATGAACCCTCAGTGGGAATGACAGATACAACACATAGTTCTCTGTTATACGCTATTTAGGGATTTGTAAAAATAGTGTTACTATTTGTGATGTGCCACCTGTTGAAATGACAAATGCAATGCATTTTATTACTACAAGTGTCTGTGATGACATAGCAACTGAATAGACACACAACTACACAGATACACAGGCACTTGTTCTTTAATTAAGGCAGATGATGTATGGTCTGCATCGAGAGGTTTACTTACCTTGGCTGTGACATTTATGTGTCTGGTGTGTCTTCCTTTGAAGTCAGTAGATGGCTTGGGAAAGTATTGGGGGGTCATGGGGTGTGGAGCGCGCCCATTAACTCTGCAAAGGAAGAAGGTCCAAATCTTTCGATTCCTGGTGTTCCCTGTTTTGCTATGTGGTTGAGAGACATGGTTGCTATCCAGTGACCTGAGACGAAGACTGGACTCCTTCAGTGCTGTGTCTCTTTTAAGAATCCTTGGGCGCTGCTGATTTGACTTTGTGTCATGAGTGGTTGTTCACGGAGTCGCAAATGAGGTACATTGCCTGCATTGTGAAGGAGCATCAGTTACGACACTATGGCCATGTGGCGCGATTCCCTGAGGGTAATCCAGCTCACAGAATCCTCATTGTTGAGGTCCTGAGCAACTGGATCAGGCCAAGGGGATGCCCCCATAACACCTGGCTGCGGCAGATAGATGGCCATTTCCGGAGGGTGGGACTGGACCGTGTGTCTGCCTGGTGGGTGCCCCACTGGGATCCTGAACTGTTTTAGTTGTGTGGTGGGTGCGGCAATGTGCTGTGCCAGTTCATGCTCCCCAACCTGACCTGACATGACCTAATGATCTGTGTTGCCATTTTAGAATTAGCTGTTGATCATTAAGTGGAATATTTGAATAACCTAACAATAAAACATTACAATAGTCCATTCAGCTTGATATACATGAATGAACACTAGTTTTTCAAGGTCCTCCATATTTAGAAAACATCTTCATTTTGTAATATTCCTGAGACAGGGAAAGCAACTGTTAGACAGCTTGAACATGCGGTGAGTCAACGTGAAGTCCAGAGCTTCAAGCTTACATTTCTGGGTTGCAAGTCACAGTTTCCTCCCACATGCAGAGGCTCACTCAAGCAGACGACAACCTTGACAAATTCGGATGGTAGGCTTCAGGGTGTTTCATTGCACTGTTCTTCACTTTCACCGTAAAATATAAATGTCAAAGCGAAGATAGATGCTTTTGAAATCTGCACACTCCTTTTTTTTATCCTTGTGTGGTAGAGTTTTTGTAAAGGATGCTTTCAACAAACCCCTAGTGATCAACGATACAGCATTTCAAAAGTGCAATGATAGTACAACTACGGTTCTTTCCAATCAAGGAGCCACGTTCTAAATATCATGTTTTTGAGACTTGCAGATTTTATCATCAGAAAACCACCTCAATGCTGTGTTAGTTCATCAGAGAGCAGAATTTAATGAGGTCCAAGCCCTGCTATAGGAGGTCTGTTTCATTCTGCTCACCTCCACTTTGTTGAAATGTCAAAGGATGAAGTTACTTTTTATTAAAACAAGAAGTTTCTCTCCTTCTAAACTCTCTTGGCTGGCTGGTGGTTCACCAGGCTCAGTGAATCCTTAAATACTCTTCCTGTAACCGTTTCTAAATACACCCACTGTTGTATTCTTTTGTGTTACCGATTTTCTTTACCTACTGGGCTGACGTGTTCAGGAGGACACACAGGGAGTGCTAGTGAACAACACATTAGCAAGCAGTAGAGTGATGTAAATCATTTTTATTGGGATTAGCAAAAAAGGTCCAAATCATGAGCAGGGTTGTTACGTCGAGAAATCTTCCACAATCATTCAACACTTTGAAGAACACTAGTAATCTCACAAAAACAAAGCAAAAATGAGTTGGTTAGAAACACAAAAATTGGGTTCTGTGTGCAGTATGATTGTCATGCCTTGGGTGCCCACAGCCTTGGCACCTTCCATTGATCATCATGCACCAAGATCGACAAGAACAATGAGGACTCGATAAACAAGTCAGTGCCAAAAGTGCATTGTGTCTGATAAATAGTGTGGTGCAGATCTTCAAGTAACTAATCCATAAAAGAGTGCATATGGGAGATAAAATCAATTAATAAATAAATATACTGTATAAAAAAAGAATGTTAAAAGAAATCAAACACCGTGCAGTTAAAAGCCGGCTGCTTTGCATTCTCTTGTGCGAGCCTCAGTGTGTCTCTCTTTGTTGTCTCCCCTGCTTACCTAGTGGTTCTTTTCAGCGGGGCTGAAACACCACTGAGTGCAGTCAACCATTATTCAATATTTTTCCCAGCTACCTGAAATACTTACTGCTGGGACACCCAAAGCCCAACTCCGTTGTCTCACCACCAACTCAGGCATCTGTCGGACGATCCACAAAGCCAACAGCGGCCCCTGCTCTCTCAATTCACAACAGAAGCACCATTCCTCTCGCTCGCAGTGGGGCCTCCTGTCCACTGCACCAGCTCACACTCCCGATCCTCCTTTTTATTCTCACACATCTCTTGATTTTCCCCCAATTGTCTTTCTCTTGTGACCCTGATCTGTCCTACGCTGACTCCTGTTATACTCTCTGGGTGTCGGTGCTCCCCGTTAATGACCTTCAGAGTGTCAATGAGGAATGGCTGTGCTGATTGTGCTCGCACATTAACAAACAGTCAGACAATTTCCTTACTGCACACACCCGCCACGTCTTATTAAAAACTCTGCACCACCACGGACCCTTAACTCGCTTTACAACAATGATTCGTATGGTTCACAAATGATCATCAGATCTATAAAACATCTGGCAGTCTGCATGTAAATGACTCCCCAGCTGTTCAGTTCTAAATGGTTTCCTTTTTGGGGATCAAAGTACAGTAAGTGCTGCTCCACAGCAAGTTAGTTCGGGTTCATTAACTCAGAAACTTCCTGGAACGCGTCTAAGAAGAACCATGCAGGAGAGCCATCAATATCTGGTGATCTCCCAGTGCATTTACTGCTCAGAATAAAAGTAAGTTCATCTGTAATAAGCCTGGCCTCCTGAAATCTGCAGTCCCAACAAGTAACCTGTGGTAAACCTATGCTATCCAGAAAATGCTTAATCATGTTTGGACAGGGGCGGCACGGTGGCGCAGTGGGTAGCGCTGCTGCCTCGCAGTTGGGAGATCTGGGGACCTGGGTTCGATTCCCGGGTCCTCCCTGCGTGGAGTTTGCATGTTCTCCCCGTGTCTGCGTGGGTTTCCTCCGGGCGCTCCGGTTTCCTCCCACAGTCCAAAGACATGCAGGTTAGGTGGATTGGCGATTCTAAATTGGCCCTAGTGTGTGCTTGGTGTGTGGGTGTGTTTGTGTGTGTCCTGCGGTGGGTTGGCACCCTGCCCAGGATTGTTTCCTGCCTTGTGCCCTGTGTTGGCTGGGAATGGCTCCAGCAGACCCCCGTGACCCTGTGTTCGGATTCAGCGGGTTGGAAAATGGATGGATGGATGTTTGGACAGAAATATCTTCAATTTTCTCTAAATATTTTGCATGGAGATGTTTTGTCTTCAGTCCATCATAGAAACATAGATAGGAAAGGCACTACATGACAGATCAATAGACAGCTAGAAGGATATGAATGAAGTAATTAGGTTGATGGTTCGATGGCCACCTCCACCTCAATGTTTTTGAAGTTCTTTATCACTCGATCAAATTGTATTATGTGATATCATCTACTGTTGAATTCTGCTCTGTACTTGTAATATTTCTATTGCACTATTGTATTGAAGATTACTTGTGTTCTGTGCATTGTATTGTATTGACCCCCTTCTTTTTGACACCCTCTGCACGCCCAACCTACCTGGAAAGGGGTCTCTCCTTGAACTGCCTTTCCCAAGGTTTCTTCCATTTCTTTTCCTACACAGGCTTTTTTTGGGAGTTTTTCGGTGTCTTCTTAGAGAGTCAAGGCTGGGGGGGTCAAAAGGCAGGGCCTGTTAAAGCCCATTGCGGCACTTCTTGTGTGATTTTAGGCTATACAAAAATAAATGGCATTGTATTGTATTGTATTGTACTCGATGGGGTTTTAAAGCTGCAAATGTGCTGCCTGGGGAAAACAAAACAAAATTAGCCTTAATCCATAGAGTTTATCACTTCATCTGTGTAGAAATATGGAAGCAGTCGTGTGGTCTACGTGAGATTCAGAAGCTGCTTCAGATGCGAGTGTGAACAAAATGATGAGACGTGGCATGTATGGAATATCACAGAAACACTACATAGCATTAAGAACAGTTTATAGTTCTAATCTCAAATGCTCACTGATCACATTTGTAACTCACAGCATTTGGGGGCCCCGTCCCAATGGCAGACCACCTTGTACACTGTGGGCTGCACCCCTTTGGTGTCAGTAAATATCTCCGAGTTTTGATTCATTGCTGGGTGAACAAGCTGAGTCTTTCGGTGCAAAAGTCTGCCTTTAATTAAGGCCTCCTTTGATGAACCGACTCTCCCGTTGAGGTTTCATGAAGTTGGAGAAGTTGGACATGTACCCATATTGTTTGCCTTGGTATAAATTTTGTATTAAAAGGAGTTTATCGATTTTGTGGTCTTTAAAACACTTTGTTTTGTTATAGCTTAATTCTTTATTTGAATCAATTTGCTGTGCATTCTCAGCCTTGTTTCTAAATAAGGTAGAATGTTTTAAAGCCGACGGTTAACAATGAGCAGACAAGGCTAGGCAAAAGAATATCTCATGTAGTGGAGTAGCTCATTTATTTTTATTTATCTTTAAGTATACTTTATCACGTGATGAATTTATAAGTTACTAGCCGTTCCCCGCAGCTCCACCAACATAGCAGTGAAATAGGACAGTGAGGAGGACCCCGCCTGGCTCCCCACTCCTGACGTCACGCATTCCCCTCCCCTCGGCCTGGAGCCTCTGTCTCGGATTAGCACAAATATATTACACCTGCAAGCGAACTGTGATTCTCAGCGCGATGAGAGAAGTCACAAAATCAACCGGAATGTTCAAGAAAATTATAGAAAAAAAAGATCTTAATCTGTTAAGTAGTTCTCTCGTTCACTAGCTAAGCAGAGTTAAGGTACGCTCCGAGGGTGGCGCATGAGTGAGGAGGACCCCACACCCCTGGGAGTGCTGCGTGTCTCTCAGATTCATGCAAATAAATCAGTACCGCAAACAAACCATGATTCTTAGCACGATGAGAGAAGTCGCAAAATCAACTGGAATGTTCAATCAACTGCGGTGGGTTGGCACCCTGCCCGGGGTTTGTTTCCAGCCTTGCGCCCTGTGTTAGCTGGGATTGGCTCCAGCAGACCCCCGTGACCCTGTAGTTAGGAAAAAGCGGGTTGGATAATGGATGGATGGATGGATGGATGGATGTTCAATCAAATTATAGAAAAAAAAAATGATCTAAATCCGTTAAGTAGTTCCCTTGTGAAACGTTGGATTTTATATATAGAGAGATTATCTGGGGAAATGAGGGTTCAGTCTGCTCCATCAAGGAGTTGTGCATATTGTGCTTTTCTTTTAGTACATATTAATCAAACAAATGTTTGTGAAATACCTTTACAAAAGTAAAATATTGTGGAGTACTTTGGGTCAGTCAGTCAGTCATTGTCTAACCCTCTATATCCTAACATAGGGTAACGGGGGTCTGCTGCAGCTAACCCAGCCAGCACAGGGCACAAGGCAGGAACAAATCCTGGGCCAGCCTACCACAGAGTACTTTGGGTGCAATTGATAAATGAATGGGAATAGCAGGTTTATATTACGTGTTAGGCTTCTGCCATTGGAGGTAATGGTGACATTCCACTTAATTAATCCATATTTAGAGATATTTGACTAAAAATGCAATTATTGAAAATGAAATGTCTGCCAATGTTAAAGTTAGCAGGCTGCATATCATCCCGTCCGGACTAGTGTTTTTCGCGCAGTGTGACATGGCACAGTGGTGAGCTGTGGAAATAATAGCGTAATGTTCCTGGCTCTCGACCTGAGAGGGACAAACTCCACGGGTGGTCTGAGGAGGACAGGACTACCTGGAGAAGCTGCCCTAAAAGCAGCTCCGTGATCGTTATGTTGCGGACACAGCACTTCGACGAGTCTCTTGGCTGATGGAGTCCATCTGTCCTGGTGTGTGGTTGCCAGCGAATCTCTCAGGACCAGTGAACGGTGCCGCTGCTGTTATTCTGCGCCCGAGGCCAAACTTATTAGTGAGCCGTGCGGATGATCTGCGTCTCAAGCGAATGCCGGTCCTGCCAGTGTATAGAGGGCAAACGGGTTGTCTCTGAGGCAGAGTGGGGCGGGCAAATGGACGAAGCAGCTTGGAGATGCCAGCAAAGAGCTCACTAAGTGCCGTGTCTGCAAGCGCTGATCTCGGATTCGGAGCTCCTTTTTTTACCGCTTTCTCCAGTAGTCCCGCCCGTTCGGACAGTTGAGCACAGGTATCAGATCTAATGTGTTTCTGTTTAGTAAGATAGTGGTGTGCTGGGGAATGATTTTGGTTACAAAAAGTGTGCCACTACAGAAAATAGGCTGGGAAACACTGGTATGTACACTTAATACAGATTTTAGTGCTTTTTGTTTAATGTAGCCCTTTACTTAGAAGGCACATGCTTTTTCATACAAGCAGGGGCTTAAAATAAATTGAATGCTCTGGTGAAATTATTAAGCAGTTGTATGGTTCCCTTAAAATGATCTCCAGTGCCAGGCGGCTTATTAACCTAAAGGATTTACTGAGTTCGGCTCGTCTTCAGAAATCCGCTTATTTGTCTTGCAGCGCCATCTAGTGGCAAAGATTGTAATGAATGGAAGGCAAAAAAATAAACTGTGCTGTGCATAAAAAGCAAAAGCTGAGTGGCATTGGGGCAGGAGACAGTTGAAGTTCCTGCCCGGGTCACGACCTGTGCGGCGTTTGCAAGTTCTCCTTGTGTTCAGGTGGGGACTCTGACCCCCCAAACACGAGGTGGGTTGGGCTCTAGAATAACTGGCGACTCCATAGGCTACTGAGGCAAAGTCAGCTTAAGGTTCGACATTCCTTTCACATCCGCATCTCCGAAACACAAATCAAAATGTAATCAGAACAAACTCTTCATAAATCCACAGGCCGCAAATTCCTTTAGCTGCATTAAGCCCTTGGCTTATTTTATTTATGTGTGTAAAAATGAAATGAACCTTTAAAACTGCGCTTATTGGATTTACACTGCTATTTCATTTCTGGCCCGTTTTATTCCACAGCAAAACTGCTGTAAAGACGCCCACCTGTACAAGGCGAACTGCGATGCCAGTCAGTCCTGGGCTGGCTACATGTAGAAAATACAAAGGAACTGAAAAAAGTGAAGAGGCTGCAAAATAAAATGAAAAAATTGAAGGGTCAGATTTTAGACCTTTTCAATCGACCACACCATAAACTTTACAAAAATTCCAGACTGAGCAATCAATCATGTCTAATAGTGGCTCCCTCAAAAGGTATAGAAGGAGGCAGCAACCAGAAGTTATTTGCTGGAAATGTGTAGAAGAACAAATTAGAAATACAACTACCTATAATTATCAGGAACTAAGTAACACAAACACCTTCAATTTATGCAATATATATAACTGCTCAAATAAACACAATACCTGGATAAGAGGAATGAAAATCATGATGATGAAAATCTTCAAAAACCAAAATGAAAAACACAAAATTATTCGTATATAACATACATAACCTGCTACGCTCCAATGAAAAATTAGCAAACACAGAATCCGGAAAATCACAGAACGTAGGAGTCCAATGAAAAGAAGAAGTTTAGGTTGGAATAAAAACCTACAGACGCAGTGAGCACCCGGGACTGAACCCGAGAAGCGGCCCCTGCGCTCAGCTGGCTGGCGCTATATAACTAAGTACGCGCATCGATATGTTTTGCGATGGACTCAGGTTAGGCTTCGGCTTTCTGACACAGAATTACTGGAACTTAATTTTTTCCCCCTTTAGAAGTTTTATTACCACATGCAAGTTTGAAAATAGATTTTAAAATATTTACACCAAAATCACAATAAGCAGGTGTTAGCGTAGTGCGTCTCTAATGGCTGCTAACAGAAAAGCAAATAATAACCAAGGCTTGGTTAGTCGTGATCCGGTTTAAGATCACCATTGCCTGGCACTTTTGATTTTCCCCGATTGTCGTGCTGATCTCACACCGCATTTACTCACCAAAGCGGCAGCACCGTCTGAACTGGAGAGCGCCGTTGTGTGTTAAATTTGTAATGTTGTTGGCGACCCATAGAGGGGGTTAGAGGGCTATGAATTGTAACGATTGTGACGTTTGTGCAGTTTGAAGTCAGGACGACGAAACGTTTTATAAAACAAGTGTCACATAAGCATTCTGGCCGGCAGAGGGGAGTCCAGCAGTGGGTTACTGTCGGCGAGGAGTTTATGCATTCTCCCTGTATGTGTGTGTTCATGGGTGTTGTACGTACAGCCCTACAAAAGTGTGTTTTATGCCGAGTGTGAGGCACACCTGTGTGTACCCTGTGATGGACTGTTGCCCCCAGGCTGAGCTATGTACTCAAAAGACCCTGAACTGGTTACATTTACCTTCCCAACATATTATGTCTCTCTTAAAAGGGACCAGTTTTATATTACAATTATTAATTCATTAACATATTTAACAAGGAAACAAGTTATAAGATACTTGCTACTTGTGGCAGGAGCCTCAGTCGCTGAAGGACAGACCAACAGACAAACAAAGGGGCTGAAGCTGTACCACTAACTCCTCCATCTCCCTTCATCTCTATTCACTCCATGTGCACTCAGGAATAGACCAACATCTGCTTAACAAAAGGAGAATGAAAGGCTGGAAATCTAAATAACAAAGAAAAAGATGAGCACAGTGGCACGTGGCACTAATTTGGGGCTCGCTGTTGCCAGGCTGCTTACTCCATTTATCAGGGCAGCTGGGTTCAAATTTGGGCCTGGAGATACCAACCGTTGCCATGGAGAGGGAAGCTCTCAATAAATGGGCCTTGGCCACGGAGCAGGAGGGCCTGGCACTAGAGAGCAGCTGTAGTCACCTCAAAGGGGCATCCAACCTTATGCTCACTAGGCATCAAATAAGACTTGTATTTTAGCGAAATCTAATACTCATGGCTGAAATGTAGCATTTCCTTTAAAACTGGCCAGTATACATTGAAAGTGAACTTGGTGTCCATTAAACCAAGATGTGGTCACTGATACACTCACTTTGACCTTTTCTACATCTTTCTCTTTTATCGTTATCAGTGTCTAGTTGGCAGCTGTAGGAGACAAAAAGCGTTCAAGCAGAGGATCTGGAGGGCAGGCAGATCTTCGGACTAAGTAACCATGATGTTGTAGGTCCAAAATAATACGAATCATATTACAAGCAGGGTTTCAGCATCTGTCATTTTGCGTTATGTGGTGCTTCATGACTAATTAGGATTCTCTCCATCTGTCTGTAAATGTTCCTTCCTTAATGGAATCCTTTTGGAACTCTTGCCCATAAGGAGGTTGTGTGCTGGACATAAGGTTTTTATTTTAATATACAGTATATAAAAATTCTCATTTCTCTAAAATGTTGGCATTATACTAGCAGGGATTCCATGCCCAGCCTGGACACCGTAATGATAGAAAATAGATGGATGGGGAAGGTTGTCGGTACATTTCCTGGTCAGAAGGCCATAGTAAAAGAAGAGAGGATGTCTGCTTTCTCAGGTCATATGTTCTTCTGATACACTGGGTGGCAGCCATTCCCTGGCAGAACACTCCCATATGTACACTTGCAGGGCATAGTGGAACCGTAGAAGCTGTAGTCCAGATTGTCAGCACTGTTTGGGTACTGGGGTGCCATTAAGGGGAGCTGCAGGGAAGTGCTGTCCATATTTGGGGGTGACAGAAAGGCATTTATTTATTATGTTGTATGAAATTATTAGAAACCTGTTAAGGTGTTGTTATTAAATAAAATACATTTATTTTAACTGTGTTTGTGCAGTTGTGCCTATTGTTTGGGGCTTACTGGTACGCCCTATAGTCCACTATATGTGTATATATCCATCCATCCATCCATCCATTTTCCAACCCGCTGAATCCGAACACAGGGTCACGGGGGTCTGCTGGAGCCAATCCCAGCCAACATAGGGCACAAGGTAGGAACCAATCCTGGGCAGGGCGCCAACCCACTGCAGTATGTGTATATATATATATATATATATATATATATATATATATATATATATATATATACATAGATATAAAATATACTAGCTGTGTAAGCCTGTGCTGTAAAAATCCCGGCGTCCTAGAAACTATTGAAATTGTCAGAAAAAAAACTGAAATGTAGAGATGTCAGGTAATTGAAAGGAGCTACTCTGGGCATCTCTCTCTCCTAGGAGGATTTGTTTTGTTGACGTACTCGCATCGCTTGTGCATTAGTGACAAGAGGAAAAGTAAAAGGGATACCGTTTTGCCGATGTTAACAGTTAAGCGACTTTGTCTTTCTTCTGAGGTTTCATTTTGCTGACGTGCTGCCCCACTTGTGTTATTAGCGACTAAGCGAGTTTTCTGTTTCCTCGGATGTGGAGCCCTTACCCCGACTCCACCTCTCACTTCTGGGCCAGACAGACACACACACTTCCACGCGTAGACGTTTACATATACGATATATATATTGTGGACACCAGCAGGCATACCGCTCCCCAAACCCTGGACACAACAGACACCGTGCCCAAGTCCAACACACAACATACCTTTATTCAACTGTGGGAAACGCTTTTGACTTGTTTCCCACTGTAGAAGAGTACAGTATAGCACCAATACACTATTCTTCTCTATCTCTCTCTCTTTCTCCTTTCTCTTCTCCACTTCCACTCCTCCTCGCAGGCTTCATCCACCTCCTCCCAACTCTGGCCCCTTTTATAGAGCACCCAGAAGTACTCCAGGTGTTCCATGATGATACAATTGGCAAAAAGTGATCTAACGTAGACAGTCTACCCATGTGTGTGATATTCCATATGATCTCTTCTGTCTCTGAATGCTTTTGGAGATGCATAACCATGTGTTTAATATCAATCACAAAGAGCATTGGTGATAATGTTCCCCATGGCAAAGTTCTACATTCTAACCCAAAATAGTTTGAATTAATATTATCTTTTTGCACTGGAGTTTGTGAACTAGTGTAAAGAATTGTAAAACGATGTAGATATATTAGGGCCAAACTCAAATCTGGACAATACAGTAAAAGTATACTGTAAATCTCCATTCAGCTCTTCCAATGGCTTTTAAGACTTTAAGACCTCTGGAGGTTCCGTTTCTACGGGAGAATTTATTACATTGAATGTGCTTCAAAGTTTAAACATCAAATATTTGTCTTTAATAAATCCAGTTGGATCTCAGAGGAAAGGACTTCCTCTGTTCTTTTTTGCTAAAACTTTGGCCAGGATCTTAGCATCATTATTCTGAGGTGAAATTCATCTGTATGATACACATTGTAACAAGCGTTTATTTGTAATTGACACCTGACCTCATCTGTTTGGTAGAATTTGAATATTGCTAATTATAATAATGGCACTAACTTAGTTAAACATTTCATAAAATTCCACTCAGTAGCTGTAATTGTATTCCAAACGTTGTAATTGTTGTGCTAAAATCCTAACGGCCATTTCTCTGTTGACATAATGGAGGTGGCGTGACATGACACATCAGCTCTTCTGTTTCTTTTGTAGTTGAAATATTCAATAGGATTGTAGAGTGCCTCAGTTGGTCATCTGGCATATTAAAGACCAGTTATAGAACTCCCGGTAACCAGCACTGATGCTTTTCTGCTGTTTATTTGTCAATGTATCCATTTTTTTATTTTTTATGTTATTAGGAGATCATTTGTCTGGCTTCAGTGTTTCCCAGAGTGAAAAAAAATCAGCTTGTTTGGAGATGAAGTCCTCATCAGTCCTCATCATTAATGGTTTAAGCTGCAAGTTGTGACTGAGGTTTTTCCAAAATGAGAGAAGCATGATTAGTGATAACAATAGTGTCAAATTAGCAAAATGTAATGGACAGTCATGAGTATTTGGCAATAAAAAATAATTCTTGAGTACAGGATCTATGATGTATCGGCAAAAGAAACAATATTTTCTTAAATTTGATGTAAAAGTCAAAGTTAGCAAGATTATGGCTCTTAATAAACAGTGGAATTACTGCCACAGTCTTAAATGTTACACACACATTTGCTGCGGACCAAAGTCTGGATTTACGATACAATGAAAGCCCCCAGCCATTATAACAGCATGAGGCCTAATACTGGGAATTACTGCAGGTACCAACTAAACAAGCAAACGGATTGTATTCCAAGTTTGGATGCTCACTTCACCTCGTTGCCATCATTTAAAATGGTCATATTGTGACAGCAAGTGTGTTGGCACCGTCTAAACATGTGACTGGCAGCAAACTCCATTGCCACAAACAAAAAAACTATATTCAGATACCTCAGATAGCACAACATCACAGACCACATGAACATATTATTTACTCCTTATTGTTCACACGTTTCTGGAGAGAATGTACAATATATCAAAATGATCTCTTGAATGTGACAATAGAATTCTCAACAGGTGAAATTCCAGCAAAGTGCACCCTGTGCTGAGTTTCCTAAAACTTACACACTCTTTAATGTGCTCTTCCACTAGATGTTTGCTACTTTTTGTTTTGTCTTTTTTCTCTCATTGATCAGGAAAACAGATCGACACCACTGATTTAGCAGTTTTTACCTCTCAAGATTGCCCAGGCTATCTGCAGTTTGTCACTGAGCCAGACTGGCCATTACTGCACTGTTACATCCCAGTTTTTTCCTTAAGGTGGCCCTTCTTTATAGATGGATAAACACCCAGGATGTCATATTTTCTCTTTTAGTAAAAGTAGTGACTTTCTAATAGCAAATCTTTCATGAGCTCAGGATCCTTGTGTCATTGTGTCCACATCTTTAACAAAATCAGATCACCTCCTGGTCAGCCATCTCCTGGGTAAAGAGCTCTAGCACCTTGTGGCCTCCATCTTTAAGTCTTACTTTGTCTTCATTAACATCTTTTGTAGAGTCGTGTCTTCTCTAGTCTTGACCACTGTCATCCTTCACAAAGGTGTAATCTCCTTCTGATCATCCCCTAAAGAAACCAGTCTCCTCTTCGCCTCTCGTGTCCTCTTTATGCTCATTTCATTCCATGTCATATATTTTCAATGTTTATAGCTAATGTTGATACATCAATACTCTCCCTCCATCTCCTTATGGTCCTCCCTGATCCTCCTATCTAACACAGAGTCACACCTCCTCCTCCTCCTCTTCCTCCTGGTTGTCATTTGTCAATATTTCAGCCTCCATTTCTAAAGTTGAACGTCATAAAAAGTATGAAACTTTTCACTACGTTGAGTAGCAGGTTACTTGTATCTCAGAAAATGTTACGATTGCCGTAGATGAGTATAAGTTTAATTTAAAATCTAAAACAAATTAAAGGCTGTTTTTCTATCTGCAGGGTAAGTTGTGTTTGTGTGTTTTCAGTGTGTCCCTCAGGGGGCGTATCAGAGGCCCAAATCCCAGACACAGTCCCTACAGACACAGATCTTGGGTGCAAATAAGTATTTATTTTCAGCAACACCTTCACACAGACTTTAATCCACACAGTTTCTCTTTACTTTTTCTGTCTCTGTCTCCAACAAATCCTCCCAGCCAAGCATTGCCTTCCTCTCTTTCCAACTCCAGCTCCCTGGGTGATGAGGAGTGGCTACCTTTATCCTGCACCTGGGAGTACTTCTGGTATCACCACAATGCACCCAGGATGCACTTCTGGGTTGGCTGAAACCTCATTAAAATAACTAATCATTTTCCCTGCAGCTCTCACGAAACCCAGTAGGGCTACCCACTGGGACTACAGCTCCCATGCAGCCCTAGGGATGTACATACAGGGAGTCTGCCAGAGGGATACTGCCATCTGTTGTCCTGTCAGAACAGGAGGCAGCTTCTCTCCATCCTTCCATTAAAAAAGGGTGACACCAGATATTTCAAGACAGCATCTCCAAACCTCCATAATCTGTGTCACAAAAGATGGAACCAATAACAACAACATGGAACTCAAGGCAGAAACCAATGGTGGACAGGGCGTCAGTTTTTCAAAGTTATTTAAAGTTTTGTTTTACTGTGATGCCAATGTAAGTGAAGATTTGTAGAAACTAGAAGTGCTCCCCAGACAAAGACATTTTCCAGCCCAGACAAAATCACACAAACTGGTGGGCACAGGACAAAAACAGACATCCAAAGAAAACTGTAATCCAATTGTCCAATGAAGAGTTGAAACAAAAAGACACCTGATGATTTTTTGGCTCCCTTTTAAAAGTTGAGCTTCTTCTTGTTTCTCGTGGCAATTGCTAAAGCTGCCCAATGATGCAGTACTCCTGGGACTGCTGGGACTTGCAGTCCATTTAAGTAGCACTGCTGGGATTAATACAGTGCACCAAAATACAGCATTGCCTTCAGTTTTCAGCAATAGGTCACAAAACCTACAAAATAACTTCCATTAAATTATTGATGACAAATCCACGAATTGCAAGGACAGATCTGTATTACTGTTTGATGAACATGCTAGTCATTCGTCAGTAAAAGCAACAGTGTTATTCCATCATTTACACTCATGCTACCTGCACACTGGTTTATTCTCTCAACTATATATATATATATATATATATATATATATATAGAGAGAGAGAGAGAGAGAGAGAGAGAGAGAGAGATATGAGACCTTTTTATCCTGGGACAAGACAAGACTTTTTCAGAGAGATAATTTCAAGTCCCATGAGACGAGACTTTTTGCCAAGAGATTTAACCACACCTGGGGCCGAAAATAAAAGACAAAGAGTAGAAGACAAAGTAGAACGTCATAAAGAGGTTCAAAAACGTTGGCGCGATACACATGCAGAGCAGATTAGAGATAATGAAAGTACTAAAATTCAAAAGTCTCAAAAAACTGCGTTAGCACAAATAAACGGAAATTATTACTCGGTGAGATAACGGAACAATGAAAAGAGATTAAATATATGGATATAGGTGATATGACAGAAGTATGTAGATATTGTTTGGTTTTAAAGTTTGAGTTGGAGACTTGTAGATCATCTAATTTGTGTCGCCATCAGGGAAAAGTAGTGTTTCTTCCCAATGAAGAGGCGTATCCACGAGAATTAAAAGATTTGTTATTTGGTGAAAGTGAAATCCACGAACACTACAGGCAAAATATCCGAATCTACAATAATTTTTTCACGTTCACATCATTCACTGCTCAAAACGTAGATTTACACGATTCAGGACGCAACATAGAATCAAAAAGAGTTAAAACAATTGGACGTATTAGAAATTCTACAGCTAATAATGGATACAAATCCATATGTCCAAAAGTATCGCACTTTACACGAAATTTATCTGAAAAACACAGACAAAGAAGTTTTCTTAGATTTCTATATGAATCCAAAAGATTACACTTGCATATATAATAAACCAACATGTGACGAATTGTCAGGGATAATAGTTTTGAAAAATGAATATATCAAAGACAGAGTTGATATTCATGTTTATCCAAAAGCACAGCACGATTTGTCACAAGCGGCATTTCTACAGGAAATGACTAGCGCGTAGGGCCTTCACGGGGGTTGACAAGCAAAGCAAGCAAGAGGCAGAGCCCTCTAATCCCTATATATATAATATCCAACATCTGTCTGCATGTCTGTCCGTTTTTCACGAGAGAACTGCCGAACGTTTTTTTCTAGAATTTGCTTGAACATTCCGGTTGATTTCGTGACTTTTCTCATCACACTAAGAATCATAGTTCACTTGCAGGAGCGATATATATGCACTAATCCGAGGCTGCAGGCCGAGGGGAAGGGGAAGCGTGATATCAGGAGTGGGGAGCCAGGCAGGGTCCTCCATATATATATATATATATATATATACACTGTATACTAGCCGTCCCTCATGGCTCCACTTGCATAGTAGTGAAACAGGACAAACTTTACAAATCAATAAACAAAAAGGTATCGCTAGCTAGGCGGAGGCAAGGTAGACTCCAAAATGCAGAGGTAGACTGACTCCCCACTCCTGATGTCACTCTTTCCCCTCCCCTCAGCCCGCAACCTCCGTCTAGGATTAGCGCGAATATATTGGTGAGAGGAATTGTGGAGAAGAATTGGATTGTGAAGAGAGAAACCTGTGCTTTTGTTAACTTGGAGAGGTATTGTGTATTTTGGATGAATAAACCATCCGTTATTTGAACCCGAGACTCTGTGGGTGTTCATGTTGGGGTTTGGGGCTTGCTGGCGTCCCCGGTTTCCTTCATAAGAGTAATCAGCCAATCAGAGTGATCCAGCTTTTTGTGACACACACCATGTAGGGGTCTTAGCTTTTTTAAACTTGATGAGTTGGGCTTTGATTATGTGTGAAAGAAAAAAATACAATTTGCAGAGAAGACAGCATAGCTGGAAGATTCACCTGGATGTGTATGCATTTTATTTTGTCGTTTTTATTTAACTTAACACCAAATTCTAAAGTCTTCTTATTCCATCTGAGCGGTCCATGGCAAATACTTGTTTATTGTCTTTCTGTTAAGAGTTAGTGGGTGAACTACTAAAAACAAACCCCATTTTGAACACACGGCCACAATAGTTATTGCTGCTGCTGCCTCACAGCTTAATTCTGAGCCTGGTTTCTCTCTGTGTGGAGTTTGTATGTTCTCCCCATATCAGCATGGCATTTCCTCTGGGTGGTCTGCTTTTTCTCCCCCATATCAAAGACTTGCATGTTAAGTTAAATCACCCCAAATTGTCTGATATTAAGTTTGGGTGACTCTCCTCAACAATGAATGAGGACCCCATTGAGGGTATCTACCCGGTGAGAAAGACTTTGAGTCCACCAAGCAGGTACAGAGAAGAAATTAAAAAAAAAATTCTCCTGGAAAAGAAGTTTTTTGTGTGCTTTGAATACTTTTTTAGGAGTTCAGTTTGTAGAATCATTTGAGAGTCTTTTTTTTTTAAATGCAGTGCTCTGACATTAACTGAAAATGGTTTCGATGGAAGTAGTGGGCTCACTTAGTGAGGATGAGCTGTGCCAACTAAAGACTTAACTTGTCATATTAGTGAGAACGGAGAGATCAGGGCTTGTAATAGTCTGGCCAAATGTACAAATTGTATTCAAAGCTGTCCAATTTCAATAACCCAGGGATAACGTGCATAAGATTATGAGAAAACAAATGAAATCTTTGTGTGTGAAGGACCCCCAATATTTTGATTTGCCTGTAACTTGCATATCTTATTAAAGTCATTGTGTAAGCAGACGACTCCATTCCTGTTTCTGAAAGTTCTGGATGAGCTCAGTGTAGGCTTCATGCTGTATCTACAGTATTTGGTAAGCTTAAATTATATTAAGGAAATTTAATTTGCAAAACTGTATTCACTGCAAAATCAAGTCATCCCATATGTACACTTTAGCTTATAACAGGTTCCCAGTCCAAACTATTTTCAAATGGAGGATTCGATACAGTAGTGAAGCACTAGAGCTGCATATATATCATTACTTACATCTCAGTCTGTTCACAGTAAATTCCTTACAATTTAGAATAACAAATCATGAAATATTAATAAAAACTTCTGAGAGGCAGTGCACCTGTGAGGACCATCTTTGCTAAGTTTCTACCTGTGGCTAATTCTACATGAACAAATCGAGTGCAGAAACAGAAAATCAAGATGTCAGGATAACAATGGAGGTCAGTTAAACCAAGATTAATACACTTCTTACAATCAAACCCTGCCACACAGTGGTCCTCCTTCTAGGACACCGAGCATTTCAAAAGGGAATACGTATTTCTTCAGACCCTTGAGGATAACATGGTTACCATGGAATTGCTTTGTTGTTTGGATTGTATGTGCAAGCAGGGATAGAATAAAGTGCAGGTGCGGTCACTACATAAGTTCCCCAGGGGGACACATTTTGGCCGCAAACCAAACTTTCACTGCCTAAACTCACTGAGGGCAGCCGCTTTGCATACCTGTTCCAAGTTCCAAAAATGCCTCCTAGGGGGGGCTTCCCTAATAAAGCACATGTGCGGTCACTAAATGAAGCTCCCCAGGGAGAAAATGTCTGTAACAAAACAAAGCCTACCGTCTTCTCCTATATACTGTAAAGGAGAATCTCTGCAAGATTTGGCAGAGAGAGGTTCGAAAGTGCGGATTTGCATAACAGACTAGCACACTTTCAGTTTTATATATTTGAAATATGTGATCATGGCTGCTGGTGTGATGTGGCAGAACAGTCGTTCGCACTGCTGCTTCACAGTTCCTGGGCCTTTATCTCTGCATGTGTTGAGCTGGCACATTCTCCCCGTGTCTGTGTAGATTTTCCCCATGTTATTTTTCCCCACATTTCCAAGGACATGTAGCTTGGTGGAATGGGGACTCTACATTGAACCAATATGAGTGAGTGTGAGTTCATACTTGAGTGTGCTCCATGATGGACTGGTGTGCTGTACAGGCTTGGTTATCATCTGGCACTCAAAGTTGCTGGTCCAGTAGCTCCCCTCAACCCAGAACTGAATGATTGTGTTAGAAAATTGATGCTTGTGGATGACATGGTGATGCAAAGAATGGCTTTGTTTTGAACACTCAGGTTTCTACCCACAATTGAAAAGTATGCTGCCCAGGGCCTATTAGTGTGGGACAGTGTGAGTGTCACCTGCAGGGAGCTGACGTTCTGTCCAGGGAAAATTCCTATCTTGTACTCAGTGCTTCAAAGATCTGCTCCAAGTGCACTAAAGAAATCAGCTTCAATTGGTACGCACCATCATCTGTAAACTTGGTCTTGTGTCATGCTTATACTGTATGTGTTATGGACACCAGGAGGCACTCCAACTCCCCAAACACCCAATTCAAGCAGGCTCAGACACAAGTTAAAGGGTCTTTTATTGTGGGAAACTCTTCCCTATAAGCATTTCCCACCACCACAGCCACAAATTCAATAAAGCGCAGTATAGCACAACCCTTTTCTTCATTTCTGTCACTGGTCACTGCCTCCCCCACACAAGCATTGTCCTCCTCCCGACTTGTCAATGTGAGCCAGACAGCTCCTTTTAACTAGCAACCGGGAGTGCTCCAGGTGACGTGAAGCTCCGGCCCTGAAGTACTTCTGGGTGAAGTTGAAGTAGAGACTCCCAAATCCCACAGTTCCTGCTGGCGACCCCCACGAGATCAAACAGGGCTGTCCCCCAGAACTACAATACCCAGTATGCCCTGTGGGCACCCATGTGGGGATCCCAGCCTGTGTTCACTGCCATCTAGCGTTCTGGAGGAGGCAGTGCCCTAAAGAAGCTGTCTCCCCATGTCCTTCTGACATTGCCCTCACAGTATTCAATAAACATTTATATTTCATTATGAAATATAAAAACACACCTGCTCAGCATTGGGGCGTAAACAATAAGATTACAAAACCAGTCAACTCTTTTCTGTTTATTATTAATAAAATACAATTGAAGCTCTGAATTTCATCCACTCAGTAAAATCTCCCAGATCAGCTTAAGATGCACACACACACAGACAGAGAACCAACTGATCCAGCAGCACACTTGCCGTTTTTGTTGTAGACAGTAGTGCTGAAGTAGGTTTCTGCCAGAGCGATGCGGCTTGTCACATACCCCTCCGCCCACACAGTCTTTCATGCCTTGATACGGCACAGTCCCTCATATGGCAGGCAGTGGAATTCAGCACAGCAGTGTCAGTGAATATCTCACAAAGTTCAAAAGGGAGCCAGGACCGAGACCCTTGGTATTAAAATGAGAGCAGACTGCTTGGCCAGGCTCAGGAGTTGTACGTGTGGATAACACTTTACAGTAGAAGCTGGTTAACTCTATCTGTTAATAAGTTACTGCTGCTTAACACGCCTGGAAGAGAAAAGCTTTCTTTTTTCCTTAATAAGACTTATAAAACATCAAAGCCAATACTTTAGATGGAGTTAGTTATGTGTATCTATCTGTTAGTTATTGCTAACTAATAAAATCTTATGAATCCTTGTAGATTTGTTTGGTATCAGTACAACTTACAAAGCACCCATGAAAGTACTTTAGAATAAGCAGCCATTCCACCTGCACTTCAGAACAAGTAATCCACCTGAGGCTATGCATGTTTGGGCCAGGCCAGTACTTGGATGGGAGACCATCTAGGAAAGCTTAGGTTGCTGCTGGAAGAAGTGTTGGTGAGGACAGCAGGGGACACTTACCCTGTGGTCTGTGTGCTGATCCCAAGGCCCCAGTGCAGTGATGACGAGAACACTGTGCTGAAAAAAAATGGTGCCATCCTTCAGATGAGATGTAAAACCAAGGTGCCTGATACTCTGTGGTCAAAGAAGACCCCTGGGCATCCTTTGAAAAGATCAGGGTGTATCCCAATGTCCTGACTAGATTGCCCACTATGGCCTCACCCATTCTGCAAGCTTCCAAATCATCTCTTGTTTCTAATTAGCCATTTCTGTCACCCCTTCACCGGGTAATAGCTGTTGCGTGGTGAGCATACTGGTGCAAGAATGGCTACCTTTGCATCGTCCAGGTGGATGCTGCCTATTGGTGGTGGTTGAAATAGCAACCTACTATCTATATGAAGTAGCTTTGAGTAGCTAGTAAAGCTCTATATAAATGTAACTATTATTATTATTATTATTTACCTATGTGGCTAGCACAGTGGCACAATGGTAGCACTACTACCTTGCAGTAAGGAGACCTGGGTTCACATCCTGGGTCCTCCCAGTGTGGAGTTTGCATGAATTTTCTCTGGGTGCCCCAATTTGCTCCCACGGTCAAAAGATGTGTGTTAAGCGAATCAGTGATACTGGCACCCTATCTGGGGTTGGTGCCTTCCTTGGTGTGTTACGCTGGCTGGGATGGGCTCCAGCCCCATGACCCTCATCTGGATTAAGCGGGTCAGAAAATGACATGACATGATTATTTACGTATACTGTATGTATCTATCAAGAGTAGGAATTCCTGTAGTACTAGGGTGTTGTTCCATGTTAGCTATTATGGATGGAATGAGAAGTCAAGCAAAATGACACCTTTTATTGGCTAACTAAAAAGATTACAATATGCAAGCTTTCCAGGCAACTCAGGCCCCTTCTTCAGGCAAGATGTAACCCAGGCTTGTGAAAGCTTGCATATTGTAATCTTTTTAGTTAGCCAATAAAAGGTTTAGGAATACCTACATTTATAAATCAGGCACTTACTGCTTCCTTCCAAGAACATAAGAAAAGCTTTTTTAGAAATAGGTGACTAAGCGAATCTTAAAAACTACTCGTATGTGTGTGTATGCCGAGGGGTTGCAGCCACTAGAAAAATTATGCTGGGTGAAAATTTAAGCTTTAATGGGTTGTTTTAAATGGGCGCTTGGGACATTAAAGGGTATAATGACTTAACTTTTCTCTTTTCAAAATGATAGTGGTGGATCCCAAACACTAAAGAGTACCTGAGACAGCGTCACAGAAGAGAAAGAGTTCAAAATGGAATCATGTGGCAGAAACTGTCGAAATTTTAAAGGGCTTTTCTTAAATTTGGCACGCAACCTTGCTTTCCCATCACTCCGTCCGGCTTCAGCAGCGAACACAAGTAACGGTATCAGAAGCTGTTTAGGTCATCAGAAGACGATGGGGAGGGAACGGGGGAGGAAGTTTGGCAGTTAGCATCGTCATTATCTGGGCCGGATAAAGTCTCCGAATTTCATTGACAACACAACTGCAAAGCGCCACTTGGAGAGGAGGGTGCGTATGTGCGTGTGTGCGTGCAAGAGCAAGCGGAGATACGCCGCACACTCAGCTTGCAGCATCAGTTTCCCAGGGAGACATCAGAAGCTGTGCGCGATCCAGGGAGAGGGAGACAAGCATCCCAGATAAAAAAGCCGACCCGAACAGTAAACGGGAAAGTGCAGTGCGACAGGAGGCGGAGAGAGTCAGCAAGAGTGAGGGTGGGGGGTTAGCTTCAGATACAGGGATGCAGCAGGTCTCCCGAGCTCCGGCCAGCCTGAAAAGTATCCGGCAGTCCTTCCAGCCTCCGAACAGCAGCCGCAAGGAGTCCGGCATCCCACACATAGGATCATGAAGAAGCATTCGGCCAGAGTAGCACCGCTGCGCTCGTATAGCGCCTCCGTGCGAACTTGTGACGACTCTGAAGGTAAGGCGGGGAGCCAAGGGAGAAGAAGGAGGGAGGAGGAGAAGGAAGGGGGGCAGAACAAGACGCCCGCTGGCACGGTCCCCGGGGTGGAGGAAACGCCAGAGCTATTCTGACGAAGCGCATACTCCAGCAGTCTGAGATATCACGCTTTAATGCTTATCCCGAGCTGCGCTGTTTTTACTAATTATTAGAGAAATTACGGTCGAAGGGAAGGGCCTGGGGAGAAGTGGGAAAGCAGTGGGGAAGTGGGTGTGCAATTTTCCTTTTTAAGCAGGATCTTCTATGTCAGTGATCTGTGGGTGCATGAATTAAAAACTTTAGGAATAGGGTGTGTTTTCTGATTGCGGCTTTTTCTGCAGGCTCAGAAAGGTGGTCCCCTGTACTTAATGAAAAGTGTGTGCATTGACAGAAACTTGCTGTTTGAGAAAAAAGGCCATGATCCCAAACATCACCTACATATCCACGCACCGCTCCCTCTCTTTTCTGGGTGACAGTGGAAAGAATATCAGGTGCACAGCCTTTGTAAAAATCAAGTATAAAGAAAATCCACTGGAATTAAAAGAAACAAAAGAATAAAAACACACACACACACTCCTCACTCTTGAGAGTAAAGGTGCCAGTGTGGTTTTTCGATGCCATAGGTGAACCATTTTTGGTTATAAAAAGTCCCATCCACATGAAGGTCCCAGAAGGAACCTTTACTTATTAAGATCCATAACACGCTCCACACAGATAACAGATTAGTGAAATAGGAAAGGATCGGGATTTTAAAAAGGACTCTGGCTGCATACAATCACAAAGGCCAAGTCCAGGTTTCTGCTGGTACTGCCAGTGTTCTACTAGGTTGCCTGTAAAACATGAAAGATTTCAGTTTTTTTCTACATATTTAGAAGTTTTTCAAAGAATCAACTTCACCTGCAAATAACTCTTCCCAGCATGCAGTGGTGCCTTGTTAAACAACAGAACCCCACAACCAAGTAAAGAGCCCTAAAGTGCAATTAAAGAACCCGAGTGCACCAGATCAGCAGCCTCTCTAACATTTACATTTATTTCTTCATATTTTTATAAGGGAGACACAATGTTTGCCTTTTCTGCCTTACTGCTACAAAGACCATTTTATTTTATAAGCCCCATCATTGTCTTTGTGGAGTCGGCACATTCTTATTAACACAGTTTTTCTTAAGGTAGCCATTTGTGATACCTACATTTTTATTACTCTTTAATTTAATATTGTTTTTGTATCAGTATGCTGCTGCGGGAGTATGTGAATTTCCCCTTGGGATTAATAAAGTATCTATCTATCTATCTATCTATCTATCTATCTATCTATCTATCTATCTATCTATCTATCTATCTATCTATCTATCTATCTAACTTACAAATGACATGCATGTTAGTGTGGGTGTGTGCTCATAAATGTACTCTGTGATTTAATAATGTCTGTCAAGATATGTATTGGCTTCCTATTAGGGTAAAACATCATCCTATCCATCCACATTCACCAGAGGTCATCCACTGAATGAGACCAGTTAACCTGGGATAGAATTCCACATCAACATAAGGACAGCTTTGAGATAGTTTCTCAATCAGGATTCAGACCCCGAAGTACAGAGCTGTGAAAAAAAAGAAGCATGGGGTGTTTATGTAAATCCACTTAGAAGGCACTAATGAAGAAATTATCTCCATAGTGAGATTAGATAATTCATAGAGAAATTATCTCCATAGTGAGATTAGATAATTCTTCAAGAGTTGCATGGAGTATGACCAGCAAAGGTGAGGATTGAACTGAAAACCTCACATCTCCAGGAGTTTGGGTTTGAATCTTGTCATTGTAGTGAAGTCTGCATGTTCTCTTTGGGGTCTGCATGGGCTTTTCCTCCTGGGGCTCCACATTCTAAAGCCGTGTACTTTAGGTTAATTGTTGGCACAGCGTTTGTGGTTGTGGGTATTGTGAAGGGTTTGCACCCTCTCTAGAGTTTGTGCTTGCCTTGTCTGCAATCTTAACCCCATGACCGACAAATGAAAAATGGAATGGCATGCTTAACGAATGGATGAATTATGTCCATAACTATGACTACTAAATCATATAGTCTATATAAGCTGCCAAGTTCGAGTGTGCTGGCAAGTTAAGTGACATTCAGTCACATAATTTAAAAAGGAGTGAACTGGTAATATTGTAATTTAATTTTACAACACAAACCGTATGCAGGAAATATGATCCGGAGGCTAATAAGGCAGTGAGTGAGCCAGCTAAACAGGAGTTTACAAGGATGTACCTCTGCAAAAGGAAAACTGCATAAAATATAAAAAGAGTTAGAATTTGATTCTTCAGCAGTCAAGACTAGGGGCTTACCTGAGTAAGACCCAACATTTAAACTTTCTGACTTTCTCCTTATTTCTCTTTCTGGAATGAACTTCAGCCTGAAGGATGGTTTCAGCTCGTGCTTTGAGTTCAGTGCCTTAGTCACTCTGACATAATATCAGCAGGCCTTGTTTTGGCTTTCACTAAAAATGTGTTGAACAAAATTGTTATTTGAATCCTGATTACATAAGTTACAAATACTTTTTTATAAAGTCCACACTTACTAACAGCATCTCTCAATGATCTGCTGTGATGTTTTTGAACTTCTATACAGTTTACTCTTTCTTCATAGTGAATGCAAAAAGAAAACGTTCCATTTTGTTTTATAGCTGACTCTCTATGCCTACCTTCCTAATGCTGACTCTGCTTTTAATGTCAATAAAATTGACTTTATTGTTCTATTTTCTAACCTGATGACTGGACAGCAAACAGTGGTAGCCATAGGGATTTGGGAATTGGACTTTAAACCACGAATATGTCCTCTCAATTCCTGCTCCCCAGGTTGAGCTGCCTGTGCTCCAGTTGTATATACGGTATATGTACATGCAGAATATCTCCTGATTTTAGTTTGGCTAAATATATCTGTCAAATATGCAGTTTACAACAACAGAAATATCCAGTGTCTCTGTTTCCTAGTCAATGATTTCTGCCATCTTCGGTACCACGTGTTACTTTATATGTAGTTTATATTTTTAGTTTGCTCTGCAAAGTTGTGGCGATTGCTATTCAAGGTTCTGTATGAAGTAAAAAACGTTTGAAATCTGTGAGACAATCCACTAGTCTGCCTATAAATATG
The DNA here is from genome assembly GCF_900747795.2 of Erpetoichthys calabaricus. Classification (NCBI taxonomy): domain Eukaryota; kingdom Metazoa; phylum Chordata; class Cladistia; order Polypteriformes; family Polypteridae; genus Erpetoichthys; species Erpetoichthys calabaricus. Next base: position 69,685,207 of record NC_041409.2, on the reverse strand, counting down.
ACTTGGTCTAAGGATTTGTTTATAGTAATCACAAGTCATTTTTTAAATATCAGTCTATTAAATAGATTTCATCTTTATGATTCTTTTTATTTTTACTCCAAGCAGTGAGCCATGCTCATAACTCTGTGCTCGTCACTATAATATTAACATATTTTTGTTTAGCAGCCTTTAAACTTTTACAGATGTACAAGACACCAGGACTCTGTCTGATGGTAGGTTTAGGTAGCTATAAGCACAGGAGGTCTCTGAAGTTTCTGGAACTGTGTACCTGTTCACCAGCCATTTCATCCATCAGTATCATTGAGCCAAGGCCCTGTCCATGTGCCTCTGAAATTGTTTATCATATTAATATCGTATCATTTACCTCTGACTACAAACATAACATCAGGTCATGTCATTTGCAGAAATTCTCAAATGATTCTGCACTTATGGGGTGTATTGATAACACGGAAGAGAGAGAGGAGAGGAGTCAGGTGGAAAAGTTTGTTTCTTTGTGCAAAGAGAATTGCCTGCATCTTAACATCAGCAAAACCAAGGAACTGGTTATTGACTTTCACTGCACCAAAGAGCTTCAATGTCTGGTCACTACTTGAGGAGTGGATGTAGTGGTGGTCCACTCCTACAAGTACGTGCAGCTCCATATTAATGATAGGTTGGACTGGTCTCAGAACCCAGAGTGACTATATATAAGAAAGGGAAGAACAGACTCTCTTTTTTTCCATGGGAGACTGTGTTCCTTTAATGTGGGAAAAGACCTCTTTCACATCTTCTATAAGTCTGTGATGGCCAGTGTGATTTTCTATGCTGCGGTGTGCTAGGCTGGTAACAAGCTAATTAAAAGGGCAGGCTCAGGTATAGGACACACTCTGGACCCCCTGGAAGTCTTAGCAAAGGAGTGAATTAAAAATAAAACTGAGTGCCATTATGAACAATGCTGCACATCCTCTCCCTGACACCCTAACACTGAGAACTTTCTGGCAACAAATTATTCAGAAGTGTGCTAAGAAACACACCTTTATACCAACAGCAATATGTCTGTATAATGCCTCACTCGGACTGGGACGGTCAAGTCAGAACTTTTCTTTTTAATTTTCTTGCTTTATACTCATTCTGGTGTGTGTTCAGACCAAAGTGTGTGTGTCTATTTCTTTATTTGCTTATCTACCTTTTATGTACTCATTTATTTAAACAGCTTCTGCAAAAAGCCAGATTTCCCCCTGGTGACAAATAAAATTCTATCTATCTATCTATCTATCTATCTATCTATCTATCTATCTATCTATCTATGTATTTTGAAAAGACAGTGACTCTGTTTTCATGCATTCATTCTTCATTCATATGTTTGTTCGTCCATTCATTTGTTAGTTCTTTATTGCTTACTGCAAACTCTTAACCATGTTTTTGTCTCCAGGGGTCAGTGTCTGCCCATGTCCTGTTGTTTAAATTGCTTTGATAGACACTAGTATTAAAAGTCTTGCCAAAGGTGAGGTAGACAGGCTGATGGTAATCAGCTTTTTTGCCATTATACACAGTAGTTGTTTTTATGACATCTTTCTTCATGCACGTTTTTATCTTTTTTAAGAAAATGTTTATTGTGGTCTATGTGCCATCCTTTCAGATCCTTGGCCCGATGTCATATGTCATTGGGAGCCCCTAAAGTAAATTGTTAAGCATTAACTCTTATTTATTATTTATTTTGAACACTTAACAATTACTGTATAACTCATATTAAAAATATTCACCAAACAACATTAAGTTTGCCTACAGTGAAACCATGCTGTTCTGAATGTCATGTTCTGTATGAATGTCGACTGACCAAGGCACTGTGGAGGCTACAGTCACAGCTGTAGATAGATAGATAGATAGATAGATAGATAGATAGATAGATAGATAGATAGATAGATAGATAGATAGTACTTGCTGAACAAAGTTTAATTTCAGTTTTAAAAAGTGGGGGCCATGGTGTTAACTACAATCATATACAGTGTCTACAAAAGGCATTCACCACCTTGGAAGATTTCACATTTTCCACCAGCACCGTGTTGGCTAACAGTACTGGTGGCAGTCGTTGTTAACCCAAGGCTCGACCAATCCAGTATGGAAATTTGTACTGTTGTCCGCATATTGATTTGGCAAAATTTTACACCGGATGCCCTTCCTGACGTAACCCTCCCCATTTATCCAGGCTTGAGACCAGTATGATGAAACACACTGGTTTGTGGATCCCCTGTGGCTGGGTTACTCCAAAAAATGATCATTTATTTAATTTGCTTACCTACCTTCCATTGTTTGTAGTAACATAGTAATTTTTTTAAATCTAATGTTTCTATGGAGAACAAAGATAATAGAAGTTTCTAACACAACAGGTTTCAATGGGGATCAATGCTGAACAAAGTAAAGATATTAAAATGTCCATGAAAAAAAATCCCAATTTACTCATGCCACATATTCCATATGTCAGATATCCAGTCATTTGCTCACAACGTCCATGTTTCAGCCATGGTCTCCTTCCTGGCTCAAATGTTTTATTTTAAAACTTTTGTTGTTTTTTGAATATTATTTGTATATATGGTTGTTAATTCTTTTTTGGTTTACATTAGTATTTATTGTGTTTATGTAATTTTTTTAAAATTATATTGGTATTTCTGTATTATAATAATATAAGTAATGTAGTTTGTCTCCTGTTTGAGGACCCTAAGGAGGCAAAGCCACCTAATTAAGTTCCAACAGTATTAAAGCCGAAGCTGCTGATGAATTAATAGTATCGCCATTTTGTTTTTGTTTATAAATTCCTTGTTTTGTGACTTTAGGACTTTGGATTTCCTATTATTAACCCCAGCTCTGGTTCTAAGGTACTATTTTTTTAAATCCATCTGCATTATGTTTTGCAAAGCATATTTTAGGTCCTCTTTCATTTAAATAAACTCTATCAATCTACTTCCTGCAATTTAAGTTTGAGGTAGGCTGTTTGGGGTGAGGCCTGCTCCCATTTTTGTGCTTTTTTGAGATAGGAATCATGACATATGTATTTTTGTTAAACTATTATTTAATTAACTACTTCTTGAAAATTCTCTTGTGAATGGCTGGGGAGCAAGTTCAAACAAGATGGAGCTTTTGAACTCAAGACCTGCCTCTCCTTTGTTGGCTGTTAAGACCTAATGTCATATTTCTGGGTTTTGTAAAGCTTTTGTAATGCTGCACTGTTGAACTGACCTTCTGTGTGGTGAAGCACCTTGGTTACGCACAGATACAATTCATACTTTCTACCCAGTGCAAGGTATCCATGGTAGTCATGAATAAGGCATTACTAGTCAGGACATCTGACTCATGGATCATTCTCTATAAAAACATGAGATCATTTTTTTTCTTAGCCATAACTACCAACAATGCAGAGTAAGTAACAATAACAAAATATATTTTTTGGGTGGAGTATTCCTTTAAGAACACTAAACTGCTACACAATAGATACAATTCATCCATACTATATTTCGTGTCTTCCTTCACCTCTTGCATATCACTGACTGCCTGTTTTGCCTTGGTAGAGTTCTATGTTACTCTACTTTCCCCTTTTGTATTATTAATATGTAGCCTTTGTCAGAATGCCTCAAATCTCACAGACTTACAACTGTTTATAAGGTATTGTAGTTTATGACTTCTCCCCACCTTTCCTTCAACATTTATAACCTCAGGTAATTAGGTGAATTAAAAGACAAGCAGGAGTTAAGTTACACTTTAAATATTGTATTATTGGTAATATTCATAAATAATAACAATAAGCAAAGTACACGTGAATATTGGCAACCATACAACCTGATAAATGCTGATATGTAGTTTCAGGCAGCACAGAGACTTGTTTGTTACTTAAAATGTCTCTAGTTAAGGCATCATTATTTGGTCTGCTTTCTTCAGAACACGCCGCATACCTGTCTCAGCATGGCTACTGAGTTGTGCTCCTCATGGCAATGGTGTGACAGAGAGATTCTTCTTCATGTCGATGGTGTAAGAGAGATATGGAGGGGTAAAGCAACCAAATTTTGTTGTGGTACTTAATGGCTTCTAATTAAAAAATTAAACGGGCAACTTTAGACCAATAGAATTCTGGTGTGACACAATTGTTTCACACCTGCCTCCTGTACCATTTGTTAAACTGATGCTTGCAAGCTAGGTAATTTGGCTTTCCTGTGGGAGTTGATTGAGAGAGTCCTGCAGAGAATCACTTGTCAAACTGGTTTTAGGCACTTCCCCCAACACTGCCACAATTAAATAATTGAATGATACAATAAAAATATTATGTTTTAAGGCAGAAATGACAAGTCAAAATTATAAAAGACAAGCCAAATTAGGACAAATCTTTGGACTTGAGTTTAGATCAGCCAGACGAAGCAGCTACAACCAGCCAATATTCCAATGAAAGCAGTGCTGATTCAATTCCGTCTGAACATCAAGGTGGTGTAACCTTTGCTGTTTGTGAAAATTGTCTTAAACCATCCTCACGAACACCACTAAAAGATACCTTACTTTGGAATCCCTACCCTTCAGCATTCATGAAGACAGTAAGTGCATCAATTTCCAGTGCTTACAGTCATTCTTTCACATGGAAAAGTGTATAAATTATTAAAAAAACAACCTAGCCTCAAGAATTTCCATGGTACTGGCAAATCAACAAAACAGATTTGTAAAACAGAGTTTAATTATTGATATTTAACATTATAATGCTCATCAACTGTGCCCACTGTTAACTGTGCTGAATTCTGGACACTACAGATCACATGGGATGACACAAGGAGTCCCTCAGGTAACTGTCCTCAGTCCTCTGCTCTTCTTTTTCTATATGCTTCCCCTTGGCCATATGATTTGTAGCTATGGACTGGGTTATCATTTTTATGCAGAAGATACTCAGCTCTAATTCAATGTTAAAAGGGAAAACTTCATCAGAGCTTTCTCAGCTGACAACTTGCCTCAGTGAAGTTAAAACTTGGATGGAGCAGAACTCTTTAAAATTAAATTGCAACAAAACTGAACTCCTACAATTTAGCAGTAAAGGGGCAACTTCAAAAAATTACCTCCTTTTCAGTCACTCTTGACGGTAATCTCATCAGATCTTCTTCTAAGGTAAGGAATCTGGGTGTCATTTTTGATTGCTCCGTTTCTTATTCCGCCCACATAAAGCACATTAAGAAACTTTTCTACTTTCACCTCCATAACATATCCCATGTTCACTCATTCCTTTCCTTTTCTAATGCTGAGAAACTTGTCCATGCTTGTATCACATCCTGCATCAATTATTGTTAACGCTCTACTGGCAGGTGCCGCTTCTAATATTATATCACAGCTTCAGTTGATTCAAAACTCTGCTGCAAGAGTCCTAACATGAACCTGCAACAGCGATCACATAACACCCATCCTGCTTCACCTCCAGTGGCTCCATGTGTCTTATAGAATTGAATATAAAATTCTATTATTAACCTACAAATCTTTAAATGGCCTTGCTCGGTGACCTTTTCCATCAATCTGCTCCTGTTTTCCCACTAAGGTCCTCTTCTTCTGGCAATCTTGTTGTGCCCCACACTATCCTGCACTCTATGGGTGACACGGCCTTTAGCTGTATAGTGCCCAGACTTCGGAATGACCTCCCAAAATTAATTAGATCAGCTGACTCCATTCATTATTTTAAAAACCTTAAAACTCATCTGTTCTGGAAGGCTTTTAAACTTAACCTGATATTCTGTCTCCTCTTTCAGTCTTTCTGTCTGTCAATATGCTCAGTATAATTTGTGTGTGTGTGTTATATCACAAATGGTGTTATTTGCTAAGCTTTCTTTTAGTACTGAATGTAGTATTTTACTCTGGTTTATTGTCCTTTATTCTGTTTATTGCCTTTGTATATCCTGTATCGATCTACTTTTAATGTTCTATTTAGGTAACATCTTTTTCCAATGTTACATATGCCTGCTGTTCCTTTACGAGAAGCGCCTTGAGAATGGGAAAGGCACTATATAAATAAAAAGTATTATTATTATATGTCAAAAGAATAGACATCCATCCATCCATTTTCCAACCCGCTGAATCCGAACACAGGGTCACGGGGGTCTGCTGGAGCCAATCCCAGCCAACACAGGGCAAACACCACAACAATGTTTGGAGTAGCCACCCTGTATAATTCTTTTGTTGGTTTCAATACAAAAGATTCGAGAGATCGTGGTCACACCGAGTTCAAGACAGAACTGTTTTGCAGGATAAAAAATGGTGTTTTTTATGGTTGGGCCGAGGAATTGAGGTCAGCAGAGTCGGAACTGGAAAAGAGGTCATCAGCTCCAGAACTGGAAGTGATGTTAGCTGGGTCCAGAACCGAAAGTGATGTCATCGGGTCCGGAACTGGAAGTGACGATATTGTGCCCCAAACCGGAAGTAATATAATTGGGAACAAGCAGAATTTCCCATAACTGGTCTGCAGGGGAAAGAGAGACAGGGTTAGAGCACTCTGCCACACTATGATCTGGCATGGAATTACTCTCATTCGAGCCCTTTAGCTGCCTTCCATGTGCACATGTTTGACATACTGTATTATTATTTATGTTGGATGTTTGTATATTGTATTTATACAAATATTTAACTATTTTATCAAGTATACAATGCAGTATTTACAACATTGTACATAAAATAGAATATTTTACCAGTATATACAGAAATTGACAATTTAAGAATATGCACTGTATAATCATATAAAATATTCCTTAACACTGAAAAAATTCAAGTTAGTTTTGACTGTCTGAACATGAATGAAATGCTTACCTGTGTTTGTTCCCTAGAAAATCAGTGAACTAGTTTAAGTGTGCACTTTTAAAAACACGGAGTGTGTATAAAATAAAAGGATAAATTTTTGCATGCGTCGTATGGACATTTTGTATAGCAGCATTGGTGTCATCAAAAGTGTGAGTGATGCTTTCACATGCCACATTATGGGTGCTGATGTTGGGACTCGGTCTTGAACTTTTGGAATGAGCATGAGAATGAGTTTCAGTTTTCTTTTTTCATGAGGTGCAGGGTGAATGTTAGTTGTGATTTCTACATGATGACAGCTCTGTTCACTTTGCATTTAAAAAAATATCAATTCCCATTTGAAAATCTGGGGCAAATGTTGATGTTTCCAAGAAGGCTTGAGGACATTACCCCATGCTGATTCCTCCTTTGGAAAGTGTGGCCCAGCATCTTAGGTGCTGTAATAATTATTATTTGCATTTATATAGCGCTTTTCTCACTACTCAAAGCGCTCAGCAATTGCAGGTTAAGGGCCTTGCTGAAGGGCCCAACAGAGCAGAGTCCCTTTTGGCATTTACGGGATTTGAACCGGAAACCTTCCGATTGGCAGTGCATATCCCTAGCCTCAGAGCCACCACTCCGTCCTAACATCATATGAGTGATGATTCAGCCTTCACTGAACCTGCCAACAGGTGATGAAGTGATTTGTTTTTTTTTGTATTTGTAATTTGTAAAATTCTTAAACAAAATATTTATCAAAGGCAGTCATATTTCTGCAGCCAGTCTGAAAATGTACAGTTTAATCAGATTTCATCAATTCATTATTTTCTGAACCATTCTTCTTAGATATGATCATCCAACTGGTAGGAAACAGACTTTATTGTGGTCTGGCTATAGACAGGCAGAAGGAGTGCCAAAAAACACTCGGTAAGCAGGCAACTAAATGCCACCTGAGTTTACAAGGAAAGCACAGAAACTCCGGAGTTCACAGAAGGAGGTCCTGGCCAAAACCATCACTTGATCTCCTATTCCTGGTTTGTGGTAAACTGATCGTTATGGTCAGCTCACTGTAAAGTTTAGGGAAACTGATCTGTGTGTGCTGTTGAATTGTCAGAAGGTTCAAGCTACCACACAGGGAGTGTATGGTTAAACATCACCTGTTTGCAGACAAGGGTGATTGACTTTGAAAGTTGAATCAGGCTTTCCCAAAGATTTTACAGTTACAGGAATAAGCTGAAGTGAAGAAACCCATACAGGTTTTTCTGAATTGCAGAAATGGCGAATATGAAGAAACAACTTCGGTAATCATGAAGTGCACATCTTACAAATGTACAACATGTCTGATTTGACTCACTGCAGCACAATTGAATGAACTAGAGGATGAGTTGGCTGGCCCAGGTGTCCTTTAGAGAGATAGTGTGCATCCCTAAGTTGGCACAGGAGGAGATTCCAGACCAGCCAGGTAGAGATAGGTGGGTCACGGTCACAAGGTAAAGGGTGCACGCTATCCAGGGCATCATCCCCAGAATTAGCAGTGTCAAACCATTTTCAGGTCCTTGGACAGTGTCTCTGATGATTCTGAGTTGGCAGGCAGGGATGAGGAGCCCCAACGGGTCACCTCAAAACCAGTTCCCAGAAAGAGGGGTAGTGCTAGTTGGGGACTAGGGGGATTGAAGTGCAGGTGTTCTCCAGAGGCAGAGAGTCTCGCATGGTGTGTTGCCTTCCTGGTGCACAGGAGGGGGATCTCTCTGGAAGGGTGGATAGGCTCTTGGCCAGAGTGGGGGTGGTTCCAATTGTCATTGTCCATGTTACAACAAATGACATACATAAGGGTAGTCTGTCAGTTCTGCAATCCAAATTCAAAGAGTTAGGTGCCAGACTAAGAAGCAGAACTGACAAGGTAGTCTTCTCTGAAGTTCTTTCTGTGCCATGCACCACTCCAGGTAAGATTGAGGAGATTAGAAGGCTTAACACGTGGCTCAAATCTTGCAGGTGCAGGGCAGAACGGTACAGGTTTATGGGGCATTGGGACTCCTTTTTGGAACAGATGGGACAACCGGAGGGGCACCAATGAATTGGGGTGGCATATGATTAGGCTAGTCGAGGATCGTTTAAACTAGGGAATGGGAGGCAGGGAGTTTAGGACAGGCCAGGTTTAGAACTATACGTGACCATAATATAACACAGTTCTCAGTGTTTTGTAAGAGTTTGGATGCAAAGACTAAAATTGTTAAGTTAAACATTGGCAGGGCAAATTTTGAGCCGATGCAGCAATGTCTAAGGAGGATAGACTGGGGTAAGCTTTTAAGTGTGGAGACAGTCGAGGAGCAGTGGAACAGGTTTAAAATTGTTTTACATGTAATGCAGGACAGGTACATAGTTAAATTTGGAATTAGTGGGAAATAAAAAAAAAAACTTAATACATTTAAAAAAGAAGCTGCAAAGGAAAAAACAGCTTAATAAGGCATATAAAAGTAATAACTCCAAAGTGATCATAGGGTGTATGAGAACATGCGGGAAACCATTAAGAAGGATATCAGGGAGGCTAAAAGACTGGAATATACCAAATAAGGCAAAAGATAACCCTAAGAGATTCTTTCAGTATTTTAGTAGTAAAAGAACAGTCAAGGAGAATGTAAAGTGCATCAGAAATAGCAAAGGGGAATTAAAAGATACAGTACATACAAGGAAATAGCGCACGCTCTAAACTTTGTAAGTGAAGACGTACATAACCTCCCAGCGGTAAATGGGACTACTAAGGAGGTACTGATGAATTAGGGAGAAGTACTGCTCGGATTAAATAGGCTGAAATCAAACAAATCATCAGGACCAAATAATATTTACCCTTGAGTTCTTAAGAAGGCTGGCCAGTACATATATAAACCCTTGACGCATATTTTAAGGAAGTCACGGTGCACTGGGGCAATTCTGAAAGACTGGAAAATGGTAAATATTATCCCATTATATAAAAGTTCCAAACATATTTTCAGTTAAGACGCTAGCGCTTTACTCAAATGTTACAGTTAAAGAAAGAGAGGCATTGATGAAATTTGATAGAGTCAAGAGAATGCTTGTGGATATTCATAGGTTGTGTAAATTTTTATTAGAAATAAAGAAGAAGAGAAGAGCGATATTTCTTATATTTGCAAGGGAAGAGTTTCACACACCCAGCTCATACATTTAACTGATTAAATTTATTTTAGCTATTGTATGTATTTATATAATGATTACAGTAATTTATATAAACTAATTTATTCCATCAATGTAAAAGTACAAACTAAGCCATTTTCTAGTCTTTATAAATAAAGTTGTTAAATATCACTAAAAGATGTATAGCAGTATCCTAATTCAAAACAGCCCAAATAATCTTGAATGCAAAATATATATCTTTAAAAAGAAAATTCCCTTTATGATGCCTAGGCTCAACATTTTTCCCACAGTGTTAAATACCAGATGGTGTATGTAGTAGCAGAAGTGATGCTTTATATATATCTCTCGTGGTTTACAGGAGAGATACAACTTTCTTTGCAAACAGTGTCTCCCTATACTGTACTGTGTATTTAATCTGGAAATAAATTGAAGATTTGCAAAAAGCACCTATTATCATAATAATACCAGAAACCCATTCTGAATTTGCCAAAAATGTTAATTTTGAGGGCTTTTGATTGTAGAAAGTCTAATTGTCAATTTTGTTTAAATGATTCCAAAACTTGAGGTGACATGTGCTTATGCATAACACCATTAACACCTATGAGCCACATCATGAGTACTTTGCCTCACACAACTTCACTGTTTGCACTCTTAGTATTTTATGCCTTCAGGTCCAAGAAGCATGCCATTTCTTACTTTGCATTTGGTTTCAGAGTCTCAGTTTTGGTCACAACACATCTTCTAGTTAAAGACTTGTGGTTTAGATCTTTGGTTTTTGGCAGCACCGTCTCAGAGTTTTAGACCTTGACTCTTATTACAGGTTCTCAAATGCACACTCCTCTTCTGGTTTGGTTAAAATGTCCTCCTAGTTACTCACATTCGCTGTTTGCCGGCAGGTAGTTCAGAGGAGTTGATTAGAACTGAAAAGGCCAGGCAGACTCTGTCCATGCTAAAGTTCAGAAGATCCTTTTTGGATACTCCTGACTGGCACAGCAAATATGCAATGTTTAGACAAATTGAAAATTACCGTTTTGGCAGATTAGGTATTGACAAGAAAAGTGCAGCCGTATTCCAAAATGAGGACAAAATCGCTCAGATACCTCGTGTCATGAATCTGTACTTTGACTCCTTTAGATTCTGTTTCATTTTTGACATTATGTGATTAATTTTTCTGATGGTTTAAAATATTTTTGACATTATTCTGTCAACACCACTTTGTTGGATGCATTGTTTACTATTGTTATACCCGTTGCTGGTCATGTGACATGGAAGTCACTTGGAATGTGCTATCATCTGGGCCTCCTGATAAGATGGCGGTATGCTGTTGTCAACATCCTAGTGCTGTTGTATTTCTGAAAATAAACAAATCACTGCAAATTTTTATAGTTAATGAAAGGAATTTCTAGCAAATTCTATAGCATCTTCTAGCTTAAAATGATTTCACTTGGATTTAGTCTTTTAGACACTTTATTTTTGCAGGTCAGTGATCCCTGGTCTGTCCTCCAGCTATGAGCTTGTCTGCTCCATTTAATATCAACATATATTCTAGTAACCCACTAAAATCTCCATTTTTGTTCTTTGTGCTTCTGGCGTTTTGTAACACCTGGTTTGGACTAATACCAGTAACAAGCAAGTGCATGTTTGCATTATCACTGCTAGTAATGGTCCTTATAAATACGTAATGCCTCATTTGTTTGGCACATTTTATAAACCGGTTTAACCATCAGCGACACGTTTATGTTAAACTTTCATCCACTGGTGTATGTTTATGATTTGCTTTTTTCATTGGTAAGGTCAAAGACTGTCCAACTGAAGGCTGAATGGACCTTTTCTCTACATGTGCAGTGTCTGTATATGTGTGACGTAAATGTTTTCATTTACAAATCCAAGGAGCTATGGACTAGCTGTTTGTAGCCATGGCATGGTGTTTAAAGGTCAGTTGTACATCTGATTATGTAGATAATCCTCTTTTACTTGTGGAAGACTTTAAGACAAATCAATACAACTCAGAAAAGCTGCTTTTGGGTTGGCATTTTTTTAAGCATGGGTAGTAATTGTTGAAAATTTTAATTTATCTTTGGAAACTGCCCTTTATAATTCTCAAATTTTGCTGTGATATTTGAGGATGGGGCCCAGCAATGGACTGGCACAGTTTCTTGCCTTATGTCCTGTTCTGCCCATTAAGACCCCAAAACAATGCAACCTTGAATTGGATTACCTGGGTTTGAGAATAGCATGCTTTTTGAGGATGGACAAATGCTCTCCAGTGATGCTCTTTCTTTTTCTGTCAACTCCTTTGCAATTGATGACAAAATGAAACAGAACAAAAAATGTTGGAAAATGTCTAAAAGGCAGCTTATTACGTCCCAATGAGGCAATGAATGACATTTTATTCTTCTTGTATAATTTGAAGACACATGTTTGTGCTCCGTAATGTTTTTATATGGCCTGCAGCTCTGTCTCTCCCCGAGCATAGTGCCAGAAGGCTTAGAAGGGCTGTAACTCGGTGAAACAGAAAGGTTTACAAATTTTTTTTTTTTTTAATGAAGAATCCATGTACTTCAGACATTCAGTGCGATTTTATAACTATGTAATTTAAATATCCATTAATCCATCTTCCTGTTGTGACTGCTGGCTCAACTCACAAAGGGCTTCACCTTCAAAACAATACCATCCATCCATCCATCCATTTTCCAACCCGCTGAATCCAAACAGGGTCACGGGGGTCTGCTGGAGCCAAACCCAGCCAACACAGGGCACAAGGCAGAGAACCAATCCCGGGCAGAGTGCCAACCCACCGCAGGACACACACAAACACACCCACACACCAAGCACACACTAGGGCCAATTTAGAATCGCCAATCCACCTAAGATGCATGTCTTTGGATTGTGGGAGGAAACCGGAGCGCCCGGAGGAAACCCACGCAGACACGGGGAGAACATGCAAACTCCACGCAGGGAGGACCCGGGAATCAAACCCAGGTCCCCAGGTCTCCCAACTGCGAGGCAGCAGCGCTACCCACTGCGCCACCGTGCCGCCCCAAAACAATACCTCAGTTTTGAAAACGATGCAGGCTTAAACACTCAAGGAAGATCTCACCGACGCTTAGTATACTTGGCCCCCCAAACTTGAGAAGCACATCAAAAAGCTTACCATTTAAAAATGAATAGGGGAACCATAAGTCACCTACTATAAAAATTAAAAAATAAAGTTTAACAAAGAATTTTTAAAAAAAAATTCAGATGTGAGCGTCAGTAGGCTTTGCGCCATAGGAACCAAGTTATTTGAACTATTCTATAACATTTCAGTAATTATTTACAACTCTAATGCTGATCGTAAAATAGGTCATTATGATAGCAATTGATGAGAAGAATTCATAATTAATTGGAGAATTACAGCATTTTGAGGGTTCTTCTAGAGTGCCTTTTTCTTTTGCACAATTTGGCTCAAAAACAAATCCGCACATCATCATCTCATAACAGGCTTAAGTTTTGAGTTTGGTATTTTTCTGTCCAGCTGTTTTAGCTCTACAGTAGTCCAGTGTTTCCCAACTTCGGTCCTGATGACCCCCTGTGGCTGCAGGTTTTTGTTCCAACTACATTCCTAATAAGTGACAACACCTGATAGCACTGATCTCATTTAATTAGCTGTTTTTTTTTCTTTTATTCTAAATACAGAAAAGCACAGCAACATGATTTTTACATTTATAAGACATTTAGAAATATTTCTGTTTTTTCTATAGATTTAAATGCTTAACCCTCTTTTGTTGATTTCATTATACTTTGCCCTTTCTCTGTGCAGTTTTTCCCCTTTGTTGTATCTTAGTAATGACAATTAAAAATGAGCAGAGCAGACATACTGGCAAAAAACACAGAATAATCAAAGGCTGCAACTACTTTAGCATCAGACCACTAATTAGTAAATAATGGATTAATTAAACAATTAGAACACCTAGAAAAGTAGAATGAAAATCAAGATGAAAATACTGTTAAAAAGAAAAAAATACATTATTCCCATATAACTGCTTGGTACATTTTATAATATATATATATATATATTATAAAAAGAAATCCTGTCCCCTGTCCTGATAGTCTACGATATGTGATTTTTCTCGGAAGATAATTTAAAGACCCGTGAGACGAAAGAGACCTGCCACAGTGCGTCTCACAGGAACATAGAACGAGAGTCTTGCAAGACACACCCTACTTACAAGCAGTATCAAAAAAAACAAATCAGTCGTGTAAAGGCAGTCATGCAGCACACACAGCTCCAGGGCTCTCAGTGCATATAAAGTGTATAAGGTCAATATGGTAGAAATGAAATGAATAGGGTAGAAATGAAACATCGACGATTAAACGAAGAAGAAAGAAAAGCGCTGAGAAAAGAGACTCAAATGCATTAGACAGAAAAATGAGCAAAAAAGAATAATCAAGGTGCAAATTCAGAAAATAAGGAAAGTAATTATCAGCCCGGAACAAGAAAAAAAGCACGTCCAATCCAGCTCTTAAATAAATGACAGTGAGTAAAATGACAAAGTAGAACTTCATAAAGACGTTTACAAACGTTGGCGCTAAACACATGCAGAGCAGGTTAGAGACTATGAAACCAGGGAGATTAGAAAGGCTCAAAAAAAAAAAAAAACCTTGGCGCTATACACATGTGGAGAAAGTTAAAGGATATGAAAGTAGGAAAATTAGAAAATATAAAAAAGTAAAGATCGCAGTAGCGCAAACAAACAAACTGCCTCATTTAACTATGCACCAGTCTAACTTTGGTTTTGCACAATAATTACTACACTATCGCACCTTAACACTTAATTCTACTTTATTCACATAATTTTACTTATTTATTATGTTCTACTATACTGTTATCTTTCGATTTATGACTTTTTGTTAATCTAACTGATATTCTTCTAACTTTGCACAGTTTTTGATAAGCGGATCAGGATGCATTTCACTGTGTGTTGTCCTGTATAACTATGCATGTGACAAATAAAGAATCTTGAGAATTTCAAAAACGGAGTTTACCGCACATGCATTTATTGGTTACTTTGTTCATGTATCTATATTATTCTGTCTGCTTATTTAAATACCTAAATTTACCCCAGGAGTCAAAAACGTTCTGTCTAGCCCTTGTACAAAAACCTAGACAAAAGCTGGGGTATCACCTTGGTAACCCCATGTACTTTTGGAACTGTGAGAGGAAAATAGCACAACTTTACAGACAGGAGTCCAATGCAGAACTCTACTTACTTTGTTACTTTGTAAAAAAAAATTATTAAATGCTGATGATGTAGATCGTTTTGTCTATGCTGAAATTCCAAACAGAGAAGTCTATCCTGACCTCATTAAAAAGATTCAGCATATTGGGACTCGCAAGATTACAAATATTGTTTTTACAGAAGTTCTGAAATAAAAGTGAAACTAATGAAATAGCAACAATTCAAAGAAAAAACAATCTTAAAAGTGTATATCCGGAAAACCAAATACGGGGGTTGGTGAGCGAAGCGAGCAGGGGGAGAAGCCCCCTAGTATATATATATATTGTAGAAGATCAGCCTGGCTACAGACAGACACACAGACCCACAATGTCCAAAACACACACGTCTATTTATTTAAATGTCCTGCACACAACACCATGCTCCAATATACCCAAACTCAGTCCTTTCTTCTGCCACCTCCACTCCTCACTCGCAACCTCGTCCTCCTCCACCCGACTCTGGCCCCTGAATGGAGTGAGGCGACCTCCTTTATGCTGCATCTGGAAGCGCTACAGGTGTCTCTTGATTAATATCCGACAGCACTTCCAAGTGTGGCAGAAGTGCTGCTTAGGAACCCCGCTCCTCTTCTGGTAGCACTTCCCGGTGTGGCGGAAGTGCTGCATGCCCAGACTCTGGAGCTGTCCAGGTGCCCCCTGGTGGTGGTCACGGTTGAGCTTCTGAGCTCCAATTCCGTGGCCCCGATGTAAACCAAGGGGGCTGCCCTCTCATGTCCCGGGGAAGGTACTCCAGGTAGTATGCCCATTCCCCTGATCTTCTCTTGAAAAGGGTATCCTGTCCGGGCAGGATCCCCGGCCGTCCAGCACAATACATATATATTTTATATATATATATATATATAATATATATTTACCAAACTTAGCTTTTTCTAATTTTTATATTGTTCCCAAAACATAGAACTTGGGAAATAACACATCACTTAATTAGCCCAGGAGTCCAATTAAAAACAGAAGCTGGTTGGCCCACAGGGCCAAGGTTGGGAACCACTGCTCTAGACTGTCCTGAAGAAACTGTGACACACAGACAGACACACACCCATCATTGAGATTTCATGTTTTCAGGGGACCCTAAAATCCGGAGATCAAAATTTTTGATGAATCTAAAGCTTTTGCTCCTCCCCCATAGACGATAGATTATGGTTGGTGAGGGCGCAAAGCAAAAAGGCAAATACAGAAGGCACCTCAAAAGTGGTAACTCCAAAAGAATAACATTCAAATCAGTAATCCCAAACCAAGTCTTTAACGAAAATTAAAAACAAAATACAAGAAAGACCAAAAATGAGAGTCAAACAAGCTCAAGATACATATGAAATCTAACAATTGAAACTGCTTTGTAAAAGTTGAGGGCTGTCCCTAAACTGTAGCACTAGGGTGTCTCATCCCCTCAGTAACAAAGTCAGAAACTGTGAAGTGGAGGCCTTGGAGCAGCTGGGTGGGCAAGCCATAAGCTGTTTTTAAAATCATTAACTTTTTGTGTCTAGGGCAAGTTCCCCCTGGAGATCAGAGTGGCTCAAATGATTGATCAAAGGACTGTCCCCTTTTCTTCACCCCTAAATCCCTTTAAATTCAGCATACAGTACACATGACAAGAGTAAACAAAGTTAATAAATACACAACAAACATAGGATAATAACACAATATAAACAAGATAAGCCTCATTAAGAAACAATGAAATAAAAAAGAAGAGAAAAACATACAAATACATACATGAATTACAATAAATAAATAAAAGATAAATCACTAGAGTCAGCGATGTTCCCCGGCCAACACCAGGACATTTCTTATGCAAGTTAATGTAGTTCAAGCTCACACAAAGGTACAATAACAAAAACAACACAAACAAGCTCTGACCGTAAAGGGAGTCCATCACCTTCAAAAAGATGGCAATGATAGCCAGAATCCTGCATGTACCTTTGAGTGGCACTTCTCTGTAAAATACTCAGGCTTTTTGCATGTTGTTCAAGGAATCTGAGGGCCCCCTTATGGTTGAAGTCTGTTTTGGCCAGACATGATAGTGACACACAACTACCTGGACATTATCCATTTTCTCTGATAATGAAACGTTAATTCTGCTTAATTTTTTTCTTTCTTGCTGTTGTTTGTTGTATTTATGGACAACCAACCACTGCTGGGCTGATCAGCCAAGATTGTGTTCCAACCTTTAAGAAACTATATCCATCATCTAACACTGCTGTTGTCCGTATATGGACATTCAAGTCCTATGTGAATGCCAGAAATTCAGTCGCACACATTGTCTAAACAACATACCCTTGAAGCAATCATCATTCATGTTTCAGATGATAGATGAAACTAATAGTTGTGATGTTGTGTTTCAATATTGTGAAACATTTCTTGGTAAATTCAATGTACTCTTTACTTTCTGTTCAATCCTTACATATAAGTATTTTCCAAATACAGAACCAGTAAAAACATAAGGCAGCATTCTCAAGTCCGCATAATCCACTTTAGAGTTGTGGTGGGTCAGTAGCTATCCTGACAGCACTAGCCGCAAGGCACAAAAGAGTCCTCGGCAGGTTGGCAGACCATCACAGAGAACAAATAAAATATTTGACACAACAAATTAATTCACTTGAAACTCAACATTGCAGAGATATAAATAAATGGGAAAGTGAACAAAAATTTGCAATATACAGAAAGCACAGTGTGAAAGGAAATCTGAAACAAACTATTGCATATTTAATGACAACTTTGGAAAATTTGCTATAAAATAGTTCTAGCTTGAATACCATATTCAAATATAATAATCAAACATACAGTATGTGTCAGTGGATTCAGAAAGTATTTAGACCCCCTTCACTTTCTGCACACTTTATTGTGTTATAGATTTAATTTTAGATGGACAACTTTGCCATTTTTGCCCACAATCTACACTTAATAACCCATAATGACAAAGTGAAAACATATTTTCAGAAACGTTTGCAAATTTATTAAACATCAAAAATTAATATCTCATTCATAGAAATATTCAGACCTTTAATCCAGTAGAAGCCTGTTTGGCAGCAATTATAGCTTTGAGTTCTTCTTATGCAAGTCTCTAAAAGCTTTGTTCTCCTGCATTAGGGCAATTTATCCAGTTCTTCCTAGAAGATCCTCTCAAGCTCCAATAGGCTGGATGGGAAGCATCTGAAAACTGCCATCTCGGTCTCTCCACAGATGAGGTTTCAGTCTGGGCTTTGGCTGGGCCACTCAAAGAAACTTGTCATGAAGCCACTACTGTGTTGTCTTGGTTGTATGCTTGGGGTCAAACTGTCAAACTGTCACCCCAGTCCGAGGTCATGTACCCTGTGGAGTAAGTTTTCTTCAGGGACCTTTCTTGCATTTGGCTGCATTCATCCTTACCTTAATTATGACCAGTCTCTCTGATTTTGCCACTGAGAAGTACTCTCATAGCATGATGCTGAATCATGATACTTCACTTTAGTGATGGTATTAGGCAGGTGATGAGCAGCGCTCGATCTTCACCAAGCATAGTGTTTGGAGTTCTATTCAAAGAGTTTAATTTGTTTCTCATCAGACCAGGGAATCGTTTTTCTCATGGTCACATGACCTTTAAACTGTCATATGCCATTTACCCAAGATAGGCTTCTTTGTAGCCACTCTACCATTAACACCTGATTGATGGAGTACTGCTGAGATGGTTGTCCTAACATCAGGTTCACATTTCAGCAGAGGACCTCTGAAGCTCTGTTAGAATGACCATTGGGTTCTTGGTTACTTTTCTGTGTGTAAGAGCCATTTGTTAGTTAGTTAGGATATGTTAAGTTGATAGAAGTATTTTTTAGTTATGTTAAAATGTTTGCCTATATATTAGTGCATAATTAATAGAAGGTTCAATTATAACCCCTTCAAGCTAAATTGAAAATGGAATATTCTAAGAATTTCTTGCCATTCTGACTAGAGACTAGTTCAGTTTATGATCTGTATTGCAGTTGATAAGACACGGAGGGCAAACAATTTCAAACCGTACTGAACGTATCGAACATACTGAACATATTGAAGTGAAACCTATGCAAGGTTGACATAGAAGTTTAACATGGAAAAGTTAAGATTGTAATGAAAACAGAGAAGAAACCTTTATTCCCTATGTTACCTTTTATTCTGCTTGTGTAACTTTTCTGATTTTTTGTGATTTGTTCCTTTTTACATTTGCACTAAAACTTTTTAAAATTAATGTTATCGGACTGAGAAACTTCATTTGTTACACATTTAAGTCATGTTGGACCTTACCTTACCAACTCAGTAGCTGCTTGATTCGGGGAACCTAGAAAAGACAGCTACACAGTGACCAAGTCTGAAGAGGTCTGGTGTTTCCAAACTTGTTCCATGTCCATTTCACAATTATTGTGGCCACTTTGCTCCTGGGAATACTCCTACTTTAGAAACTGTTTTACACCCTTGCCTGATCATGTGGTGGGCTGGCGCCCTGCCCGGGGATTTGTTCCTGCCTTGCACCCTGTGCTAGCTGGGATTGGCTCCAGCAGACCCCTGTGACCCTGTGTTAGGATACAGTGGATTGGAAAGTGACTGACTGACTGACCCTTGCCTGATCTATGATATGTCTCACTACAATTTGAACATGGAGGTCTACAGAGTGTTCCTTGGACTTCATGGCTTGGTTTTTGTCCTGGCATGTGGTGTGAATTGTAGGACCTTATATACACAGATACACATGTACCTGTCCAATCAATTCATTTTACAACAAGTGGTCCAATCAAGTTCAAGAAGGATAAATAAAGCCAACAGGATGCCCCAACCACAATTTGGAGTGCCTTAGGTAAGGGTCTGAATACATACCTAAATGACATATTTCAGTTTTTGAATTTTAATAAATTTGCAAACCTTTCTGAAAACATGTTTTTACATTGTCATTTAGGGTTAGTGAGTACACACTGATGGGCAAAAATGGCCAATGTATCCATTTAAAATTAAATCTACCACACAAAGTGTACAGAAAGTGAAGGGGTCTAAATAGTTTCTGAATCCACTGTGCCATCGATTAAACCTGACAGCAGCTGCATTTTTCATTATTTTCATTTACCATAATTACAAATGAAGAAAACCATATCCACCTTTGCCAGAAACACGATACTCACTACCTGAAACTGAAAAAAATTAAAAACTTGAAAATGCTGCACAAGTTACAAATAAAGTCAAGCATATTTAACCTCAAAATCATTTAATAACTTATAATTCAATTAATTCATGGGTTGTTTTCATCAGAAAGAGTAAATTAGCTTATTTGTTCACTGCTTTTTGTATCAAATACAAAATACCATATTATTAATATTTAGTAAAATTAGAACTTTTTATTATGCCTGTATTTGATATGTCACATTTTTCCTGACTTAGCACAGTTAATCATGAGGATGAGATAGGAAGTCAATGAAAAAAGTAATGTGTCACAAGTACAAGATAAAGCACAATTGTGGTAGAAATGATCGTTAAGCAAAGACAGACAGAAGGAAGTTTAACTCGTATACCAAAATCTTTACTGCACTGCATTGTAATAAAGAGAGTTCACCATAGTGCAAGCACTTAAACTAGGAACTGCATCGTTTATATTACATTTCTTATCATCTATGTAAAATATTCTACTTTTTCTAGCTCTTCCCACCATTCCCTAATGTCCATCAACTGGCCATTATTACGTCATACCCTGTGCAGGTGTCCAAAACTATTTACTGATTACTTCTCACCATTAGGGTTGAGATAAGGAGGACCCACACATAAGATAAAGTTTTCTTAAGTGTTCTTATATTACCCACTGTCCCTGACTTATCATCACCTCAGGGTAGTGTTGGAACCAGCAGGCAAACAAGCTTTTAATAATTAACTCTTATATAACCGTAGAGAAAAGCCAAGCAACTTGACACCTTTTATTGGCTAACTAAAAAGATTACAATATGCAAGCTTTCGAGGCAACTCGGGCCCCTTCTTCAGGCAAGATGTAATTTTAGTTAGCCAATAAAAGGTGTCATTTTGCTTGGCTTTTCTCTACATTCATAATGGCTAACACGGTACAACACCCTAGTACTACTCTTATATAACCTAAAGCTAACTAATACAACACATATTGCTTTAACTTGATTGAGAATGCATTGATCCATAAGTTTAAATTCTCTATACAATCAGCTCATCCAATACTAATACATTATAATCATCAATACCACAAAATTAACCAATATCACAAATATTGGTTGTGTTAATAAAAGGAGTCTTACTCAAGGTAAATATGAATAATATGATGGATGATAAAGTGGACAGGATATTGTTAGAAAATGAAGATTGTGTGAAAAGACAGCCAATTCTAAAAAACCAAATACAACATACTGTAAGTAGAGCCTGGGTTTCTCCTTAACTGTTTTGTTCAACTTGGCCTCCCCCTGTGAGGACCGTTCTCATTTATTCTATTGCTCTGCTTGTGTTTCACAAAGTCCAACAAGTTAAAAAAAAAATACAAGCTTGTGTCATTTTTTTCCTATGTCAGCTGTAAAAGTAAAGGGTTTGGAAGGTCCAGGATGTCTGCTTGAGTGATTCATGGGTTGCCTGCAATTAACTCTTGTTATAAAATAAACATACATGTGTGGAACATTACCTTTTTGTATGTGCAAATTTTTTCAAAGAAGACGGATACTTTGTTAGATAACTGGATGGGTTATCTTTTGGCCTGATGCTAATAAACATTTTGGGGTCAGTAGACTGTTTATTATGAAGTACCGGTAAACCTGAACTGATTCTGCTATTTATTGTGATTCACTTTTTAGTTAGGATAATTTACAGGTTTTAACGAAAGCTAAAACAAATCCTTTTTCCCTTCAAGCTTTTTCACACGGATACTTTTTGCGTTATTATAATGTCAGTCTTGTAATATTAGTTACCTGATACAATAGTAAATTGTTTTAAATGTAATGGGTATATTAAATTCATCAGCATGGAAATTACCACTGGTGTTTTGTGTTATCCTTTGTCTATTGAAATCTAAATTTCAGAATTTCACAATCCTTGCCTTTGGTTTAGATTGATCTGTTAGCAATAGGATGCCACACATTTTAGTCAGGATGTTTAGCTCCTTTTTTCCATTGTTTTGTATCTAAGCTTGAAAATGTCCATAACTGAACTCCATTGTCATATAACTAGCTACACTTCATAACTGTTACTTCCTGCAGTGGGAATGTTATTAGGCCAATATCATACCACATTACATATCAAAGAAATATGACCCCTTGCTAACTTTGAGTATTTTGTAATAAACAAGCAATCAATTGAATATATAAAAAAAACTGTTAACATCCATATGCCCAATAGTATGCTACATACCAAATCAACTACCAGCAAGTGTCAAACAAATAGGCACAAACACAACTTGATGTGAACAAGAAACAACACATCAGGACTTAAACAGTTCACTTAGGGGTCCACTTATTCAGTCCGGTAGTCAGACACCATTTCGTAAGCTGGTAGTCTGTTTTTGTCCAGGATCGTTCAGAGACTAACTGCCAATACTGCACAGACATTCAGCTTTGCATGTGTCTTTTCTATTAAAGCTTTGAGATTTTATAGCATTTTTATGTAACTAATATTCTAACTGGTTTGTTATTTCTACGCAGGAGAGGAAAGCTCCGAGACTCACGCTGAGACTCCCGGCAGCCAGGCCAGTGAAGCACCCTCCCAGTGTCAGTCCTGCACCAGCACAGCCCTCAAGGTGCTTGGCAGTGTTTTGGTGGTGCTCTCGGTGTCTTCATCATGGGTAGGCACCACCCAGGTAGTCAAGCTGACCTTCCAGTCTTTCTCCTGCCCCTTCTTCATCGCCTGGTTCAGCACCAACTGGAATATTCTGTTCTTTCCAGTTTACTATTCGGGTCACTTTCTCACGGCTGACCAGAAGCAGACACCAATCCAGAAGTTTAGGTGCGTATGTGCTTGGTCATTTCCATTTGCTCAGAGCTAGCAGTAGAAGAGTTTCAGAAGTTGGGATAAACACATAGCAGAAGGATTAGCTCTCCAAGGCAGGTCTTCACAACTGCGAAGAAACACAGTTAACTTGTCATTCTAATTTGACTCAAAGACCTTCCTTTACAGGGGTCCCGAGAATTTTGATAGAACCATGAGACAACATTGTTTTCTGATACATCATTGGTGTCATCTCTGTCTTAAATCTCTATTATCCATTCAGATAATTAAGATTTAACCAGTCTGATTACAAGAGACACAGAGGCTAGAGTGGGTAGATATTTACCACCTGGCAAATACAGGTATGTTTACACAAAAATCTGTATTTCAATCAAATGTGACATTTTCAGAAAGAGGCATTTTACACACACACTGTAACCTTCTCCCTGTGAACTCTGGCAGAGGCTGATGGCTTCACATGTGCACTGTTGTCTCTGGAACTTTAAGAGTAAAGCTTGTGTTGTCAGGTACATCACATGCTACAGAAGTATCTATGATGATGATAAACCTTCCACCAGTTGTTATGCTTTACATATACAAGAAACAATTCAATGGCCACTCAATAACAAATGAGAGTTAAAGTTAAAAATCAAAAGACCGTATGTAAATGGAACCATATATTATGGTAAAAAATTTAAGCCATAGTTAAATCGCTTAGTGACCACCATGTAATCCAGGCCATACTCATACTTGATTGTTTAACTGCAATAGAAGCAATGTAGCAGCACGTCACCCACTGTGTTACATTACAACCTGACTCATCCATTGAGGTACCTCATATCTTACATTATTTCATCTGATAAGAGCTTGTACTGTAAACACAACTACTTACAGTTTTTAACTTGTATGCTAAATCAACCAAGTCGATTACGTAACATAGTAACTGATATCAATTGATTAATTTTCTTTTTTAGTGGAATAGTGGTACAATGCTCTAGTCATTGATTTTCCAATGTCTGTGTAGGCTCTACAGCTTCTGGTGTCCACTTAAGATCATTTCCAGTAAAGACATCATTATGATTATGTTACTCTCTGTATGCAGTGTTGTAGACTACTATATCATCATATGTATAATGACCTTCATAATGCTATATAGTAGATTATCACTTTTCCATATCATAAAAAACCCTTACAGCAGATTACCATACTGTCAAATATACAGAAAACAAAATATAATGACATACAGCAGATTAGAGTATCATAACATGTGCAGATTTAGGCAGGGGTCGGAGTCCAGTGGTCTTGGGTTACAGCATTTCTACACATACATTACATATGAGCACATAAAACTCTGAAATATTTCTTTTCAAATTAATTTCAATTAGTTGTCAAGTACCGACTTCCATTTATGGTTATAACTGGTTATGATATGAATGAAGTAGCTAGCGCCCATCACTAGCAGTGAGAAATAGAACTGCATACTACAGACTTTTGTCACCATTTTCAGTCATTTTGTGCAGTCGTGTGATGTATCACCGAATGTAACCATCATCCATGCAGTAAGCTCACTCACAGGTAAGCTGCTTTAGTGGAAGATGGCCGTTAGCTGAGAAAAGGTAGAAACCGCTGCTTGTAATTCCCAGTGTCCTGGGCAGGTGTCCCAACCATGTCGTCTCTGCAGTAGAGCTGGTTTTGGGGGTGGGAGAGGCGGATGACATGCTTAGTGATTCTTCACAAAGCCAGTATGTCTATGTTAAGGAGTCATTTGTTAGGTAATGGTGGTTTTTCATGCCATCATTGTGCATTTTCCAACTCTATGAATCATATTATCAAAAACTGCATGATTTTTGTTTAAGTATAAGGTCAACATATTGCATATACCCATGGTTTATTTTCATTTAAAATATTTGTGCTTTGTGATTTAAAGTACAGTAATATTTCATTGTTGTGTTATTCATAGGTCTGAAACTTTTTTTGAAAAATAAGTAGTAAAGCCTGTAAGAAAATAAACAAACAACAGATTATAAAGGGTTTTGGGCACCAGAATGTGATGCCTGTATAATTGAAGTTAATGTAAAAAGATTTGACAGAAATATTAGTGACATCCTTTCAGACATGAATCCATTGCAAAACTGAAGAAAATGGTGGTGGAGGAGGCTGTATGGCCAGGTTGGCAAAAGGGGGGGGGTTCTGGTAACCGGAAACCAGACGTGACATCAGACATCTTTATGGTCATTGATCTTCTGGTTTGCAGGCAAAAGGGAAAAAAAAGCATTAGGTGATGGCACCAACCCTCGAATCGGGGTGGAATTACCATTCGACAAGCCCTGAAGTTGTCTCCCAAGCATACATGTGTGACAAACATTTTTGTCAATATTTCTGTTAACATACATTCTCATTTCTTCATTTTTGGTTACTTATAGTTTTCCATTATTTTGATAATGTGCTTTTTTGTACTTGTTTTATACTGGCAGTGCCATTTTGTGTGATTGCTTTCATGGGTGCCACCGTATAGGAGCTTTAGGTTGCTAGGATGCTGAGTGCTGCTTGGCATATTAAAGATGACTTCACCACAGTC
Source organism: Erpetoichthys calabaricus (assembly GCF_900747795.2). Lineage (NCBI taxonomy): Eukaryota > Metazoa > Chordata > Cladistia > Polypteriformes > Polypteridae > Erpetoichthys > Erpetoichthys calabaricus. The sequence goes on along the minus strand of NC_041409.2, from coordinate 69,659,531 downwards.
ACTTTATCAAAGATAGCTGAGCATATTAAGCAGTGCTATGGTTATGTATAGCTGTTGCTTTCTTTTACAATTTTCTTTTCTCATTTTTACCTTCTTTTGGTCCCTTAACAGGTTTTGGTATACAGAAAATATGATGCTGTAACTATTTTTTACTTTAGGTTTCTTTTGACAAAGTTAGCATTTATTCAGGTTTTTTTTTGTAATTTCCACACAGCTGTTTTGTTTTGTCCATTTTGTGGACTTTTCTTTACAGTGGCCATCTGGTCACTATGTTAAGACAACTGGAAGCTCATAAAGCATGATGTCATCTTCGTGAGAGTACAAAGATCAGTATTGTGCACTTCTAGGATCTCCAAGATTGTGGATAATTAATTATAGGCTCTTTGTTTTCTCCTGGTTTTTGGCAATGACGTTTGATTACAAGTTTAGTTAGCATCATGGTTTTGACCTTTAACCTGCCATGTCAACTACGTTTCAGCTCCCAGTCCACTTTAGCACATTATTTCTAAATTCCTCTGTTACTTTCTTTCAACAGAAGAAACACCATCTGAACTTTGTGAAAATAAAGGAAAGACTTGGTGAGATACGTTTGTTCATGAAACAAATTCAATTCAGTTTAGTTTTTAGTTACAACATTTGCTTAGAATGAACAATTTCGGGTTGAGTGTTACCCTGGGTACAGTTTATTTATAAAATTACTTGAGAAAAAAGGTAGAAAAACAGTCTAAAACCAAATTACATATAATTTCAAGCTTTGGGCAATATACTTGAAAGGTTTTTCCAACTTTTGGTAAAATACCAGTCAAATCTTCCACAAATCTGTCACTTTGTTATCCTCAAGAAGTCGTTTCAATCTGTAAAACCAATTCCATTTATAGTATTATGATTCATAACTTTGGATAATTCTGATGTGACATCTTTTGCCACAGTTCATGCTATTATAAGTGAAGAATCACATTTTTTCGGTGTAGTAGTATCATATTTCACTCTCTTTGTGTTCACAAATTCAGTATTCTGAGAAGGATAAATGAATAAACCTAAGGGCCTTTCTACAGACAGAAGCGAAGTCTGCCAAATTCAGTCCCACTGACAACTGAGATGCAATCTCGCCCACTAGCAGCACTAAATCTGCTTGCTCACCAGCTTGTGTTTTGCCTTTCCTTGAAACCTGATAACCTGATAAGATCGTTGTCACCCACATCGTTTGAAAACTGCATACCTGTGCATTGGTGCTTATCCTTTTCTTGTTCCAGCCCTTGCCAAAACTCTGACTGGCTCATTTGAAAACAAGTGACTTCAGGGAATTACAGACAAAGTGATACAGCAAAGTCATCAAAAAGTCAGTTTGCTTACAATTTAACATTCATTCTTTGATAATTGGTCTCCTCATTGTGAGATTATCTGTTTTTACAAATTCATGACTAAAGAGAATTAAAGTAGATTAGATAGATAGATAGATAGATAGATAGATAGATAGATAGATAGATAGATAGATAGATAGATAGATAGATAGATAGATAGATAGATAGATAGATAGATAGATAGATAGATAGATAGATACTTTATCAATCCCCAAGGGGAAATTCACATACTCCAGCAGCAGCATACTGATAAAATAAAAAAAAAACAATATTAAATTAAAGGGTAATAAAAATGCAGGTATAACAGACAGTAACTTTATATAATGTTAACGTTTACCCCCCCGGATGGAACTGAAGAGTCGCATAGTGTGGGGGAGGAACGATCTCCTTAGTCTGTCAGTGGAGCAGGACAGTGACAGCAGTCTGTCACTGAAGCTGCTCCTCTGTCTGGAGATGACACTGTTTAGTGGATGCAGTGGATTCTCCATAATTGATAGGAGCCTGTTCAGTGCCCGTCGCTCTGCCATGGATGTCAAACTGTCCAGCTCCATGCCTACAATAGAGCCTGCCTTCCTCACCAGTTTGTCCAGGCGTGAGGTGTCCCTCTTCTTTATGCTGCCTCCCCAGCACACCACCGCGTAGAAGAAGGCGCTCGCCACAACTGTCTGATAGAACATCTGCAGAATCTTATTGCAGATGTTGAAGGACGCCAGCCTTCTAAGAAAGTATAGTAGGCTCTGTCCTTTCTTGCACAGAGCATCAGTATTGGCAGTCCAGTCCAATTTATCATCCAGCTGCACTCCCAGGTGTTTATAGGTCTGCACCCTCTATATCCCTCTAACTCCAAACTACCCCATCTACTGGTAGCTTGTTGAGTACTCTTTAGAAAAATGACAAACATCTTGTGTGTACTGCCACAGAGGAAAAAAGGCAGTAAACAGTTAATAAATAAATGCCAAATAGGAGAGCCAGTAGTTCCCCTGGGTTGCAGCATAGGTAAGCCCACCTGTTTTTTAAACCCCTTGCTTCCCAGTTAAAAAAAACTGGCAGAAAGATCAGGAGGTGGAACACAATCAAATCCAGGAGATTAATGAATCAGGCACAAAAGCTAAAACACAAGAAAAACTCATAGCAGTCAACCAAGCAAGGAAGTCTAAAATTGTAAGTCAATTAGAAACACCAAATAGACTCAAATTAATCTCAAATGTAGAATGATCCACCTTGCTGGTTTATAAAGCAATGACGTCATATGAAGGGAGAGCAAACCATGTTCTGACAGTTTGACCTTAAAAATGGCATTGTGGTAACACAAAGCATTTTAATAACAAAATATAGTTAATTACAGATGTTACCTAAAACCTGAACATATATCCAGAAATGATCTCTGATACAAAAAAACTCAAAGGAACAAAGTAAATTCCCAGAAAAGAAATGTATTAAACAAATAATACACTTTTTAAAGTTGTATACTTTGTAACATTCTTGGATGAAAATATATTCAAAAGAAATTCAGCTCACCCATAAATAAAAAACTAAAAGAAAGCTTGTGCTGTGAATCATATACTGTATGTAGAAGTTTGTGTCAACTTGTCTGTCACACTGTAAAACAGTACAGAAATTTGGATGAGAACAGGCCACTGTCTGCCACACTACCTGATTACTTATTCCATCACTCTACATTTCATGTGTGCAGAAAAACTTCCAAATGTTTCTACACAATATACCACTAACAAGTTTCCAATTGTGTCCCCATGCTCTAGTTGAACTCATTTTAAAATAAGAGTCTTGATCCACTGCACTAATTCCTTTCACAATTTGAAACACTTCAGTCATGTCTCCTCCTAATCTACGTTCAGCTCCGTTAATCTTCCCTCATAGCCCTTCAGTTGCTCTTCTGTGGAGTTGTTCTGTCACTGCCATGTCTTTTTTTATAGTCCAGAGACCAAAACTGCACTCAAGGTGAGGCCTCACCATAGTGTTGCTATGTGTCTTGAGCATAACCTCCGTTGACTTGTACTCCACACATCATGCTGTATAAACTAACATTCTGTTAGCCTTCTTCTGAGCACTGTCTGGAGGTTTACAGTGCTAAGTCCACTATGACTCCGAAGTCATTCTCATAAGCAGTATTTCAAGGTACTCAAATCAAACACTTTCACTACCTATGTATAACATCTTACATTAAGTTAAATTTCAAATTTCCGTATATTTGCAGAATGTCATTCACTATAATGCTTTTGACGACATCTTTGGCCTTCCTTGTGATCTTCAGAAGCAAGTTGCCTCACCATGACACTCAAAGTATTCAAGCAGTTGGATCAGAGATCCACATGTCATTAGACAACAAGTCTCTTTTCTTCAGCACACCATGTTTCAAGTTTGTTCATTTCCGCTGAGTAAATTTACTTTATTTTGCCACCATGAAAATGAAGTGGTTATTGTGAGTTCAAGAAGAATATGTGAAGAACTGGCCTCTCTCCTATCTAAGTTATGCCATTCAGCCTATCAGCACCTTCCTACCCTACTAATGGTCTGAGCCAGATGCAGACAGATGTCATGGAAGCAAATTACACAAAATAAACTGATTTTATTAATAAAAATCATATTCTAATTGACATTCTGTCCCATGGAAATATGACACTGAAGCACAACTGAGTTGTGTCTAGATGTCTGGTAAAATATTATTAACCTTTTGTTATATCACTCTTTTAATCTTGCATTTTCAACCATCTCATTTGTTTTCCCAGCTAAGACTGGAAGGTAAATGTCAAACTGCTGACTCACATTGACTCCCTCCCAAAGACATCAAACAAACATCACCACCATCTTCCAAGTTGACATTGACCACAGGTACCAATGATTCACATCATATACATATTTTCTAGCTTGCATTTTCCCTTTTGTTCCTTTTTACTTGTCCTTGTTAGCATGGGCCCACTCATTGTAAATACTCTGGACAGAAAATCATAGGCTACAACATAAATAATAATCCCACAATAACAAAAACAGTAACAATAATATAGTAATAATAATCCTCCAATTGGAGTATCATATGAGACAAAGACACTGCAAAATATATTTAAACATTTAACACGGCAACAGAACTGCAACTTGAAGTTTTGATTGCATTGCTAAAGGTGGATTTAATTTAATATATAAACATCTATCACATGATTATACATTAAAACTTATGTTAAAACTCAGCAAATATCATCCTCCAATGTTTGTAACCATCTATGACTTGATTGATTACACTTTTCACATTCACTCCTGGTACACTAAAAAGTTCTCCATAGTTGGTCACTTGCTAGAAAAACTCTCCAACATCATGTATCAATTGGGTTGATATTGCCTTTTTTGCATACATTGCTGAAGATATACTAAACAGGAATCATGAAGAAATGTTTAAAGATGATACTGTATTTATACTTTAATTTCATTTAATTTTGTGATTATGTTAGGTTATTTAGTTTATTTAAGGGAATTAACGTAATCTACAGTATATCTTTATGATTTATGGTGCTGCATGATAAAATTTTTCTACTGTTATCATCACCATAAACTACCTGTTAGGCTGGTGAGTTACGTAAAGAGCTAACTTGACCACATTTTGATTTCTCTTTTCATTCATATGGAACAGATTTGATCTTTTTATTGAAAAGTGAAATAAAAAATATGTAGTTCAATTTCAATGTGTTTTCTGAAATGTTGATTCCCAGTTTCTGCGAGAGTCTTTCAGACACTTATTGCGATAACCAAGTGTCCCCTCAATACTCTGAAATTATCAAAGCACTACTTTGCAATCCGTCTACATGTTGTTCCCAGCAGACCTGCTACAAGTTTCTACAGTCACTACCGTTAAAATGAAAGATGTAATCAATCCTGCTTACTGGGAAAGTAACCGAAAAATAGACTTTATAAGAGTACTAGTCTACCTTAGTAGTCCTATGTAACTTTGCACCCTCTTCACACTCTCTAATAGTCTTTTCTTAAGCTTTCCACACCATAATAAAATGTTTCTTGTTACAAGAGCCTGCAGTACATTCACTAGCTGTCCAGGTTAGGGTTCTATTTTCTGACAGTTAACCTAGTGCTAGATGATATCCCGTTCTCTTTCCATCACTCTTTTCCTTCCCCATCTCTCCCTGTCTTTCTCAGTTTTTCTACCACTGTGTTATGTTTCTCTGGGGATGCCCAGTTGCCTCCTGGGTCCTCAGATTTACTGTCATAGCTTCCCTTGGCCTTTTATACGTACTTGAAATGGGACACCAAACCTATTGCTGAAGGGCAGGTCTTCCAGTGTACATGGGAGAAAGTACTATTCTGGGTTGGTTATTAAGAAGAGTATCCATTCTAAATTCGTCCCCGTACCCAACGAGATTAGGCTCTATCTATAGTGCCGTGCAGACACTTTCCGGATTTCATTTGACATGGATGATTTTCCTGTGTAGAGGCTTAGGCATTAAAATGAACCGGTTTATATGCCCTGGTGGCCCTGTTATGGAATAAACAGGTTTGAACAACAAAAGGATAGATGTATTTTACCAATTCTGTTAAATAATATTTTACTCTTCAGTAAATCAAATTGTCCCTTTTAAATAAATATTTGATGTTTCAGTGATGCAATTTGAATATTAGGTTTATACAAGTCTTGGATTAATATCATTTGTAGGGAAAGAACCTCTCCATTCCACTCCTAGTGTGTCTGTGGGCATGCCATTGCACACTCGACGAGCTCTTAGTTTCTGTGCCGCTTCATATTTAATAAGATTAAAGTATGCCTCTTGCCTGAATGCAGAGTCAGTGATACTTCATTTTCTTTTTCTGTTCATAGCTTGCTTCCTTTATCTACTCTCTTTTTGATTTTATACTGTATATCTGCCATGCATTTTTTTAATATTTTATGTTAACATGACTTGTGTTTTAAAGCTCTTTGTAATAGTACTCACCATGAAAGGGGTTATATACCATACCAGTAAAAATAGCAACTATGATCCTCAATTTGGTAATGAGATATTGGTAGACATGTCTTAAATTGTTTTCTAACCAATAGTGGACTAGATACAATATATCCCTTTCAGAATATCACCCTGTTTTAAGTCGAAAGGAGGGCATGAACTGGATGAGAATAAAACTGTCAGTGTTGATGGTGTAGAATCTCTACAAGTTAGGATTTTGTACAGTTCTTTAAAAGAAGAAATTTAAGGACACCCACTTGAACCAAAATTTTTATTTGACAGAGTGGGCTGGGAGTTGTCAGTGCAGTGTCCTCAGTCAAAGTCAATCACTTTTTTCCAAGGACAATATTTGTACCACAGAGAAAATTCTCAAATAGATATACAGGTTATTAAATATTCATACATCCTAACAGGTAAGTTACTTATTACCCACCACACAGGACATACCACTGAAGTTTTCAGATGCAATTTGTTTTTATTACTGTATAATTCCATGCTTTAAAGTTAACTTTAAGAGTTCAGGTTAAAAAAATATCATAAAGCGTCAAATATTCTTCAGTGGGGATCAGAAAGTCTGCATGTTGCAGCTGGCTGATAAATGTTGAGCTCTTTAGTATGAACATTATCATTAATCAAGAAGCAAGATAGACATGAGAGCTAAAGTATGGCACTGGTGCATCATGTCAACAAATGATAAGCCCATCAAGACAGCTTTGCTAGTACAAAAAATATACTGTATATGGTCACTGGAATACTAGAAGAAGTCAAATGAAGTCATAGGCAAGGGTTTTGTCATGTGTTACCAGAAATGTTATCATTATTCACTGCTCTACCATTGCCATTTAAGGACATCTTATAAAGTTCTCCACTCATCAGTTGTGCACGATACATTTTGTCTGCTGTTCAAGGAAGAGGTTGATTGTTTGTTTTATACTAAATTAGTGTGAACCCGACAACAGTTTCTTTGCACAACAAATCTCTTCAGTATAAAAATGACCGCAATCAAGATTTGGGCCAAAAATGTCAAAATATGGCCAGAGAAGGCAAGTGAAAATGCGGTGCAGAAAAGTATTTGATATTGGTTATGCCTGTTGGGAAATCATTTAATAGAATGTCAGTACAAATGAACTTACAACACAACTGAAAAGATAAATGGAAAGCAAAAACAACCATCGCCAACTTAAAAGTATGTTTGATTGATACATAGCGTGTTTGGCTTGTAGCAGTGGCTTGATAAAGTTGTTTGTGCTGTTATCTGTCGTTTATTCACTCTCAGACATATTTTTTGCAAATCAAAAATAACGTGAGCCTTATGTGTATTGTAATCACATTTTGGCCCCCCTGTGAAAATTCTGTGCCCCCCTGACACCCACCTTGCTCTGTAGTCTAGTTATTTATGTATTGTAATTTTCAAAGCCACCAATAGATGGAGTGTGGATATCAAAAGAGTCCTGTTTGTATTGTATTCCTCATCTAGTACTTAACTTAATAATATTATTGCAGTTCAGATTCTAATACTTTATTGCACTTTTTCTGATAATACCTGTATGGTTTCAAATGTAGTATCTTGAACTCTGTGCTTCGAAATTACACCTCTTAACATTTTAAATTATAGTACAGATTATATTGGAAAAGAATTTTACACATCTTCCACAACTTCATGACCATTCAGTTCTCATCTTTGCTGCTTAGAATGCAAAGTTTGGTTTGATTTAACTGTATTTCAAATAGTATGAGTGATATTCCATAGTTTTTCCAAATTCTGCTTCTGTCTGCAGAGAGTGCAGTCGCATATTTGGAGAAGATGGCCTCACCTTAAAGCTCTTTTTGAAACGGACGGCTCCATTTTCCATCCTGTGGACTCTCACCAATTACCTGTATCTACTGGCCTTACGAAAGCTCACAGCAACTGATGTCTCAGCGCTATACTGCTGCCACAAAGCTTTTGTCTTCCTTCTGTCCTGGATTGTCCTCAAGGACCGCTTCATGGGTGTCAGGGTGAGTGGGCCACATTAGCTTCTTAATGCTGGGCAGGTGCGCTGCTGTGAAGGTTGCACTCAGGGAATGGAGCCCCAGTGTTGCATGAAGAAACCTCTGAAGAAAGGCTGAATAATTAACCAAGAGGCATTTACATCAGGTATTTACTCTTCTTGCAAGGACACAGCCTGTTTAAAATGTAATTATGAAGTGTGTCATAACTCTAAAAATGAAATACAGCTGGGAAATCGAACCGTGTCTTCTTGGTCACATGCCTTCTTCTACCAGCTTCCTTGGGGGCTTTATTTCCTCAGCTTACCTGCTTTGAGTTTTCCCTGATTCATTATATCTGTGTCTCACGTCACATTGATGCTGTGCTTTGTTTTGCTAATCTGTTTGTTTTGCTTTGTTAGTCTTCTACCTTATTTTTGCGGCTGTATTCTGTTTTTCTTCCTAGTGCTCAAAATCTTCTGGCATCTAATTTAATTAAACTGTCCCCAGTTTGCTGGGTTCTGTCTTTTTTGTTTACCACATCTCTATTTCTCTAAGATTCACGAGGTTTTGTTGTCCACCTCCACTGTGTATGTTCAATTTTCCTTTACTTTGTGGTCCTCCTTGCTTATCCCATTTTCCCTGTTTTTACCCCATCACTGCATGCCCTAAACAGTCTATTTTCTATAGTAGGCCCCCTTTGTATCTGTCCAGGTTGGCTTGTGTGCGAGTTTTCTGGTTTTGTTTGCCTATTCTCAATGTACAGTTTTTTATTTAATTTTCTTGGAACGTGATCTGCCTGCTTGTCCAGTTTTGTTTGTTTTCACCTTCTGGTTTCCTTTTTGAGGGGTATAGTGCCCATTTATCTTCTCACTGTGGTTCTGTTTGTGTTTTGACAATGTTACTCTGTTCTGACCTCCTTGCACAGCATGCCAGCTGCTGCTTCATCATCAGTGCCGCCTTACTACTTACTGTATGTCTGTTCTATGTTCTATAGGTGTCTTTTTATATGCTCCTGTTCCGTATTTGTCTCCTTAGTCCTCACTTTGTCTTCAGTTTTCAGTATCGATTTTAATGGACTTGAGAATGAATGCACAAAGCATTTAAAGTGATTCTAGAAAGTGAGAAGGAGAATTATGATAGGAGTGTTTTCTGCAGTACCCTAAGAGCGATTTCTATTTTGCAGATAGTAGCTGCCATCATGGCCATCACTGGCATTGTGATGATGGCTTATGCTGATGGCTTCCACGGTGACTCCATCATAGGCGTGGCTTTGGCAGTTGGTTCTGCATCCACATCAGCACTCTATAAGGTCAGCCTTTTTATCTCTTACAGTTTAACAGGCCACATTGTATCAGTGTGGCAGTCACAAACCTGAGACTGCTATGTTTTATGTAACTTTAGATGAGGCTTTCCATAAAAGGTGTAGGATAGGAACAGACCAGATTTGCGTGTAAATACTTAGGCTGTAATGGAGGCACAACTACTGTGTTTTGAGCTGCATTTAAAAGAAATGAAATGCACTCAAGCCTGCATATGTCCACATTAAAGTTCAACAGTACTCATGTCCAAATGTAGTTCATTGTTTTTAATAAAAAGCATAAAAATGTATTTCTATATTTGAATCTTTAAAGCAAACTTGACATGGAGATCATACAGTTTAATATAATACAAATGACTGGAATATTTAATAGAATAAAATAAATGTGTACTCTATATGTTTTATTTTATCTAGTTCTAGTTCTACTGTCAAGATAAACACTTGTGCATATTAATGGAACATGTCACCTTATGTATTTCCCCATTAACAGTATTAATGAGCAAAAGAGAGGAGTTTCCTTTTGCATATAGTCTTGTAAAACTGATCCAAAAATTAGTTTCACATGCAGTTTCTCAATTGTGGGAAACACTACTGACTAAAAAGAATCTTCTGTGGTGTAAAACCATGAATGTTGTCCTCTAAATCCCAGTCGACACAAGTATGTTTTTACTCAGCTGTTTAACATAGGTAATCAACAGCGCACCAGTAAAGTCAATTTTATTATATGAGTCTCATTGACATCACCACAGGTGAGTGCAATGTGTTTTACAAACATGTCACACTATGAATATTTTCCACATAAAATGCAAGTTACCGTACTCTTCTCAACATGAAAACACACTACACAGGAACTTGCCCATTGTCATCACCTAGTAACTGTTTCTTGTTTCTGGATGATGCTCAAGATAACTTCACTCCAAGGGCCATGGAGGAAGCACCATATCTGTCTACAAAGCATCTTTAAGATTGCAGTCACTGAGACTGTTAAGCAGGCATCTTACTACCACAGACTTAACAGAGCAATAAAATGTCTATACGTCACAGGAAATGGGCCTGGCAATTTTTTTTTCCTTACTAGAGAAGTTCTCTTAAACACTAAACAACAAGTAGATGTATGCGGAATTAGCTCATCTAAACACTTCCAGAGAACTTTCTTCCTATGTTAATAGCACAAACTTTTCTGGTCACAAAACACCATTTATTTTTGCAAATTTAACAGAGATCATTTGCACATAACCAATAATAAACAGTTGTTGCACACAGTGGAATTTCCATTTATTTATTGATAAAATGTGCTTGTCTACAATCATTAAAATAGTTTGTACTAATTTTTCCAGGGTAAAACAAGATATCATGACACTGTTGTTAGTTTATTCTCTGAAGATACAGTATCTTTACACTAGGTTTTCTCTAGAACGCTTAGCTGTCTGGCCTGCTAAATAGGCATCGCGGTAATGCAGTCTTCTCTAGAGGTGGTAATGGTTAATTACCTATAAAGATAAAACTCTGTAGCACATTGTTATATATTCATTTAATTACAATGTATTCATTTTCACCAAAAGATATTGGATCAATAAGGGCCATTTCCACATTGCATTGCTCATGGGACTATGTACAATGTGTAAAGCCAATACCTCGTTTTACTCTTGATTTTACCACAGTGTTACAATGAAGCAAGTGATTGTGCCATTTCCTATGTCTAGAACCATATGTATGCAATTAACCTTTATTTTGGAAATTTTAGTTGCTGTACATTAGGAAAAAGTAGTAGACAGGACACATCGTACTTACACAATGCTGAGTAATAGTAAATAAAAAACTGAATTTACATTTTTCATTTAATTACAGAAATTTTCAAAATATACAATTAGTCAGTCTGCATACATTTAAAATGTGAGCATTATATTTTTGTCCTGTGAAGACATAAAACAGAAACCTTGAGGAGAACGCTCTACAAGTGTCTCTTAGTGAGTCTCTTCTGCAGAGCATACTGCCCCTTCAGTTCTTCTGCCACTACAGTTTTGCTATTGCAGAAAAGACTGATTTAAAAGACATAAGATTGTGTCCATCAGAGTAGGGATCAGGACAGTGACACTTACTGGAGTGCCATGAAAATGCAGATTGTCTACTAATTGGCTAGGCAGGTTGTGAAAGTCAAAGTGAACTTTATTGTGTTTCATTGGATTAACAGGCAACCTCTAAGGACTGTAGGAAATACAATTTTATTATAGCAATATTTACTGCTGGCTTTAACTAATTGGCCAAAGGGATGCAAATAGCTCAAACCTTAACGGTTTTAACATTTAAGCTTGTATAAATATAATTAATAAAGGAAAGTACTTTACAAAGCAATGGGAGATGTGCACTTCTGGCAGAGGACACAAACTGAGCTGAGAAAGATGACAGTCTTACTTCATTATGTAAAAGGCGCTATATAGCGCCTGACCCGGCACAGACTCAGGCAGAGGCACGTACTGAAATAAATACTTTTTTATTTCTCTTCAGCCATGGGGCACGCCTTCCCCGTGTCCCACAGGCCCAACACAGTCCCAAATACACTCCCAATTAGCACAACAAACCACACTTCTTCTCTCCCACCACTCCACCACAAGCTTCGTCCTCCTTCCTCCCAGCTCTGGCTCTCTGAGTGGTGGTGGCTGGCCCTTTTTATATCCCACCCGGAAGCGGTCCAGGTGCTTGGCCACCTGGTCCTAATTGCCCTTCCGGGTGGGGCTGAAGGTATGACCAGCCAGGCTGCTGACTCCATGCAGCTCCCCCTGGCGGCCATCCGAGCCCCCAACCAGGCTGTGGAGGACTCCATCTCCCATGGAGCCATGCGCCGGGTTGGGGAATCATTGGCTGCCAGGGAGGCTGCCACCAAGCGTCCCGGGGGAGGTATTGAACAGTCCATGGCTGCTCCCCTGGGATAGATGTAGCAGAGGCGTCCCTGCCAGGCATTGGACCCGGCTGTCCTTTACAGTTAGTAAACATTTGAGTTGATTGTAGCACCCCAGTTAGCCTGGGACTACTTGCCTAATACTTCCTCATGTACAGTACCTATTCCTGCATTTGAAAGGACCTAATAATGTAAAAGTTTACATTCTTCAAAATATCAGTATAAATTGGCATTACATTTAAAGGAATACTTCACCCAAAAATATTTTATATGTTACTTTACCTAGTGTATTTTGTACATATACAACATATACAAAAATATTTTTTGGTGGAGTATTCCTTTAAGGTGTGTGTTAGTGCTGGGTGGTATGACCAAAATTCTATATAACGGTATTTTTCAAAATTATACCAGTTTCACGGTACTGGATGGTATTTTTTTCCCATGCATGAGTGGATGTTAACCACATTTTCCACTGCAATTACTGGCTAAGAATAATCTATTCCACTGTCATGAGAATTGTACATTGTAAAAAAAAACATTTTAATGTGCACTCAAGTATTAATACAGGTTTGTATGACCCCATAAAGTGATAGTTTTCAAGGGGGTGGCACTAATGACAGATGCAGTCAAAATATAGAGCCTTTTTATTGAACAAATTTTGCAAACAATTTAAACTATAATTTTGACAACATATTTTCAACCATCCAAAGATGGATTTAGACTTAGCAAAATATCCAGAGGTGCTTGTCAAAAGTTGTATTGCACTGAACATGTCTTAGAAAGGAATAAATAGTAAACATTCTTTGTAAACCAACTACACTTTGTTAATGTTAACAATCTCTGTCCACTGACACGTTAAAGTGACTTTTTAAACAACTTTACCATCATTAAACTGCATAATATTTAAACTAATGAATAATAAAAAAGCACACTTACTTTTACAACGTGGGCATGGATTTTTACACGCCGAGACTCGTCTTTAGTGAATTTCCCCTTGGGATTAATAAAGTATCTATCTATCTATCTAATAACAATAAAATAAATAATAGTGCAACTTCCAGTAATAATACTATTACTTCCAAGACTTCAAGCCCAGCTGCATTACACAGTATTCACAAAATTAAAATATAATAAAACAAGTGCAACTTGGTGATGACATCTTTACCAACTGAACCATCATTATGGCAAACTGCATTAATATGGACCTTGCTTCAATCTAAGCTATATACATAAATAATAAAACTGCAACTTGCATTTATAATGCTATTTGTGGTATAGCCCTATGGAAACGTATTAGGGCCACAGTGAAAAAAAAAAATTACGGACACAGGGAAGAAAAAAAAAACTATATGTTGAGAATAAAGTCAACATTTCTACTTTATTTTCACTGTTTATGTCGAAATTGAAGTCGACATTTTAACGTTATACTCATAGTTTATTTTGTCATTAACGTAGAATGTCGTAAACTAAACTTCATCCTAAAATCAATGTTTAATTTACTAGATTTTCTCAAACCCCATCATAAGTTAATGTAGCACATTAAATGCTTTGTGTTAAGTGTTCCCTGACCCAGTTGTTAATTGCTACGCGCTTCTTAAACTGACTTCCTCTGCACTAAGAGGAGGCGCAGGCAGCGATCACCGCACAGAATACATTCACTTCATGATATTCCTGCTCTCTGAAAATGTAGAATGCTAAGATAAATCTTCATGATGAAATGCATTAAAGCAGGTATTACACAAGCACAGTAGTGAGGCGGTAGTGCTGCTCCCTCGCAGTAAGGGGTCCCCAGGTGTACGTTCAGTGTAGAGAATTTTGTGGCAGGTGTGACGAGGCTCCAAAAAACTGGATGTATGAATGGATATTGCACAGGTTTAACTAAAGTATTGTGTAAATGTTGGGTTCGTGATCTGGTGGTCGAATACACAAACACAGAATTCAATGGATTTTCTTCTGAGCGGGCTTTCTTTATTGCGTGCTGTCTCTGTCTGACATACCAAACCCCCAGTTCCTATCCTTCCTTTTTCTTTCTCCACATAACCAATCATCACACGATAAATGTCTTTGTGAAATTAAAACTAGTTATAAACTTAGACCATGGAGTGTTCAGAACTTTAAAAAAAATTTCGTTATACATGTTTAATTATGCCATCCATTCAGGGTTGCACCCATCCCAGCAAGCATTGTGTGTGAGGCAGGAGCAAATCCTGAACAAGGTGCCAGCACATCGCAGGGTGAATACAAGCAATACATATACTAGCAGGGTCAATATAGCATAAGAAAACCCCACATCCTACATGACTTTGAAAAAAAACTGAAGCACGCGAGTAAACCCACCAGAAACACATGCAAATTCAAGGCAGGGAACACCCGGGACCCCTTTGCTGTGAGGCAGCAGTGCAACCTCCACGCCACTGTGCCCCCACATGATTAATACATGCTTTAATGCATTTCATCATGAAAATGATATCAAGTATTTATCTTAGCATTCTAAATGTTCAGGGAGCAGGAATATCATGAAATTAATGTATTCTGTGTGGTGATCGCTGCCTGTGCCTCCTCTTTGTACAGAGGAAGTCAGTTTAAGAAGCTGTAGCGATTAACATGGCTCGGGGAACACTTAACACAAAGCATTTAATGTGCTACATAACTTATGATGGGGTTTGAGAAAATATAGTAAATTAAATATTCATTTTAAGATGAAGTTTAGTTTACGATGTTCTACTTTAATAACAAATTACGAGAATAAAGTCAACATGTCGACATTAATCTCAACATAAACAGCGAGATTAAAGTGGAAATGCTGAGAATAAAGTCAACATGTCGTCACACTATTACACAGTACCCAGGTACATTACACAGTATTGAAAAAAAAATAAAACAAGTACAACTTGGCTTGCAGTATTATCCAGCAGTATAGAAACAGTATTCACACAATTGAACATAAGGGTCCACATCCGATCTTTTAAAACCAAAGTATCTCCAGACAACAGACACGGCAAACGTCCTTCTGTGTCATCATGTTCAACTTTATCGTCTGCTACAGCTTCAGTTTCAGAATGTTCCCTGTCCATTTTCACTGTTCAATACCTCCACTAATGCATGTATTCCGTTGCATGCCTGTTTAGTGGTGCAGCAGTGAAAAAGGTCCCCCCTTAAACAGTTTCCCGCTGTGCCATGTTCCAAACGTTGTTTAGGCTATTTAAACCAGTGTTGCGGTATAAGAAAAATCCATATCATAACAAAAATAAATAACGTTTTTTTGGTATGAACTGGTATACCGCCCAGCACTAGTGTGTATACAGTACATAGTGAAACATGACGCCCTCCATGTGATGGGACGTATTCTCATTCAAGTGGAATTTACTGATCAGCTCTCTTAAAAGAGTGTTGGGATGATCAGAGAAATCTCCATCTTTGCTTTGGCCATTTTTAGCCATCATGATAGAACGCGCTCTTTGAGGTATTCCCAGTCACCCTGAAATTCCAATTGGACTGCTTACAGCCATGTGTTGCTTACTTAATGTTTTAGGTTCTCTTTAAGATGTTCTTGGGCAGTGCCAACTTTGGTGAAACTGCTCACTTCTTCTCAACTCTGGGCTTTTTCAATCTGATCTTCATTTCCTGCACCCCAGTCATCCTCTTCTTCACTAAAGTGGAACACTGGAATTCCTTCTCAGCTCTTCCATGGGGTTACTTATGTGGAGTGGCAGGATTATGGCTTGGTGAGTGACACGTTTTACCACACGCTTTTGTCTTCTTCTACCCATAAAGAAACCAATAACGACAAATAAAAAACTCTCCATGAATACTTCAGCCTTCTATTTAAATAGTAAGTTCTACTTAAGATGCCCAAATGATTGTTTATGCTACCTCACAGAGGTGCGTGCCAGATTCCACTCCATACATGTCATTTCATTTCACTTCATCTAGAAACAGGCTATTAGTCCAATCCCAGTTCCACCACAGACTCCCAGTATAAAGCTGAGAAAATAAATTCCTAGATTTTTAAGACAATGCCCTTGTATATCAAATGTCTGTTTTTACCTGTTTACACCTATTTCCCTTGCTAGTTCCTTAAAATAAACTTTGTGATTCCATTTCCGAGAATCCCCAATTAAACAGAATCTTAACCACTGACTCCAACACATTCTAAGCAATTCGCATCTTCCAGTCTATCCCATGCCATTCAATTTAACTCTTTAAACATGTAATGATTCTGCATGTGTTCCTGAATTTCACTCATTTTTGGAATTATTATTATTATGGTTACATTTTTGGTTGTCATTTTGTGTTTTTTTTTCCTTTGGATCTGGAATGTTATGTCTCCAACAACGCACCTTACCTGGTGTCCACAAATACAGACTAGTAGTAAAAACTATCACCATTTCTAGAGGGCAAAGACTTAAAGGCTTAGAATTTTTGTGCATAATTTTGACATTGCGTCTTGGTTTCTGTTTTAGTCTTAGGTTACTTTCAGTTTTGTTTTGATATGGTTTTGACTTTTGCTTTTACTCAGAAAATTTTGGCCTCTCTCATCTCCTGGTCCTTTCCTTAACAAGTAATGCAATTTCTTCTCTTTCATCCATCCATCCATTATCCAACCCGCTATATCTTAACTACATGGTCAAACAAATTAAAATGTATTGTTGCAGTTTGGTCCTCCACAGAGCTCTGACTGCCTAAACCAATTCATAAATGGTTCTTCCAAGTTTCACTTAGAGAACAGATCAGTGTTTTTGGAATGCTGTGATACTTAAAGTTGCAATCACTTACATGCAGTTCTGTGTCTGCTGGACACATCTACAGTAGCATGGCTGGAGGAAGAAGGAATAGCAGAACAGTTTTAGTTTGATAAGGACTTCAGTGTACAAGTAGCAGGCGTATCTTTGTGTATTTGTACAGTAATGTCTCTCTGCCTATCCCCTCACAGCCTTTAACATCCTTGTGAATGTGGGAGTTGTGATCACCTACCCAATCCTTATCTCCATTGGCACTATTCTCAGTGTCCCAGGTAATGCAGGTAAGTCTATCTTCTCAAATTGCTACGAATACTTCTCTTAAGGTACAAAGTCTCATTTTTCTATGAGGAAGCAGAGATTTAAACTAAAACAAAAAAGTTTTAATTCATTTGACTTTTGTTTTTTGACCTAGATGTTCTAATAGAACTTTTAGAATTTAGACATCTTGGTTTAGTGATTGGTAATCTTGTTTTTTATTTGCCTTGAATTTTGTCATTATGAATTTTCCTTTTCTCAGTTTTTTAATACATTTACTTTAATAGTTTTAAATACTGAGAAGGTTTTTGATGAGTCTTCGTTAACACTCTGGTAATAATCCTAACAAAATGGCAATGTGGTGTACTGGTTAAAAGCTTTGGACTTCAAACCCTGAGGTTGTGGGCTCAAATTCTGCTACTGACACTGTGTGACCATAAGCAAGTCACTTGACCTGCCTGTGCTCGAGCTGGAAAACCAAAAGAAATGTAAGCAATTGTATCATAAATGTTGTATGTAAGTTGTCTTGGATAAGGGTGTCAGACAAATAATTAAATGTAAATGACAATCCCTTTAAAAACTGGGGCAAGAATATGCAAGGTAAAGTTAAGTTTTAAAAGAGCACAGTAGCTGTGTTCTTCAAAACACAATTTCACATACTACACAAAATAATACTTTTCTACGTAAGTAATTACATGGAAGATATAATAGAAAATTGGAATAAAATTGCCTAAGAAGGTAAAGTTGAGGGTTGCTATAAACATTTTAATAATAAGTTAAAATACTGAGGGAAGGTTATTTATTACTTATCTTCTACAACATCTGATGGGGTGGTAGACTAGCTGAAGGGAGTCACTGGGCATTTCACATTTCACAACTGGCTTCACTAGAGTGCACCAACACCTGCTGCCAACTTGCTAAGATTATGTACAGTAAAGGCCGAAGACTGCGACTGAAAATCACTGGAAATGTCAAATCTGACATGGTCGTAAGTTAAGGAGGGATACACTTAGCAGGTTATTTTAATACAGGGTTATGTTTGCAAATAAAATCAGCTGAATGAAGCCCATGGAATAACTTGGTATATTAGCAGGGTCTCTGATGATTATGTGTGTCCCTTTAAAGTCCCTTGTCCGAGGCTCTGTCTTTACTTTGGGAAGTGTCAAGTTCCACAGGTTGTAGCAGCTATTTTATAATCTTTGGTCAGGAATGTATTAATTAATAAAGGACTTTGTTTAATAAATTACATATCAATTTCTTACATATAAACTTTGTTTATTGCTGCAAACATTTTGATCCTCATATAAAATTAAACAACTCTTTACTTGAACTTACTGTTGTCTATTGTATAAGTGGCAGTGATTTTTTTAACAGAAAATCTAACAAGTGCAGTTGGGGGGTTCATTTCCGTTTACTAAGTAAGCAAAGCACTAGCATTGTGATCAAAGGAATTAAACCAAATCTCACTGAACAGGAAAATATCAAAACCGCATGTTCTATAGATTGAAATGCTGATAAAACACACCACACAGCATGCACCTATGAACAATGTTCAGCTCAGTTCAATTCAGTTTGATATAGCATTCTTCACGGAGTTCAGATGCAGAGTGTCGTGACAAGTACACATGTAGGTACAAATACAAATTTTATAAACTACTAATTAGTTTGAGTATATAATTAGTGCACATTATTACACAGGTTGGTCTAAAGAAACAGGAAGACAAACTGGTTTGAAACTGATTAACATAAATGGAGTTCAGGATCTCAGAAGTCTTTCCATGGACTGAAAAACAGCTTGGATATTGCATTGCAGCAACTGCTTACTTAACCAGAGAAGCCAGTGACTTTATCAACAAGCAATACCTGATTAAAAATGTAAAGACGACAACCTAAATAAAAATTCTTTCAGTGATTAAAAATCCTTGAAACAACAACAACAACAATTGAAACTAAGCCTTTCCAGAGCTTGCCGATTTACTGTCTCTCAGTTGATTATGTTCCAGCAAGTCACCTTCCTATCTTTTCTGTAATCTCAGCCCCACCTACACACACCAGTAACATTGCTGTGAATATTCCAGCTCATGCGTTTAGGTGTAAATTGTCTGCTTCTTCTAATCATAATACTTTACTGACCAAGGCTCTAGCCCCCCTTGCAACCCTGCGAATGCTATGGTACCTTATCATATATTTCACCTTGCTTCAACTGACAATTTCTCATAACCTAGAATTTCTTACAGTAAAGAATTCATCTTCATTAAATTAATTTTAACTTTTGATTATGATTTATTTCTTTTAGTATGATGGTGACATCCTTACTTTGGTGCGAGCATAACTGTTTTGTGGTAGTTTTACTCGGCTGCATTTCGTTTATACCGTTGATGCCTTGTTGTAGGACACATAATTGTCCCTTCTTCAGCATATGACATCTAATTTGGACAATGAAGTTTTGGGTATAAATAAAAACCAAAGACTGCTTTTTAATTTTTTTTTTTAATTTGAAACTTTCTAATTGTGGTTAAGATTTTTTGACATTTTACTTGTCTTTAAATTGTGTTTCTCATTTTGTCTTTGGTTATTTTGATCTTGGTAATGAAACCTGACAGTTTTTTGTTTTGCCCTTTTGCTCTTTCACCACATGGTTCATTTATTCAATTTGTCCTCTTAAAGACGAGCCTTTTCTCTACATGGGTCACAGTCCTGACCTGTCTTTGGGTTTTAATTCAATTTCTTTTCTATTTATTTAGTTACAGGTAGGTAGAAGCTTAAGGGGTCCTATGAAAGCAGTACTGGGCTTTCATGTGTGCTTATTCTCATCTTCACCTCAGTTATGTCCATCCATCAGTTTGTTTTTGTAGTTCCCAGTATGTTCGCCTCTGTGTGTGATCATAACACACAGCCTGCTAAAATATAATTTTTATGGTTTTATTTCTATAGTAAGCTCTCTCTTTCTCTCTGTACATGTAATGTTTGTGGGATTTCTCCAGCTGCTCTGGTTTTCTCTCACATTCCCGCAGACATGCTTGTTAATTGGCGATACCAACTGTCTCAGCGAGAGTGTGTGCATGAATGGGATGGACTGAAGTGTCATTTGGAATTATTTTTACCTTTCTATTGAGATAGCATTAGCAGAATAAACTGGTTATGAAAAATGATAAATGACTATTTATTTAATCCTTCACTTCCTCTGCCAGTTCCCATCATTCTTGCACCCTTATCCTTTCACTTCTTTGCTGATCTCCTTTCATGGCTCTCCTTCCTCACTGCTTTAATTTCTTTTTTTCTCTCTGTTGTCGTCTTGGTCTTCTCAGCTGTAGATGTCCTCAAGCATGAGGTGATATTTAGTGTGGTTCGCCTGACTGCCACATCCATCATTTGCCTTGGCTTCCTGTTGCTGCTTCTGCCGGAGGAGTGGGACACAGTGACACTACGTTTCCTGGCTGGGTTTGCTGAGAAGAAAGTAGAGGAGCATGGAGAGGAGCTGACAGAATCCAGTGTGCACACACGCAGTCGCAGCCGTGCCAATGGGACTGTGTCAATCCCTCTGGCCTGATCCAGGACTGCTCACTGACCCCCTTTGGTACATTCTGTGGTCCTGAGTCCACAGTTTAGGGGGGACCAACCCAAGGATCCATGGTCATAGATGACAGAGAGTTTAATGGGAGGCTGGCATTGTGTCGCAGAAGCTCTGCTAGGTTTGAGATAAGAGTGCTTCAGTCAGTGGTATAGCTGTCCCCTGTCAAACCAAAGAGCCTGCCTGTAACACAATGCAAGTCAGCGGCCACTCCTTGTATTATGTGTTTGTTGGTTTACTTTATTTTTTTATAGCAGACTGTATTTTTTCCTTTGCAATAGACTTTATTATTTATAAAACTAAATAAAAGACTAACAGAACACTGTGATCCACAAGGTGCCAGGACCTAATACAATGCATTGGAACTGGCTCACAAACTTTTCTATAATAACATTTTTAGGCATTTTTCTCCCAACAGTCCTTTTCTGCTCTGCAAAGTTATTTCCGAAGAGGAAGAACAGTGAAAAGATAAAATAGTTTCCCATTTTTTTAATGTCAATACCAACAATCTAGTCCCTGTCCCTTTTACCATTAATTTCTTCTCAGATATTGTTGGAGTGACTCTTTCTGCTATATGGACTGAATGAATGCTTGATGTGTTTCTGTAGTTTCCACGTATTACCAAATTATGGAGATTCAGATATTGTTATCCCTGCCATTCCTGTTCATCTTTAGTCAGATATTCCTGAAGATACTGAATACTGATATCTACAAGTTGTCAAGGCCAGGAAATCTGACTGAACTGTTGCTCTGGTACCCATATTCCCATGTTACAGTGATCCAAGAACCATCTTTGGTAGACATTTTCATTTATACTCAGTGGCACAACTGCTGTGCAGACAGAGCAGAGCCTGCCTGGTCTGTGACTGTGGCCCTAAATATTCATATAATGCAGTTACTTGGGGACTGTCCTCTCTACCAGCACTATTCCCATAGCACTAGACCAGTGACCCCTACTGGTATACACAAAGAATAGCCTTCAGGTCTGTTATGCCTGTCACGTTTACTTGTTTATGGTAAAGTTCTATGCATCCTGCCACCTGAACCCTAATCCAGACCTTACAGTACCTACAGCTAAGGTTAGAATTCCTGGAGAGCTAGACTGTTTGCTCCTGCTGATGTACATGTGTTACTGTGTTCACTCGTACTTATATTGGCTCCTTGTTCCAAGGGCCATGTGCATGTCTGCACGTTAGTTCTGTCAGTACTGTAAAATATCATGTGAGGGTGTTTGTTCCAACTGGTAGGAGCCGTGGCCATTGTAGCAAGAACGGGAAAAACAACCTCTTTCAGGCCTGTGAGGACTTTTCATGTGGGGTCTTAAGCAATTTAGCAGACCTTTGAGCATATTTACTTTGAATAACACAGTGAAACTCATCAGATCAACCAACTCTAGACCTTTACAGATATTTAAGTTTTAATGTTCAACTGTTTATTACTACTAAAGAAGCAGGTAAGTGCAAAAAGAAATGAAAAATTAATTTTCTTTGTAGCATAATATAATTTCAGCCGCCCTAATTTCAGAAAAAATAACCTCATGAATCATGGCCCTGTGTTCACAGAGTAGTCTATCCTCCCAAAGTTAAAACCTGCATTGTAAAATGAATGAAATTTGATCCACCATCAGCTCAAAAACGGACTGGTTTAGGTGTTTGTATTTGCTGCTGCACTAACACCAGCTGGAGCTGATTGGAGGAACTTCCTGTGAAATTCATTGGGTTTGCTCATACATATGTTAAGAATCACGATGCAAAGGTGAGATATCTTCTGAAAACAGTAGAGGGTGCATTAACATGTTTGGGTAGAAGGACAGAAAACAAGCAATGGAATTGCACAAGGAGGATAAAAGCCAAAAAAAACAACTTAATGTGAGAACTAATGAAAGTGAGACGTGCCTAAAGATCACAACGAATGGCATGATGGAATGAAGAGCACAACTCTCTACTCCGTATGAGGTTCTACTACCCCTCAGATACCCTGGAAGAGTGAAAAACTTCATTAACGATAATGCCTCCCAGACATTTCTAAAATAAAAACACTCTTAACAGAAAAACAGTTTGACAGAGGAGTGGCCAATTTATAAAATAATTGTTAATCCTTAGAAAAGAACAGTTATAAAAGTGGAAAATTATAGCAAAGTATATCCTGGAAAGAACAGCTTTCTCAAAAAAATTGACACCTACATGAGATCATATTAGGAGAAGAGAATGGTGAATTTTAGCATTTATAAGCTTGCTGGGTAAACTGCAATGGACTGGTGTCCCATTCAGAGTTTGTTCTTGACTTGCACCCAAAGGTCCCAGGGGTCAATGTCAATTTATTTATATAGCATATTTAAAACAACATAGGAATGCTGTGGCCCAAGTGCTTTACAATAAAAGAAGAACAAACATACAATTAACATAAATAACAAATAGAAATAAAATAAATATCAAATAGAAGTAAGATTACATAATCACAATGAGGAAACCATCAGTATTACTGAAGGTCACGGAGAGCAAGTGAATAGAAAGGAGTCTTTAATCTTGTTTTGAACAGTTCGATTGTAGATGACTCCTTTATGTAATGAGGTAAAGAGTTCCACAGTCGAGGAGCAGCAGCTGCAAAAGCCCTGTCCCCCTTAGTTTTACACTTGGTACGAGGAATAACAAGAGACAACTGACCAGAAGATCTAATCACTCTAGATGGCTGGTGTAAGGCACAAAATTCAGATAAATAGGAAGGAGCAAGCCCATGTAAAGATTTAAAAATTAGCAACAAGATTTTAAAATCAATTCAAAAACTGACAGGCAGCCAGTGTAAAGAAGCTAATATTGGAGAAACAGAATCAGACTTTCTTGCCCCAACCAGAAAGCGAGCAGCAGCATTGTGGACCAACTGTAACCTGCATATCAGGGATTTGCTAATCCCAGAATACAGCGAGTTGCAATAATCAAGGTTCAGTTCAGACTCTCATCCTCTTGCTACAAAAGAAGTGGACTCAGAAAATTGATACATAGAGAAATTACTAATAATAAATATGATGAATTTATTTAAGTGTTATCTCATACTCACTGTTGCAAGGGTAGAGTGCGACTCTCTAGGGACCTAAGGATGAGACAATGAGTTCAGAAAATTGACAGATAGGTAAAGATAGATGAAGCAAACAATTTTTTTTCATGAAAATGCATGGGTCACTTCATTTTTTTAGCCACTTGATGTCATTGTCAGCCCAGTGGAAAATTAGTTTAGTGACATCAGATTCACCATGCAGGGGACTCATTTAAAAGGCTGCATTTATAAAAGGAAATTTTGAGGGCAGTGAGACAGTACAGTGCATAAATGCCTTATGTATATTGCAGTTACAGTAGCTGCATGCACTGGCACCTCCCAGTGGCAGACATGGCAGACACTGCTAATCCCAGCTTTGCAGGAACACATCCCATTTTGGTGTTTTATGTCAGACAGCTTTCACTGGATTCATTTGGATGGTTGACAAAATAAAGAGATGCTCTTTTACAATACTTAGTCTGCCTCCTGCATATTCCTTTAACTAACCTTTCAATAACTTTCATAGCATCAACCTGGAAAGTGGCAATGGCTGACTCTTCTAGTTCACAGATCCTGGGTTTTGCATTCTCAGCACTGTCAGGTTTGCACATTGATTCCATATTTATGTTTTTCTCTTATTAAACTGGCCCTGTATGAAGCTGTGTGAGTGATTGTGTCTTGTGTGGAAATGGAGTTCCACATAGACATGGTCCCTGCCTTATGGCCAAAGCTGCCAGGATGGTCTCCCAACACCCCTGTGACCTTGTATTGGAATCAGTTTGACAGTTGTAGAATGTATGGCCCCCAACTTAAAACTAATGGAGCGCTATAATCTGAGTATCCTGCGAAAGTGTAGAAATACAGAAATCTTGTTAGTGTTCAAAGAATCAAAGTTTGTCTAGTTAAGTAAACATTAAGCCTTAAAAATAAATACTAGCCAGAAATATAATTCACCACCCCCTAACCCCCATAAGGCTTGCTACTCTCTTCAAGACAGCAGTTTGCAATAATGGGTATGCCACATAGTGCTATGTCATTACCAGGAATTTATCAGATTACAAATTAACAGGAGGCCCTGCACCATTACTCTGTATTACAGCATAAGAACTCATTGAGGGAAACAAGACTACAGAAAGGGGATGTCTGGGAAAGAAACCACACAGACTTCACTGATTTCTCTGTAAGTAATCTTTTGTCTGGTGCTCTTCATCTCAGTACCTCAGACAATATTGCATTTACAGTATATGGGCCGCCAGATCAAGGTTGGGTCATTCAACAGGAAACAAGAACAACAAGTGTATCTCTGAATAGAAATATACTGTTCACATGAAAAGACAGGAGTGGCATGCAAGATGTTATGCTGAATAAAGATTTTTATTTTGTTTTTTAAATGCTTTTGCTATAAGCTGTGCGATTTGTAGCCCCAAAGAATAAAAATGAGAAGGTCAATTTACTCATGAGCAGTGCAGTCAAGTGGCAAAGGCACTGGACTGTAAAGCACAAGGTCAACACACTTGTTTACCATGGCGCTTGAGAGTGGAGACGTGTTGCATGTTGGTTGGACATGCAGGAAAGAATTCCACTGTACTCTGCACACAATATTAAAACTCAATATTAATACTACAACTACTATTGCTATTACTTCTTCATACTCCCCTATGCTGCTTTACCATTTGCCTGAGAGATTTCATCCTCATCATTTTATCTCTTGAAACATGAAAACAATTGAAATGTGTTATTGTCTAGCTAAGTAAATATAACATTATAAACTTACTTATTCTCAACCCCACTTAATCTAAGTCACGTTCATGAGGGTGGGGCCTTTCCTGGCAGTCCTTGACTCAAGGCTACATGGTAGACAACAATACCAAAATATGCAACATTATACAGTAGACTACAATATCATCATAAGCACAGGGGGCCTATAGTACTTAATTCCCATGTCACCATATTACACAGGCATAAAACTCCTTATAGTAGATCACTATCCAGTACCACCATATATACTAACCTATTAAAAGACATCCATCCAACCCATTTATCCTGAGCATGAGGAAGCTGGAGCCCATCCCAGCTTCAATCCCTGGATGGGGCAGACATAATGAAAACAAGTAAACAGGGTCACGCAGGGAGCACCCAAGACATGAACCCTGGTCCCCTTGTAGCACTACCACTGCAACCCTTTACAGAAAGAAATGTTGCAGATAACCATATTACTAAATATACACAAATGTATGCAATGTTATATATTATATATATAAGATTAATTAAAAAATATT
Source organism: Erpetoichthys calabaricus (assembly GCF_900747795.2). Lineage (NCBI taxonomy): Eukaryota > Metazoa > Chordata > Cladistia > Polypteriformes > Polypteridae > Erpetoichthys > Erpetoichthys calabaricus. Next base: position 69,633,150 of record NC_041409.2, on the reverse strand, counting down.
TTGTATACTATAGGTCAATTAATATTTAACCATCCAGTGGTGCACATATGACCAGGGGGCTGCAAAGAGAGCCTTGCCTCATGTCCCAAAGCAAAGAAGTGCACTGCTTGCGGCTCAGCGGCTGCCGCCTTCTGTAGGAGATGGAGGAATTCTTCTATTGCTTGTTGAGATAGAGGTGCCTAGTGAGCATGTCTTTTTAACCTGAATGGACGCTGGCCCATGGCTGATGAATGCCAATACTACAGGGCTGAATTCCTGGGCTAAGACATAAGCCTGCACTCTACAATGACCCAGCAAGTCCACATCTGGTCTCTATTCTACAAAACCACATAGCAATACTAGTCATTTTGCATAGCACTGATGCATGACCCAGTGTGTTAGATGTTACCCAAAGTATGCTGCATCCTTGTAAACCAGTTTAGAAATGTGTAGGTTTGGAAAAAAGAATGTTACCATCTATATATATAAAATCCCTATGTGCGTCCAGGTGTCCGTGTGTGGGTGTCTTCTGATGAAGTACGCATGCGCGGGGCACGGTGAGTGCGTGATATTACTGTCAGAGAAAATTAGAGGCATTTTACGGAAATACAAACCAGTATTACTGCAAGAGGAAATTAAAGGTACACAATACAGTGACACATATTGCAGCCACATACAAGCCAGTATTACTGTCAGAGGATATTAAAGGCATATTACCGACGCGCATGCCTGTATTACCGCCAGAGAAAATTAAAGGTATATTACGGACGTACAAGCCAGCGGACGTACAATACGGTATCCTTCAATAAGGGCACGCCGCGCTCAATTGAGGTCGCCCTTTTCAAGCTCGCCTTTTTGTGCGCGCCCTTATTGAATAGAGTCATACAAGACAGTATTACTGTCACAGAAAATTAAAGACACACAATACACGGCGGCAGCCCACGAAGAACGGTCAGCTCAGCAAGTAAACATCAACAAAAGAAAGGCTGAAAGAAAGAATAACACGACCAACAAAAAGAATGAGGACAAAGTCCCTTGCCATTTAACATAGACTGTTCCTACTAATGTTTATGCACTACTGTTCTAGCGCCCGTTATTGTAACGGGCTAAATGACTAGTACTATATATATGCATATTTGACTACATTAAATAAAATGCAAAAATTCATAAAAACACTAATAGCAAGAAAATTCAAGTTGTAAACAAAAGTTCGGATGAATCTTTTAGAAAACAGCGGTCACTTTCTCACAAGAAATGTTGGCATGTGCCTCATGTGCCTAGCAAACACATGCCATCAACCTCATGACAAACACAGAAAATAAATAACAGAAATATTGGTAAAATAAACAAATTCTGCAGTAAAGCAAAACACAGAACATTGTTATAAAATATAGGTTTTGTAATAAATTTAATGACTTCTTGTGCATAGTTATGATTGAACCTGGACTCGTTTTGGGGGTTTTCTAGGCCAGAGAATTCAATTGTGACACTTGTTTTTTGATTCTCCTAATATTTTAGGAGTTGATAAACTTATTGTTTAAATTGTTAACGTTTGCTACTGTTTTCCTAACCTGTTGTTAAGGCCCATGTCCTATGAAGTGAGGGGCGTGGCCTTAAAGGTCATGACCCATTCGTAATCTACACAATGGGTTAAAAGTGCTGCTGCAGGTCTACTTTATCATCCAATCAGCGAATTCAAAACTTCTTTTCACACCTTTTGCTAAAATACTTTGTTTTTTGCTTTTTGGTACGGACCTCTTTTTTACCTCAATTTTGTCTCACGCTCTGGTTTTGTCGCCGTTTCCTTTTCTGCTTGATTACGCCTCTCCTGGTTCTCTCAAAAATGACCTTTGTCAGTTTACTGACATAACACATTATTGATGTACTCCTGACATTCAAATCTTGCATAAAAGAAAATAAATTACAATCTGATTGGATAAAAACTTACATTGCATCGGAGTCAAATGGAGCACTGGCAGAAAAGGTAATGTATTCTTATACAGCATTCAGTGCATCTAAATCAACTAATACTTAGTGATACAGAAGGAAATCCTAACCCAAAATGGCTTGACTGTTTTCAGTATGCAGAACATGAAATATGTGGTCGATAATGTAAATGCCCACAATGTTATTTCACTTTTAGTGTCTCAAAAATATCAGGAAGGCATCCACGTATGAAGATGCAGGGGCATATTGCTTAGGACCTTAGCTTAAGTGAAAATAAACTTCGACATTTTTTAGTCATCAGAGATATGCCTCATCCATTATAAACATTGGCATATATTTCTTGTCCCTCCAGAATTATATGAATGAAAGATACAATCATTAAGTTTAATTTTGGATCATAGGTTTCATTAAGGACATTTTGGACATCTCTGATAACGTGAGCTAGTATTTGATCCCTAAAACCGGGATGAAACACAACTCTTTAAAATTAAATTGCAACAAAACTTAATTCCTGAAAATTGCCACTAAAGCGCAGCTTAAGAAAATGAGCTCCTTTTCAGTCACTCTTGATGGTGATCTCATCATATCAGATCTCATCATCTTTTAATGAAAGGTATCTTGGTGTCTCGATTCCTCCCTTTCTTATTCCACCTATATAAACCACATTAAGAAATGTTCTTACTTCCATCTCCATAATACATCCCGGGTTTGCTCATTTCTCTCCTTCTAATGCTGAGAAACTTGTCCATGCTTTTATCACATCCTGCATCGATTATTGTTAATTCTCTACTGACAGGTGCTGCTTCCAATACTAAATCACAGCTCCAGATGATTCAAAACTCTGCAGTAATAGTCCTTACACAGACTAGCAACAGCAAGCACATAACACCCATCCTGCTTCGACTTCACTGGCTTCCCGTGTCTTACACAGGTTTGAGTCTAAAATTCTATTAATAAACTACAAAGTTTTAAATGGACTTGCTGTAGACTACATCATTGACCTTCTCCATCGCTATGCTCCTGTTCACCCACTAAGGGCCTCTGATTCTGGCAATCTTGTTGTGTTCCATACTAACCTGAACTCTACGGGTGACACGGCCTTCAGCTGTATAGCACCCAGACTTTGGAATGACCTCGCAAAATTAATTAGATCAGCTGACCCTATTCATTCTTTTAAAAGACTAGGGGGCTTCGCCCCCTGCTCGGTTCGCTCGCCAACCCCCATATTTGGTTTTCTGGATACACACATTTAAGATTGTTTTTTCTTTGAATTGTTGCTATTTCATTAGTTTCACTTTTATTTCAAAACTTCTGTAAAAACAATATTTGTAATCTTGCGAGTCTCAATATGCTGAATCTTTTTAATGAGGTCAGGACAGGTTTCACTGTTTGGAATTTCAGCATAGACAAAACGATCTACATCATCAGCATTTAATAATTTTTTTTACAAAGTAACAAAGTAAGTAGAGTTCTGCATTGGACTCCTGTCTGTAAAGTCGTGCTATTTTCCTCTCACAGTTCCAAAAGTACATGGGGTTACCAAGGTGATACCCCAGCTTTTGTCTAGGTTTTTGTACAAGGGCTAGACAGAACGTTTTTGACTCCTGGGGTAAATTTAGGTTTTTAAATAAGCAGACAGATAAATATATATACATGAACAAAGTAACCAATAAATGCATGTGCGGTAAACTCCGTTTTTGAAATTCTCAAGATTCTTTATTTGTCATATGCATAGTTATACAGGACAACACGCAGTGAAATGCATCCTGATCCGCTTATCAAAAACTGTGCAAAGTTAGAAGAATATCAGTTAGATTAACAAAAAGTCATAGATCGAAAGGTAACAGTACAGTAGAACATAATAAATAAGTAAAATTATGTGAATAAAGTAGAAGTAAGTGTTAAGGTGCAATAGTGTAGTAATTATTGTGCAAAACCAAAGTTAGACTGGTGCATAGTTAAATGAGGCAGTTTGTTTGTTTGCGCTACTGCGATCTTTACTTTTTTATATTTTCTAATTTTCCTACTTTCATATCCTTTAACTTTCTCCGCATGTGTATAGCGCCAACGGTTTTTTTTTTGAGCATTTCTAATTCCCCTGGTTTCATAGTCTCTAACCTGCTCTGCATGTGTTTAGCGCCAACGTTTGTAAACGTCTTTATGAAGTTCTACTTTGTCTTTTACTCACTGTCATTTAATTCTGAGCCGGATTGGACGTGCTTTTTTTTCAATTCCACTTGTTCCAGGCTGATAATTACTTTCCTTATTTTCTGAATTTGCACCTCGATTATTCTTTTTTGCTCTTTTTTCTGTCCAACGCATTTCAGTCTCTTTTCTTCGTGCTTTTCTTTCTTCTTTGTTTAATCGTCGACGTTTCATTTCTACCCTATTCATTTCATTTCTACCATATTCATTTCTACCGTATTGACCTTATACACTTTATATGCACTGAGAGCCCTGGAGCTGTGTGTGCTGCATGACTGCCTTTACACTACTGATTTGTTTTTTTTTTTATATTGCTTATAAGTAGGGTGTGTCTTGCAAGACTCTCGTTCTATGTTCCCGTGAGACGCACCGTGGCAGGTCTCTTTTGTCTTGCAGGTCTTTAAATTATCTTCCGAGAAAGATCACGTATCGTAGACTATCAGGACAGGGGACAGGATTTCTTTTTATAATAGACAGACAACTTAAAACGCATCTGTTCAGGAAGACTTAACTTAAACCAACATTGTGCCCCTTATTTCAATTCACTTCTCTGTTCAGATGCTCAGGATAATTCGTGTGTGTTATATCACAAATGATGTTATTTGTTTCAGGCATTTCTTTGGTATTTTAATATTTTGTATTTTACTATGGTTTATATTTTTTTCTTTTATTCTACTTAATGCTTTGTATATCCTCTATGTATCTGTTTAGTGTTCTATGTAGAAAATATTTGTATCCAATGTTACATATACCCCGCTGTTTAAATAAGCTCCTTGAGCATGGGAAAGGTTCTATATAAATAAAATGTATTATTATTATTATTATTACTACTACTTATAGTAATATTCACTTGTGTTCCTTCCCAAAATAACAAGTTTTCTCCTCTTTTGAAGAAGAGAACAGCAACCCGGAAGATGGAGAATTATGCTGATCTTTTGAGAGTGCAAATTTACTCTCTCTCTGTGAAGGTGAAGAAGACTGACAAATATATTGCCCTGGACGCAACTGTTTTTAGTACATGTTTATCCCTGTATGGGCATATATAAAACAAGAGAATCAGTTGATTTCTTGAACACCTTTGTATCTGAAGCTTACATGATTGGTGAATGATCTGGAGAATTACTGTAGTCTGTTGGTGGATGTTTCCTGTAATGTGTAGGACCCTGTCCTCTGCTCTAAGTAACTTGCTTCGGAGTGGCATTAACATTATGCCAGAGTCAACTAAATTGTTGTGAGAAATGATTTATTTTATTTTCAGTACTTTCATCTTGAATTTTTTTAGTCTTTCTTGATACTGAATTAACTTCTTAAGATTGCAATTGTAAGTACAGATACTGTATTTGTGTTGGTACAGTTGCAGAGGTGTGACCCTGCTGATTTAAAGGTTTTAAACAACTGCATTACTGAGGTGGAAGTGGTAATGTTCATTGCTAACTTTGCTCATTCACACTGGGCAGCAATCTTGAAAGCATCCTGTTTCACTTGCTGTGATGGATCTAAAGTAACTACACATCTAAAAGTCTTGCACTGTTTTGCCTCTAATCCATATGTAAGAAAGGCTTCATCCTCCAGTGACTTAATTTCAGCAGAATAAACCTCCAACAGTATACCTTAAAAACTTACAATAATTTATCATTTTCTTCACTCACTTTTATCCAGAGACACAGCAGTAAACAGGTGACATTTATTAATATCACTACACAGATTTAGGGTTCCCTATTTGTTTTCCTCTAAATTTCATAATAAATACTTACAGAAGAGATCATTAGCAGGATTCCTATCATCTCCATTTTTTTTTTTAAAGGGACCCAAAACAAAACAGGAATTCTGTGTATTGAAAGTGCAATCACTATGTGCCTGCCCGCCCACTAAGGTCCTCTGATTCTGGTAATCTTGTTGTGCCCCTCACTAATCTACACTCCATGGGTGACGAGGCTTTCAGCTGTATAGCGCCCAGACTCTGGAATGACCTACCAAAATTAATCAGGTCAGCTGACTCCATGAATTCTTTTAAAAAACAACTCAAAACTCATCTGTTCAGGAAGGCTTTTAGCTCTACTTGACTTTATTACCTTTCTCTCAGTTTACTTCTCTGTCAAGATGCTAATGTAACCTGTATGTGGGCGCGAGACCATCAATTATGTTGTCTGTTTTTTTCAGAATTTACTGTCTTAATCTTCTTTGTTTATTTATCTGGTTTGTACAATGCTATATACTGTATATTCTGCCGTTCTTTATTTATTCTGTAAGTGCCTTGAGCATGGGAAAGGCGCTATATAAATAAAATGTATTATTATTATTATTAAAAAAGTAGCTGTCTACTCAGAAACCTATTTGTGCCCACTGTACGCCCAAAGGCCAGACTGTATTTCATCTAGCTATCAGAAAGTGACTCTCTCAATTTGAGTCGCACAGCACCAGCTCCACACCAAAATGGAAAGGAGCATCTGAAATACTAGGGGATGGTGTGGTGATAAACTCCCAGAAATCCAACACGCAACAGTATATCCAACAGCAAATCATTATTGAGTGTATTTATTAAATAGTAACAAAATAGTGACTGTAGCTGTCTTTTATAACTTCTTGAGTAAGGCCTCAGACTAAAGAATGTTCCCCCCTGTAAATCCCAGGTCCTTCCTTGTCTGTTCCAGTCAGTATATCTGAGACACCAACAATTTGCAATCCTCCCAGGGCCCTTTCACAGAATGGTGAGCAGCAAGATCCGTCAATCGTTAACTTCATGCAGTTACTGCCTAACCAGGAGGGCTGTCGTTACCGGGGAGACACCTTGGCAGACAGACAGCCTAAAATAAGTGAAGCCATTTTCAGAGGGGACCTGCCTAGAAGCTGAAGCTGCTGCATTGTCCTGCTTGGATCACCAGTACACAAGACTTTTAGTGACCTCTGGAAGATTGGCATACCCTCTTCACTGCTATAGCTGGTCCTTAAGAGCTGTAGAAGTAAACATGGGTGGTATCACGAGGAAAAGCTGGCCATCTCCATTACATTGTTGTCAACATGAAGACCTGTGTGCCACTGCTTCATTTTATGTTTAAAAGAAGTAAACACGTGTCCTAAAGCTTCTTCATCTGCCTAGCCCTTTGCAAGGTGAGGGATATGGAATGAGAATTGCAAAGACTTTACTGCGAGTGCAAGATATCAGACAAGTGGGCACAGTATTAGCACAATCAGAGTGTCTGCTTTTCCCAGACAGAAAAAAACAAGCAGCATTTAAGTACAAATTCTCCGTCCCTGCTTTAAAGATGACAGAAGATGAGCAGTATGGTCCTGCAATGCTGTTCGTGCTTTTCATTTCAACCTTGATGGCAAACAAGATATATACTTTGGGACAAAAATCCAGTATTGAAATCTGACATCAGGGGCACCCTGGTAAAAGATGGGCTCCTCTACAACCAAACCAAAACTGACCCAGGTGGCACCATGCCAAACTTCAGAAGAAAGTCTACCGAGAAATGGAATGACCTGGGCAGTTCTAAGCAACACCCAAGAGCAGGAAAGAAGGAGAGCTGGACTGCTACCTCCCCTGCAGCAGGAGGTCCCACTGACATTTTCCTATGGCAGGGACAAATCCGAGAGCCTGGCTACAGCAACAGGTATGTGACATGGTTGTGGGTGGAACAATTAGAGGGAAAGGTATTGGCCACCTCATTTTTCGCATCTGTGTGTGAAGGGAGAATGTAAATATTCCTTGTCCATTTTTCCGGTAATTGGTCAGCACTCAGCACCATCATACAGTATCTAAGCAGGGGTGTTATGGATCTTCAAGCAGGAGAGACCAAAATGGCACACTTTTCTTTGTAGTGAGAGGCAGATATATTTCGAAGGTTGGCTGTCATTCTCAGGTCAGGGCATAACCAGGTACGTTATTAAAAGATGAAAGATCAGCAACCAAACAAAAGGGCAAAGCAAACTAGAAGTCAATACACAATTAAAATGTGAAAATCTAAAGTATTTCTTATATTGGTGGAGGAGCACATTTTTCTCTTGCTAATAAGTTCTTTATTCTCGCAGAGTGCAGGCATCTTTGTAGAGCATGAGGCTTATCTTGCCAACACCACATGACCATGCCCCATGACTTTACATATCAGAAATCTTCACAGGGGACACCCCCCACCCCAGACTTTGATCAATTAATATTGTACCACAACTCTGAATTGACATTGTATTATATTGCACTGCACCAAAACCTGATTTTAGTGTACCAGTGAGTACTGGCACCTCCTCATGAATCTTCACAGGGAACCCTACCCACAACACTATTTGACTGAATTTCACTGTATTACCATAAACACAGTACTGCCAGTAATTTTGATCCACTTCGAGCACTGACAAAGGCCATGCCACTGGTGACGTATGGTATTATAGTAACCAAGTTTCCAAATGGCAACATTTGATGACATCATAACTGTGCATCATTAGCACAAAGCAAACAAAATACAATAAGAACACTAAGCTCTCCCTTTTATTTCTGACAGCAGTAGAAAGAGGGTGTTTTCCAGGTGGCAGTATCATATAATGGGAACATCCTGTGTAAAGATCTGAGGAGATAATATAAAGCGGTACCCACAACTGAAAAAAAAAATAGAAAAAGATGCAGTGTCACTGAGATGACACCCAGATCTGGCATTGATTCATTTTGAAAACATGAACTTAACATATACAGTTGTACAAACCTCTTGGTCTCTACCACCAGGACGTAACGAAATTGCCTTTCAGCTCAGCCCCAACTACCTGCTAAAAAATTACTTTGCGACAGATGTAATGTGCATATATCTCAGTTTTAAGAGATCAATCTGTCCTTTATTTTCTTATTTACGTACCCAGTTCACAGAGAGAGAGATAGAGATAGAGAGCATTACAGCATTTGTGTCAAAGTAAGAACCAACCATTAATGGCGATACCAGCCCATCGTGGAGCTTTTTCACAAGTACACTAACACTATTAATCAACATACAGTATGGCCCTGTGATGTAAGAGGAAAACTGGAGTATGTGGGAGGAAACTCACAGGAAAAAAGTATGTAAACTCCACACACTCAGGACCCGGGTTGGGCTCTGTGGGAAATGAATTGTCAGTCTCAGTGAACTTGCAAAAAGATGCTAAAGGCATTTACCCCCATGGAATAATACAGTCATATGAAAAAGTTTGGGAACCCCTCTCAGCCTGCATAATAATTTACTCTACTTTCAACAAAAAAAGATAACAGTGGTATGTCTTTCATTTCCTAGGAACATCTGAGTACCGAGGTGTTTTCCGAACAAAGATTTTTAGTGAAGCAGTATTTAGTTGTATGAAATTAAATCAAATGTGAAAAACTGGCTGTGCAAAAATTTGGGTCCCCATGTAATTTTGCTGATTTGAATGCATGTAACTGCTCAATACTGATTACTTGCAACACCAAATTGGTTGGATTAGCTCGTTAAGCCTTGAACTTCATAGGCAGGTGTGTCCAATCATGAGAAAAGGTATTTAAGGTGGTCAATTGCAAGTTGTGCTTCCCTTTGACTCTCCTCTGAAGAGTGACAGCATGGGATCCTCAAAGCAACTCACAAAAGATCTGGAAACAAAGATTGTTCAGTCTCATGGTTTAGGGGAAGGCTACAAAAAGCTATCTCAGAGGTTTAAACTGTCAGTTTCAACTGTAAGGAATGTCATCTAGAAATGGAAGGCCACAGGCACAGTTGCTGTTAAACCCAGCAGGTCTGGCAGGCCAAGAAAAATACAGGAGCGGCATATGCGCAGGGTTGTGAGAATAGTTACAGATAACCCACAGATCACCTCCAAAGACCTGCAAGAACATCTTGCTGCAGATGGTGTATCTGTACATCATTCTACAATTCAGCGCAATTTGCACAAAGAACATCTATATGGCAGGGTGATGAGAAAGAAGCCCTTTCTGCACTCACCACAAACAAAGTCGCTTGTTGTATGCAAATGCTCATTTAGACAAGCCAGACTCATTTTGGAACAAAGTGCTTAGGACTGATGAGACAAAAATTGAGTTATTTGGTCAGAACAAAAAGCGCTTTGCATGGCGGAAGAACACTGCATTCCAAGAAAAACACCTGCTACCTACTGTCAAATTTGGTGGAGGTTCCATCATACTGTGGGGCTGTGTGGCTAGTTCAGGGACTGGGGCCCTTGTTAAAGTCGAGGGTCGGATGAATTCAACCCAATATCAACAAATTCTTCAGGATAATGTTCAAGCATCAGTCACAAAGCTGAAGTTACACAGAGGTTGGATATTCCAACAAGACAATGACCCAAAACACAGTTCGAAATCTACAAAAGCATTCATGCAGAGGGAGAAGTACAATGTTCTGGAATGGCTGTCACAGTCCGCTGACTTGAATATCATTGAAAATCAATGGGATGATTTGAAGCAGGCTGTCCGTGCTCAGCAGCCATCAAATTTAACTGAACTGGAGAGATTTTGTATGGAAGAATGATCAAAAATACCTCCATCCAGAATCCAGACACTCGTCAAAGGCTATAGGAGGTGTCTAGAGGCTGTTATATTTGCAAAAGGAGGCTCAACTAAGTATTGATATAATATCTCTGTTGGGGTGCCCAAATGTATGCACCTGTCTAATTTTTTTATGATGCATATTGCATATTTTCTGTTAATCCAATAAACATAATGTCACTGCTGAAACACTGCTGTTTCCATAAGGCATGTCATATTAAAAGGAAGTTGGTACTTTGAAAGCTCAACCAATGATAAACAAAAATCCAAAGAATTAAGAGGGTTTCCCAAACTTTTTCATATGACTGTAAATACCAAAGAAACCAAATATAATACAGCAATGGTTCAATTTATTTTTATCAAATGAACTACACACTAAAGCAATAAAAGGGAAAAAAATAAAATACAAACAAAGTAGAATTTGTTGCCTCTCTAGACCCTCCTAAATTGACTCTAACTCTGACATCTGGGGTGCACTCCCACTTGCCATTCTAATTATACCATACCTGAACTTTGCTTTTTCACCTCCAGTCTCTCTCTTTCACCCACCGGTGATGTTTCACCCCAAAATTTCCTTCCTGGTCCTGAATAAATTAATCTTTAGCATAATGCAACTTTAAAAATTCCATTCAGTGGTCACTCTGTGCCAAACCCAGAATAACTTCCTGGACTGGATGCAGCCCTTCTTTAGCTTAGGTTCCCAAACACAGAGCTCTGTGTAGCTCTTAAGGGGTCATTTGTCCTAAATCTTTAAGGGTGAACATAGTGCTCCCATTTACCCCTCAGGGGTGCATGTATTTTAGTGGTTGGAGTGCTTTTTTTTTTTTTTTTTAATAATCTTTGAAACCCCAATAGTCCCCGTTTCTCTTCTAAGGAGGCACATTTCCCAAGAAGCCTTCTTCAGATTTCCCTTTATCCTTTCATTCTCGTTATGGGCAAAGGGTCATACATCCTTGTAACATATGGGGGCAATCACCTCCTAGCATCCTGTAATTTTTCAGTGGGTTTTATCCTCATTATTATAGTCCTCCAACTCTGCAGGACAAGAATCGCCATTCAGTAGGTACTCTGTTTTACACAATGGTACATAAAGATAACTTCCTTTGTCATTCTCATTTGTAGAAGTTTTGTGAGGGCCTTTCACCCCACACCGCCTTTAACATAGCAACCTTAGTAGCTCAGAACCCCATCCAAACAGACATGCTTTTATACTTCATCATATGATGTTTTATTTGAAGTAACCTGGCACAGGCTTTAGTGGAGCTGTTTTACCGATACAGCATCCTAGGTTCAAATCTTGTTCATTATTTGGATGGAGTGTGATCTTACCATGTCTGCATAGATTTTCTCCCACATTCCCACAAATGTGTGTTAGTTAACTGACGATTCAAAATTCATCTTTTGTGAGTAAGCAAGTATTTATACTCCTTTATTAGTTGACTAAATTGAGTTACCTGGCATTGCTGGGGTAAGAAAGTAGAAAGACAAAGGAAAAACAGTTGAATATTACCACACCCAAACTATTAAGCACACAAAAAATTGAGCCATAAAATTGTGAGCAAAAAAAAAAAAGATGATCTGCAAATAAAAATGTGCTCAAGGGAAAGCCAGAATTCAAAGAAGACAATCAAGCAAACACTACCAAGGGCAAAGAAAGTGGTCAAAAAACACAGAGCCGAGCCAGCAAGAAACATAACACTAGGGCCTACCGCTAAAGATAATTAGACATTCTGGAATCTCCACTGAACACACCATGCACCATAACATGGTGTAACAAAAAGTACAAAAAACATGGTGTAACAAAAAGTAACAAAAAAATTTTACACTTTTAAAACTAAAATGACAACTACTTATTTACCATATACAGAACTCCAAACTAGAAAACACACATATAAGATTAATCACATACAATAAAAAATTGTTGCATTGAGTACAAACTATTTAGAATTGGAAAGCTGCTTTGTAGACGATATTCTTGTTTTTTCCTTCTGGTGCAAAGAAATACAAATTGTTCTCACCATCACAACCTGTGTGGCACTCAGTTTTCTCTGCTGACAAATCATACAGTAGTATTCCATAACACTCCCTATCTTGAAACAGTAGCACTACTTTCCAGCTTTGTCAAGGTATTGTTTCCTAATCCTAAAAGAAATGTAAATAGCGAAAAAACTGTATTCAGACTAAATGTGATAAGTGATTCCAATTCATGTTAAGATTTAAATCAGCTGTGAGGTTTTGACCACTTGCTCTCACCCTAAGCTGCTCCCACTGTGGGGTGCAAGGCAAGATTAAAAAGTATGTCAATACAAGGACTGATGCAGCTTGAAGTACTGTATGACTGAGAAATGGTAGCTGACAGGCCGTAATGGTGATGTAATGATGAATATAAAAGGTAAGAATCAAGCCCAGTTTTTTCCATTGAAAGGTTACAGTCTGTGTGGTGCTGTTTCTCTGTCAACTGATTATATCCGAATATAATGATAATATTTCATGAAACTTTCTCCAGCCCAGAGGGGGCATATCAAAAACCTAACTTATGGTGAGGAGTACCTGCGTGCCAAATTTCAAAGCCATGTCTTGGAAAGCACAGCTGTGGATAAATAACAGGAAAACAAAACAAACAAAGGTTGTGCTTTTTAGATATAGCAATGCTGACGGCAACCCTCTGGACAACCAGTTGAGGAAAAGGCAACCAAACTAGCTTTATAAATGGAAAATAAAAAGACTATGTATGATTTGGAGTGTGTAATTTACAGAAGCAATTTATTTGCATTATCGTGTTTATGAATTTCAAAAGACTGTACATTAAATTGTCCCAGCCTTGCATGATTGAGCAGTTACATGCACAAATCAAAAAAAATGTACATTTTAGAAAATGTCTGTATTTACAGACAATGTCAAATAATGAAACATTCTTAAGGTTAGCTGTGTGTAATTGCAATATTTTTAATCAACAAAATGTATAAATTAAGTTTTCATTTAACAAATAACTTTTTAAACAAATTGAAGTTAACTAACATTGTTTAATGTCAGAGTACTGCTTTCTTTTCTCCAAACATTAACAGGACAGTCATTTTAAATGAATGAATTCAGTATAAACAGCCATGTCACAGAGTGCCAAAACAAAGGAAGACCAAAGAGCACACAATTAGTAGAATCACGGAAGCACTTCTAGACTCAAGTCCACTGTCATGTCATCCCTCAAACTGCGACCCTACTCTGAGGTCACAGCACATGTAGATAGATACTCCCTGTTAAATAGCTTTTCAAGTTGCCCCTCTAACAATTTTTAGACAATGTTCAGGCATAACCCAAAATTCTCATGTGACTCATTTTCTCTTAAAAGACATCAGACCCAATTATCTTTCTTAAGGCCTTTAATCCAATGCAGTATTTTATTAGAAGTCAAATGGGAACAATTAAAAATAAACTGTGGGCTGCTGTTCTAATCACAAGGTAAGTCATTGAAGAAAGAAAGCTGATTTCTGCTCTGCTCTCCAGGCATCACTGGCCAAGCTATCCCTCAGAGAAGCATCATTCAAGCACACCCACCCCGGAGAATGAAGGTAAGCCTTGTTTAAACTGAGAAAAGGAGATTACTTGCTGTGTAACGTTTGAACAGCACAATTCTTGTAAAGACCAGTGAGCTTTGGTAATGTTCTCTAGATAACAGGCAGGCATGAGTCCTAAATCACTCATTAGTGATGAGAAATCACACAGAGTATAAAACCAAACTAGCATACAATATGCTAAGCAAAATATTCTGCCTATAGCAGAAGTGGACTTACGCAAGAATTGGTTCACCCAACTGCCTGGTAAACCACAAACCACTAAAATCTCAATCTGAGGGAACATTAGCTCCACGGATGGACCTGATCCAATGTTGAGAAATGCATTGTGGAAAGGTCGTTTCACTTAAAGTGCTAAACACAAGGCCACAAAGGCACGAAAACTGCACAAAGAAGAAAACAATCACACCACCAATAATAATTTTATACTCAGCTTCAATTAAAGAATCATTCAGCACAGTCTACCACAGGAAATGCCAGGAGACCCCAAATATTGTTAGAATGAAAGTTGCTGTAAATGTTTAAGACACACACTTGTTCTTTCTCTGTTAGCAAGGGTTCTCAGGGTGCTCTTATTACCAGGGTGGGGGGACTTTTTTTTTTTATATAACTAAGTTAATACTTTTTTTTAGTACAATACACCAACCAGTGCTTAACCAGATGCTTTTCCCTTTCACCCTTTGCTAGAAATCTCTGGGAATTAAATGTTTTCTCTGCATTTCTCCAGGCAATGTCCATGAAATGACACACAGACAGATAAGGCATAAATAATCAAGACAAAAACTCTGAATGTATAAAAAAATGAAAACCATGCAATGTAATATTAATAGAAATACTTGATACACACAAGTATAATATTTCACATGCAAGTTATGTACTGTATGAGTGCATAGCTTATTTAATCCACAGTAACACCTTTAATACAGACTGAACCTCATACTGTAGATGCCTACACTAAGTTACTTTCATATCTACTAAACACACATGGTGTATTTAAAGGAACAATCAGTCAATTTATCCTTATATTATATAGTGTCACTCATAGCACTTGACTATGCAAATAATGAGAATATAATCCATTGTAAAAATCACCAGGTTCAAATTCACTTTTGTAAAGGATCTCAGATCTTATACATACAGCATATAAATACCTAGAAGTATCAATTAATCTCTGGTTTTACTCTGTGTGATACAATGACTAGCAATAGCTCAGCCCAAAAGACCCAGTCTTGATTATATTGTTTGTAGAGTTTATTTATTGTCTATTGTATTTTCTCCAAACATGAGGCAAGTTTGAGAATTTTGCGTATAATGTGAAGAGTGAATACATTTTTAATATTCAATAGTGGAAAAGGAATATAAAGGAAGCATTTTACCTGCAAAGATCAAGATTAAAGCCTGGTACTGGCAACAACTTGTTTTGTCCTCTTCCAGAGATTGGAGCCCCTTGCATTGCCACAACGAGAACGCGTATCCCAGCTGCAGCCCAGCGCATCTCCAGATCTCCAGGTGAGATGAACTTTGTCTCTGCACAGTAAATATGCCTTCAGCCACTGGCAATCAGAGGACGACTGCTTCAGGGATCATCCTAATCTGGCAGCTCTAACTTCACACCACACTCCATAGATATAGAATTACTAGACGCCGCATGACCAGCAGCATCGTACGTCAGCGTCACCGCCATATTGCGAGTGGCACTGCTGTGGAGTGACGTAATGAATATTGTGCTGCTTGGGATTGTACAAACCGCTGTACGCTCCAAACCAGATTCCGGGGGATTACATTTCATAGATAAGGTTGAACTATTGTTTTGGTTATATTTGGCCATTAGAAAAATCCCATTTTATAATATTAGCACTCAAGGTCACCTTACAATAAAATTAAACAACATTAGTAAAATTAAAACAAGAGAATGATAAATCAAAAAGCAATAATTAGCAAACAAACAACGATAACTGGCAGTAACAGTGCAAAATTCACAATTGGTATGCCAGTTTTAAAATGTGTTATTGAATCGAGCTGACGTATATGAGAGGGAAGAGAATTCCAGAGTTGGGCAGCACTATGAGAGATGCTCGAGCTCCCATAGAACAGAGTTTGATGTGCGGTACAGAAAGTAGAGCTGCAGATGAGAATCTGAGTGAGCGAGCGGAGTGTAAGTCTGGAGGAGATCAGTGAGGTAGGGGGAGCTTTAAATGTTAGGAGCAGTATTTAGTATTGTATTCTGTAGTTAACTGGGAGCCAGTGAAGTTGAGAGAGAAGATGTGTAATATGTTCAGTGGACTTAGAACAGCAGGTTATTATCCTGGCAGCAGAATTTTGAAGAAGTTGTAAGTGATGGGTAAGTTTTTGTGGGATGCCAGATAGAATAGCATTACAGTAATACGTGAGGTGACTAGGGCATTAACCAATACTTCAGTACTGTGCTGCGTAAGAACAGGATGTCTAGAAATGTTTCGGAGATGGAAGAAGGCAGTCCGAGAAATGTTACTTATATGGGAGGAATTATTTAATAAATAATAATAATTATTTTATTATTATTTAATAATTGCCATTAATAGTGTATAAATGGATATAAATAATTGCATGTAAACGATTCGCCAAAATTTGTTGTATGTAAACGATACTGTTTTAAACGTTATTGTTTTTTCATCAGAAAACCCGGTTTCCACGTCTACCTGTATTACTTTAAATGGCACTTTTGCCACTCGCAACAGGGCGGATGCGCTGACGTATCGTGTCGACTGGGCAACACAGTGAATGCGGCGTCTATCTATATATGTCTATGCCACACTCTGTCAAAGGACCCCTAATTAGATTAGTGCTGCTGTTCGTCGCTCTGCCACTTCTCCCGAAACACGGCTTCTATTCGACGTTGCGCTAAACTGAAAACTTGAGGTCACAGTAGGAGTCGCGCTGTTTTTATATGATGATGTACACGTGTTTGAGTAAGGTAACAAAAATATATATATAGTTAAATCTGCCATTTCTCCCGAAACACGGCTTCTATTCGACGTTGTGCTAAACTGAAAACTTGAGGTCACAGTAGGAGTCGCGCTGTTTTTATATGATGATGTACACGTGTTTGAGTAAGGTAACAAAAATATATATATATAGTTAAAAGAATTCAGCTTCTCCCTACTTATAACCGTTCTCCTCACGCGAACTTGGCGCAACTCACTTAATAAACCGCAATACTGTATATTAAACAGTATATATTAATACCACGTACAAATCACAATATAAAATAACTATCAAAAATAATGCAATATAAAAGACAATAATAACATTACTTTTAACAGCACAAACGCCTACTTGAATAAGAACAAGGAATACCGACAGCCTCTTGTGACAAGTAAACTGTTGCATGCACAGAAGGTCGCGAAGAAAGGAACGGTGGATTATAACATAAAGCTTAACGTACACATTTGAAACAGTAAATCATAATTATTATTCATTCTTTTGAACTATACACAAAGCTCTTTGTTGAAAAGAAAATGTGACAAGTCAGGTAAGCAAACCGTGTAACAGAATGCTCGCGCCCTACATGCATCTCCACAGCCGACCTTAGCGCTACTGGGCGTCGTAGGCGTGCAAAACTCACTTATAAAGCCGCAGACGGGTCAAAGGTCAACAACAATAATAAAATAATAATAATAAATGCAAAACAAAATTACTTTTAAAAAGTCAAATCGAAATAACCAAGAGGTATTCGTGGTGAAATTAGCAATGTGAAATAAAACCATGTTACATTCACCCAGCACCCATGCTCTTTAATTGCTTCAAGCCTATGGTACATGGTTTCTAGACCAAGGGTTCCCAACCCAGTCCTTAGGGACCCCCAAACTCTACATGTTTTTGTTTGATTCCAGTGTAACTTTAGTAGGTAATCACTAACAGTGCACTAACACATATGGGCTACATACGATCCTTGGGGTGCATCATTTGATGAGTCCCATAATGGCCACCCATATAGAACCCATATAAAACACAGTTTGGGGTCCTGAAGCCTTGTTCACCACCGAGTAACCTAGCCTATTATAATTCTTGAAATCAATTATTTACAATTCATTAATACCTCTTACTTCAGCCCTAACTCCAAGGAAGTGCCCAAAAAATAAATGAAGAGAATCACATGCCACAAATGCTGCTTTCCATTCTACAAAAGAAGAAAACACACTCCATTTACAATTCTAATTTCTGACTGCACACAAAAAAGGATTGTCCATTCGAAAGATTAACAACAGAAACCACAATTCAAAAGGACAGAAGTAACAAACCAAGGTAAATCAAAGGCTGTATAAAGCCCCCTTGAACAGCCACATGCCTCTAGTCACATAACTAACTCATAGTAAAAGGTGGGGGTGCAAGACGCAGTTCCTGGAGAGCCACAGTGGTGGCAGGTTTTCATTCCAGCTACCTTCTCATTGAGTAACCCATTTATGATGCTAATGGATTATACTAGTCAGGTAATTCCATTAAGTTTTTTTCTTCTTAACCATCAGCCAAACAATGTGATGCAAAGCAAAACAACAAATGACCAGCTAATACAAACATCTCCAACTGTCTTAGAGGGCCACCATTTTTGCTGTAGCCTATCTGCTCTTTAGTAGTTAATGAAACACATTATGTAATTCTCTAATTCTCAGTCACTTCCAAAACTGATTTTTTTTTTCTTCACTATGAAAATGTGGGTGGTTGGCATGTGTGTGTGTGTGTGTGTTCAGCCTGTGATTCACTGGTGCCCTGTCCAAGGTTTGTTCCTGCCTTGTGCCCTAAGCTAGCTGGGATAGGCTCCAGCAGACTCCCGGGACCCTTTTCAGGGCTAAGTGGGTTAGTAAATGACTGACTGACTGATTATGCAAATGCTTGATGTACTATAATATATCACTAGTTCTCAATACTCTTCTCTTTTCAAATATTTTATTAGGGCAGATATTGTTTGAAAGACACAAGTGCAAATGAGATCAAAGTTAGCTTGCTGGTTCGCTTTTTGCAACTCCTTATTGTTTGACTACTGATTCAAGAAAAAAATTAAACAATGACAATCAATTACAATTCAGGTAAAAGAAGTGTGCTAAATTAGAAACAGTAACTGGTCATTAACTAAAAAGCAGAAAGCCAAAGTAACCCTCCAGGATCTGAGTTTGACAGAGTTTTTCTGGGGGGCTTTAATCGAAATGTTTGTGTAAAATTGAGCAGCTTAATATACTGTAAATGTGATCACGCCTGATAAAGCACCAAGAGGTTGAGGCTGATGCCTGAGAAATGGGTGTAGTTGGGGGCATTGTATGAAAACTGGCAGTTCTGACCTGACCCCGTAAAAGAGCCACCAAAGCCATACACATGTCTCACTCCTAAATGAACTCACACCATTTCATTGTACCAAGCATCTTCATCTTTGTGTCTCACAGGACTGCAAAGACGGCAGTGGTGATGTGATTCAGCGCACTTTCACTGGTAAGCGGAGACCCAACTCTGAGATGGCAAGAAACCAGGTAAATGTCGTTTACAGCAGACCTTGTCAAGTGCCGAGTACAGCAGTTGAACTAACTGTGACTTAGCTGTGCAATGCCTACAGACTGCAAACCACCTTTGCTACTCTAATAATGAAGAACATGTAGGCCACCTGACCCCTCTCCCCTGTCTCATCCCCTTTATCAATACACCCCATAAGTGCAGAATCACCCGAGAATTTATGCAAGTGACATGACTTGGTTTATATTGATAGTCTGATGTGTACCAAGTGAAGAGAAAACGAGACGCAACTTCTCCTTGTGGTACTTCAGTGTTGCTCACATCCATATCAGAAACACATTCCAGTCATGATAGTAAAAATATATTGAAAATATACACTAGTGTCTCATTCATGCCGTACTAATTTATTTTACAATAAGTGAGCATGAGTCTAGGAACAAATGCACCCTGTGATGGACCGACAACCTGTGCAGGTTTGGTTGCTACCTTGTGTCCAGTATTGCTAGAGTATTCTCTAAACTGAATGAGCAGACTGCAAAGGACAAGTGAGTGAATGAACAAACAAACAACACGTACAAAGCATTCAGCTCAACAAAAGAATAAAATTGCAGTGAACATCTAAAATCATTGCTTTGAGGCTCAAAGTACATTCATCCATCCATCACCATCATTTTGTTCAGAATCAGGGCTTATCCCAGCAGCACCAGGCACAGGTGAGAAACCAGTGTAGCATGGGATGCCAATTCATTACAGTTAGTGTGGTCTACCAGTTACAGTGTAGGACTCTAAGGCTGTGGGTTCAGTCCCAGGCTGGACTATATGTACAGTAACTTTGAGCAGGTTGTTTCACATACCAGTACAATTATTAAATATTACACGTGGAAATGATGTTCAAAGATGTCACAGATGATAGATCTATTTTTTTTGTGTGTTGTTAGGAGTAAATAGCTCTTCTCAGCTATTTCCATTGATGAACCTCACACAACACACACACCATAACCCAGTAACCTCAGATTTAAGGGTTATTTCCCCTGACACTTCTCTGTGGGCATGTGTTTCATAGACAGCCAATCCATAGTGACATATCCCTCTGCCACCAGATATTTCCCTGGTGCTCCTGGGGTGGGGTGGTCGTTAGTCATACACATGCTCTGCAGAGTAACAAGCATCATTCACCCAGTCAGTGACCTTATTTGCTGAATTATTTCTTGAAAATTCACTAAGTGTCTGGCTTAAGAAATCCTTTTTCTCACTTCCCCATGATGCTTTGCAAGGCTAACATAACACTCATTGTGAATTCCTTGGAAGTTCCAGATGACCTTTTTTGCAATGACCAACACGATCGATTCAAAACCACAAAAAAATATGGTGTCATGGCAAGACGGTAAATATTTTCTATTTTTCATGTCACCATAAAATGAAAAAAACAAAGTTATTTTTAGATTATTTGAACTTCTATAGAATAATTACTGAAAATCTATCCAGGAAAAGCAACAAAAAATTAACAAAGACTGCTGTTCATAACAATGACACTGATCCCTTGTTTCACAGACTGCTAGTAGTGATAGCAGCTTGGGAGATGCAGAGAGAGAGAGAGAGATACAGGACTCTAAGTATTGTGCTGTGCTATCGGAGCTGTTGTCTGATATACTGTATATATTGTGGCCGGGTGCAGGAACAACAGACTGCTAGATCAAAATTTGGGGCACCAACCAGGTCATCCTGTTTAATAAAAGGGAGAAATAAGCACAAGTAATGCCTGTCTTGATATGGTAAACCTGAATCTCAGGCCAAAACAACAAAAGAGACTTTCTCTTAACCAAGAGGTTGCTTCACAAGATGAGTTCCGTCTAGCAGATCATCCTGGAGTCATATTATACCTCCTACTCAGGAGGGATTCTTATAGACTAGGGACAGGAAGGGGTGGAGTCAGGTGCCCTGTCGGGTGTTAATGGTAGTGCCCCCTCTCACTCTGGCAGATTATTACATACCTTAACAGAATCCGTAAATAGATCCTCTGACACACGTGTGACTATATATATATATATATATATATATATATATATATATATATATATATATATATATATATATATATATAAAGACAAGAACAAGGAAGAAGTTTTGGGGGATCAACCCCATATATTATCACAACAGTAACAATAATAAAAAAAAGAGTATTCATTAAAGACTAAGTCATAATGTGCGTAATTTGGTGAGTGGAGGTCTTGGGCTTTATACATGCTCAGCAGGAAAAGGCAGGATATGGGCAGAAGGGAATGGTCTGGTATGGAAGATTGTGGAACTTTAATTGGTCTTCCCTTCTGGAGGTCTCCAGAAGAGAGAGAAAAGGCATTAGTGCGATCCATCAATCTCTGACTCTAAGGGCTTAACTGAGAGTAAGCTACAGACAGGTTCCCCCCTGCTCACTTCGCTTGCCAACCCCCAAAGGCCTGTGCTACACGCCAGCAACTTTGAGTCTCTGCTGCTCGTCTTGTGAAGAGAGGGGCTGGACACACCACAAGGAGATGCGGTCACTCCTCCAAAACCCCTTCTTAAAGGTGATACAATGGGAAACAAATATTTTTTTTTTACCTCCTCTTTGCTTGATCAGTTGCTGCTGCTGCCACGAACAGCAGGAATGGTTAAATCTCATGTGGCACAAAGTCTCGTCTCGAGTTTTTCATATTTTTTAGTTTATAATTTAAAAGTGGAATAAGAATCTGAAAATCTAACAACATCACATTAATGTTCGATAAATTCTGAAAAGAATGATACCAAACATATATATGTAGGTTTTAAAATAAACCCAATTTGAAGCGTGACAAAAAACGTGACATAATAATGTCACATAAAATCATTGCACTTTTAGGTTTAGGGTTTTATATATAGAGAGAGTAGATTATATATATATATATATTCACGGCATTCGAAGTCTGTGTCACAATCTGTTAGTGTGGGTGGTTACCTACCAGGTAACGCTTTGTGGTTGGCCAGCAATCTGCTAACATCCGCCACGGTGCCCTCAGTTTGTGTGTATATATATATATATATATATATATATATATATATATATATATATATATATATATACAAGGGGGAACCGAAAAATAACGAGAATTAAAAAACACAAACATATTTCTCTAAAAACATTTCCAAAATTTAATCACCCTCAAAATACTCTCCCTGAGATGCAATACACTTCTCCCACCGCTTTTCCCATTGTTCAAACCTGTTCTGAAATTCTTGCAAAGTGACAGCCTTCAGTGCCTCCGTCGTTTGCTTCTTGACTTCCTTTACATCCTGAAAATGCTTTCCTTTAAGGTCCCTCTTCATTCTTGGAAATAAGTAAAAAATCGCTGGGTGCAAGGTCCGGGGAGTGGATGACTGTTGTCATCCTGTTTTTCATGAGAAACTGTCGTACATTCAATGCTGTGTGAGCAGGAGTGTTGTCATGATGCTGAAGCCACTCACCTGATCTCCAGAATTCGCGGTTTTCTCCACACTGCATCATGCAATCACTTGAGCACTTCAAGGAAGCCGCTTGACCAAATGATGCTGAGGGCAGTCTAGTACACGTACCTAGCAGCAAATGTTGGACCTAATGCCCCTCCAGCCTCCAGAAAAAAATTCTTGTTATTTTTGGGTCCCCCTCGTATATTATATATACATATGTACATCTTTTTTTCCTCTTAGTGGTAGTTTGTGGCAATTTATATTTTGTTTGTGGTTACTGTCCCGTTTGCATCATAGTAGCACAGTCGTTAGCAGATTGTTCAAATCAGAGGATTTATAAGCACTAAAGGCATTTCATCTGCTTCAGAACTTTTATAGTTTCTTAGAGAAGAAAAACCTTCCAGGACATCTTCCACATGTAGATGTTGCTTTCAGGCTTTAGCTGACATTGCGTGTCACAAATACCAGTGGTGATCGATCTTTCTCCAAGCACCGGCTAGTGAAGAACAGACTCAGATCCACAATGGGACAGGAAAGACTGGATTATTTCACTCTGATATCGATTGAGAGTGATCTGGTTCAGAAACTGGATTTTAGTGATCTGATCAAGGGCTTTGCTACAAAGAAAACCAGAAAATTACAATTTTGAGAAGCAAGCATGTGTCCGTGTTAATATGCTGAACGGCCTGCAATATTTGATATTTTTGCTTTGGTGTGCATTTGCCATAGAGACCTAATAGTTACTTGTGATCAGTGCAGCAATTGCAAATGAAATATAAAGCTAAGACTCTGCAGAAGGCATTTACTTTATTCTGTGTCACTTTGAGATCTTGATGTTGATGTGTATAGTACTCAAGAGTGTTTTGTGTAGGTAGTGCCCCACAAATATCTCCAGCCTGGTGGAGCCCAACCCTTCTTAATCTGCCCTGTCCATTGCAATTTGCACAGAAGAGTCAAGGAAAAAATCAATAGAGGTACAGCTAATCAAAAATGGAAGGAAGAGAAGGGGCAATTTTAACATGAGGTTAAAGACCAGATACCCTAGGTGTGCAGGTTAAGCTAAGTGACAACTCTACATTTTCTCAGCAAGAGTGAGTGAGTTTGTTTGTGTATGTGAGAGAATGAGGGGTAGGCATCCTATCTAGAGATGTGTCCTGAATTATACCTGATGGACAGGCTCTAGTTCCCAAAATTATTAAGGAAAAGGACGAAAAAAGAGGCAAAAGGTACTTTCCATTCTGAAAAAGGAAGTGAAAGGTTGAAACAGCATATTTGAATTGGAACACAGACTGAAAGAGCAAGCCAAAAATAACTGTGACAGCAAAACAACACTGAATTAGTACAGAAATCCAAGAATGCCACAGATAACAGCATCAGCAAAGATCCCTCCATATTTAAGTAATAATAGACTATTATTATGCAATGATACTGTAGGTCTGAAATTAAAACTTTATCAGTAACACTTGGGGGTCCCGGTACACTTGTTACTGACCATACCTAGACAATGTACACAGGTGATTGTGAAGGCTAAATTGATTATTTAGCACAGTATGTACAGTGCAAGTCAAGGGAGGTTAAATCTAAATTATAGATTAATATTAATGAGGTGTCATCTGGAGCACAGTGTGTAGTTTTGGACTCCATATTTAAAAAACTCCAGCACTATTGTACATGCTGCAAATATAATCAGAGGTGACCTGAAAGAGGTCTTTAAAACTTCTGAAGGAAATTAGAGTGGTGGATACCAGATATTAACTTCAAAATGACTTCTTCAAGGGTTCATTTCATGCAAAGGCTAAAAAGAGAATCATAGATATGTGGAATAAGTCGTAAATGTACCATAGATGTGTGGAATAAGTCATCCAGAAGTGAAGTGGATCACGGTTTTCTTTATCTTCATATCTCAGCTGGGTCATATTTTCAATAAGAGTGGGGAATAAAGACTGATGAGCTGTGTCAAGCTCTGGTTAGCTCAAAACGTACATAATGTTACATTCTTATGAACAATGTATATTAACATAAAAATTTAATGGAAATACAAACAGGCCAGAGGAGATAAAGACACAGAAGTACGGTCACAGAGTGAATGATCTTGACAAACAGAGAAGGAGAAAGATAAGAGGTGCCATTTTCTGGTAATAAACTGCTGCTTTAGAGGCACTAGTAATGCAATGTATATTTGAATATACGGTACATTACATTTTAGTCTTGCATAGTCAGATGTGATTGTCAGATAAGAATATAAGTTTGGGGACAACTTGTTAAAAAGTTTGGAATGAAAAGCAGCAAAACCCAACTCTGAAAAGGGTCAGCCCATAGGGCTTCTTCCTAAACACCCGCTCCCAACTCCTCCAGTCCGTCCATTTTAAACTGCTGGGCTTTCAGGGAGGGAGCAAAAGGAACTGAACAAAAGAAGCTGAGAGAAAATGAAAAGCTCAGATTGCTGTTATCCATTCAGGAGCTCACAAGGTAACTGAAGATTAATTTGTGTACACAGAGGTAGAAGAGACAACAGACAGACAAATGTCGACCGCTGTAGCTACCTGGCTCCATGCATTTAAGACCTGCTTCTGTCTGCTATGACACCTTTCTATCATTTTGACTACTGCATCACTGTACAGCACAGCAACAACAAATCGAGTTTAGGCGAGCATTGTAGTCTATGGATATGCTACGTGTTAAAATGTCTGCGCATGCCATACATTCTCACATGGCATGTTTGCATTTCCATTTGGTAATAATAACTTCCTTTAGTTAATCTTTAAGACATACAATGAGAAGGTGAATGCTGCACAGCCTCATCTGGGCTTCTACTGGTGTTGTTACACAGATTTGTTGATTCAGGTGTTTGGAGGACTGAAATTTACATCTCCGACGACTCTTTATCAGCTTTCTTAGTAGTAGGCCTTTCCACATCCTTTTGATGGGGTGTGTCATACCTTTAACTTCAAATGCATATTTTGCAATTTATGATTTCGCAATTATAGCAGTCAATTCTTTCAGCCTTACATCAACTCCTACACCATCATTATAAGTGAACGACAGTGAGCAGACACAGTGCCTGTGACAACATATCATTCACAATACCAATGTATAAGTATAATCTAATTAATCTCATGTTACTGAAAGGTTTTTCACTTGCATCAGGTTATGTTTATTTTCAAAACATGCAATGTGATCTCTGGACACATGACCCACATTCATATGTTTAATAGGGGTCTTTTTAGGAGATTTTTTCAACTGTAGACAGTCCATCAGACCAGGTTATGATCTTTGCAGTTCAAATTCACTGCCCCTACTTTGAGCGCCACCTTCATAAGGCATTGGATTGGTGTAGAAATGTGCCACTCAGTGCATTCACTCTCATTTCTTTACATTTATATAGTGTCTTTATTACTACTCAAATTCGTGTTGCCATCGGGGAAAAAAAAAAGTAGCGTTTCTTCCCAATGAATAGGCGTATTAGGCGTATCCGTGAGAATTAAAAGATTCTAAAAACGTTGGCACGGTACCCATGCAAAGCAGATTAGAGATAATGGAAGTACGAAAATTCGAAAGTCTCAAACAAAGGATGGTAAAGATTGCATTAGTGCAAACAAATGGAAATTATTACTCAGTGAAATAACAGAACAACGAAAAGAGATCGAATATATTGTTCAGATCTAAACTTTAAGTCGGAGACTTGTAGATCGTCTAATTCGTGTTGCCATCGGGGGGGGAAAAAAAAGTAGTGTTTCTTCCCAATGAAGAGGCGTATCTGTGAGAATTAAAAGATTTGTTGTTTGGTGAAAGTGAAATACCGTGAGAGAAAATTTCAAGCCCTGCAAGACAAGACTTTATGCAAAGAGATTTGGAAAAGTCCTGCCCACATAACCAGGCACACAGTTCAATCATTTATAATAATAATAATAATAATTCATTACATTTCTCATTTGTGTGAATGCTATTGTCAGACACATTTCTTGTAGAGAGAAAGAAATGATATTCACTTGCAGGCAGTTATTCGTTGCATTGTCACGATGTAATCCCAAGCACGGAATCAAAATTCAATGCGATATTGATAAAAAAAAGGTAAAAGCGAAAAGAGAACAAAAATATATGGACATAGGTGATATGACAAAAGTGTGCTGTGCGAGATGCAGATCACACGGCACGGCAGCAATCCAGCAGCTGGTCGAGCAAAGAGGAGGTAAAAAAAAAATGTATTTGTTTCCCATTGTATTACCATTTAAGAGGGGGTTTCGGAGGAGCGACCACATCTCCTTGGGGTGCGCTCAGCCCCTCTCTTCACAACACAAGAGGCAGAGACACAAAGAGGCTGGCGCGTAGCACCGGCCCCTAGCAAAGTGAGCAGTGGGCGAAGCCTCCTAGTACATTATACATTTATATATCTGGATCAGTGAGACTAATTAGATTTAGGCTTAGGCTTAAGTGACAGCATAGTAGTTGAGGACTCCAAGCAATGGCAAACTTGAAGCCAAAAATAATTATGGTTTTCTGTAGCTCTGAAAAGTAAAAAAAAAAAAAAAAAATTGAATGTAGGAAATGATTGGAAGAATGGAAGAAAAAAGCTTGGAGCAAAACAGAACATTTAACAAATGTATCTGTCACCATGTAGCCTGCTTCTCTAAGTCACTGATATGGTGGGTCACTACTGCTAGTGCGCGGCTATTAATATATAAACATAATGTACAAAAACATGTGGATAACAGGTGCAAAAAAAGCCATAACTGGCCGTGCTTCTTAATTTCAGAGTGGAGTTTTAGCAGCACAATCACAGATGACCCGAAAGATGTGCAAACAACGTTTCAGCGAGAAGAAACGAATCAAGGAGATCATGGACAAGAGATACCGAGGAAAAGATCAGCAGATGGCAGTCGAAAATGGTAAGCACAACATAGACTATGTAGAGACTCACAATGATATTACTAATCAGGATTATTAATGATTTGAACAGAGTTATTAACATTTTTTAAATAACATTTATTTTCTGGCCAGGTGAATTGGAGGCAGCTGCCCGTCTTATAAAGCGACCAAAAGAGAAGGACATCTTTTGGGATTCCTACTGCGGAGAACAGGTTGACCTGGAGGAACTTATGTGTGCAAGTCCAGAATTGCCTCACCATGATCAGACCAGGACCAGTCAACAGCTCTCTCCAGCCTCAGGAGAAATGAAACTGGACACCAGTAGGTCAGCGATCAAATCTGCAAAAAGAGACGAGATGGTTAAGAATTGGATGGATTGGAAGACAGAGAAAAATGATATGACCCTAAGTGACAACTTTTTAGAGAGTTACTGGGGAGAAACAAGTGAAAATGGCTTGTCCAAGGAGGTACGGAGACACAGACTGGAACCCGAGACCCACAGAAAACCAAATGTCAGTATGGAATTCATATCTGAGTCTCTCCACTCAGCAGAAAAAGAGCAAAAATTGTCCCATTCTAAACTGTTCATATCCAGCAGCTTGCTGGAACCTGACTGGAATGTAACGGTCATGAAAATGGATGATTCCAGGCTGGACATTTGTGGGCCTAAGCAGCCACCTAGGCGGCATCGGCCTGAACTAACCAAGAAGAGAGCAGGAATGCTTCCCAACTTAGACAAGTTTTCAACTGATGACATCTGAGAGGCATCCAATTTTGATTGGGACTCAAAAGAGAACAAGTTATTTTCATTCATCCCTTCCTTTCTTCACTTTCAAACCCCTCAATCAAAATCTCATTGCAGGTCTACATGTAACTGAAGGTTACCTATTAAGCATTAGATACAACACATACAGTGGATTTAGAAAGTATTCATACCCCTCCACTTTCTGCACACTTTATGGTGCTGTGGATTAAATTTTGAAAGAGCTAAATCTGACCTTTTTGCCCATCAACCTACATCAGGGGTCCCCAACTCCAGTCCCTTTTTTTCTTAATTGCTGACCAGTTTTTGCTGCTAATTAACTCCTTTTCCTTTCATTTTAATTAACTTGATTTTTTAAGATTTGTTCCCCTGAATTTCTTCATCGTTCCTCTGAATTGCTTCATGTCTTTCCTTAAACGGCACCCAAACAAAAATGAAATGTGAAGTGAGTGAGCCAACAAAATACCAACTAAGTCAGGGCCTCAAACTCCAACCAATTTCACTCCAATTAGTTGCTTAATGAGGCGCTGAATCTTGTTGTTAATTAAACCCGTCCTTTAATTCCATGGCTTGTTGCTGCTCTCATTATGCAATAGTTTACATTTCCGAAATTGCTGATTTCTCTTTTCTAACAGCACACTGTTAAAATGTTTTGGAGACCTCAGCAGATCAACATTCCTGAGACCTTCATCTTTCTTTATTTTCAGATCTTGTATGATGGACACCATTTGCTGATCATGTTTTGGCTCATTTTGTATCTCATTATTGTTTGGCTGCTAAACAAGAAAAAGGAAACAATTAAGGGATCTGAGTCTCTAGGAACAAATCAATTAAAATGAATTCAAAATAAGTTAATTAGCAGCAAAAACAGGTCACTAATTCAGAAAAGGGTTAGAATGAAAACCTGTAGCCACAGTGGCCCTCCAGGACTGGAATTGAGGACCCCGGACCTACATGGTCACATCACTCTTCTGCCTATTTCTTTTCATTTTTGCTGCACAGCCAGAAACATTTAAGGGAGCATCTAACATGTGGAAGCCTATCTTTGTATTGAAAAAGCTTAATGGCATTTCTATGGTTCCCAATACCATAACAGAAAGACGTATTTTGCCCCACAACCTTTATTTTTTGTTAAATAATCTAAAAATCATGCTTCCCTGTTTTTCATGCATTTCTACAATGCACAGTACTGTGTGCTCATCCGAGGGAATAACAGGCTCGCAAAGACAGAATTTTTGGGCTGCCAACCTGGCCATTCCCTTTTTACTTCTAAGTTCAAAACAAAACAAATGCATGATGGAGTAAAAAGGAAACACATGAATCACTTTGCAAATAAAGTGGCTGGAGTAAATCGGTCTCTCTGGTCTGCCTTGAGAAATTTGTAGAACTCCATAGCTCTGATCATTTTGTGTAGAAGTGACACCTCCTTCCAGTTGGTCACATTTTTATAACCCAGAGACTGGAAGGGGCAGAGTCAGTTCCCCTAACTGGGTGGTTTCTTGGTACCGCAAAGGAAGAAAAAGACAAGACATTTAATGGCAGTGCCCCCTCTCAGCCTGGGGTGGTATCACATGCCTGGGAAGAATTTGGGTGTGTGATCCTCAGACACACTTACGTGACACAAGTTTGTAAGAAAAAAGAGCTCAAAATTGTTAAGTAATTAAAAATAAGAGCTAAATAAACAAGGGAAACCTGGGTGGCATAGCAGAGAGCACTGCTGCCTCATGGACCTGCATCCCATGTGCAGTTGCTTTGGTGGAGTTTGTATGTGCAAGGCAAATTAAACGGTGGTCTTAAACTGTCTCTGTGTGAGTGTGGGCGCTGAAGTTGGCTGCCAATAATCCAAGTTTATTTTTACTGCCAGGTATTGTTCCGGCCATAAATGAGAGATGGAGAGTTGACAGCATGCACTGATACATGTTGCCACACCCACCACACAACAAACCACTTCAGCATCCCAAACAAGGACCCGCGTGCAGCTATGCAATAGGTGACACCACAGTACCACACTGGAACAGTGTGAGGATTTTTACACAGGCTGGAGTGCCAATCCTGTGACCAAACCCCAAGTTTTCCCTGTAAGTTGGAGGACCTGCTTGCTGGGCTGGATGTAGATGGTCATAACCAGAATGGAGCAATTGCAGGGCCCAGGAGAATGGAGTCACTTCTGGCTCTTACAAGATTCAAACTGGCAAACTTCTGATTGGTGGCACAGATTCCTAGCCTCAGAGCCACCACTCTGCCCATAAATGACCCCAACTTCGATTGAGGGTCTTGAAAAATTATGTCATGCAGAATCATTGATGTTGTTTTGAGTGGATAATGCTTAAAGAAATACCCCAATTAATTACTGGTTGAAGTGGTTCCCCACGCTCCATGTAAAGCACTTTTGAGTAGCATGAAAAGTGCTAAATAAATGTCATTATTATCAATGTGTTGTCAAGGATAAGCTGCTTTGCGATTCTCATTATTATGTGGACTCCCTGGTTTTGCCCCCTGCTTCAGTGATAAGGTACTAATATTGGGTTGCTCCTCTTCCTCCTGCCATATTTTTGTAATCTCTTTTGTATATTTTTTTTTGCTGTGAACACTTAAACCCATTGAACCCAGCCACAGAGCGGTATATACCCGTAAAGCCAGGATAACAGCCTACCTATCTATCATCATAACTCTCCCGGCCTAAACAACAGCACATGCATTTCTGCGACGCTACTCTACCCTGTAAATATTCCCAAAAGACTGCTGTGCCTCTCTGCGATCAAGACCCGGCTGGCCAGAATACCAGCCTTCATCATATTAGACTACATCTACAATATACCACTGTCTAATTACACTGCTGTTTTTGTCAGCTGCAGGTCAGTTTTGTCTCGTAGGTTTCAAGAAGAAAACAGAAAGGAGTTTAGTTGTACTTCAGCATGAGTGACATTCAAAATAATAGATGCACAGTGTGAACAGAGAAGTGCAAGCAGGCAAAGAGAGCTTTGTTCTTTGAACCAGAGGTTTACAGTTTCCCTCACCTCCATTCTGTACTTTGAACTTTAAATGCCTTAGTCCCATTTTGAAGCCAGAAGCCTGCCCCTCTTTTGACTTGTGTTTAGGCCTCTTGGGGTAAGGCTAATCCAGTGGGCTTAAACATGAAGTAAAGATAGGTCTGGCTTGTTGTGACAGGAATCAGAACAGTTTATAATTTTTGCCTGCACTCATTCCCTCTTACCTACCAGATATTAAGTTTGTCAATAAAAATGCCAGAAAACTTTACATAAAAGACAGTCCTGGAAAGAACAGGATGTCTGGTCACCCTATTATTATGTCACCTACTAAGAAGTACAGCTTTGAGGCAGCAGTGCTAACCACCATACAAATATGCCTCCCATGGTATTATTTACAATTATTCAGTTTATTTCCAAGATTTCATTTCCATCTGCCCTTGGACATGGAAAATAATAATGAGTTTCCCAGCGGATAGATATGGTGTGTCACCTCCAACTTAAAGCATGCACATTGAAGTGTTCTTCATGCAAACTGTTCAGCAAGCACAGGAACCTGGACTACAGGTTCACCATGATGTCAGATGAGCTCTTTAAGCCATCCATTGTTATGTTTGAGACTACAGAAAATCTCAAGAAGGTCTTGGGAACCATCTAAATACCCCACTAATTATGATACACATCCCAAACACACACACACACACAAAAAAAATCACATTAAGTTTCAGAAAAAGCATATTCACTTCTGTTTATTCAGCCATACATTGACTTTGAGCATACTTTCTTTCCACTGTAGGACTGGGAGGAACTAATCTCTACCCATTAACAGTCCAAGAATGACAGAAACCAGACCTGGAAAGTTCACCAAGTTATCACACAACATCCACACCATTGTGTGTCACTTATTTATGTAAGACAAATGAGGTTAGGATGTTGTATATAAAAAAAAAAAAACACGTATGAAAAGAAAACTTGGTACCTAAGCTGGATCAACCACTGTGCTTCCCTGTGTGGTAATTACCAACTTTTACAATGATTACAATTTTTTTTTTTTTTTTTTTTTACATAAAACCTGAACTTTGGACATTCATCAGTGTCAAGAGAGACTGAATGTATTACACCCCTCTCTTATTATCTGTGCTCTTATCATTCCTTGGATAACTGAACAATGGCTACAACTGTTCAAATCTTCAGAACAGGCAAATGCTTTTATCTGGCACCCCATCTTAGGATAGTTACTGTATTATATTCAATACTGTATGGGTAAACTTCAACTGTCCATTTTAATAAATGGCATCAGGAAAGGAATATTTATATGGTACAGGTCACATTTTTATGCAGAACTTCCATGCTTTGAACACGTCATAGTTTTTATCAGAATGCCAATAATGCATTTTTGCCTGTAACAGTTAGCTTTAACACAAAATAGAAGGCTCAGGTCATTTCAATTGAATGTGAGGTCTTCCAGACTGTACCCAAGTACCAGACAAGAAATGGCTGAAAGAAAAGTCCCACTGAAGTTACACTATATCTTTGCCATGCAGAAATAACTCATTTGTGCAAGTAGTTTTACACTTTTATCAGCCATTTAAATAGCTCTTAAATAGCTCACGGTATGCTACATTCTTACCATACACATTATTAATTTTTTATTTTTAAAATAAAAATTGCCAGCTATCATGTCTTGTTCGTTTTAGCTACATGAAAATTTAATTTGGATTTTTTCCATATAATATTTTTTAATATAAAAATATATACACACACGCACACACAAATATATGCCCCTTGAATCACCTATTTTTTTTGAAGCACATTCAGCTAGGACCACATTTGCACATGCAGGCAGTAATGAAGCACATTCAGCATTCAATATTGTATTTAATAAGCCTTGTACTCATTTATAACTGCTTTTGAAATATTATTCATTCATATACAATTTAATTTCTACTTCTTAATATGCAACACTGCTTGATTTTCCATTTTTATGCAGTATGCACTTTTACTTTTTGCATTCACCACTGTGCTGAAGTAATCAGTTGGGTCAGCCAAGATTTCACCTAAATAGGGTGAAGCTCCCAGTTAAACCACTGATTTACAAAAATGTTACCTTAAAAGTTCTAAAAGACATTATCACACCTTGACACTTAAACTCCACACACACACTAGAACAGCACAACCACTGACCTGCTCGAATAACCCTGGGACTTCTGAATTGAATCTCTCTATAACCTCCCACACACTCCAACCATACCTGGAGAAATTCCAGCTGGAGTACCAAGAACAGCTCAGAAAACAGAGAAAGAAAGCAGCTTAACCAATGTGGCTGCACTCATACGGCCAAATCAACAAAAACTGGCATGGATTGTACACTGAATGATACTTTAGGACAAGTTAAATACAAGGTAATTTAAAAAAATTTGTTTTTTTTTTATTTTGTCACTACTGTGGCTTTGAGGTGGTACTGTTAACACAACTACCAATCCACAGTGATTTTCCAAACGGTGAACCTAGTCTACTTCTGGAGCTAATGGCTGCTTCTTGCTGAGCACAGCACATGTAACCATTGCAGTTTTGCCCATTTTATCTTTATAATTGCCCAACCTGCCTCCATTCAGAAGAGAGCTGTATGTGAACTACTTAGCTTCATCCACGTGATCTCTGTTTGACGGAGACCTGATTGTGGAATGGGCAGGTCCAGGATGTATTATTGCATTTAAAACGCTTTAATATAGCTTAGATTAAAAGATTCTGAGGTCTTATTAAATACCTAATTTTATTGCAGATTAGAGTTTTCTGAATGATGTTTAGTGTCACATTTTCATAAGACATGTTGTCAAGAGCTGCTGAAAACATTTTTCAAACTTGTTGTTACCACATGTACTGTTTTGCTCCATTTTAGACCTACAACACTGATGAGCTTGAAGATGTCATGACCCTCTTGGTGACCTGCATGACAAGTATTAACACCTAACCTCTTGCTATTAGAAAAAATCGATTTCTATATGGGTGTGTTACAATTTCAGTCATTTCCTCAGATTAGAATGCCCTTTTCACTTTACCATGCAATTTTTGTTAGTAACAATACTAACCAAGAAACCTGCAAAACACACACAAACATTTTAACACCATACAGTTGACTATTACATGTGATACAATATTTCTAAGTTCATTTCTCATATGTTACAAGAACGGGGTGAAATGCTGTGGAAATCATGTTCTGCTTATTGAGAAGGATCTTTTGAATTTTTGCCAAGTACTATCTTTTTCTTCATTTATTTAACGGGAAAACAAAATAACTTTACATTGACAAACAAAATAAATAAAATGTAAAAAGTCCATGACCCAAGAAGGCTGGTGAATACTTTTTATATCCACTGTACACACTTACAGGTTGACACTGGTGTTTGAGAAACCCACAATGCTAACACTTTGGAAACCTAAAGCTGGTTGGGAGACATCTGTGACTGTCCAATCTCCAAGATGTTAGCTTCTCTTTTTGAGTAGCGAATCTTTACAATTAGAATTGATTTGCATTGTAGTGTTCACTTTTTAAGACTTTTTGGCAAAATAAAGCACTTTTCACCAGAAGATTAACATTCAAAAATCCCTTCAACCTTTACTAATTGGTGATTATGCTTCCTTACTTTTGCTTAAATGTTGTTTTAAAAAGGTATGTTTAACATAAAAGTCAAACCAAAATAAAGTAACTATCTTTGAGAACTAAACCTTTGACATAACCCACCACTCACATCGACATACTGTATTTGACAAAAGGAACACAGGCATTTCTTAAACAAGGCTAAAGCATTAGCATCCTTAAGCTTTTGTGACAGTGTAACATTTGCATAGTTAAGAATTTCAGAACTAAGTAAGGTAACTTCTTGAATTCACAGAGGACATAATTATACATTCCAGCATACTAATAATACCCCCAAGAGCAACCAAAATAGAAAACAAAGCAGAAAATCAATATACCCACATGCCACAAATGATCCTTAAATTATTAAAAGACAGTCATCAGTTGTGGAAATGCCTGTTAACACAGGTTGTGCTAGGAGTCTGCAATAATGTGGGGGTGTGGGCAAACAATGTTTTTATCTTTTCAGCCCTAAAACATTTTTCAGTGGGAATGAAAAAATATGGATACTTTTTTCATGTGTTTTCAGTCTTATGAAAAATCTTTATTTTAAATGAAAAAGCTTTAAGTTTAAGAAAGAAACCAAATTTGCATTTTCACGTCTGTCTCCACTTCTAGATTCATCATTAGTCTAAGTGGAACTTATCAGGGACAGTGTTGGGAAAGTCTGAGGCTATGCTTGATTTCATGCAAGGATGTTTATCAATTTCAACTAAATATTTTCAAAACGGCAGGAATGGGAAAAATCATAAAACTGAAAATAAAATCTGCAAGTCTTTCATTTTTAGAATATTAAAAAACAAAACAGTAATTATAAGTGGCCCATTGTATCAAATGGTAAAAAAATATCTTATTGAATTAAGTAAGGAACTAAACACAGTGTGCGTACAGGAGTTTGACGGAATCAAAAGCCAGTTTCTACAAAGTGAAATGTGTGTGTAATTTATTCATAACAGAAATCAAATGCAATGTGAATATTGCATTTTCACAAAAGTTTAGCATTATCAACAGAATTCAAAAGTATTGACAATCTTTAAAACATTTTGCCAGATATTCTGACCAGACCTAATAAGGTCTGAACACTTTCATTCTCACATATGAGAAAAGCAACACCATACACACACACACATACACACACACTTAAGCATCAGGTGATTTCCAATATTTTTATATAAACAAAACCATACAATATGAGCTCATTTCTGGTTATTCACATCAATACATAAAAAATTAAAATAATTTATTACCAAATTTATACCTTTGCATTAAATAAGTTTTCTTGCAAGACAATAAAAAGGAGTGAGAGGGGACAAAAATGACTCTACATGCAATTCAATCTTCCCTTCACCCATGAAGAGATGCAAAATTCTGTCTAGCAAAATATTCATGTAAACTCTCTCATTCTAAAAATGAAAACCAAAAATGAATACCACAACCCTATATAATCTGTGTTTTAAATTCCTTACCATTTGAAAACATAAATAAAAAGATCCCAAACATACTGCAAACTTGCACAAAATAAGGTTACCCTTTATTTTACCTTACCCTGGGTGGGCAAATTTTAGCCATTTGAATTGAACAGTTTACAACTTTACACAAGAGTTTGAGTTAATTGTTAAGAGTTTGAATTAATACACTTCAGAAAAGTTGTTTGAGAGGCGTTTAAAATTAATACCAGCGTTGGGTAAAAAACTTAACGCTGCCTTCTATTCATCCAGGCTAGCATACACAGCTGTCCCTTAGTTACCAGGAGACACCCATGAATCTCGCTTCAAGTACCTAATGTTGTCAAAATTATGTTCTCTCATTTACACAAGACTTCAGATGGCTCAAGCAACAGACAGGCTAGTGAGATGTTTGGAAAAAACAAAACATTTAGAACATCACATACCATGAGCATTCTTCACATGGATCACGCTGAAAACCTCATGTAATGTCAAAACATAACTAACTTGGCAACAATTATTTGGGAGGCTCCATGTAAAAACACAAACCAGAGACTGTCAATAGAAAAAAATATCTTGCCTAAAATTTCCTCAATGAAGTGCCTATTCATCAACTTTTTACTAGGAACACCACCATCCCAGCAAACAAACACACGTATTTCATATAAACTTTAGTACTAGTGTGTTGTACCGTGTTAGCCATTATGAATGTAGAGATAAGCCAAGCAAAATGACACTTTTTATTGGCTAACTAAAAAGATTACAATATGCAAGCTTTCGAGGCAACTAAGGCCCTTCTTCACTTGCCTGAAGAAGGGGCCTGAGTTGCCTCGAAAGCTTGCATATTGTAATTTTTTTAGTCAGCCAATAAAAGGTGTCATTTTGCTTGGCTTCTCTCTATATAAACTTTAGGATATTAATGCAAATTTTACCATAATTTAAAAAGAATACCACTGCCCTTGATAAAATATTGAATTATGCTTTAATCATATGATTTTCATGCTACTAAGAAATAGAATGAATTGTTATGAAAAAGTATTTTGCAATTAAACTATAATGCTGCCTTGAATGCAAATGATCACTTATATGCACAATGTGTACTTTAGTGGAATATTAATTTATATGAAGACAACTATATGCTTTCAATTCAAAAGAGCCATTTTAAGCTTAAAAAAACCAAATCCAAGGAGAGGGAAAAAAACAGTAAATTCTTTGATTTCTTCCAATTTACGATGCTTCTTAATCGTATGGTAAGCTTTCTATACAGATACATCAAATTTTGTTTAAATAATAAAACTTGCAAAAAATTTTGGTAGACCCAAACCCAGACATTCAGTTACATTCAGCTGATGTTATGTGCTGGTGGAATGAATATGAAAGAACCAGCACATAAAAGCACGTCTTACAGCAACAGGCATTTACATTTTATTAATTGCCTCGAATGTCCAGGCTTTTGGGACAAAATTCAAAAATGAAATAATTTGTGCTGAGTACAGAAACAAATTTAAAAAATTAAATTCTGTGCTGAATACAACAAATGTACTTTTCAGATGAAGAACAAAATTTCTCCTTCCTTGACTAACAGAAATGCCCAAGATTAAAAATACCAGTACATTCACATTTAACCAACTGCAGCAAAAATGAGGATTATTATTTTCTGTCACACTGGGGGGAATTTTACTCCATAAATCTTTTTGTAATTACCTGCAACAGTAAGATGAAATGAAAAAAAAAGATTATGCTTCTCACTGAATATTATTACAAAATTAAAACCTTGTTTTTTTTTTTTTCCAAAAAAAGAAAACCAAACTGGAAGGACAAAATCAGCCATAGACCACTTACATACACCAATACATGTATGCATACAGTAGAGAGAAACAAAGTGCATAAGATCAGTTTGATTAAAAAAGTAAAGTGATTCAAAGCAGCAATGAATGCATAATTTTATTTACCAGCTTGAAAATTCATAAGAAATGCGTTATTTTACCAGTGACTTTTCTTAACTAACACAATTTGGGGTAGGATGGGTCTAAAAAGTTGCCCCCCACTTTAAATATTAAGGAAATTCATCTGTATAGAAGCAGAGGCATTAAACCACAAGAAAATTGTAAGAATGAGGATTGCTGTGTAGAAAATTAAGAGTGTAAACTGGAAAGAGGTTAGATTTTCTGGGTTTTTTAACTTTTTGTAATAATGCCTCTTAATATCATTTTGTTATTAGAAACAAGAGAAAAAATATCCCAAGAATGCTTGTTTTATATATATATGTTATGTGCTAAACCTTACTGGGGGTGTTTTAGTTAAAAAGACATGACACCTGAGGATAAAATGAGTGCTTACATCCCATGTTCCCAAATTAAGGAGGGGTAAAAAGGCCACACAAATGGTTCAGACTAACAAATAATGAAGGGAAAAAAAAAATCTACTCACTCCTATCATGAGACACTGCCCACTGTAGCTGTGAGGGATGGGAATGAAATCTTTGAACCTACAGCTCAAGACGGTTTATTCTAAAGATGTTTCAAATATGCTACTTCTGACACTTAAGGCTTAGAAGTGAAAATGTGTACAGGCCTAAAGTGTACAAATATGGATAGCTGTCAGGATCAATGCACCTTGATATCCCAAATGTCTGTTCTTGCAGCACAGCTACTAAAGCATATCAACATAACAAGATTTTACAGTCATTGTCTCTATTGCTGCCACTTCTACTCTGCTCGCATTCATCTGAACCCCTTCCCTCTCTCCAACATTAATTTAAACAGCAATTCAAATTCAACACTACCAATCCGGAAGCTTAGGTGTGATTGTGCAAATATATATAGTAGCTATTAAAGAGCACTTTCAATTCATCCTCTCAGACCCATCCCCCCATTCAAAAAATAAACCCTGCAAATGTCCATTAATAGCTAAAGTCTGGTTTACCTGCTTATGTGGTTTTTATTAAAAAAAAATATATTTAAAAAAAAAGTTTTCATTGGTGATCTGCCAGTGGGCAACCTTGCAGCTTATTAGCACCTATCTGTGGCCCCTGGATTACTGTATATCCTTTTTTTTAGTTTGTGGGATTTTTTTCTTTCTTCTTTTTTATGTGACACTCCCATGAGTCAACAGTTGTCAGCTTTCAGAAATCAATGTCAAATTGCTTGAGACAACAAACTGCTCCCACTCAAGGGCCCAGCTTCCCCTGAAAAATATTCATGTATTCGTATTTCTTCTTTAAATGCTTAATGTTAATTGTTTGCTGTTTTTCTTTTTATATTTTTGTGAAAATCACTTTTGCTCCTTATTAGCCATGTCCAAATTCTGCAAGGCCTCTCTAACGTAGCCATAGTTTGAGCCGCAAGGCATCAACACCATTTAAATAGTATCGAAAAAGCCGCTTGTCCCTCACAAAACCCAGATTCTCATAAAGTTTCAATGCAGACTTATTGGTGATCTCCGTTTCCAAAACCACCTGCAAAACACAAAGAGAATAAGGAAATATTGGTGAGTTTGTATAAACTGTCCCTGAAACAGTAATACTACAATGGAAAAGACATTAGCACATTTGATTGAGTACAATAGGGTTGGTTGTTAAATAACACATATCAAAGTGTATGGTTTCTGCTTGCTGAAAGTAGATAGATAGACAGACAGATAGATAGACAGACTTATTAATCCCTAGGGGAAATTCACAATGCTATGGATACTAAGCTAATATAATTTAAATAAGACACTGTAATATCAAACAGGTTTTTTACAAAGTAATATCATGAAACTGTTTGCAGTTCAACTTCAAAAATGTTGTACTGATGTATGGCATTTTAATATCATCAGAAAAAATACATCTCTTTGAGCTGCCTAGATAGGTATGCGTTTTTTCCCTGGGCTCCCTGATATTCATCAATCAATTTTCAACACCTTGCTGTCCAAGTTTATGGAGACAACAGCCAATTTTGAAAGTACTGATTAAAAGACAGGAAAAAACCATTTAGAATCACCAAACTGACCTAAATGCCTTTAGAATGTGATAGAAAAAAATACACTTGCACGCACAGAGACAAAATGCAAATTATACAAAAAGAAAGATACAGACAATAAAATTGTTAAGTCTCAGCTACATCAGGCAGGGAAAAGCCATTAACCCAAAATTGAATTCCAGTGCACAGGAATGCAAGGGTAAAAATAAGATATTCATAGTTCAACTGGGAATTACTCATGCCAACCACCAGCAATCCATTAACATTCAGAAAAACCTATCATA
Source organism: Erpetoichthys calabaricus (assembly GCF_900747795.2). Taxonomy (NCBI): domain Eukaryota; kingdom Metazoa; phylum Chordata; class Cladistia; order Polypteriformes; family Polypteridae; genus Erpetoichthys; species Erpetoichthys calabaricus. The sequence continues at coordinate 69,592,085 of NC_041409.2, read as the reverse complement.
ATGAGAAGCCTTATATATATATATATATATATATATATATATATATATATATATATATATATATATATATATATATATTCTTTTTTTCTCCCTTCGTGGATCTCCAGAGATATATATATATATATATATATATATACACACACATCCTGGAGGCACACACTTCAGTTTATTAACCAACTAGGAAACACTTGGACATCCAGGCGTCAAAGGAAGGTGGTTCATGGGCTTCTTCTCCCTTCTTACGATGACTGAGTACTCCAGAAAGGTACTCTTTAAATTCACACCATGCACCAAGTACCTTGGAAGCAGTCTAGCAAAGCTATGGGCCACAGTGTTGGTGAGGTGCTCAACTGCTCTATACTCAGGCTAACCTTTAACTTTGGTATGCGGAGCAGTGTCTTGCCATCTCATGGCTTCTTGGAAAGTGTATGGCTTTCAGTTGTGATGAAAATGACCGTTTGGCTGCAGATGTCAGTGTGTATAGACTGCTGTCTGTGTTGTGTAATGTGTTTCACTCTCAGCATGTCACTGCTGTACTTTTTCTACCAGCCCTGGCACATGCACACACTGCTGTTTGCTGTGAGATAAACCTGAGACTTGATTACATTGCCAGGGTAATCCGCACCTTCAATTTTTTCTAACAAGAGTGCATATCACGTCAAATGTTCTCAACTAAGGCTAAGACAAAGATTCAAGGTCAAGTGGTTCACAAGTTTTTCCATGAAAATGGACGACCCTTAGCATTTTATATACATGGATAACAAATATTACTGAGTTATGAATCATTAAACAATGACTTCTGACAATAAACAGATTCTGTCTGTGCTTTGTTATTTAACTTTTATCAGAAATCAACAGGCAACAAACAACTAACAATAGATCAAGAATCAGATATTCTAGACTAAAAAGCAAAATTTTATCCAATAAAATTACATTTTTATGATAACTCGGCATACAATTGCTGCTCACCTTAAAAAATGCTAAATTGCTAACATTAAAGAAAATGTAAAATCTAACCTCATCACAGTCACCGTCAACCATTGCATATATTGCTTTCTTCACAAGATTGGTACCTGCAATGTGGTAAAACAAATTATTTATTAAAGAGGACTTTTCGAAAATGATATGCACACAAGTATACAAAGCACATAAAATTTGTTTTGAGGAATCTGTTGTTCTTTTCTACATTTTTGTGTTCTTCTATATACATACAATTGGCACGTGTTTTTGTTAAAAATATTTATTTCTTGATGAGGGCTTTGTTTTTCTTTGAATTAACTTGTTTCAGTGCAAGATGACGGCTCTTCAGCATACAGTGATTTTCTTCTAACCCTTCTTACTAATTTTTACAAGGGGCGCCAATAATAGTGGAGGGCACTGTGTGTGTGTGTGTATACATACATATATATGCAAATAAATAAATAAAAAGGCATTAAAAAAGGTAGCAAGCATGAAAAAACTACATAAATTTCAACAAGAAAATTTGAGCTATTTACACTAAATGTTTATGAGTGTAACTGACAAATGATCTGTTCTTCTCCGACATAAAGAAAAGTAACTATTGACTGAATTGATTAATAAATTACCTAAATTTCTACAGGGCTCTACTATTTTCACCATTTGAGTTAGGCCTTACAGCGATATGCCAAGTCAGTTATCCAGTTAACAGTTCTATGTGGTATTTTGTAGATTTCATGAAATGTAACAATGTATACATTTGCTAGAAACTGTCACATTTTTATATTTCATAATTTGATTAAAGTATGTTTTCTTACTATAAGACCTACATATGTTATACAATATATGTCCCTTGGATCACCATGACATAAATACTGCATGTACCGAAAAGATGTCTTAAAACCAGTTTTAAAAAGTGCCTTACAAAAACAATGCAAAATTTGGGTTCACTATTAAAAGATTTGCAAGTATGTTCACTACTGGTCAAACATTTTTAGAACACCTCAGTTTTTCCAGTTTTTCTTCATGTTTATTCAGTTGAAATGCAATGAATGACCTAAAATGATGAAAAGGTTTGCAAACACTGAAAAAAATGAAATTTCAGAATTTTACAAAACGGGCCTTCTTCAGGGAACAACTAATGTTACAAATGCAAAGTACATTTAGCCTTGCAAGTTGAAACAAACAACTTTCAGAGGTTTCCCAACTTTTGTTGATTACTTAAAAACCCTCTGTCTTACAGCAGGGTTTGTGAAGACTGTGTTACTACACCCTAGAAAACTCAGTGATAATGGCAAGAAAATGGCATTTAACAAATGAAATGAGATTATTACCCTTATAAGCAGGGGCCTTTCATTTAGAGAAACTGCAAAAAAAATACATGTGTCAGTGACAATAGTGTTCTACATAATCAAAAGGCAACTAGAAACTGGAAGAAACCCTGATTGGAAAAGATCTGGCAGCCCCAATTTCACAACCCTATTAGAAGACATGTTTCTGAGGTTTACCAGCTTGCGTGATAGATGCCTCACAGCACAACAACTACAAGAACAGCTTCAAGCACAGTTTAACAGTCATTGAAAAGCAAGTCTCAGTTTCTACTGTGAAGAGGAGACATGTGCTGCAGGTCTGACAGGGCGCATTTCAGTAAGAAAGCCATTCCTTAAAGGACAAAATAGGACCATGAACTACTGGGTGTGGACTACTGCAGACTAGAAGAAAGTCTTATGGACTGATAAAAACAAATTTTGAAATCTTCAGTTCATGACGCAGGGTGTATGTATGCTGTTAAGTTGGTGAAAGTTTGGATCCTCGGTGTGTGACACCAACTGTCAAACATGGAGGAGAAAGTGTGATGGATATGGGGTTCTTTTGCAGGAGGCAGAGTTGGTGACTTGTACAGATTGACTGGCATTCTGAATCAAAATAAGTTACCACAGTGTGACTGTAATATCAAGAAAAAGAGGCTACTTTAAAGAATCAAAAATTTCAATAAACTTGTACACTTAATGATTCCTTGACGTGTTTTATTTGCCATTGTTTATTTGTCCCTATGTCTTATTGGCAGTTTTATTAACAGATATATGCATTAAAATCAATTCTGAAAAAAAATTTAATTGTTAAAAAAGGAAAAAAATTACAAGAACAATGTATTTAATAATGCATGATTTAAAATGTTAAATGTGTCTCTTAAATCCTAACTACACGACTTCTGTCATTTTCCATGAAAACCTGAACTCATGGACGTTTGAAAATTAGAAGACCTTGGCATGAAAAAAATTTCAGAAATGTACCCATTTTCACAGGTCACATTAACATGGTAATTAGGGAATAGAATACTGCTATTCCAGTATTGTTCACACTGCATTTAAATTTTATAAGGCAGCATATCTTAATATCTAGTACAAATGTGGAGGAGATTCCCAAAAATAACATTCTCTACATTATCATTATTCAGCTTAAGTAATTTGCCTGACCTAAGAGTTTGCTTTAAAGTAGAAAAACAGTGTTTGAGCATCAATTTTAGGTATTAAAAACTAAATCCTGTCACTAACCCCATAAAAAATAAAAAGAAAATGAAAAAAAATCAAAGAAAATGTTTGAACATAAAAAATCACATCATTGATAAATTGCAACTGTGTTTTCGTATGTGCCACAACAAAATAATAACTTTTGAAATTTCTGTGTACTTAAAAGAGCAGCACATTGATAGGTCACTAATCAATCAGAAAAACCCAGAAATTCATAACACACAAAGCACCATTTTTTCTTTCACTGTAGTCTCTAGTATTATTTCTTTCAATGTGATACACCGGTACTTACTATCAAACATGTATACAAGAAGTATACTGTATTAAGACATCCATTCAAAACAAGAGCTCCAACACATTGTAAAAAACTAATCCAGTGTATAATGGAGTTAAGATACTACATTATATAAAATATAGCACCCTGCAAGATGTTTGGGACAAAAACACATTTTTTCCTTGATTTGCCGATCTGCTCCACAGATTAAAATTACAAATCAATTCAGACGTGATTAATGTGCATATTTCAGATTTCATTTAAGGGTATTTGATTACATTTCAGTCACACCAAGTAGAAATTGTATTTTTTTATAAATTGTCCTCCCATTTTAAGGCACCATAATGTTTGGTATATAGCAATGGCAGGTATATTAAAGAAGTCATATTTAGTACTTTATCGCATATCCCTTGCGTGCAATGACTGGTTGAACTCTGTAACTGATAGACATCGCCAGATGCCGAGTATCTTCTCTGTTGATGGTCTTCCAAGCATCTAATGCAGCATTTTAGTTTGGGGGGCTTGTCCCCTTAGGTTTTCCTTTCTTTATATGGAAGGTGTGCTCAGTTGGATTTAAATTAGGAGACTGGCTTGGCCATTCAAGAATTTTTGATTTTTTAGCTTTGAAAAACTAATGTGTTGCTTTGGCAGTAAGTCTGGGGCCATTACCTTGTTGAAAGATGAAGCGCTGTCCAATGAGTTTGGTGGCACTTACTGAAGCATGAGCAGATGTTTCAATAAACCTCAGAATTTACTGTGCAACTGCCATCAGCAGTTCCTTCATCAATGAAGGTAAGTATAACCAGTACTTATGGTAGCCACACATGCCCAAACCATAAAACCCTAGCACCGAGTTTAACAAATGAAGTGGTATGCTTTGGATCTTAGGCAGTTCTTTTTAATCTCCACACTTCGCTCATGCCATAGTGAGGACTCTTCTGTCCTCAATATTTTGGTCTTCCTTGGAATACTAGTACCTTTGCGATTACTGAGCTCACCAGTGCATTCTTTCTTCTTAATGATATTCCAGGCAGTAGTCATTGCTTTTCAGCCTCATAATATCTTCTTTGGCTTTCTTTGGCAAAGCTATTGTCCTTATGTTGAACAATGGCAACGATGGGCTGCACAAGTAGACTTGTAGCTAGACGCAAGCCTAGTAGGTATCTTATGCCTGTACTAATGAAGCAATGAAACACACCTGAGTAACCATAAACACCTGTGATGCCAATTGTTATAAAACATTATGGTGCCCTGAAATGTAGGGGGCACACATAAAAAATGTTGTAATTTCTATATGCTACGACTGAAATGTTTGCAAATACCTTTAAATTAAAGTCTGCAATATGCACTTTAATCACGTCAAAATTGTTTGTTTTGTAATTTTAAACTGTGGAGCAGAGGGGTTAATCAGGGAAAAAATGACTTTGTCCCAAACAGGGCACTGTATATTAAAATAATTTCAACTGTTCAGCACAATCTGCTTTTCAAAACAGCCACTTTTAAAATGATAAAACAAAACACAGGAAAACAAGTGATTGCATATTTGTAGAATGAAGCAAAACTTTAGCAGATTATACAAAAAGGTGATCTGTTTTTTGATACTGTTACTTTTGGATGTGATAAAACAGTTCTTTGGTTGTAGTTCATTGTAAATTGCACTGTTTTTACAAAGCGGTCACTTCACCAACTCACTTTGCAAAAAATTCTGTACAGACTATCATAATGATGACTTGAAATGGGCCAATACTAAGTTTAACAGTTTATGTAATTACTTCCTGTTGAATGTACACACCAATATGAGTTGATGTACAATGGACAAAGCAGTACATGTTTCAAGCTGTTTTGGTTACAACACCTAAACCAACTCTTCTCACACCTACTCATAGGAAATGCAAAATGGAGGTTCAAAGAACAAAGTATCTTGCATTAATAGCGAAAGACCTTGAAGGAAATAAATAATATTTTGAAAATGACAGAACAATACACTACATCTGCCCTGGGATACGGAAGTGCAACACCACAGCATTAGGCTGATATACACAGTACCAGGACTTTCTCAATTCCCATTCAAATCTTTCAAATATAAAAAGGCAAGTAGCTTCAATTATAATTGAATATGATGAACTGAAAACCATATACTTGCAAAAAAAAAAAAAAGTTCACTATTTTGACTAGAGTGATCTTGACTAGGGTGATCGTCACAAACTAAAAATATACTCAAATTAGGAAATATATTTCACCAATTAAACAATAAAAATACACGATTCTTTCCTTACTATAAAACAGAGAAGTAATTTTTAGATAGTAAATAGCAAATTGAAATTATTTCATAACAAATGGGGGACATATCACCAGGTGGTCACTATTTCCAAAATTATATCACATTCAACCCCCACCCACAACAAAATTACTTACCTATTCCTTTCCGCCTATATTTGGAGTCCACAGCTAACATTGCAATATACCCCCTTCTAAACATTTTTTTGTGCATGTCCAGCTTGCACACAATGGCACCAACACACTCTTCTCTCACCATTGCCTGCAAAAGATGGATACATCAAAGAAAAGGATACAGTGTTAATATTTAAAACACACAATAAAAAACTATACATATCAGAATTTGAACTAGTACAGAGGCTCTGTTTCTACAATAATTCAAGTACAGTCTCCCACCATAATATATTACTATTACAGTGCTATTAATAATATACAGTATTATCATCACATATGCGGAGTGCAATATGTGCAAATAAATTTAAATAGTCATATTAATGAAAGCATACAAAATTATATTGCATTGTACTGTATATTATTCAAAAAATCTCCAAGAATGCATAATAATAAGTGTAAATAAGGATCATAAATAAACAGAACTTGGTGGTGGTTAACATTACTATTTTGATATTTTAAATTCGTAAAGTAGCATTGACTACTGGTTAATTTAGGAAAGGAAAATGTATGTATTTTAGACATTTAAATGTAAAAACACATTGTTTACTACTTACTTATTAACTCGAACTCAGAATTCATTTAATAAAGCACACCCACCATATCTCACATAAAGACAGTTTGACGGCATAAAATTGACCATGAGCAAAAAAAACAGCACCTAAGCAGAGGCAGTTCACAAAAGCCCAATTCTACAACACATTCAATAGAGAAAATGATAAGCAACAGATATTGCTTATTCTTATAACTAAGATCACAGTCTTTAAGGACAAATCAACACTTCAATTGCAACATTTTTCTATTCACTTCATTAACTGTGCACCAAGGGTCCTTGCATTTTCCCACAATGTAAACAGGTCCACCTATGGCTCATTACATCCCTGAACTATTAGAATCAGTGGATTTTACATTTCTATGGTAGTAAGCTCTCAGAGGCCACACTTAGTCGTTAAAGAATGCAGTATATTGAACGAAGTATATTAACTGGATGTTGTTCTTTGTAAGGAATACCTCTGAGGTGCATAAGGTAGAGCATTTGCCAGATGACAGTATATCTTCCCAGCATACAGAAGCAATTGATAAATAAAATAGGCAGGAATCCACATTTGATCTCAACATGCAATTCAGAAACAGCCAATTACTTAACCATCCAACAAAATATAGATTTTTTTAATTTTCCATGAAAATAAGAACTGATTTTCAACATTACTTCGATTCTGTTACATGATCCGGTATCTAAAGTATCTAGGGTTAGTTTCCCAGGAAAACTGAGTAAATTCCAGAGATGTCACAATTCTGACAGAAATTTAACTCAACCACACAAGGCAGAAATCTAAATTGACAAAGCAATTACTTAAAAAATACAGAAAATTTGTAAATTATACGTAAATCATCTCATACATGAAAACATATAACATTTTTGCCACAATACTTTTAACACTAATTCATGAATGTTAGTGAGTTAATGCTATTTAATTTATGGAGATTTTTGCAACAGAAAAATATCATTACAGAACAATTAGACACAAGGCTGCATGTAGACTGGAGTTATGCAGTAGAAATAGCAACAGGAAAAGGATAGCTTGCTCATACAAATACATAATGAACCCTCAACAGTTTTAAATTACATTCTATATTAAGCTGCATCTGGAAACAGGATCAAGTTACCCCAAAATACTTTGTGAGTCTAAAACCATATTTATCAAAAGAGTATGCCTCATCTTTTAACATGTATGAATCACACAAATATAGAATGTGTACTTGCATACATCAATGAAAGATGATACTTTCACAGTCTAAACCAAAGCATTCAGTCACTGTATATCAACCAACTATAAACCAAGCACAGACCACTATTTATTATACAGTTTATGCTAGCTGTATTAAAAAACAAATAATTGAATATTTTATAGTAAATAAGACATTTACCATGATGTGAGCATTCAAATGCACAGAAGGTAAAATAACTAAGCAGTTTTACTCTCGTTTAGAAAAAAGTACTTTTCAGTATTAAAATATAAAAAAAATACTCATTTAAGGCTTTGTTTGAATATTGCCTTAACTTTTTTTTTTTTTTTTTAAACAGAAACCATTAATAATAGATGAGTAAAGAACTAATGTTGAAACTGCATTTTGGTTTCAGAAATTAATATTTAACTAGTGGAATAATTGAAAATTACATGTTCGTGTTAAAAAAAATTTATAAACAATGAACAACTTTAAAAGTTTTTTTTCTTAACTCTTACGAAAACAAAATCGGAGAGAGTGCAACGACATAAATGGGAAACAGAATTGCAACATTGATTGCTGAAAGACTGAGAACAGTTAAATGAAAATAACCTCAAAATAAAATAATACTCTTTAGTGAAACTTAACATCACATTTCTACAAGTCAATGAGTGGTGGAGTTATTATGGATGACAGGTTATGCTCCACAGTAAATGCAGCAATATTTTAGCATTTGGTTACATACAAAGTCTGCCGTAGATGCAGCAGCAGTTGTGGTGGCTGCTGTTACTGGCAAGACTGATGTTAACTGGAAAGTGCAATATCTACCCCTGTGCATTTGTTCAGTGTCATGTTAACAGTACCTTTTTACACTCATGCTGTACTGTAGCAGAATACACAGCATAGAAACAAAGTGTAAAATGTGTTACACCAAGTACCAAAGTGTTGCCCTTCATACCCCTTTTTTCCACCAAAGTTCATTGCTATTTATTCTAACATTTTGAGCCCCATCTTTAAGCAACTTTCATGCCTTCTCGAGCAAAGACTTTAAATCATAGTCACAGGCATTCACAAAAAGAAGCACTAGTGACTGCTTAACTAGTTGAAATATACTCAAAATGAAAACTGATGTATTTGCTTTAAGTGTTTGTGATAACTTTAATAAAACAACATAAAGGACAGTTGATATGATATCAAAAATCCAGAATGCTTTATAGTTAGCATCTCACATATAATAAATTAACAAACCATTGCTTCAATAAAATGTGGACCTATTTTGAAAGGGAACAACTTCAAAGCTGAAGATACATGGTCATGTATATAACAAGCCATTTAAACACTAAATGTCCCTTCTATTTCACCTTTTTAATATCTGTTATTATATTTTGGCTAGTCAGAATTGTGCAACCTGTTTTGTTCCAAAATCTCACATGCACACGTGCCTTGCTTGATCTGCTGCAAAACTGTGCACTTTCTCAGTATGCTGCACTCTGTACATTGATTAGCAGACCTTCTTTGGATTATCAAGCACGTTTACATTAATATACATTAATATATACTCTATGATGGGGGTGTGTGTGAACTGAGTTCCAATTGCGTTTATAAACAACAGACTTTTTTTTTTCCACCAGCCCCATGCACACACACATATACACACGACGAGCAGTGATCTGGTGGTTCCTCTTGGAGTTCCAATCATGCTTTTAAACAACAGAGAACTAGGTATTTGAAAACTACCATTTCCTTTTTTTTTGTTCACCCGGCCTGCATGCGCACACACCTCATTCATATATATACAGTATATATATTACTGTTAGAGAAATGGTGAAAATGTCTGTTTTTAATTAAACCTTGTTTCAGATTGGTACACTGCAGAAAAAACTAAATATAACAGCTTGTGATTATGAGAAGCACTTTATTTTCTTTAATGCCATATGTATTTTGGATAAATATCTTGGTACATATTTTATTAGTTAAAATATTATGTTAAGGAAATTTGATCTATTTTACTATTTTATAGTCACTGAATAATAAGCATACATAATTTACTTTTGTTAATAAAATGAACAGTTAACATTTGTGGTCTACAGTCTAGTATAAAAATCTCATATATAGTTCTCTTCTGGTTCGTCCTGCTTCCACTTCAAAACCGGTCCCGCCCACACGCAGCCAACACGGCATTTCTCGATTCCTATTCGTCCTCTTCCAAACCCTTCCCCATGCTGCCTGCAGCTCCTCTTCAAAACCGGTCCCGCACACACGCAGCCGACATGGCATTTCTCAATTCCTATTTGTCCTCTTCCAAACCCTTCCGCACACTGCCTGCGGCTCCTCTTCGTAACCGGTCCCGCCCACACACAGCCAACACAGCATTTCTCGATTCCTATTCCAGTGCCATTCCTGCAACAAAACATTTCAAACGCAAACCTCACTTGCTAAACACAAGAAAAGGCATTCTTCACAACAACTATACGAGTGCCAGAAATGCAATAAGAAGTTCACTACACAGGACTGTCTGACTAAACACAACAAAACTCATTCGCAACTCTTGCAATGCGACATCTGAAAAGCAGCATTTCCAAACCAAAGCAGTCTCAGCAGACATACACACAATCCTCTTCCCGTTACCACAGGTACTTCTTCACTTAATTCCTGTCTTCCCGTCCAAGAGTACAACATTGGGACTCCAGACCAGCAGTGCAAACACTGTCATGAACTATACTGGCCTGCTGAGCATAATACATCCAATAAGTACTCGAGGTGCTGCCACAACGGTAAAGTAGCTTTACCACCTTTGCGGGAGCCACCCGTGTCTTTACAACAGCTTCTTACACAGTAAACATCAGAAGCTAAAAATTATTGTGAACACATTCAAGAATACAACTCTTCTCTAGCGTTTGCTTCCATGGGTGCACAGATAACTCAAACTCCTGGCCACGGACCATACTGTTTTAAAATACATGGGCAAATTTATCACCAAATCTCTCCACTATACACTAACACTTCTACCTCTCCAGGATATGGAGAGTTGTATGTTTAAGACACAGCGCAAGCTACTAAAGTACGCTTACAAAATAAAGCAAACTCTGCATGCAGCGAAAATGTACTTCTCTAGCTAGATTCCACGCTCAGAACCACCAACCCCTTTGCTAAATCATACAAACACATGCATGAAATCACTCACTCCAATCCAACAGCATCTGTACGAATGGTTTTCAAGGAAAACCCTAGGCAGGATTTACGATGATGCAATGCCCCGACATGTCACACCAATGTTGCAGCGATTTTCGTCGGAGAAGGCGGCGAACCGCCTGCCGAAAAGGACATTTGCATCTATCCCAAACGCAACTCCTGTAAACAGATTTCCACACTCAATATGAATTGAGATCCTATGGTTTACCCACTTTTATTCCTTTACAGAGACATTGGCTGGCACAAAGATTTACAACATGTTCCCGATAAAAGAACCTCCAAGCGAATAAGGCTTACTCAATGCCAATTTTACGCGTACAGATTAGCAATGAGGAATACATTTAGTATTTTGCACTCCAGCGGCAAACTATTCCAATGGTACATCGTAGATTTGTATGTTAAAACAGAGGGCGCATGTCTCACCTATCTCTGATTACATTAATAAGATCTGCGCGTGGAACAATAAAAAGGACTATCAGACGCACTGCAAGCAATTACCGTCCACTAGGCTTGGGCGGTAATACGGTAATATGGTATCCCACGGGATCTAAAAATAGCAACGGTATCAGTTTCAATACCGTTACACCGTCATAAAAACAATGCACTTATATGGGAGACAAGGATTAAATATTAAATATAATTTATTTAATGTCTAAAAATGCGTATGCGTGGTTGTCATCACGTGACAGTGTGGAGGAGAAAGAGAGAGGTGGGGAAAGTTGGCGAGTCGTGCACCAAGTGACCTGGTCTCGAAAAAGAACACAACTTCTGCAGTTTGGCAGTATTTCGGGTTTCGACCGAACGAGAAGGGAGAGGCGGTAAATATGGATGAGGCAATTTGTAAATTGTGCAACAAAAAGGTGACCGCGAGAGATGGAAATACCTCGAACCTAAAGGTCGCATATACGAAACCACCATCCACTCACTGCTGCGAGGATGGACCCGAGTTCACTCAGTGCAACAGTTTCAACGCCTCCCGATGCAGGACCAACAACATCTAGGTCCACCGCCAGTACGCAGCCGACGATAATGGGGGCCTTCGGGAAAGCAACAAATTACAAAAGGGACAGTGTCCGTTGGAAAACCTGTACTGATGCAGTGACAAAATACTTGGCGAAGGAAATGGTCTCTTTCCACACAGTGGAAGAAAAGTCCTTTACGGACATGGTAAAGGTCCTAGATGCCCAGTACGAGCTGCCTGGACGGAAATATTTCTCACAAACAGCCATCCCACATTTATATAGTAAAGTTAGAGACAATGTTCAAGTGCTGCTGTCAGCGGCAGACAGTTATTCCTTAACAACTGACATGTGGTCGTCAGTTAACATGACACCATATATGTCTCTGACTGTCCATACTATTACACCTGACTGGAAACTTGAATCCAAATGCCTCCAAACTACGTATTTTCCTGAGAGTCATACAGCGGACAATCTTGCTGCTGCGCTCAGAGCTGCACTTCAGGAATGGCAACTTGACAAGAAAAAACTTTCAGCCATAACCACTGACAACGCTGCCAACATTCATGCCGCAATCAGGTCCCTGCATTGGCCGTGGCTATACTGCTTCGGTCACAATCTAAACTTGGCTGTCACAAATGGATTGCATGACCAGAGGCAAAAAACCGAGTGCGCCCTCGGACTATGCCGTAATATTGTCGGGGCCTTTTCACACAGCTGGCAACGTAAGCATGAACTCCACAAGAAACAAGTGGACTTGGGACTCCCAAAACATAGTCTCATAACGGTAAGCATAAAACGTGCAGAGAGTTCCTCAGGGGCAGGGGCTCAAATATAAAAAAAGGGGCATATATTATATTATATATATATATATATATATATATATATATATATATATATATATATGCTTTGCATCACATAAATAAATTATATTAAAAAGTAGGCTATATTAAAATAGAAAACCATTTTTTAAATTGTAATTTTTTTCCTGTATTTATCAAATAAATGCAGGCTTGATGTGCACAAGGGACTTATTTAGCCTAAAATAAATGTGCATGCAAATTTGACCAAATGGAATAATATACATTAATGGACTTATTTATTTATGCATTCATTCGTTTATTTAGGCCTATTTATTCATTCATTCGTTTATTTATGCCTATTTATTCATTCATTTGTTTATTTAGGCCTATTCATTCATTTAATCGTTTATTCATCATTCATTAATTAATTCATCCATCCATCCGTCCGCAGGACTGCGCAACTCGCTGGGGCTCCAAACTGGCAATGGTGGAGCGCATCCTCAAGCAGGCCCAAGCGATCAGACACGTCCTGTCTGATGACAGAAGGAGCAGCCTGTCCCTGACCTGGCAGGACATGGACGTCTTGAAAGCTGTTCACGAAGAACTGAAACCAGTCGGTGACTCCACTGATATTTTGTCAAGAGAAAATTATGTGACCAGTTCCTGTATCCTCCCCATACTACAGCTCTGCAGGGACAATGTGTTGGCTGCGTCAGAAAATGACCTCCAGCTAACAAAGTCAATCAAAACTGGAATTCTAACAAAGCTGGAGGCCAAGTATGAATCCAATTCAGTGCGCAAAATATTGCGAAAATGCACTTTCCTCGACCCTCGTTACCGTGGAGGATATGAGACGGATGACAACGCATTGGCTGAGACCAAAGCTGAATTACAGGCTGAGATCGTGAGCTTAGAGGCAGCAGGTCCAGTGGCCATCCGAGTGGAAGAGGGAGAGGCGCAACCTGCACCCTCACGAAAAAAGATGACTCTGGGAAGTATGCTGCAAAAAAAATCTGACGCAATGGCAGGTCCCGTCGGCATCGGCACCGTAGAGGACCGAGTCAGAGCTGAAATAACAGCCTACTGTTTGGAGCCAGTTACTCAAGGAGACGAGGACCCACTTCTCTGGTGGAAAAATGCTGCCGGGCGTTTTCCCCAGATGTCGCGAGTGGCACAAAAGTACCTGTGCGTCTGTGCCACAAGCACACCATTGCAGCGGGTTTTCAGCACCGCAGGTAAAGTTGTCGGTCCACAACATGCCCTGTTAAAGCCGGACAAAGTAAACATGCTGGTTTTTCTAGCGAAAAATCTTGACTAGATTGATGCCACTTGCCATTCGTTCCTATTCGCATTGTGTTTATTTTTATTTATTTAATTGATTCAGGTATTTTTATTTGGTTTACATTAAAAACACTATTGGAAAGAAGACTGGAAAGAAGTTTTTGTTTAGGACTATTGCTTTGCGATACTTTTTATAATATGGATGATGTTTATGTTAATTCAGCTCTGGTTGACTGTTGTGGGTCTATTTGCACTTTTTTATAAGCTGCTCTTCTTTGTTATTAAAAGTTGTTCAGGCGGTGTGATTTAATTTAATTGATTTATGTGCGCGTCTCCGCGCGAAAACTGTTCTGGATGTTTATGTTAATTTAATTCTGTTTGACTGTTGTATTTGCACTTTTTTATAAACTGCTATTTGTTGCTAATAAAAGTTGTTAATATTGTTCTGCATGTTATTTTGTTATTGTTTCAGTATTAGTGTTTGATATTCAGTTTCTGAACGGTTTAGGCACAAGCCAACAGTTTGGTGATGCTGTCTGAGCCTTACGTCACATTTTTTTTTTATTATTCACGGTAATACCGTATACCGAGGTAAAATAGGAAGGAGGTTTGACGGTATCAAAATTTGGATACCACCCAACTTTACCGTCCACATTTCCATGAAGTCCAAGAAGTATTTATTTCTTCTTGATTTCTGAATTCCTTTCTCACCGTTTTCCATTCCTATTCTTACACAGCCGTATGTTACAGTGGGCATCAGCTAGTATACTTTAATATAGGACTAAAACTTCTGTTTATCTGGTTATGCAGATTAGTGTAAATGTTTTTTAAAGGGATAAAAAAAAAAATATCTGAATCGGTCAACCAAGTAACATGAAATAGGTGATAGGTATCGGCCTAAAAAAAAAAAAAAAATCTCATATGGTGGGTCATGGAACAAGTCAATGATCAGTCTTTACATCTTGCCTGAAGAAGGGACCCGAGTTGCCTTGAAAGCTTGCATATTGTAATCTTTTTAGTTAGCCAATAGAAGGTGTAATTTTGCTTGACTTCTCACTAACTCTGTCTTTGATATCTCCATCCTTTGAAACTATTATCGCTGATAATTCGTCACATGTTGGTTTATTATATGTTAGTGTGACCTTTCCGATTTATATAGAAATCCAAGAAAACTTCTTTGTCCATGTTTTTCAGATAAATTTCATGTAAAGTGCGATACTTTTGGACGTATGGATTTGTATCCATTATTAGCTGTAGAATTTCTAATATGTCGAATCATTTAACTCTTTCGATCATAAATATAAACCTGACCGAATTGTGGTTTCTTTGAAATTAAACTTGTAGTAGCTTTAATTGTTGCGGAACCACAGATTCTCATAGCGTATGGTCCTGAATAATGTAAATCTACGTTTTGAACATTGAATGATGCGAACAGATTATTGTAGATGCGGATATTTTCCCTGTAGTGTTTGTGGATTTCACTTTCACCAAATAACAAATCTTTCTGTCATATCACCTATGTCCATATATTTGATCTCTTTTCGCTATACCGTTATTTCACCGAGTAATAATTTCCATTTGTTAGCGCTAATGCCATCTTTACTATCAGTTTTTTGAGACTTTCCAATTTTAGTACTTTCGTAATTTCTAACCTGCTCTGCAACGTTTCGCGCCAACGTTTTTGAACCTCTTTACAATGTTCTACTTTGTCTTCTACTCTTTGTCTTTTCGTCTTCTACTGTTTATCTTTTATTTCCGCACCCGTTTGGATCTGTTAGGTTTTCAATTCACCTCTTGGCACAAAGTTTCATCTCGTGGAACTTGAAATTATTTCTCTGAAAAAGTCTCGTCTCGTCCCAAGATTTTTTTATATAATACAGAGATATACACACACATACTATATATAAATATATATATATATATATATATATATAAATTTGTATGGAAAGAGACATGCAGGTGAGGATTATAACAATAGCTTTATTAAATTTAACTAGTCATTTAGCCCGTTACAATAACGGGTGCTAGAACAGTAGTGCATAAACATTAGTAGGAACAGTCTATATTAAATGGCAAGGGACTCTGACCTCATTCTTTTTGTTGGTCGTATTTTTCTTTCTTTCAGCCTTTCTTTTGTTGATGTTTACTTGCTGAGCTGACCATTCTTCGTGGGCTGCCGCCGTGTATTGTGTGTCTTTAATTTTCTGTGAAAGTAATACTGTCTTGTACGGCTCTATTCAATAAGGGCACGTAGATAATTTAGTTCAAATGGCTCTGGAATATGTGAAGAGCAACAGGTGCAGATGTTTATTTATGCGCGCCTTTATTCGCTGCGCCCAATTGAAGTCATCCTTTTGAGGCTCGCCTTTTTGTGCGCGCCCTTATTGAAGGATACCGTCTTGTACATCCGCTGGCTTGTACGTCCGTAATATACGTCTGTACGTCCGTAATATACCTTTAATTTTCTCTGGCAGTAATACAGGCGTGCACGTCGGTAATATGCCTTTAATCTCCTCTGACAGTAATACTGGCTTGTATGTGGCTGTAATATGCGTCACTGTATTGTGTACCTTTAATTTCCTCTCGCAGTAATACTGGTTTGTATTTCCGTAAAACGGCTCCAACTTTCTCTGACAGTAATATCGCGCATAGCACCGTGCCCCGCGCATGCGCACTTCACCAGAAGACACCCACACACGGACACCTGGATGCACATAGGGATTTTATATATATAGATTAACTCCCGAAGTGCTCAAATTGCTGGCCTTGCATACTCACACCTGTAAACCTACTTCTGCTGGTGGATGTTAGAGACCTTGCGCTCCTCCACCTTCCGTTTGAGGATGCCCCACAGATGCTCAATAGGGTTTAGGTCTGGAGACATGCTTGGTCAGTCCGGCATCTTTACCCTCAGTTTTATTAGCAAGGCAGTGGTCGTCTTGGAGGTGTGCTTGGGGTCGTTATGTTGGAATACCGCCCTGCGGCCCAGTTTCCAAAAGAATGGGATCATGCTCTGCTTCACAGTACATGTTGGCATTCATGGTTCCCTCAATGAACTGTAGCTCCCCAGCGCCTGCAGCACTCATGCAGCCCCAAACCATGACACTCCCACCACCATGCTTGACTGTAGGCAAGACACACTTGTCTTTGTACTCCTCACCTGGTTGCCGCCACACACGCTTGACACCATCTGAACCAAATAAGTTTATCTTGGTCTCATCAGACCACAGGACATGGTTCCAGGAACCCATGTCCTTAGTCTGCTTCTCTTCAGCAAACTGTTTGTGGGCTTTCTTGTGCATCATCTTTAGAAGAGGCTTCCTTCTTGGACGACAGCCATGCAGACCAATTTGATGCAGTGTGCGGCGTATGGTCTGAGCACTGACAGGCTGACATCCCACCCCTTCAACCTCTGCAGCAATGCTGGCAACACTCATACGTCTATTTTCTAAAGACAACCTTTGGATATGACGCTAAGCATGTGCACTCAACTTCTTTGGTCGACCATGGCGAGGCCTGTTATGAGCGGAACCTGTCTCGTTAAACCGCTGTAAGGTCTTGGCCACCGTGCTGCAGCTCAGTTTCAGGGTGTTGGCAATCTTCTTATAGCCTAGGCCATCTTTATGTAGAGCAACAATTCTTTTTTTCAGATCCTCAGGGAGTTCTTTGCCATGAGGTGCCATGTTGAACTTCCAGTGACCAGTATGAGAGAGTGTGAGAGCGATAACACCAAATTTAACACACCTGCTCCCAATTCACACCTGGGACCTTGTAACACTAACAAGTCACATGACGTCGGGGAGGGAAAATGGCTAATTGGGCACAATTTGGACATTTTTCACTTAGGGGTGTACTCACTTTTGTTGCCAACGGTTTATACATTAATGGCTGTGTGTTGAGTTATTGTGAGGGGGCAACAAATTTACACTGTTATACAAGCTGTACACTGATTGCTTTACATTGTATCCAAGTGTCATATCTCCAGTGTTGTCCCATGAAAAGATATAATAAAATATTTACAAAAATGTGAGGGGCATACTCACTTTTGTGAGATACTGTACATACACTGGGAAAAGCACTATATAAATGTAATGAATTATATATTATTATATATATATATATATATATTATTATATATATATATATATATATATATATATATATATATATACACACACACACACACACACATATTTGTATGTATGTAAACATACACACATATACATACACACATAAAACACAACACATAGAGGTAGTCATCGACTTAAAACCACATTTGGTTCCAAAGAACCAGTCTTGAGTCGATCTGGCCTGAAGATGGACCGGTATATGTATTCAAACCTGACCATATGTATAGTCTCTTAAGTCATATCGTTTATTTTATATGTTTTTATCACCATTCTTTGCACACTGTGTAGATTTTCTTTTTTATTGGCAAATTATTTTTTATTTTTTTGTTACTACTGTTGCTCACATGAATGCCAAACCTAGAAAAGCTTCACAAACCCTTTCTTTGTCTGTGTCTTCATTGTGTTAACTGTGAGAGGAAGAATTGTACCGGCAGAGTTTGAGCACTCATGTTTTCTGTTTTAACATTTCAGCCTCTCTTATATATAATTCGCCAGCCTACTCACTCAATCACGTCTGTCCAAAGCCGAATGCGCAGTCGCCTTCTGCACACGTCCGAAGCCGAATGCGCAGTCGCCTTCTGCGCAGCTGCCCGAAAAACCTTACGAGACCGACATTGCGGCAGGCGGCTGATTTACGGCCGCGAAAATTCAAAGACAAAGGCTACTTCGACCGACATCCAGCCCCAACATCACGGCAGGCGGCAGATTTACGGCCGCAAAAATTCAAAGAGAAAGGCGACTTCGATTAAAGCTCTAGAGGCCTGAAAGGCGATTTCAACTACAGCTCGAGGCCTAATTACGCATTCATTCAATACACCTATATCAGGTTTGTGGTGCTTATACTTATTACTATTCCACTCGTGCCCGTTTCATCTTACGTTGTCGAAACGGGCTCTTTCTCTAGTTAATAATAAACAATCACAGATAAAGGAGTTCACTGTGGTTTCATTGCCCCTTCATGGCGGTTTGCATTCGCTTTCTTTCCTCCCTCATACTGCTAGATCACCTTCATTTTTGTGTTGAGATCAATTGCATTTTTTCCTGTAATTGCAATGGAAATGTAACTGAACTTGGTTAAAACTGCAGATAAAAAACCAAGATCAAAATGAATGAGTCACGGCATCTGGAGCTGGCATGACTAAAAACTGTTGATCGGCCATGAGATGTAGTAGCAATTATACAGTAAGTTGAATGGCTGTATGACGCATAGCTCATGAGTCGACAACTACCTGTACAAACAAACACACATCATATCACACATTACATTGCTATACAGTGATCCCTCGCTTCGCCTTTCGCGGCTTCACTCCATCGCGGATTTTATATGTAAGCATATTTAAATATATATCGCAGATTTTTTGCTGGTTCGCGGATTTCTGCGGACAATGGGTCCTTTAATTTCTGGTACATGCTTCCTCAGTTGGTTTGCCCAGTTGATTTCATACAAGGGACGCTATTGGCAGATGGCTGAGAAGCTACCCAGCTTACTTTTCTCTCTCTCTTGCGCTGACTTTCTCTGATCCTGACGTAGGGGGATTGAGCAGGGGGGCTGTTCGCACACCTAGACGATACGGACGCTCGTCTAAAAATGCTGAAAGATTATCTTCACGTTGCTATCTTTTGTGCAGCTGCTTCCTGAAACGACATGCTGCACGGTGCTTCGCATACTTAAAAGCCAAACAGCCCTGTTGATTTGTTTGCTTTTCTCTATCTATGTGACATTCTGTGCTCCTGACGCGCACTCCTTTGAAGAGGAAGATATGTTTGCATTCTTTTAATTGTGAGATGGAACTGTCATCTCTGTCTTGTCATGGAGCACAGTTTAAACTTTTTAAAAAGAGACAAATGTTTGTTTGCAGTGTTTGAATAACGTTCCTGTCTCTCTACAAGCTCCTGTGTTTCTGCGCAAATCTGTGACCCAAGCATGACAATATAAAAATAACCATATAAACATATGGTTTCTACTTCGCGGATTTTCTTATTTCGCGGGTGGCTCTGGAACGCAACCCCCGCTATGGAGGAGGGATTACTGTATATATTATATATTGTGGCAGGCGGCCAGGTCCCATGCCTGGCCGGGATGCCCCTTTTACACATGTTCCGGGGGAGCAATCATGGACTACTCAATACTCCCCCGAGACGCTTGGTGGCAGCCTCCCTGGCTGAGGATGGCGCCTCAGTTTCCTGCAGGGCTCCATGGGAGATGGAGTTCTCCATAGGCCTGTTGGGATCTGGGGTGGCCGCCAGGGGGTGCTGCATGGGTCCCTGAGCCAGCCTGGACAACTCTACAGCCCCACCCAGAAGTGCAATCAGAAGCAGGTGATCAAGCACCTAGAGCACTTCCGGGTGGGCTATAGAAAGGGCCGGCAACCACCACTCAGGGCCAGAATCGGGAGGAAGAGGACGAGGTTGCCTGGGAGGAGTGGTGGTGCCAAGGTGGAGAGGATTGTGATTTATATTAGTGCTTTTGGGACTGTGTTGTGGCTGGGGGGTTCACGGGGAAGACGTGCCTTCCAGCTGAAGAAAAATAAAAGTCTTGTGTGTTTGTACACGTGCCTCTGAGTGAGTCTGTGCTGGGTCGGGCACTATATAGCGCCTTTATCACATTATATATACATATACATACACAGCTGTGAGGAAGTATTTGCCCCTTCCCGATTTGTTATTTTTTTGCATGTTTGTCACACTTTAATATTTTAATTTGTTTGATGATCTGAAATATTTGACAAAGATAACCCAAGTAAACACAAAATGCAGTTTTTAAGTAATATTCTATGTGAAAAAGTAATCCCCTCCCCCCCCCGATAAATATCATGAAGTAACTGTGGTCAATCACATTTTTTGGAAAGCCGATTTCAATTTCACTAACCACACCCAGGCCTGATTACTGCCAGACCTGTTGAATCAAGATCACTTAAATAGAACCTATCAAACAAAGTGAAGTAGACCAAAAGATCCCAAAAAGGAAGACATCATACCGCGATCTAAAGAAATTCAGGAAAAGTTGAGAAACAAAGTAATTGACATCTATCAGTCTGGAAAAGGTTACAAAGCCATTTCTAAAGCTTTGGGACTCTAGCGGACCATGGTGAGAGCCATTATCCACAAATGGAGAAAACATGGAACAGTGGTGAACCTTCACAGGAGTGGCCAGCCTACAAAAATTACTCCAAGAGTGCAGCGTCGATTCATCCAAGAGGTCACAAAAGAACCCAAAACAACAACTAAAGAACTGCAGGCCTCACTTGCCTCAGTTAATGTCAGTGTTCATGACTCAGCCATAAGAAAAAGACTGGGCAAAAATGCCATGCATGGCACAGTTCCAAGGCGAAAACCACGGCTCACCAAAAAGAACAAGGGCTTGTCTCACTTTTGCCAAAAAACATCTTGATGATCCCCATGACTTTTGGAAAAATATTCTGTGGACTGCCGAAACAAAAGTTCAACTTTTTGGAAGGTGTGCGTCCCCTTACATCTGGCGTAAAAGAAACACAGCATTTCAGAAAAAGAACATCATACCAACAGTCAAACATGGTGGCGATAGTGTGATGGTCTGGGGCTGCTTTGCTGCTTCAAGAACTGGACAACTTGCTGTGATTGAAAAAACCATTAATTCTGCTCTCTACCAAAAAATCCTGAAGAAGAATGTCCGGCCATCAGTTTGTGACCTCAAGTTGAAACACACTTGGGATGTGCAGTAGGACAATGATCCTAAACACCAGCATGTCCACCTTTGAATGGCTTAAAAAAAAACAAAATTAAGGTTTTGGAGTGGCCAAGTCAATGTCTGAACTTGAATCCAATTGAGATGCTGTGGCATGACCTTAAAAAAGCGGTTCATGCATGGAAACCCTCCAATGTGGCTGAATTGAAACAATTCTGCAAAGAAGAGTGGGCCAAAATTCCTCCACAGCAATGTGAAAGACTCATGGCCAGTTATCACAAATGCTTGATTGCGGTTGTTGCTGCTAAGGGTGGCACAACCAGTTATTAGGTTTAGAGGGCAATTATTTTTTCACATAGGGCCATGTACAGTGGTGTGAAAAACTATTTGCCCCCTTCCTGATTTCTTATTCTTTTGCATGTTTGTCACACAAAATGTTTCTGATCATCAAACACATTTAACCATTAGTCAAATATAACACAAGTAAACACAAAATGCAGTTTTTAAATGATGGTTTTTATTATTTAGGGAGAAAAAAAATCCAAACCTACATGGCCCTGTGTGAAAAAGTAATTGCCCCCTTGTTAAAAAATAACCTAACTGTGGTGTGTCACACCTGAGTTCAATTTCCGTAGCCACCCCCAGGCCTGATTACTGCCACACCTGTTTCAATCAAGAAATCACTTAAATAGGAGCTGCCTTACACAGAGAAGTAGACCAAAAGCACCTCAAAAGCTAGACATCATGCCAAGATCCAAAGAAATTCAGGAACAAATGAGAACAGAAGTAATTGAGATCTATCAGTCTGGTAAAGGTTATAAAGCCATTTCTAAAGCTTTGGGACTCCAGCGAACCACAGTGAGAGCCATTATCCACAAATGGCAAAAACATGGAACAGTGGTGAACCTTCCCAGGAGTGGCCGGCCGACCAAAATTACCCCAAGAGCGCAGAGACGACTCATCCAAGAGGTCACAAAAGACCCCAGGACAACGTCTAAAGAACTGCAGGCCTCACTTGCCTCAATTAAGGTCAGTGTTCACGACTCCACCATAAGAAAGAGACTTGTCAAAAACGGCCTGCATGGCAGATTTCCAAGATGCAAACCACTGTTAAGCAAAAAGAACATTAGGGCTCGTCTCAATTTTGCTAAGAAACATCTCAATGATTGCCAAGACTTTTGGGAAAATACCTTGTGGACTGATGAGACAAAAGTTGAACTTTTTGGAAGGCAAATGTCCCGCTACATCTGGCGTAAAAGGAACACAGCATTTCAGAAAAAGAACATCATACCAACAGTAAAATATGCTGGTGATAGTGTGATGGTCTGGGGTTGTTTTGCTGCTTCAGGACCTGGAAGGCTTGCTGTGATAAATGGAACCATGAATTCTACTGTCTACCAAAAAATCCTGAAGGAGAATGTCCGGCCATCTGTTCGTCAACTCAAGCTGAAGCGATCTTGGGTGCTGCAACAGGACAATGACCCAAAACACACCAGCAAATCCACCTCTGAATGGCTGAAGAAAAACAAAATGAAGACTTTGGAGTGGCCTAGTCAAAGTCCTGACCTGAATCCAATTGAGATGCTATGGCATGACCTTAAAAAGGCGGTTCATGCTAGAAAACCCTCAAATAAAGCTGAATTACAACAATTTTGCAAAGATGAGTGGGCCAAAATTCCTCCAGAGCGCTGTAAAAGACTCATTGCAAGTTATCGCAAACGCTTGATTGCAGTTATTGCTGCTAAGGGTGGCCCAACCAGTTATTAGGTTCAGGGGGCAATTACTTTTTCACACAGGGCCATGTAGGTTTGGATTTTTTTTTCTCCCTAAATAATAAAAACCACCATTTACAAACTGCATTTTGTGTTTACTTGTGTTATATTTGACTAATGGTTAAATGTGTTTGATGATCAGAAACATTTTGTGTGACAAACATGCAAAAGAATAAGAAATCAGGAAGGGGGCAAATAGTTTTTCACACCACTGTAGGTTTGGATAGTTTTAACTTAATAAATAAAATCATCACTTAAAAACTGTATTTTGTGTTTACTTCTGTTATCTTTGTCCAATATTTAAATTGGTTTGATGATCTGAAACATTTAAGTGTGATAAACATGCAAAAAAATAAATCAGGAAAGGGGCAAACACTTTTTCACAGCACTATTTTTATTTATTTTTTTATTTTTTTTAAAGCGTGGTTTGGGCATCTTGGTGATTCAAGCTATTTTTTAATATGTATATTAAAATCAAACAGTGGATGGTCCTCCCTTGGACTTCTAATTGCACTTAGAACATTTGTACTGAAATTAACAAAATGTTGGTAATGTACAGTTTTAAAAATGGGTTTTTGGGTATACCACAAAATCCTAGAACCGTAGCCCTACCACAGTGTAGGCCTTTTTGAAATAGGCTTCAAAGCTTCTTCAATGTATATAGCATTAAAAGATGAACAGTCAAGGACTTATTAGTAAATCTGTATTAGTAAAGGTATAACATAAAAGAGAGAACCACTTGCTTTAACAGCTAATGCCTAAAATGCAGCTGCTGTAAAAGAACACTGGAGAGGACACTGCCAGAATAAAACTATAGGATCTGCGTCACTCAGCTCAGCACACCCGTATAAGCAAAATCCAAACCTCATTTTCTTTTCTGCTCACTTCTGCCATGCCACCAAATAAATTAATCTGCCTCGGAAGGAAAAATCCACAGAAGGTGTATACTAATGCTAATGTGGAGGATTTTCATGACAGTGAATATAATAAAACATTTTAGCAGCCCACCAAAAAAGCTACTCGTTAAAAAGGAAATTCATTTCCTTCTATTCATTTTGTATACTTGTTTATCTTATTCATGGTTACAAGAGTCTCTGCCTCTCTGAGCAGCACTGGCAGCAAGACACAAATCAACTCGACAGTTATCAGCTTATCACAGGATACATTATGCACACACCGTACTCCATTCATATACTGTATTACCAATTTAGTCAGAGAAGCCTAATAAGCTTCATTTTGAAATTTATGAGCAAAACCAGAGAACCTGCAGAAAATTACACGTGGTGTAATTCTTTGCATCCTACATTAGTGTATTTTATCTTAATATTGAACCTTAATTTCAATTGGAAGCATATTAGACATAAGTAAAAGCAAGTATTCTACATTAAAAGATACTAAATATACAAAATGAAGTAGAATTTTTATTCAGTATTTAAGGACCAAAACTGGTTTGTTGCATAATCATTACTATCAAACCAGTAAACCATCAGAAGATGAAAATAAAAACACATATCATACCTGCTGGACATTTATCTTAGTTTTTAATAGTGATGCACTGAATGATCGGCCAATTTTCATTACAATAGTGATTACTAAATTGCCCAATAATTTTTTTTCAGCATTTGTTTTTCTAAGCCTTGCTGTAATTTAGGTGTTCAGCTGCTTTATGCAAGGTATTAGGCTAGTTGAGCTAAAGCACTTATTTTTGCTGTGAACTTCTTGTAAACAGATAGCAGTAAGGAAGACTTTATCAGAGAGAAGGAAGATTTGAATATTAGTCTTTTCATTAAAGAAAATGGAGTGATAAACTGAGAAAAAGGAATTGGAAGAGTCATTCTGTGCAATTAGACACATGGCAAGAAAAACTACTTCAAAGAATTCATTCATACTTTTATATTGTGCCCTCTAATTAAAGTGAACAATGCTTGTCTGAATTTCGACAGTGATCAAAATTGTGCAAAGTACAGAGGCTCAGTTTCAACTGGAAAAAGAAGAGATGAAGAATGTTAAAATGCTGCAATGTAAGCAAAATCTTGCTACCTTAACAGAAAAAAGTGTCTATTTTACTTGTAAACTTGTTAAGCATGTTAGTCTTGAACGTATCTTATTGATAAACATCTTAAAAAAAAAAAAAAAAAATTATGAAATTGTCTTAAGATTTGCATTGTGTTTATTATTTGTTTGTGTGTTTCATACAGTACAAGTTCTAGTAAGAAATAAGTACTGCATAACTAAAATGGTAATCCACTTGTATAATTCCACCTTAAGAATAAGGTACGTCTAGCTGGTACACTGTAAAACAAACTGTATAAACATAGTAAATGTATATCTGTGTAGCAAAAAGCTGTAGTACAGTTATCAATGTGTGAGAGTACAAGTTGAAATATGAAGGATCTTGTGTTTATATGAAATTCTATGTGAAACTAGCAAAACGTTTACCAAAACTTTTCATATGCTTAGCAAGCTTATGGAGAGGAGAATTGTTTAAGACACACAAACGTTACTAACTGAATCGGCATTTCAAATTGAGCAGACATTCCCAAATCTGGATGATGATCACATTGAGAAAGTGTGTGCTTTGATTTATTAAAATCATCTCCTGTTTGTGAAGTTACCGAAGAAGCAAGCATTAATAAAAGTTTGTGTTACACAATTTTGTCGAAAAACTCCTGACAGTTGCTGCAACATTTCTGCTGTGCCACTTGACAGATGAGCAAAAAGCGAACTGTGTCACAGTCAGTCAGGAGTTATTAGATGGTGTACAGCCCCTGCCGACTTTTTTTGTTGCCAAAGTTGAACTCCAACCTGAAAAGTCACCAGTTTCAAATAATAAAAAAATTTACCACAGGACCTATACTACAATCCACAAAACGAATTCCAGGATGCATTCCAGAAATGGAAAAAACATTGGGAAAGGTGTATAAACAGAGCAGAGAAATACTTTGAAGGAGATAAGTCTGATTAAGCAAACAAATAAGTATTGAAAAAAATATCTTTTTTAGACAAATGGTGAATACTGATTTTTTATTTAATTACGCTTTGTTTCAGATAAGTGCATTACAAAAGAAATTAAACACTATGACAGCCTGTAATTATGAAGAGCACTTTGTTTTACTTAGTGCCTTAAGTATTAAGGATAAATATTTCTCTAACTTTTTAACTAATAAAATATAATGTATTTTAAGGAATTTTATTTTTTGAGTATTTTTAAAGTAACTGAAGAATAAGCCTACTGAATTTTATTTTGTTAATAAAAAAATTAACAGGTTGTGGTCTATAGCTCAATTATAAAAATATCAAAATTAACACTTTAATATAAACATAAGTCTCCGTATCTGATTATTCAGGAGCTTGGTTTAAAAGCTTTTTTAAAGAGATGAAGAAAAAAAATGTGAGTCAGAACATCAATGATTGCTATTGGCCCAAATAAACATTGCTGCATCCCTCATTTTTTTTATAATGAAAAAAAATAACTGCTTCAAATTTTTGTACAGATCTTTACTTTGTTACAATCCACTGATCTGCTCCAAACACAAAATCACCTGGGTAACATTTTATAAGTCTCTTCCATGTCACCAAAACAGCCCTGACCTGTTGAAGCACTGACTCCACAAGACCTCAGAAGGTGTCCTGTGGTATCTGGCACCAGGCTAATAGCAGCAGATGTTTTGAGTGCTGTAAGTTGTCATGAGGGGTCTCCATGAACCATAGTTGTTTTTCAAGAATGTCCCACAGATGCTAAAACATATTGAGATCTGGGCAATTTGGAGGCAAGTCAATACCCTCAACACTTTGTCAACTTCCACAAACCACTCCTGAATAATTTTTGGGGCAGAGCACATTATCCTGCTGAAAGAGGTCATTGCCATCAGGGAATACTGTTGCCATGAAGGGGAGTATACAATCTTGAGGTGGGTGGTACATGTCAAAATAACATCCACTGAATGGCAGGACCCAATGTTTTCCAGCAGAACATTGCTCAGGGAAACACAATGCCTGCACAGGCATGCCTTCTTCCCACAATACATTCTGCTACCATCTCTTCACCAGGTACACAACGCACATGCACCTGGTCATGTACATGATCTAAAAGAATTACTCCATGGTCCAGTACTGAAGCTCACTTGCCCATTGTAGGTACTTTCACAGGAGCATGGGCTCTCTGACTGGTCTGCAACTATTCAGCCCAATACACATGACATGGCCAGCATTACGTTTTTCAGCATTTTGTGGTACAGTATCTTCTGTGGGATTGGACCAGAAGTACAACCTTTCACTCCCCCACAAACATCAATGAGCCTAGGGTGTTCATAACCCTGTCGCCAGTTAACCAGTTGTCCTACCTTTGGGCCACTTATAGTGGGTACTAACCACTGCAGACTAGGAGCACCCCACATCACCAGCCATTTTTCAAAATGTTCTGACTCATTCATCTAGCCATCACAATTTGGTCCTCTTCAAAGTCACTCAGATACTAATTGCTCATTTTTCCTGTTTACAACACATCACTTTGAAGAACCGAATGTTTACTTGCTGCCTAATATATCCCACCTCTTGACAGGTGGCACTGTAATGAGATAATCTAAGTTATTCACTTCACCTGTAAGTGGTTTTAATGCTGTGGCTGATTGGGGCAAGGTTTAACAGACTCGGCTAACTACCATAAATATCTAATGAACTTTACTATCATCTAATGTGCATTTCTTTGGACCGTTAGAAAAGGAACACTTCTGTAAACAGTTTGCATGCTCTCTTCTTTCTGTTGCAGCTTACACCTTACATAACATTCTGCAACAATCGAAAAAGTATAATACATCTTAGAATTACATGAAAAAATTCCCAAGACTCAAGTCAATCCCAGCTACATTAAGTGGGAAGTCTGAACAGAGCATCACTCCAACTTACATCAAATTAAAATTGGAGTCTCTAAATTGTATTAATGTAAGTAAATTTGTTTGTTTACTGAATGTTTGGTATAAGTAAACGCTTAAGTAAAGAGCCGCAAAGCTAAGAATTTGGTTAAAACCTTTTGAACTACTACACAATGATTTGTACCCTTAAGAGAATATTATTGTGGACAATTTCTTTATTTTACTTTAATTGAATGTATTTATATTGTTATATACATTTTAAAATGTTTGTATAATATTGTATAAAAAACAAACAAATAAAGAATTTATTAAAAGTTTGTATAGATCTGTTCCAGTTTAACAATATTTAGCATTCATTTTGCATGTTTTAAGGTAGCGTCTTGATCCCTCACATCTGGATTATGTCTCAAGGGTAATGCAAGATTTTCTTTTCTATGGCCATTTTTCACATTGTTTGGTGTTGTACAGCACTGGCCACCATTGAGTTCTGTTATAAACTTCTCTCTCTCCAATGTGCATTAAAAACAAGATTAAAATTGTCTGGGGCCACAACTACAAAACACCCCCATTTTCCTTTAATTGAGGGCGAGTTCTCAAATAGCACCCCTAGAAATCAGATATAGTATATGATGCTGAAATGGATCAAGTAGGTAAGAAAATGGATGGATTAAATGCTGATAATTGACACACTAGAAAAATAATTTGGATTCATAAAATATATTAGTTTTTTAATTACCACATAATACTTGAGCTGATCTACACTGCACTGAAATATATATTCAGTCTAAAAACTGTTGCATGTGTTATTCTTTTTACAGCCCATTTACTCAACAGATGCCACAATTACAGGGTTCTACCCAAAGGATTCTGACTAATATTCAACTCAGCATTCATTGGATCTGCCACATGCCAGAACTGTATGAAGAGTCACCTTCTCCAAATTTCCCATAAACTCATGCACTCCAATACACACTGCCTTAAACAACTTACTCATAGATGTTACTATCAAGGAAGGCAACACAACATCTGCACTGCATTGCTCCCCATTACTTTTCTGTCCTTATCAATCTCATCAGAACTTTAAATTCCAGGCGCTATGACTTTCTCAACAAAAATAATGAGACCAAACTCAACTCCTTATTGGAAAACAAGTCAGAAAAGGAACTTCATTCATTGTCTCCAACAGTAAACGCTCTCTTGATCTCCTTCTGTAGGCCAACTAACCTATCTAAATGTCTTATTCTCAGCTCACTTCACAGAGGAGAGACACTTCTACACCAGGCACTTAAGAGTTGTAACAGGAGCTGCTGTGTCATTTGCAAATGTGTCACTAACAATACCCTTGTATCTGATCCCTCCAGTAAATTCAATAGTAAACAACTGGCCTTTTGCCAATGTACAAAATCCTATTTACTGCATTTCTTGCAGGAAATGTCGGCCATCTTACTTCTTGCAGGTTATTTTATAGATAACACGTTCCAGATGTTAAAATTAAAGATTTTCCAAAGCGTATTTAAGAACACTTTACATCCTTTGAGTACTGCCACACTAATCCTTCAATTTTGTAGTATTTCACAGTACTTTAAAGACTCTTTTCAAAAACAATGCAGCTAAACTCATTCCCAGATTGTGATCACACATTCCTGCAGGTCATAATGACCATCTGACTTTTTAATCTCTCTCTATGCCTTCTCTAATGGCAGCTTTTTCACACCTATTCTCACCCTCTTCTCCTTTCAGGAACATTGGCTTTATTTCCCATTTTATTTCTGTAACGTGTTTTTCTTTTCAGTCGTATATCTGATAAAGGCAATGCAGCCGAAATGTTGCATCTTTAACCTCCTCTGCTTTTAAGCATAGAAATAATCTTTAACATGTTTTGTTATATACATGAATAACTGAATGTTGTATCTTGGAGAAATTCTTTAGGCAAAATTAATTTACATTTATTTGCTTAGCAGAGGCTTTTTTCCCCAAAGTGACTTAGAAAAGCAGTCAACATAATGTGTAAACAGTCTGGGAGGACTATTTCAGAACAAGTGTTACTGGACAACCTAATCCATCCAACCATCCATTTTCCAACCTCACCTAATCACCACAGGTTAAAAGTTCAGAACAAAATACAAGTTAGTTATGGTTCCAAGGTTACAAAACTAACCGTTAATGTCAGTTAGACAGAATTCAGCCATCAGATTATATAAAATACAAGTAACTCTACTACTAATTTATAATGAGAAAACAAGAATGACACTACTGTCCCCACATATATGCTACCTACACGCAGCTCCAAGTGAGCTTTATTACATCTTAAACAAGTAAATTACAAAAAATAACGTGTCATTACAACAGGGCAATTTTCATGTAAAGGCAGGTGAGATTAAACCAAATTGACAAAGCCTGGGATCTTTGATAATCCCCTGGATTACCCCAAGATAAAATATTTTACACAAAGTAACAAGTGTTTAAAAGTCACAAATCAGAATTTACGTACCAGAAAACAGAGCTGTGGCCAGTTGTGAATGAAGTACCTATAAGTATAAATGGAATAGGGCTCCGACAAATCTTTCGTAATCAATCGCATGATGTCCGGCATTTGCAGCTCCGATTCATAGCGCACATATTGGATCCTGTCCTCCTCCTCATCGTCGTCGTCTACGAAATTGTCCCCTACACTGGGGAAGCTGTTCGCATTCCGACACACCGCCTCTCGGACGGTGCACGCGGCATCCAGTGCGTCGGCGAGTTCAAGCACGGTGTCCTGGGCCCCGTAGTCGAGGCTAGCAGGGCGCATCCCCTCCACGCCTTCTTGTCCAGCCCTGTCATTGTGGACGGGCGGCGGAAGAGCCGTCATATCAGTCCTGTCGCAGGCGCGGCGCTCTTCCTCATTTCCCCGGTCCGCCTTGGCCTGCGTCTCCGCACGACTCGGCGCCAGCTTGCCGCTGATGCCGGTGTTCTTGGGGCAGCAGTGATGGCCGCTGTTAGAGCAGCAGTTACTCTCCGAGTCCCGCGGCCTAGACGCCGGGCTGTGGTAGTTGAGCGTGCAGCCGCTCCCGTGGTGATGGTGGTGGTGATGGTTGTTGTTGAGCAGCCCCGACTCCAAGTTCGCTATGCCATTAAACTGCTGAGCGCTCGCCAGTGCGTGCGAGTGAAGATACAGATGATTCTGCGGCACCTTCATTAACCCCTTCCCTTCCTGTTCCGGAGGCAGGGATTGTCCCTGGCCAGGGGTCATGATACTGCCACAACTCCACACTCGCTCCTCATCGTTATCTTCCCCGGGCAAGGCGCGCCCAGCCCCGTGGAAAGGAATAACTTCGGCCGGGGATGTAGGCAACGCGCTAGGCCCAGGTGGCACTTCAGCCATCCCGCTTCATTCAGGGCTGAAGGGGAAGGGGCAATAAAAAAAAGCGAAGGACAAGGGAGTGGGAAAGGGGACCTACTGTCCTCTCCAATAGTCTCGAAGTACAGCGTGTTTCGCCTTGAATCTGCTGCCTGGCGCTCTCTCCACAGCTAACCGTCCCTATCACTCCCCTCGGTTTCTCGCTGCCGCAAAGTGTCGTTATCGCGCGTGTTGACGAGATGATCGACGATTTACGACACCAATTCCCGACACGCGCACACGGTTTACGGTCATTTGGGGCGACGAAGTCAAGTCACGGGCGAAACGTCAGGAGGCGAGCGATGTGACTAATATTTTTACGCAAGAAAAGGGCTTAAAGAGACAGTAAATGAAGGTGGCCATTCGATGTGGTGGAAGTGAATGGTTAACTTTTTGTTACATTCAAGATCGCCCAAAATCCCCGTGTCTTTTGTCGTCAGGACCACTCCGCTGGTGTCTGCATAGCAGTCACAACCAGAAATCAAGAAAGAAGTTTAACCAGCAACGTACAGTTCAGTTAGATTTTAAATGTCAATTAACTAACGGGCTAGGCACTACGAAGACTCGCTTTAGTCGTGGTGTATCATGGTAACTGTAGTCCTAGGTTATTTCATTAAATACAGACGACTTTACTTGATGCACACTAATTTGTATTCAGCTTTAAAAGTACGCATTGGCGTATGAGTTAACTATACCCTTAGTTAACACATGAGATGTTCATTGTGTTCTAATGTATTCTGTCAGAATATGTGAAGGTGAAAGTATTTGTATTGTGTTAGTATTACTTAGTGAGCGCTTTGAAATCATTTGTTTATATATGTATATATGTATGTGTGTGTATGCGTGCCCGGCGCCTCCTGTCTCACCTGTACGAGAAAACCCCCATATATGATAGGTATTCATGATGTCAGTCTTTTTGAGATTCCCTTATTTTTGCCCCTGTACACCCAAATAACCCCTTATTCTTGAACATTTTGTACCAAATTTTGTGCAGTAAATGACACCCTTTGTCTTCAACAAAAATGTTTACAAGGATGTGAACTTGAGCATGCCACATCAATCAACCCCAGGGTTTCATCTTCAAATAGGATATGTCATTTTATGCTCTTTTAAGGTTGCTGATCACAAACATGATCATAATTTTGATGTTTGATTCTTTACCTGTGGTCCGAGCCCTCTAAGAGCAGCTCCCAGTAGGTTAGAAAGAACAACAAATTTCAAACATAAGTACGTGGGATATTGTTGTAAACTATTTCAAGGTCAGTAATTACAAATATGATGTAATTTTTGATCCTTTACTTCGGGATCTAGCCCTTTACTGACCTCTGTCAGTGATTGAAAAAAATGACATATTTCAATTGTAGTCAACAATATTTAGAGTTTAAACATTTACATGGAAGCACCCGTTTTAATACAAAATATTGTTTATTATGCACTTCTACCTCATGAAGTAAATTATTACATTTTTTTATGAACACCCTGGCTAAGGTGGCAAATCCAGACCTTTTTAGTATATATACCAGTATATACATATATATATTTATATATATATATATATAAAATTTACATTTTCTTATTTGCCTGATGCCTTTATCCAAGGCAATTTACTACATTTGCGATACAGTTGATCAGTTGATTACACTTGTTTTTCATTTTATACATACAGTACTTAACGTAAGGAATGAAATATACACAATTAAATATACATAACATATTGCTATACATTTGCAATTCGTTTTACCATTCTCGTTTAGTAATATGGATTCTGGTAGAGAGGGGAGTTCATGGAAGGCTAAATGATTGTGATGCATCAAGGTCAAATGGCTGTAGAATAACCCCAGATGATTACTCCTTTCACAACAAAATAAAACACAACCTCTGTGGAATCAAAAATTGGCAAACTTGTTTAAACCTTTTTGCACACTTAAACCTATTTTTAAGATTCTGTTGGTATAAGGTTTTTGTAGTGATTAGGTGTGTGTTGTTTCACCAGACATGCTGTTCTTTTCTAACAGCTGTGACCATTAAAGAGCATATCAGAGCCCCAAACCCCAACATAACTACAGCACCCCAGTCACAGGTTCAATAAAAGGAATTTTAATTTCAGAGTACTTTAATAGATCTCTTTCACTCAGCCCAGCACAATACAATATGAAATACTCCTCTTCTCTTCTCTTCTCTTCTCTCATACCATCTAGATAAGCCTATGTGTCCCCCTGAAGCTCTTTAAAAGGATAAATACATAAATAGGTAGATAGGGAAGTGAATAAATAACTATACACACACACACACCAGAATAACTATAAAGCAAGGAAATGCAAAAGAAAGAAAAGTTCTGACTTGGCTCTCACAGTCCCAGAGGGGCATTATGCAAATGTATTACTGTTGGTACAGTATAAAGGAGCCTCATTAGTGTTTCTTGACACACTTCTGCTGAATGAATTGTTGGCTGAAAGTCCTCAGTGTTAGTGTGTCAGGGAGAGGATGTGCAGCATTGTTCATAATGGCACTCCATTTTGTTTTAATTCTCTTCTTTGCTACAACCTCCAGGGTATCAAGTGTGTATCCAGTAACTGAACTTGCCCTTTTAATTAGCATGTTGATTCGGTGGGCTTTTCTTGAAGTGATGTTACCAGCCCAGCACACCACAGTGCAGAAAATCACACTGGCCATCACAGACTTATAGAAGATGTGAAGAATTTAACTTCCCACATTAAAGTAACTCAGTCTCCTAAGGAAAAAGAGCCGGGTCTGCCCTTTCTTATATAGTATTTCTGTGTTCTGAGACCATACCAACCTACCATTAATGTAGAGCCACAAGTACTTGTAGGAGTGGACCACCACTACATCCATTCCTTGATCAATGACCGGACATAGATGCTCTTTGGTGTGGCAAAAGTCAGTTTTGCAAGTGACATGACCTGGTGTTATATTTGTAGTCAGAGGTGTACACAGTTAAGAGAAAAGGACACAGAACTGTTCCTTATGGTTCTTCAATGTTGCTGACATTCATATGAGAAACACAGGCCTTGGGTCTCACAAACTGTAGTCTGTCCAACAGATAGTACATTATCCAGGACACCATAGGCCCTTCCACGCTCATATGTCTGAGTTTAGCCCTTAACAAGGATGGCTGGATGGTATTGAAGGTGCTACAGAAATCAAAAAACACAATCCTCACAGTGCTGCCAGCTTTGTCCAGGTGAGAATAAGCCTTGTGGAGCAGACACATAATTGCATCCTCCACTCCAATCTTTGTCCAACAGGTAAACTGCAGTGGGACTAGGTGATCTACCACAAGAGGACTCAGATAGTCCAGGACTAGTATCTCAGAGGTTTTCATTATATGAGCCATGGCAGCACTGGTCTGTAGTCAATAGGTGAAGAGGCGCCTGTCTTTTTTGGAAAAAGAACAATGAAGAACAGTTTCCATAGCAGTGGCACTTATTGAACAGGTGACAGAGGACACCATAAAGTTAGTCAGCACAGGCCTTAAGAACTTGAGGACTGACTCCATCTGGTCCCACAGCTTTTCCTGTGTGTAGCTTCCTCAGTTGTCTCCTTACTTGTTCATCATTTATGGAGTGTCCACACTGATGGTCAGAGGTGACCATGTCACTGGCCATATCACTTCACATGGTAGGAACTGCTGATGTAGTAGCAATTGAGTGGGGAGACTATTCTTTGGAAGAAGGTGGAAGTGGGAGGGAATATCTATTAAATAATTGGTTCAGGGCATTAGCTTTGTCCACATCCCCTTCTAGCACCTGAGCCATGGTTTATTTAAGTCCAGTAATTATACCCAGTCCATTCCAGACATTCTGAGTGAGTTTGTTTTCTATTTTAGCTTTGTAAGCTTCCTTTCCTTCACTCAGTTTTTTCTTTAGCACATACTCTATGTCCTTCAGAGCCTCTTTGTCAACAGATTTGAATGCCCTCTTTTTCTCATTCAGGAGACCTTTTAGCTCCTTAGTAATCCAGGGCTTATTGTTTGGAAAGCAACACACTGACATTGTGGGTATAACTGTGTCAACACTGAAGTCAATATAGTCTGATGCAGTGTCTCTCAATATTGTCCTCATTTGATTCGCACATCATTTCCCAGTCTATAATTTGGAAGCAGTCATTCAGAGCCATTTCAGCCTCCACGCTCCACTTCCTTACTGTCCTGGTGGTAACAGGTCGCTGTCTAATAACAGGCTTGTAGCTGGGAATAGGATAAATCAGGTTGTGGTCAGATCTGCCTTAAGGAGAAAGTAGTTTACAATTAAAGGCATTTTTAACACTTGAATACAGGAGGGTCAGCTTGTTATTTCCTCGAGTGGAACCGGTCACAAACTGATAGAAATTTGTTATCATTTGTTCCAAAGTCACATGGTTAAAGTCACCTTATAACTATATTAATTAATTGTAAATGATGCCTCCTTCTGGGTGGTCATCCTTTTGAACCTCTGGGACCAGAAGGGGCAGGGTCAGTTGCCCTCAATGGGTGGTTTCTCAATGGAGGAAGAAAAGGTGTCAGCTCCCCCTCTCGACCTGGGGCTGATATCACATACCTGGGAAGAGTATGGGTGGTGATCCTCCGACGTGCATGCGTGACAAAGTATAATTTTCAGTTTCAATCATACATTCATAATATTTGATTTAAAATCCATTCTCTGCTTTTTAGGTGTAATGCATCTTCAAGGATGGGTTTACTTGAAATACAGTTTAAGTAAAACTTAATGCATGAATAAAACAGATATACAGTATATAAAACCTTTGCGTAGGCATTGCCAGACAGGTACTAAGGTCTTCAAGAATAGTATGTCATCCTTTAACTTTTTAATTCTCTTTTTGAAATGGAGGCAGTATATTAAAACTTCCAGGCTTGTCTGAGGTAAGCTCTACCACTCTGGGACATCAGGGAGGCGTGACCACTAACTCCCCTGACCATGCCCCTTCAAGTCTGGGAGCTATAAAAGAATGGCACTCCTAAAAGGTGGCATCTTATTCAGGTGATAAGTGCACTGCCATATGGAGCTCCAACCCTGTGACTAGACAACTCTTGAGCCTATCGCTGTGAAGCTAATGGCTAAAACTTTACAATTGTTAACCCTTGTGCTATCACATACCTGTTATTTTATGGTTTTTTTCTTCCTTTCAGCTAAATGGGGTGGCCTGGTCAGCACCCCAACATTCCATTTTAATCCTGTCCTTTCCCTTGACTGACAACATATTAAAGTGTCAAAAAAGAATAGAAGTATTGTTAGCAGAAAAAGCAGGGACTGATGTCACCAATGAATTAAGCTTACGTGTACATAAAACATAATTTTATTGTTCATCAGAAACCAAAAACCAGTAACTTCAGTCATTTGGATAATAAGATCAGCAAAATTGTAGATATATATCTACCCTCTGTTTGTTACATATGGTGGTGCAGTGGTAGCGCTGCTGCCGTGCAGTAAGGAGTCCAGAGTTCACGTTCTGGGTCCTCCTGGCATGGAGTTTGCATGTTCTCCCCGTATCTGTGTGGGTTTCCTCCCACAGACCAAAGACATTGGATTGGCGATACTAAATTGGCAATAGTGCGTGGTTGGGGTGTGTGTGTGTGTGTTCGCCCTGCGATGGATTAGCGTTTGTTCCTGCCTTGCACCCTGTGATAGGCTCCAGCACCCCCCGCAACCCTGTTCAGGACTGAGCAGGTTAGACCATGTCTATTTGTTACATATGAAACAGAAACAATAAATATCAACATAATGAACTTCCTTTATACAGTATACATATTATTTTAAAACTGTAAGTTTTGATCTTCAGCATAACCTACCAGAGAAAAAAGGGCTACAGGGCAACATACACTGTGTCTTAATACCTAAGTCCATGGTTACAAGGTTAGCCATTCCTATCCTGGATCCATATTGATGTGTGACTTTGAGCAAGTTACTTAGGCTTATTGTTAAGCTCTCTAAATCTCTGCATCTAAAATTTGTACTATAATTCTGTACTTTTAAAGTGCCTTGGGGATAGCGTACAAAACAGGAAAAAGCTATACAGTGGTGATTTAGTGATCATGGGGTCCTACATGCATATATTATTCAAGCCCTTTTCTTTAACCAAAAAAATAACATGTATGTTAATAGATGCAGCAAGAACACTGTAACCAAATAAAATTACAATACATTTCAAATTCAAAGTGCCGTTCACATTATCAGACATCAAACTAACTAACCATCCATGCATGCATTTTCCAAATCTGCTTTGTCATACCTAATGTTTGAGGTGTAAACATAAAATATTGTCACACACAGAAGTCAAGGGCCAATAAACAGGTGCCCAATGATTAGTCATGCAGTTTCCATTTCCCTCCCTAGAATGGAGGAATGGCATCACTGCTGCCCTGCTTGCACCTGGACTATGTCATCCGACGACCAGCAGAGTGCAGATGGCTCTCTTTTTCCAATGACGCTGTATTCAGCTCACCGTCACTCCAGCCATTTGGCTCATTGAATTATATTTACTTATATTTACTCAGGGTTGCCCTGTTGAAGCCCCAAATTTTTAACTTTATCTAGGTTTTTGTTGACTATATTAAATAACATTTTTAACTATCATTAAGCAGTACTTGTTTCTTACCCATTTTATACTCTATGATACACACAAAGAGAAATAAAACACACAGTCACACACACCCCTTTTTATAGGTGTTACCTTTGATTTTTCTGTTACGCGAAACTGATGACTTTGACAAAATTTATATTTAGCAGTGGCAAACTCTAGAATTGCTAATTAAATGCATGGGAGTCATAGTGAAAGTAGGTTTTGACTCTTAAATGCACTGAATGATCTTTTGCCAGTTGCCTTTGATGGGTGGTCTCATGTGTTTTTATATCATCACCACTGCTACTGCTAACAGACGCAGCTTGTCTTTCTGTAGGTTCTTTACATACATTCTACACTGAATGCATCTTTCTGACCTCTAATTTTGCTACACTTTTCTCTTTCTGGTGAAATCTGACATTTCATTTTATGACTTCTGTCAAAAGAGTTAATTCATCTTCTATAAACAACACTGTGTAGTGTTGAGCAAGCAGCCAAGCCCACTCACAGAGCACTGTCTTTGCGTTCTTGAACTGCCAAGGCCGACCGCAAGTTCCCCAGTCAGAAGCAGCTTCAGACATTGTGAACAGAATCTAAGGCACAAAATCTCAAACTTTGCAAACTTGTCAGTTAGTAAAAGGTATAAAATTATCAATTCCCTTTGTTAGTCATTTTTGAAACTGTTTGTTTTATCATGTTATCAGATTACCTATGACATGAATTTAATTAACTTCTTATGTTCTTTTCTAAATGTGGAGTAGAAAGAAATATCAAAAGCAACTTTGTACCTGTTACATGTAATCACTTACTGTACCTGTCTCATTGTCCATATATTTAAACAGGGGACCTCCATGGCAGGCTGTTCTCAGGCTGGGGTTGTCTTTACTTTCACTCTTTTACTTCAAACCAGCTTACCCTCAAAAGGGGACTTCATAAGAGCCACCTCTTATGCCCTTAAGTGACTACAGTTAGACAAAAAATGAACAAACTAAACCTCTTGGTGAGCCAGCAGCAGTCAGACAGGAATGCTGGCTTTAATCTTTTGTTTAAAAATTATATTTGCATGAAAACTAATAGCAGCAAATATAAAATAATACCAAGAATTTTACAATTTGGGTGGGTCCATGTAGTTCCACTTGCAACAACAAGATGCAGGTGACATTTTTCCCAGATGGTCCAGATCCTTAGCTTCAAGTTAAATATCCATAATCAAAAAATGAAAAGAAGATTTCAAGCTCTTTACAAGTGTCTGTAGCACCTGAGAGAGAACTGAAAAGTGTCTAATTTTACAATAAAAGAATAGATAGATAGATAGATAGATAGATAGATAGATAGATAGATAGATAGATAGATAGATAGATACTTTATTATTATCATTTGTATTAATGAATAGTATTAGCTCCACTCCCTTTATGTCCAAAATTAACACACAAATACAAAACACTCAGCTTACTTGCTTTTATCTCCATTAGCAGAGCACAGCAATATTTCAGTTGCTCAAAACACACAAACAATGTTACACAATCATTATTACTAAGTTCAAGTTTATTTTTTCAATGGGAGTTATAAGCTGCATATTTTAACTTCGCAAAATCCCTCTGAGCTTTGCTTCACTTTGCAGCTTTCCCAAAATACACTGTGGTCCCATTTAGTTTGACAAGAGTTTCAAGCTAAGGCCTTTTGCCTGAGATCATTCAGATGAAAAGGTTAAAGCATCCTCTACACAGGACCCCACATTTGCGCATACTACGATTAGTTATAAATCTACCTCTGGAGCTGCTGTATCTATACAACCCCTTTTGGAAAAAAGTTGGGATGCCATGTAAAATGTAAATAAAAACAGAATATGACGATTTGCACATTAAGTAAATCCTATACTTAACTGAAAATAGTACAAATACATGATATCAAATGTTGAAACTGAGAATTATTATATATTTTTTTAATATATGCTCATTTTGAATATGATGCCAGCAACATGTTTCAAAAAAGTTGGGAGAGGGTCGTGTTTACCATTTTGTTGCATCACCCCTTCTTTTACCAACACTCTGTAGACATTTGTGAACTAAGGAGACCAATTGCTGTAGTTCTAAAAGTAAAATGTCTCATTCTTGCCTCATATAGGATTTCAGCTGGTCAACAGTTTGAGGTCTCCTTTGTTGTATTTTTCATTTCATAATACACCAAATGTTTCCAATGGGTGACAGGTCTGGACTGCAGGCAGGCCAGTTTAGCACCTGAACTATTTACCTTGGAGCTATGCTTAATACATGCAGGCTTGTCTTGTAGAAATAAGCAAGGCCTACCCTGAAAAAGATGTAGTCTGGTTGGCAGCATATGCTGCCCCAAAACGTGTACTGTATATATATTGTTCACCATTAATGGTACCTTCCCTGATGTGCAAGCTACCTATGCCATGTGCACTAATACACTTCCATACCATCATGGATGCTGGCTTTTGAACTGTGCTGTGATAACAAGCCAGATGGTCCCTCTCCTCTTTCACGTTCATGATTTCCAAACAGAATTTCACATTTTGAAATTCTTTTTGGAAAATCTGAAATTTTGAATTTCAAATTTTCTCAAACCATAGGACACTTTTCCATTTTGCCTCAGTCCATTTTAAATGAGCTCTGACCCAGACGAAGTGGTGGTGTTTCTAGATCATGCTTATACAGTATATGGTTTTGTTTTTGCATTTGTGAATGCAGTTACAAACTGGGTTCACAGGCAGTGGTTTCAGAGGTGTTACTGAGCCCATGCAGTGATCTCCACTACAGAATCATATTTGTTTCAAATGCAGTGCCACCAGAAAGCATGAAGACCAGTTATGGTTTTCATCTGTGTCCATTACAGAGATTTCTCCAGATTTTGTGAATCTTTTAATAATATAATCCCCAAATTCTTTGCAGTTCTACATCAAGGAACATTATTCTTGAACTGGTGCGCTATTTGCCTGTATAGTCTTTCACAGAGTGGTGAAGTCCTCCCCATCTTTACTTCTGAGGGACTCTGCCTCTCTGGGAGTCTCTTTTTACACCCAATCATGTGACTGACCTGTTGCCAAAGAACCTAATACGTTGCAAGATGTTCCACCAGGTATTTTTTTTTTAGGATTGCACAACTTTTCCAGTCTTTTTTTGCCCTGCCACAACTTTTTTGAATCATGTTACTGGCATTATATTCAAAATGAGCATATAATTTTTCATAAAACATTACAATTTCTCAGCTTTAACATTGATATGCTGTATTTGTTCTACTTTAAATTAATTTGCAAATCATCACATTCTGTTGTTATTTTCATTTTACACAGTGTCCCAACTATTTTGGAAACAGCTGTTTTTTTTCCTTGACTGCTTATACTGAACAAAAGTTTTGGAATTTAGTCACCCATGTTGCATGGGTAAAGACAACTATTGAGTCATATTTATGACAACAAGATTGCAGTTGTCACGGTTGTAATTGAGTCAGCTATTAGTTGTTAACAAATTACATCCTGCTTTTCAACAATACACCAGAACCTATTTTTCATCTCCACTACTTTATGTCCAAAGGTTCCTTGAAATCACACATTGCTTGGTTTCTGCTTCATACTTGGAACTTATGTCATTGAGAATGCTTAGGTGATTCAGCACAAAATGGTTTTGTTTTCCCCCAGCATAACTGCCAAATCATTGTATTTCTATCTTTCTTTTTATTTTAAAGTCTGCAATCAACTCTTACCTCTTAATCGGTGCTATAATTGCAATGTAAATACTTTATGTAATTAAATACAAAACAAAAAGCAGGTACAAAAGTGTATAAAATAATGGATTTGTTAAAAAAATCAATACCAATAATAACATGCTACTCCAGCAATATACACATTACTTGTGTTTACTAGACACAAAAAAGGCTGAAATAGCAGTATACAGTATGTTTGAAAGTTTTTTTTAATAAATTTCAACGTGAAAATGCACTTTTGCATACTACACTGGAGAAGTTTTATTATAAGACAAAAGAGTTCTGGCTCAATGTGTCTTCTCCATGCTGAGCCACAAGTCCCTGCTTTGTAAGAGGGTGTAGAATCTGCTGAGCAGTACCCTGGCTTTGGTGCTGCCACCCCAAATACTCAAGCAATACTCGTCCATTCATCCATCCAACCATTTTCCAAACCCACTAGTCAAAAAACATTTTCTTCCTCTTGAGAAGATTGCAAGTCATCTAGGAGCTTAAGAATTCCAATTTTCGCTTGTACCTGATTACGTGGTGTTAAGGCATCAATAGTTGGCACCAAGCTCATTAAAAAAAGTTCTGTTGGAGATTGTGGTTTTGGTGTTATTGAGGAAACAGGGACTTTCTGTGATGGAGAGGTCAAGAATTTGATGAGCTTTTCATCTAAGTCTTCTCGTTCACGTTTTCGCTTTCGTCCTCTGATATGAGGTTGAACAGAATCGTCATTTCTGCTTTGGGAATGTGAGATGTCAGAAGTTGAGCCTGTGCTTTCTTCTTCACCCTCTGCTTCATGAACATCATTAAGGGGGATGGTTATGTTTTTCTCTACCAATTCTTTTGAATCCTCTATAAATTTTGACATGGCCCTAAAATGGCAAAACAGAATAAAGATCACTTAGCATTACTTATTATACTTGCTTACAATATAGTACACAAAACAAGTTAGTATGATTAATTAACACTGATGATTGTGCAACTGTAATTATTTTAAAGCCATTATTGTTTATTTACTTAATGCAAACTGGAGATATGTGGGGGTGGCAGGCAGGTATAGCCTCTGGCTTCATGATTCTGAATTTTACTATGTGGTTTTGTACATAATAGTTATATTTCAAGTGTAACGTTTAAAAAGTTTAACATTTGTAACATACCCTCTTGTTTGCACATACGGGAGAAGAAAAGACATAATTTCAGCATACTTCCATTGCTTTTGCCATCTTAAATCTGGCCCACCAGGCTGGTAAGCTTTGTTCTTCCTCACAAAGGTATCACGAAGATTTTTCCATCTCTTCTGACAGTCCTCCACTAAAACAAAATATATATATATATATATAAAGTATATATATTTAAATAGTAGGTATAAACTTATAAATAATTGGTGTTAGCCAGTTTTTCTGGGCTGATATCATGAGATCAAGTGACTCACTTTCAGCAGTCTTACTGTATATTTGCTTAGTGTCCACAGAGTTGAGTACAGACAGCCTGTTTGTGGGACACTTGTATGGCATTTGTGTAGTGAATCATATCCTGTCTTAGTGAGATTAACTACTTATTCATTGTAACTTTGGGAAGAAATACACAGGGATTTGATTGGAAAGTACATTCATAGTACCAGCTATCGAGATAGTATTCACCATTATAATGAATGATCTTCTTGATGCTCTTTATCAAGTTAGAATGATAAATGTTAGCGGTGGGTGGCACAGTAGTCTTGTGGTTAATATTCAGGGATGAAAATGCAATTCCTTGTCTGGTCCCTGTATATGTGGATTTGCATCTCCCCACACTTATTCCATGCATCTCAGGTAATTATGGGCTTGTGCATGAATAAGCCAAGTGATAGAGTGCCATCCAATTCCGTGACAATTCCTTCCTTCCTTGCTTGTGCCCGATTCTGCTCCAATAGGATCTGGTACCCCATGACCCTGGTCGTAACAGATTCAGAAAATGATGAATGGACATGTTGGAGATGCCATTTTGATGCATCTGTAACCTCTAAGTTTGCTAATATTCTAAATAGTCATTCTAAATGTAGTTTTTGGTCTAAAACAGCTAGCAATGTAACCAGTAAATTGGATAGTTTACATGCTAAGGTAAGGGCAGCAGCTGACATACTGGCCCTTGAAAAAATTGTTAAGAAATTCTCCAGCACTAAAATACCTTGGAAGAGAAATAGGGTGTCCAAAATAATGTAAAAATGCAGGGGAGCGGAGCATAAAGAGAGAAAAACTAAACTAACAGTCCACTATGAAATACTGAAGGCACATATTAGTGAACAGTAATGGCACAATAACGTGCAGTGAATACACTTGACTTGAGCATTCATAGTATTCATCCTCTTTCTCTGTACGTTTAGCATTCGTTTGCTCAGATGTTGATGCACTTGCTGCTTCCTGAGCAGCTCTCTCTTGTCGCATCTTTTCGCGTTAAAACTGATTAAGTCAGTGTTTGTGTTGCAATTACTTAGTATGTTTT
Organism: Erpetoichthys calabaricus; assembly: GCF_900747795.2. NCBI lineage: Eukaryota > Metazoa > Chordata > Cladistia > Polypteriformes > Polypteridae > Erpetoichthys > Erpetoichthys calabaricus. The sequence goes on along the minus strand of NC_041409.2, from coordinate 69,547,331 downwards.
CTTTAATCTTTCACTTAAGCTGGCAGTCTTCAATCTGCCTCAAGAATGATTTAAGATATGAAGAGGTAGGGGAAGTGACGGCGAAGGTGGTAGGGAATGAGAACGGCGCCCGTACGCATGTGCCACACTGCCGAGAGTTGATTCTACAATAAAATAAAATAAAAATAAAAAGAGGAATAACCTTGGAGGTCAATCATCACCCTGAAAGCAGATAGTAGATGTCATAGTATATGTGTACCAAATTTCAGGTCAATAGGTCAAACGGTTTGCGAGCTACAGGTGATTTAAAATCCTGGACAGACAAACGGACAAAATTATAATGCTGGAAAACTAGGAGCTGTATTGTCAACTACTGATCACCTTCTAAACCCAGCTCATTCAATGGAACACACCTTGAAAACTTCTAGTGAAAGTTTTTGAGCTTTTACAACATTTTTTAAACACAAAACAAACAATATTAGATGTCCTCCAATGTTAACCCTGTTAAAGTCCAACATGCTCTTTTAAGTGAATTAAATTCCTTCACCCAAATAGGTGGACCTGAGCTCCACAGAATAATTTCTCAACTAAAACCATCCACTTGTGCCAGTGTCCATGACTCAGTCCCAACTAGCTTTTTTAAAGAAATCTCATATGTTCTTATTGACAGTGTACTTGACACAGTTAACTCATCATTAGATTTTGGGGCCTTCCCAGATTATCAAAAGGCTACAGTTGTTAAGCCCTTGCTCAAGAAAAATAATCAACTCTCTTTTGTCTTTAACAGTTTCAGACCTACTGTATTTCTAGTCTGTCTTTATTAGGTAAAATTCTAGAAAGTGTAATATTTCATCAGTTAAGTGATTATTCGAACAAACATTCTATACTTGAAATGTTTCAGTCAGGTGTTAGAACAAATAGTATAGAAACTACACTGACTCAATAACATTACGGGTTAATGTGAACACAGGCCACTTATCTGTCTTTCCTCTCTTAGACCCGAGAGCAGCATTTGACACCATGGACCACAGTATTCTTATAAATTGCTTTAGACAATGGGTGGGTGTCTCTGGTAGTGTCATAAATTGGTTTCAGTCTTTTTTAACAGGTAGAATATTCTTTGTTAGTTGTGGGGACTGTTATTCAGAGGTCTATAATATAGTACAAGGTGTACCACAAAGATCTATTCTGCGCCTGCTGCTTTTTTCAATATACATGCTTTCATTAGGAAAGATTATATCGAAGTACGAGGTGAATTGCCACAGCTTTGCTGATGACACACAGCTTTACATATACAGTATATAGCAACCGATGACCCTGGCTCTCTTGGCTCCCTAATCTTATTTGTATTTCTGAATGGATGAGTAGTAGTTTTCTCAGATTAAAAAAGGAAACAACAAAAGTCTTAGTGGCTGGCAAAAATGGAAGTAATGAGGGCATTAAAAATAAACTGGATCCCGTGGCATTAAAATGCAAGGCAGAGGTAAAGAATCATATATAAATGTCTGCATGTGGAAGTGTGCGTGTCTGTCTGTCCAGTCCAGAAGTGAGAGGTGGTATCGGGGTAAGGGCTCCACCTCCGAGGAAACAAACCCGCTTAGACGCTAATATAGAAGCAAGGCCAGCACATCGTCAAAACGGCATCCCTTTTACTTTTCCTTCCACCGCTAATACACATGTGAGGGGAGCACATCGGAAAACGAATCCCCCTAAGAGAGAGATGCCCAGTGTAGTTCCTTTTAATTACCTGACATCTCTACATTTCAATTTTTTTTCTGATGATATCAATAGTTTCTAGGGCACGGGCTTACACTGCTAGTTTAGGTATAATCTTGGATTCTGACCTAAACTTTAAATTAAATATTAACCAGAATACTAGGACTGCATTTTCACTACCTGGGAAACATATATACAAGTGGTGGTGGCCACAAGAAAACAAATATGATGATTAGATGGTATAATATTATATAACAATACTATTTAAACAATGCCAAAAAGATATCAAAACAAGATACTTATACTATAATCAAAATTTCCATGATCAATAACCCACACATGGTGAGAAAAGGCTAAGAAAAAAATCAAAGAGGTCAAGGAAAATTAAATGAGAAGTCCTCTCATAACACTGGCAACTTGGCCTTGTATGGGTGAGTGTGTCCTGTGATAGAGTAAAGTTCCCTTCCACATTGCTGCCTTCCTGCCATGAACCTGAATAATCAGATTCAGTAAATGGATAGCTTTATAAGGAGTTGTACTTTCACTTAAGGAACACTGCAAAAGTAAGACGCTGAGAAATTACTTCACGATTTTGCTTTGTCAATTAGATTACTGAAATGCACTCCTAGCAGGACGACCTAAAAAAAGACATCAGTTGGCTGCAATTAGTTCAAAACGCAGCAGCAAGAATCTTAATCAGAAAATCTGAGCACACCTCACCAGTTTCAGTATTGCTACACTGGTTACCCGTATCCTTTAGAAATGTAATTTTCTAACATGCCTGATCCAGATCAGGTTTAATTAAATTGTTTTTAATTACTGGATGCTTTTATTGAACGCAATTTACACTAAATTGCTGTACTATACATTATATATTCCCACAACGGTAGACAAAGTCACAATTTTAGAGTACAGTATTTTCTGAACCTGCTAAATCCATTACATGGTAAGGGAAAGCTGGAGCCTCAAGCACACAGCAGAAACTCAAAAATAATGGGACTCAACAAAGTATACACGCACACTCACCCATGTCTTCAAACACAGAGCCTTTAAAAAGTATTCACACACTTAGAAAGTTTCACATTTTATCATTATACAACATTGAATCACAGTTTTTTGAAACTGATCAACAGAAAAAAAAATAACCTCTTTCCATTAATTAATGATTGATATAACTGGGACTCTAAGCGATACTTGACTTGGAGATGTTCTCGTCTCCTTCCACTGACTTGTGTTTTTCAGTCACCTTTTCGTGGAGTGTTCTTTTATGTTCATTCTCCATATTGACCCTTTTAGATGAGGACTACAATCAACTGAGACCCCAGACTGGTGATCTCCATTCAACTAATACAGTCATATGAAAAAATTTGGGAACCCCTCTTAATTCTTTGGATTTTTGTTTATCATTGGCTGAGCTTTCAAAGTAGCAACTTCCTTTTAATATATGACATGCCTTATGGAAACGGTAGTACTTCAGCAGTGACATTAAGTTTATTGGATTAACAGAAAATATGCATCATAACAAAATTAGACAAGTGCATAAATTTGGGCACCCCAACAGAGATATTACATCGATACTTAGTTGAGCATCCTTTTGCAAATATAACAGCCTCTAGATACTTCCTATTGCCTTTGATGAGTGTCTGGATTCTGGATGGAGGTATTTTTGATCATTCTTCCATACAAAATCTCTCCAGTTCAGTTAAATTTGATGGCTGCTGAGCATGGACAGCCTGCTTCAAATCATCCCAAAGATTTTCGATGATATTCAAGTCAGGGGACTGTGACGGCCATTCCAGAACATTGTACTTCTCCCTCTGCATGAATGCCTTTGTATATTTCCAACTGTGTTTTGGGTCATTGTCTTGTTGGAATATCCAACCCCTGTGTAACTTCAACTTTGTGACTGATGCTTGAACATTATCCTGAAGAATTTGTTGATATTGGGTTGAATTCATCCGACCCTCGACTTTAACAAGGGCCCCAGTCCCTGAACTAGCCACACAGCCCCACAGCATGATGGAACCTCCACCAAATTTGACAGTAAGTAGCAGGTGTTTTTCTTGGAATGTGGTGTTCTTCTTCCGCCATGCAAAGCATTTTTTGTTCTGACCAAATAACTGAATTTTTGTCTCATCAGTCCAAAGCACTTTGTTCCAAAATGAATCTGGCTTGTCTAAATGAGCATTTGTATACAACAAGCGACTCTGGTTGTGGCGTGAGTGCAGAAAGGGCTTCTTTCTCATCACCCTGCCATACAGATGTTCTTTGTGCAAATTGCGCTGAATTGTAGAACAATGTACAGATACATTGTCTGTAACCATTCTCACAATCCTGCGCATATGCCGCTCCTGTATTTTTCTTGGTCTGCTAGACCTGCTGGGTTTAACAGCAACTGTGCCTGTGGCCTTCCATTTTCTGATGACATTCCTTACAGTTGAAACTGACAGTTTAAACCTCTGAGATAGCTTTTTGTAGCCTTCCCCTAAACCATGAGACTGAACAATCTTTGTTTTCAGATCTTTTGAGAGTTGCTTTGAGGATCCCATGCTGTCACTCTTCAGAGGAGAGTCAAAGGGAAGCACAACTTGCAATTGACCACCTTAAATACCTTTTCTCATGATTTGACACACCTGTCTATGAAGTTCAAGGCTTACCGAGCTAATCCAACCAATTTGGTATTGCAAGTAATCAGCATTGAGCAGTTACAGGCATTCAAAGCAGCAAAATTACAAGGGGACCCACATTTTTGCACAGCCAGTTTTTCACATTTGATTTAATTTCATACAACTAAATACTGCTTCACTAAAAATCTTTGTTCGGAAAACACCCCAATACTGAGATGTTCCTTGGAAATGAAAGACATACCACTGTTATCTTTTTTGTTGAAAGTAGAGTCAATTATTATGCAGGCTGAGAGGGGTTCCCAAACTTTTTCATATGACTGTAATATGGCATCTAAAACGAATTGGATATATCAGTAATGAATTAGGTGAATAGTTACAAAATCAATTATTCTGTTTTATATTTCTGTTTAATTTAGACCACTTTGCATAATTCGGTTTTCATTTTGATATTAATAAGTCTTTTTATTTCTGTTGATCCGTGCCAAAAGAGCCAAATTAAATCCACTGTGGTTTAATGTTGTAAAACAATAAAATGTGCAAATATTTTGAAGACACTGTACAATACCCTGCAAATCCTTGTGATGTGGCAGCCAGAAGATTATTTTGGGTCAATATTAATATTTTTAATTCAATAGTTTGAAAATTTAGTACTTAAAAAGTTCAATTTAACAATGCAGCACCATGCCAACGAACTGGGTTCAAATTCTAGCTCAGTCGCTGTGGGGGTCTCCCCTTAGATTTTTGTGTTAAGTTAATCAGCCGGGTGTGTATATGTGTGTTGTGCAGTGAAATGGCCTCCCATCCAGGTCGGGTTGCTATCTTGTACTGTAGGGTCTGGCTCAAAAGAGCCCTGGAATGGAAAAAGCAGGCTTTGAAAATAGTTGGCTGGTTGCCGTAATAACGAGAAATACATCCAGTAAAGGGAAGACGAGCGACAGACAGAATCTAAAGGGTTCCTGGTATTTATAGTACTTGCTATAGGAAAAATACATTTTAATGTAATAAAATCTGCAAAACTGCTAAATGAAATCATGACAATGCATTACAATTTATAATTTAGAAATTTTATACACGATCGTATAGATTTAACAACTTGAAAATCTGCGTCACGTTCTTTCAATATTTCTTTGCGATATAACACTATTGCCTGCTTGTTTTAAAACTTCGTATAGTAACTTTTAAAATACCTGAGAGGCCAAGGGCTGTGGAAACTGCACGCCATGCACTATCCTTCTTAGCATTATCCTTGTAGTTTTCGTCCTTTGAGTCATACAGCACGGGATGACTCTGGACTTGTGTGATGAGTTTTTCTTTGTCCATTTGTTTCGCTTGATGCGCTTCTGTTTTCGCACGCGTCCGAACCACGCCGTAATCCTAAACGGGCGCGTTTTACGCGCGTCGACTTGCGTCACACGCGCGTCAATCACTTCCTGTGAGTTTTGCTCTTTTTTTTTTAAATAGACGCGACTTCAAATTTTTAGTCGCTTCGCTTTTGCGCGATTTAGTCTCATCGCATGCACGTATGAAAAGCGTTACTGATTTCATTCTTTTTTGTTATAGTGGTAGTCACTTATTTTCTTTCTCATAAACTGTGGACGGAAGCAGTTCTGTTCAGCGTGATCGGATCCGATTTTGGGTTCATTCCATATTTTTTACCAGTAGAGGGCACCATAACCTCAGAATTCACGAGTCCCTCGCGGTCGATTTTAAATTCAAGGATGGGATTATTGATAGGAGAGAAGCCTATATGCCTATATTAGAGACGTCAACCCGGTTGACCTAGTCTATTTGAAAATACAATAGGTATTAAAACACCGTTAGAATAATCAGAAGACCTTCTCCATTTAAAAATGGCGTATTGGGGCTTAGTGGTTCAGTCATTTTTCACGTAAAGTAAGGCTAAAGGTTCACGGCTCAGCAATACAACTGGGTGATCCAGACGACGTTACCTACCCTGCTAATGCTACTAAACGTGTATGTGATAATTCACTTGTGATGCGTGAGATAATAATATATAATATATATAATAATAAGATAAATTGGTATATTTTTATTCAGGTTTATCATGTGTTATTCAGAACTGGTATTTTTCTTTGATTTGATTTTTAATGTTGATATTATTTTATATCCAGTGTTTTTATTCATTTTGGTTATGCTTTAATCTATTTTGTTACATTTTGAATTTTTGTGAAGTGCTTTGATCCTATGAAATCCATCCATCCATTATCGAACCCGCTATATCCTAACTACAGGGTCACAGGGGTCTGCTGGAGCCAATCCCAGCCAATACAGGGCGCAAGGCAGGAAACAAACCCCGGGCAGGGCGCCAGCCCACCGCAGGGTGCACACACACACATACACACCAAACACACACTAGAGACAATTTAGTTTCGCCAATGCACCTAACCTACATGTCTTTGGACTGTGGGAGGAAACCGGAGCACCCAGAGGAAACCCACGCTGACACGGGGAGAACATGCAAACTCCATGCAGGGAGGACCCTAACTGCGAGGCAGCAGCGCTACCACTGCGCCACCATCCTGTAAAATACTATATGGTAATAAAAAGTAACTGAGTGTCGGGAGTGTCTCGCAGTTCTGGGTTCCTTCAAAAACATGGGGAAGGTTTTTGGTGTGAAACTGGCAAGAACACCATCCCTTCCGGTTCCTCCTCTAATAAAACGCCATCCAAAAGAGGGGAAGTGAGAAAGGAGCACAATTGTTTTAGTTAAAACCATCAGTAAGGAATAGTAAATGCTGTCCTCGAGTGAGAAAGGGACAAATTATTTAATAGATTATGGCTTGGACATGTTGGTCTGAACCAATGTTATTATTATTTTGGAAGGCATAAAACGGGAATAGTGTGAGCAATGTGGCACTAAAGTAGGGTTGCCAACCGTATTATTTTACAAAATCATCCTATATTTGAAATAGATATGTTGTGTTTTCCAAATGGAACACTTTTTATTCTGTATTTTATACAACAACAAAACTCCAGGTGGGTGCCGGACATCAACAGGCCCGGCAACAGCCCTTTAAACCTCTATTGTTGCCATAGGTCCTCCCTTATTTTTGTTTAGGAAAGTTGGCAACACTAATTAAAGAAACATTAGAAGACTACATGGGCGGCACAGTGGCGCAGTGGGTAGCGCTGCTGCCTCGCAGTTGGGAGACCTGGGGACCTGGGTTCACCTCCCGGGTCCTCCCTGCGTGGAGTTTGCATGTTCTCTCCGTGTCTGCGTGGGTTTCCTCCGGGCGCTCCGGTTTCCTCCCACAGTCCAAAGACATGCAGGTTAGGTGGATTGGCGATTCTAAATTGGCCCTAGTGTGTGCTTGGTGTGTGGGTGTGTGTCCTGCGGTGGGTTGGCACCCTGCCCAGGATTGTTTCCTGCCTTGTGCCCTGTGTTGGCTGGGATTGGCTCCAGCAGACCCCCGTGACCCTGTGTTCGGATTCAGCGGGTTGGAAAATGGATGGATGGATGGAAGACTACATGGTCTGGTGTTTGAAATATGGTAGGGAAAGACGTAAAAGATAAATTTGAACTAAAAGGAGTCCCATGTAGTACTTAAAGCCCTTTTCAGTATCTAAAAAATACAGAAATGGGTAATACATTCTAGAAGATTAAGTACTTGTAAGCAAACTAGGTAAATAAAGTTGGAACCTCCATCCAGATATTGGCAGTAATGGATTATTATATATGATCCCAGCCTGCCATCATTCAAAAGAAGAAGAAGAGAAAGCCGTCATTCATTTGGAACTGACTCTGCATCAGGACAGATTGGCTGTTAAAAAGTAATTTAAAGGCTATAGAAGCCTTAGTCAACGTCCACCATAACGTATTAAATATGGAGTCCCTAGAGGCCCCAGCCCTTCTTTTATTTAGTTTCTCTTTATTTGCAATGTATTATTTTTTTTTTTTAAACATGATTCTATATAATATGTATGTATTAAGACATTAGCAAGTGCATATAGAGTTTCATTATTAGATGCTAACATCTAATCAAGGTATAAAAATTTAAACTTTAAACTAACCTGCACACATCTCACCAGTTTTAGCATCGTTACATTGTTTACCCATGTCTTTTAGAATTGACTTTAAAATACTATTACTGATATATAAAGCTTTAAATAATCTTGCTCTTTCCTATATTTTGAAGTGTCTATCCCCCTACACTCCAAGTTGTAACTATTGATCTTCTAATAGTGATTTGCTTGCTACTCCAAGAGATAAGCGTAAAAGAAGAGGTGAGGCTGCCTTTCACTGTTATACATTAAAAATCTGGAATACTTTACCAACAGAGATATGCCAGGCTAACACTGTGGACCATTTTGTAAAACTCCTAAAAATCCACTTTTTTAGCTTGGCATTTTTGTAACTACAATTTCATTCTACCTTTAATGACACCTTTTATTGGCTAACTAGAAAGAATACACTATGCAAGCTTTCGAGGCAAGGGGCCTGAGTTGCTTCTAAAGCTTGCCTATTGTAATCTTTCTAGTTAGCTAACAAAAGGTGACATTTTGCTTAACTTCTCACTGCATCCATAATGGCTAACATGTTACAACACCCTATTACTGTTCTATCCTTAATATACTAGATTTGCATAGAATTGCCATTCTCTTCAAGGAATCTGCAATCTTTCATTTTCTCTGTTTTCTTTTTTCAGTTCTTCTGACCACCTGGTCAATGTCCTCTGCAGCCACCTGTGATATTTGAATGTTTGAATGAAAGCTGATACCCCAACCTGCCATGAGACCCCACTGTGTTGAATCCTCAAAGATGAAGCCTTAAAAATTAAAAAGCAATAAATAATGACTTAAGGACATTTATGGTAGGTAGAATGTCCTGCGGTGGGTTGGCACCCTGCCCGGGATTGGTTCCCTGCCTTGTGCCCTGTGTTGGCTGGGATTGGCTCCAGCAGACCCCCGTGACCCTGTGTTCGGATTCAGCGGGTTGGATAATGGATGGATGGATGGATGGCTCCAGCAGACCCCCGTGACCCTGTGTATGGATTCAGCGGGTTGGATAATGGATGGATGAGAATGTCCATTTGGGGATGGGGGGGGGGGATCTTTTGGCCTGAACCCCTTGCAGATTTTGTTTTTTGTTCTCTAGCTTGACTGGGTTATTTTTTTTTTATTTCTGTCCATCCTGGCCAACTGACCTTATCCTCAGCCCAACATTTAAAGACTTGAAAGCAAAAACTATATTTAAAGACTCTATTTCTCTTAATTAATACAGTATATATATCTGTCTTAAAAAAGTGTGCATTATTTGTTATATACTATTTATGCATTGTTTGTTTTTCTTTACATGTGATTACTTCTTTGACATCTTGTAAAGCACTTTAAGCTACTTCATTTGTATAAAAATGTGATATAGAAATAATTGTTATTGTTAAGAATGGTTTTTACCATCACCATACAGTAGGTATGTGTCTTTCATGGAAAACATCCATCTATTTATCGAGCTTCCTAACCCACTTACCCAGAGTAGGAGCATGGGGCAGCTGGTGGCAGTCCTAGCAATCATTGGATGGAAGGCAGGAACTGTCCATGGATGGGTCCACCAACTCATCGCAGGTTTCTTGGAAAGCAGTGCTGTAAATGTTGTAGGTAATTGTTAACTGTAACTTGCAATTGAAAAAGGGAATTTAATTTTATAGATGTGTATTACATCCAGCTCACAGTCTTTGCTGTGTAAATTGTAATCCTACATGGACACTCCATATATACAAACTGACTCCTTTTGAGTTAGACATGTTTTCCAGGACACTGAACACTTACCATACACACTTCCATGAGGCATATGTTTGCATGAAGGGCTCACACCATCCCTACTACATCAGCAAATCCTACCATTTCAACTGGAATGGCCAGTGATTGAGCCAACTGCTCATCATTAGTATGGGGAGTCCACAACTGATGACCAAGTGAGGAGACAACTGAGGAGGCCACACACAGGAAAAACATCAGGAATAGATGTAGACAGTCCTTGAGTTCTTAAGGCCTTTACTGACCATCTTTGTGGTATCCTTTTTCACCTGTTCAGCCTGTCATTAAGGCTGCGAAAAGTGCCACTACTCTGGAAACTATCCATCCATCCATTCATCCATTATCCAATCCGCTATATCCTAACACAGGGTCATGGGGGTCTGCTGGAGCCAATCCCAGCCAACACAGGGCGCAAGGCAGGAACAAACCCCTGGCAGGGTGCCAGTCCACTGCAGTACTCTGGAAACATTCCACATTATTCCTGTTCTGAAGAAGGCAGGCACTTCTTCATCTAATGCCTACAGACCAGTGGAACATTGTCTCACATTGTCTCACATCATGAAGTTAGGATGGGTTGGTCCTCGACTATACAAGTCCTCTTGTGGTAGAACACATGGACTCACTGAAGTTTGCCTATGAATCAAAGATAGGAGCGGAGGATATAATTATCTCTCTGCTCCAAAAGGCATATCTCACCTGGACGAAGCTGGCAGCACTGTGAGGAATTTCTTCTTTGATTTCTCCAGTGTCTTCAGTACCATCCAGCCATGTTTGTTAAGGGGAAAGATCAGGCATGTGCAGGTGGATGAGCCTGTGGTGTCTCTGGTATGGAGTGCCACAAGAAACTGTCCTGTCTCCTTGTCTCTTTACTTTGTACACCTCAGACTATAAATATAACACCAGGGCAGAAATTTTCTGACGATTCTGCACTTATAGGGTGTGTTGATGAGTAAAGGACTAAGATGGAGAACTTTGTTTTTTTGGTGTAGAAAGAATTGTCTGCAACTCAACATCAGCAAATCCAAGGAACTGGTTATAGAGTTTCACTACACCAAAGAGCCTCTACACCCAGTCAACTTTCAGAGAAAGGATGTAGAGGTGGTCGACTCCTGCAAGTATTAAGGGGTTCACATCAATGACAGACTGGACTGGTCTCATAAAACAGAAGAACTATATAAGAAAGGGCAGAGCAGGCTCATTTACCTAAGGAGAATGTGTTCCTTTAATGTGAGTAGTGACATCCTTTACATACACTGTAACTCTGTGATATTAAGTACAATTTTCTGTGCTATGGTGTGCTGGGCTGGTAACATCACTTCAAGAGAGGTCCAAAGAGCAGCTGCAGTTATGGGACACACTCTGGACCCCCTAGAGGTAGTAGTGTAGGAGTGAATTAAAACAAAACTGATTACCATTATGAACAATGGTGCACATTCTCTCTCTGACACACTTATTACTTTCAGTCATGATATTATTCAGCAGAATTGTTTCAAGAAATGCTACTGGGCCTTCTTCTTACCAATGCCCATATGTCTACATAATGCCTAACTGTCACTGTGACTGCCAAATCAGAAGTTTCCTTTCTTTACTATTAGTTTAAGCGTCTTTACTAATACTAAAGCTCAGTAATTTTTTTAAACCTATGAGTACAGGTCTGGCTTCTCTGGATCAAGAGAAGCCCATTTTAGAGTTTCTGGCACCTAGTGAGGAGCTTTTCCAAGGGAAGTCTAGAACTTGTTTGAGGAATCATATCTAATCCCAAATCACCCTAAAAGAGCTAGAATCTTCTCCTGGGAAAAAAGAAACCTGGTTAGCTCTGTTTGCATTATTATCAATGTAATCATCACTAGGAGGAGTAGTCTGGAAAATGTATGAATGATGATGTATATATTGCATGGAAACAATCTGAACAAAATGTAAAGGGTGTGCTATGGGATTAAATAAGATTCTTACTTTACTCTGTACTCTGGTCTTGTCAATATTCCACTCTTCATTGATCTTAGTGCTGATTTTGATACAGTTAATCATAACATTTTATTCTCCGGTCTTCAGTCTCACCTTTCAATTTGTGATACTGCTTTAGCCTGCTATACTCTGGTCCCAGTCTGGTTCATTGTGCGGTGGGTGTGGCAACATGCTATGAGCGCATGCTCCCAACCCCTCTGTGTCTCTCTCACTCATTAGCCTGGTTCAGGTCCTATCTTATTGACTGGTCATTTCTATTGGAAAAAAAGTCCGGCAATGCACCAGTTTCTCAAGGTGTTCCACAAGGCTCTGTTTTAGGTCCTCTTTTCTACTTGCTTCCTCAGGCCTCTATTATCGGTCAGTATGATTTGCAATTTCATTTTTATCCAGATGATACCAAAATATATTTAAGCACCCATCTCATTGGTCCCCTAACAACATTTACACTGATAATCTTCCTCTATGACTATGTTATTGAGCCCTGGATGCCCTTTAATTTTCTTATGTTAAATGAGAATAAGGGAGAGGTCATGTCAGTGAGGTTCAAGGCTGCTCTTTCAAAGGTCAGAGACTTTTCTCTCAATTTAAATGGCACTACAGTTACTCTTTCTGGTACAGTTTTTAATCTTGGTGTTATTTTTGATTTCACACTCTTTTTTGCAGACACATATTTATCCTTTAACTAAAGTTGCATTCTACCACCTACGTACTGTAACATTGCTCATCTCTGCTCCTCATTTATATCCCATGATGCAGAGGTCCTACTTGTATTGCCTCATATCTAGATAGATAGATAGATAGATAGATAGATAGATAGATAGATAGATAGATAGATAGATAGATAGATAGATAGATAGATAGATAGATAGATAGATAGATAGATAGATAGATAGATAGATAGATAGATAGATAGATACTTTATTAATCCCAAGGGGAAATTCACATACTCCAGCAGCACCATACTGATACAAAAAACAATATTAAATTAAAGATTCATAATAATGCAGGTAAAAACAGACAATAACTTTGTATAATGTTAATGTTTACCCACTACCGCCCCCCCCATACCCCCCGGGTGGAATTGAAGAGTCGCATAGTTTGGGGGAGGAACGATCTTCTCAGTCTGTCAGTGGAGCAGGACAGTGACAGCAGTCTGTCGCTGAAGCTGCTCTTCTGTCTGGAGATGACACTGTTTAGTGGATGCAGTGGATTTTCCATAAATGATAGGAGCCTGCTTAGCGCATGTCGCTCTGCCACAGATGTCAAACTGTCCAGCTCCATGCCAACAATAGAGCCTGCCTTCCTCACCAGTTTGTCCAGGCGTGAGGCGTCTTTCTTCTTAATGCTGCCTCCCCAGCACACCACCGCGTAGAAGAGGGCGCTCGCCACAACCGTCTGATAGAACATCTGCAGCATCTTATTGCAGATGTTGAAGGACGCAGCCTTTTAAGGAAGTATAACCGGCTCTGTCCTTTCTTACACAGAGCATCAGTATTGGCAGTCCAGTCTAATTTATCATCCAGCTGCACTCCCATGTATTTATAGGTCTGCACCCTCTGCACACAGTCACCTCTGATGATCACGGGGTCCATGAGGGGTCTGGGCCTCCTAAAATCCACCACCAGCTCCTTGGTTTTGCTGGTGTTCAGGTGTAGGTGGTTTGAGTCGCACCATTTAACAAAGTCATTGATTAGGTCCCTATACTCCTCCTCCTGCCCACTCCTGATGCAGCCCACGATAGCAGTGTCATCAGCGAACTTTTGCACGTGGCAGGACTCCGAGTTGTATTGGAAGTCCGATGTATATAGGCTGAATAGGACCGGATAAAGTACAGTCCCTTGTGGCACTCCTGTGTTGCTGACCACAATGTCAGATGTGCAGTTCTGCAATGTCAGACGCACATACTGAGGTCTGTCTTTAAGATAGTCCACGATCCATGCCACCAGGTATGAATCTACTCCCATCTCTGTCAGCTTGTCCCTAAGGAGCAGAGGCTGGATTGTGTTGATATATAATTTTTTATATATTTGTCTCCCTGTCAAATCTTACAGTAAACTGCAATACATCCAAAACTCTGCAGTCAGGCTACTCACCCATACCAGGAGGTCCACACATATCACCCCTGTTCTTTTCCAGTCCCATTGGCTTCTTGTACTCATTCGTGCACAATTTAATCTCCTCACACTTTCATTCAACCCACCCAATGGCATTCCCCCTTCTTATCCTTCTGCTCTTCTTCAACCTTATACACTAGCTTAGTCCCTAATTTCTTCTGACACAAATCTGCTTTCTGTTCTCCACACAAAGCTGTCTACAATCAGAGTAAGGTCATATAGTGTGGTTGCTCCCAAACTGTGGAACACTCTTCTTCAAGCTCTCCATAACTGCACATGCCTTTCCTCTTGACCCAATATTACCATCCTTTTATTAAGATCTAATAATTTATTTATTCACCTTTAAATTTCTGGTGTTATTTTTAATTTATTTTTACTCTGTGTTTTGTATTATGTCAGCTGAAATATTTTGGCCTTCTGTTTACCTATTTGTTGATGCATTATTTAAAAAGTGACCTGGGGTTTGAGATAAGGCATTATATACATAAAACTTATTATTATTATTATTAGTTGTAACCAACAGGGGGGGGGGGGCACCGCTGAGCCCCAAACTTCAGACACAGCAATACCCAGCATGCTTTTGAGTTCAAATAAATGATATTTATTTAAACACTACATCTCTCCAATAATCACCCTTCCAAGATTAGCCAGAGCACACTAAATAAATAAATTCTTCCTCCTCTCATTCTTCTGTTGAGTGTTACTTGCTGCATCCCGACTCTGACTTACTGACGTGAGGCAGCGGACTCCCTTTTAAGCCGGACCCAGGAATACTTCCGGTGTCTTCCTGGAAACACTTCCGGGCCATAAAGAAAGTAAGGAGGTCCGCCCCTGACAGTTCCCTCTATCAGCACCTAGGGACCCCCGACAGGGCTGCAGTTCTGTACTCCAACTCCCAAGCTCCCCTGCAGGTGTCCCAACTGGGCTGCCACACAAGGACCACTACCACCTGTCATATGGTGGAAGGAACTACTCCCAGTGTCTCAACTTCTGCTGGTCCATCTGTTATTTTATACCAGCTGGACACAATATTATCTTTTCGTCCAGCCAGCCAATCCATCTGTCGTTCAGCTCTGGCTTCCCATCTGGGTAATAAACCATTCTCCTTCCCAGCCAGGATGCTTTTCTTGTCCTACATGCAGTATACAGTTTAGATGTATTTATAAAAGTAGAGCTCAAGCATCTTAGGTGACAACTCCAGAATAATAGTAATATGGAGAGAAACATGAAAACTTATGGTGCCTCATACCCCTACCCTAGGGGTCCCCAATCCCGATCCTAGAGGGCCCCAGTGGCTGCAGGTTTTCATTCTAACCCTTTTCTTAATTAATGACCTGTGTTTTCTGTTAATTAACTTCTTTTGAATTAATTTTAATTGACTTGCTCTTTAAGACTCAGACCCCTTAATTGTTTTTTTTTTTCATAATTAGCAGACAAACAATTATGAGATACAAAATGAGCCAAAACAACTGGTGTCCATCATGCAAGATCTGAAAATAAAGAAAGATGAAGGTCTCAGGAATGTTGATCTGCTCAGGTCCCCAAATCATTTTAACAGTGTGCTCTTAGAAAAGAGAAAATTAACAGTTTTGGAAATGATTGGAGTTTGGAGTTTGTGGCCCTGACTTAGTTGGTCTTCTGTTGGCTCACTCACTTCACATTTCATTTCTGTTTGGGTGTCATTTAAGGAAAGAAATGAAGTAATTCAGAGGAATGATGAAGAAATTCAGGGGAACGACTCTTAAAAAACAAGTCCATTAAAATGAAAGGAAAAGGAGTTAATTAGCAGCAAAAACTGGTCACCAATTAAGAAAAGGGTTAGAATGAATATCTGTAGCCATTGCGGCCCTCCAGGAGCAGAGTTGGGGACCCGTGTCCTAGGCCACAGTGCTTTAGAATTAAGAGAAGATATGAGGTCTGCAAAGTAATCTGTATAAAACAGCTTTGAGTGCCGATCCATAAATGTTTCTGTCAATAGGGATATGACTGGGAAGAAAGTGTTCCTATAGACAACCAACTGGAGCTTTACCTGTGATGGCCTCTGTCAATGCATCACTGAGCTTGACACTAGTTCATATAATTTCTATAATAAACTTGTGAAGTAGCTGGATTTCAGTCATTTAAAAGTTTTTCTTTTGGAGAAAATCACCCCATTTGATGTCACACACTTTATTGCTTGGTAAAGCAAAGGATGCTGAAAATCTTTTTAGAGACAATGACACCTGTTTTATTTTATTTATAACATATTACAAGTTATATTTACTAATATCTCATTCAAGAAATGCAAGTTGCTGTAGTGAGGTAGTTTTCCTTAAATAGGAATGGATGTTCTGTTAAAAGGCTGGGCAAATTCTTCAAAAGCAGCTGCTCTTGTGACCGGGGGAGATCAAACAAATGCCTGGTACAGCAGGAGTGTCACTAGGGAGCAGGGCAAACCATGGAGGCCTCTAATCTCCAAGCTCTCATCCCAGAAAGTGTAAACAGTGGCTTCAATGAGCATCCAGGATCAAAGTGGGATTAGTCTGAACAGGACGAAGCCTCAATAAAGACAACTGGCTTGGCAAAGACTCACCATTTCTGCCCGCTGGCCAGCACCAGGAGGTATAAAGACACAGGCAAGTAGCTAGAGAAGTGAAGATGTCATTAGCTTCCCAGGCCAGGCTCACCACAGGGTTGAGGTGCAAAATAATTTTAGCTTTTTTCCTCAAGGGCTCTACCCTTTAGTGAAAACAGTCATGTCTGTCATCTTGGAGCTTCCTACAGTGCTGCTGCCTGGTCTGACCATGTCATGGTGTGAAATGCCACCACTTTTGTCTACCTGTCTACTAGTTTTCATTATCTCTTTTAAAGTGTCCATATGTCATGGGGTATAGTTTATATAATACCTTCCTTCAAAGTATCCCTTAAAAAAGAAATGATTAAAGATGTCAAAAATTATCGAAAGATTTTTTAAAACGTGCAATAAGTCAACTGACAAGTTTCTCTGTATCCTTCTCAAGACAGCTTTACCACAAAGAATTATCTCCATCACAATTGAAAGAAGTGGTGGTGTGGTTTTTAGCTAGTTCTGTATACTGCTAGCCATGCCCAATGCGGAAAAATCACAATCAGGAGCTCTAGACTGTGAGTGTGCTTTAACTGGGACAGAAGCCTATAGCTTTTAGTGTCATTTGGAAAAAAATAATAAATAAAATAATACTGAACAGAAAATGAATTTTATATACGTGATGTTTTAAAAACAGAAGCGTGATTGTTGGTCTGTCATGGAGTAAAGAACAAAAATGTCTCACTATACACACTTCATCTATTGAAAGTAAAAGTTCAGCCGTCTTAGGCAGGGGTCTGCAAAGTCGATCCTGGAGGGCCGTAGTGGCTGCTGGTTTTTGTTTTAACCTGATTGCTTGATTTGAAACCAATCCTCACCAATAACAGAGCTCATTTAATGCTATGGCTTGCTAGTGTTTTCATTCTGTCATGTCAGGTCACTCTTACATTGCAGATTTTTTTTTCCTTTCCAAGGGTATCATCCAAATGATTTGTGGCCTGAATTGAAGGACTAATTCTCAGTCCTTCACTTTTAGGTATTAATGAATTATGTATTAGGTACTGATGTATTAAGGTGTAAGGCATTAATATAAGTAGCAAGTCTTTAAATAAGTAATTCATAGATTTCTTGCAAGTAGAATTAGTTTCTGCTTACTGTTCTTTGATTCATTGCTACTAGTTTGCTGTATGAGCGCACCAGTGAATTCTTGCAGTGGTAATGGCTCACACATTTTTATTCTCACAACTGATTTATATACTGAGCTAAACCAGGAAAAGAGTGTAAAAAATGAAACCAAAACAAATAAAAATTAACCTAGCTACCAAATCCTAGCGAGAGACAAGAATTGAAGTTGAAAAACAGGCAAAGAGATCAAGCAAAAAGAAACTAATGAGAAGCAAAATTAGAAAAGATTTCTTTTGAGTGTTTTTTTTTTTATTATTAGGGGTCTCTGCCCCCTGCTCGCTTCGCTCGCCAACCCCTGGCTAGCCACTTCACAGCTCTGCCACTCACGTATGGGGAAGCGGATGTACAATTTGAACAGATTGTTATTTCAAGGGAATTGTTACATATGCATAATAGAACTATTTTACATTACAGCGAGTAATTACAATTACCCATGGTAAAAAAATGGTAAAACGTAATAAACTGAAAGAAAATTATGTTTCATGTTGCGTTAGAGGTATTCATTGCGTTATATGATTTCGTTCTGTTTAGCATTGAAATTAACACGCAAAAACTTTTTAAACTTACACTTTTACTGTAAAACTTCAGTAAAAACAATATACGCAACATATAACTGCCCATGAGTGAATATTGTTTCTTTCTCTCTAATAATAAACCGACTTTTTCAAATGTTTGTCCCTGTGATTTGTTAATGGTCACAGCAAAAGCTATTGTAATGGGAAACTGTAAACATTTTAATACAAATGGCATATCAAGATCTCCTTTGGTGTCTAATGTTATTCTTGAAAGATGCACTACATTAACTTTCTTGTCACCTGTTAAAATTTTACATGTCATTGCCGTGTAACCAATTGACAATTTCCACATGAATTCATTTGACTTCATTGTTTCTCGGTGCTAGGATTGCCCGTGTACTCATTTCTTCTGTTGATAACCCTTCGGCATGAAATTCTTCAATAAGATTTGGACATAATATGACTTCTTTTATTGGGAACTTAAAGTGAGGAAAATTTAAAAATTTATAATAGTTGAGAGCTCAGGAACTGTGTCTGACAAAAACACTCACACGAATGAGAGGTGAGAGGACCATGGGCGTGGTTGTAAATGGTTGAGAGGAGGGCGGGACTTGACAAAATCTCTTGGCAAAAGTCTTGTCTCAAGATTTTCTTTTATTATAGGGAGAAAAGGTTTGTTTCCACAAATTGGATAATGAAAGATAATGAAAGATACCCCCCAACCTCTTATCCCGTTGGTTACCCGCGAGTCACAGCCCTAGAAGTCACAATCCTAGCAATGCATGAAGTGGCAAAAACGGTGGCGATAGAAGGACCTAAAAAAATACCAAAAGAATTCATACAAAATGTAATTAGGACATCTATACTCTGTATAGACTCAATTCTGAGAGATCTTTCCTAGTTATATTAAAACTAACAAATCTATTAAACAGCTGTAACGAAGGAGTGCCAATGTGAGTCTAGAAAATATCGTAAAAAAGTTGAGACTGTTATGATTTAACTTGTGTTTTTAATTTTTCTAAAAAGTTCCTGGAACTCTAAAAATAATGTTCACAACATTTTGGGTGATTATGAGAGCCAACAATCCAATGGTTACATTTATTTTTTGTTTTATTGTGTTTTATGTATGTTGCCAGTTTTTTTTTTTGCTTTTTTATGGGTGCCACCATTTTATTGATGGTTGCTATGTTGTTACTAGATAAGGTCAACTGGAAGTGTGTGGCACATGACATCACCAGGTCAAAAGTATAAAGGTCAGCATCATGCACTTCCTTATTGTACAAGTTTGTGGGTTGAATCGAAAAACTCTAGCATAATTATTGTTTGACTCTGGGTGGAAATTCCTTTTTTTGCACATGTCTACAATTTTTGTTTCATGTCTTGGCTCCAGTTATATGAAGTTTTGGTTTGTGATTCTCTTCTCTATTTCTTGTCTACAATTATGGCTTCTCATTCTCATGGGCCTTGTCATGTCTGTGTTACAGCCCTGGCTTGTTCACCTCAACTTTGCTTTGTAATTCCAATTCTTTACATCACCTGCCATTCCTTCAGTTCAGTATAGAGATAAATGATAATTTACTGTCCATTAAAATAACTAGCCAGAGGTTGTTTAATAATGAGATGAAGTAAATTGTTACTTACATGACAGTTGTTAGCATATGTTAGATTTTATTATGACTTTATTAGAGTGTAAGTGTAAGAGTAAGTGTAAGAGTTCATATTTATGAGACTACACAATGTATTAGTCAGTCAGTCAGTCATTGTCCAACCTGCTATATCCTAACACAGGGTCACGGGGGTCTGCTGGAGCCAATCCCAGCCAACACAGGGCGCAAGGCAGGAACAAACCCCGGGCAGGGTGCCAGCCCACCACAGCACAATGTATTTGGAATTTCAAATTCAGTAAATGTCTAATAGAATTTCTCCTCTTAACATTTTTTGAAGCATCATGTGCACATTTCAACAATACAAAATGACCGTAATGAAAGGAACTGGAAGATGAGATGAAGTCAAATGTCAGTACTTTAAAGTTAATCCTGTCTTTCACCAAACCCTAGTAACCCAATTTGTATTTGTAAATTTGTAGCAAAAACATTCTTTAACAATATGTAGAGAACAAAGAGAAAAAACACACATTAAAAAAGAAGGTTTGTTTTAATCCACAATCTCGAATGATCAAGAAATGCACAATGCAGTCCTTTATATAAAGCAACACCCTGACAATGGTAAGCAAAAGTTGTCTCAAGATGGCATGTACAATAATGACATCATGGAAAGATGTAAAATATTTCCAATTTTGAAAAAAAAAACACTTTGATCTAGTAATAAATGTTAGGGTTTAGGTTCTCCAATTTAGAAAATCATAAACAAAACCCAAAATGAAAAATGCCAAGAAACAACATCAAGAAATTTTAAAAGAGACTAAATCAAAACAATAAGATATAGTGCAGCATTTTAGCCTATAAAAAACTGAAACAGAGCAGGAACAGGATAGCTCAAGAGCAGCTAAACCTTCTGAACATTTTGGACCTTCTGCACATGTCCAAACCAACACAATCTTGCTTCTCTGGTTTGGCTCCAAACCGTCCAACCTGAACTGACCCTCTAATGTGCTCCTTCCTAATCCTATCCATCCTCATCACACCCAATTCAAATCTTAACATCTTTACCTCTGCCATCTCAAGCTCTGTCTCCTGTCTTTTTGTCAGTGCCAATGTCTCCTTCTTCTTCTTCTTCTTTCGGCTGCTCCCATTAGGGGTTGCCACAGTGGATCATCTTCTTCCATGTCTTTCTGTCCTCTGCATCTTGTTCTGTTATACCCATCACCTGCATGTCTTCTCTCACCACATCCATAAACCTTCTCTTAGGCCTTCCTCTTTTTCTCTTGCCTGGCAGCTCTATCCTTAACATCCATCTCCCAGTATACTCAGCATCTCTCCTCTGCACGTTCAAACCATCAAACCAACACAATCTCGCCTCTCTGACTTTGTCTCCCAACCGTCCAACCTGAGCTAACCCTCTAATGTACTCATTTCTAATCCTATGCATCCTATCCAATGCAAATCTTAGCATCTTTAACTCTTTTACCTCCAGCTCTGTCTCCTGCTTGCTGGTCAGTGCCAACATCTCCAACCCATAATATTTCTATTGCACTATTATATTGTATTGAGGATTACTTGTGTTCTGTTCTGTGTATTTTGTTGTATTTACCCCCTTTTTGACACCCACTGTACGCCCAACTTGCAAAGGGGCCGCTCTTTGAACTGCCTTTCCCAAGGTTACGTCCATTTTTTCCTCTATAAGGGATTTTTTGGGAGTTTTTCCTCGTCTTCTTAGAGAGCCAAGGATAGGGGCTGTCAAAAGGCAGGGTCTGTTAAAGCCCATTGCAGCACTTCTTATGTGATTTGGGCTATACAATAATAAATTGTATTGTATATAACATAGCTAGTCTCACTACCATCTTGTAGACCTTCCCTTTCACTCTTGCTGGTACCCATCTGTCAGAAAACACTCCTGACACTCTTCTTCACCCACTCCACCCTGCCTGCATTCTCTTCTTCACCTGTCTTCCACACTCCCCATTACTCTGTACTGTTGATCCCAAGTATTTAAACACATCTACCTTTGCCAACTATCCTCACATTCCACTGACATCCCTCTCATTTACACACATGTATTCTGTCTTGTTCATACTGACCTTCATTCCTCTCCTCTCCAGAGCATATCTCCACCTCTCCAGGGTCTCCTCAACCTGCTCCCTACTCTTGCTACAGATCACAAATTCATCCGCAAACATCATAGTCCAAGGGGATCTCCTATCTAATCTCATCTGTCAACTTGTCCATCATCATTGAAAATAGGAAAGGGCTCAGAGATGATCCCTGATGTAATCCCACCTCCACCATAAATGTATCATTCACTCCTACCACAGTAAACACCACTTTCACACTTCCCTCTTACATATCCTGTATTGTTGTTCGCATATTGATGTAGCAGAATTTTACACAGGATACCCTTCCTTACGTAATCCTCTCCATTTATCCGGTCTTGGGACTGGCACAAAGAAACACATTGTTTTGTGCATCCCCCTTGGCTGGGTTACTTCAGAAATATCGATATTGAATGCATAATATGAAGTATCAAAAAAGAATTAAACAAATTAAATGTACTGGTACCTCCACTGTCCCAACATTGAACATCAAGCTAACCTTCTAACAGACTCTTTATCTTCTCATATGGTTCTGTTCCCACCCATGTTGACCTGCACTGTATCCTCATCATGTCCTCCACTGCTAACACTTCTCTTCTACCTCAATATCTAGTCCAGTGATTCAGTTTCAGGCACACATCTGATGAACTCAACAGCCAAAGCATTGTGTTCCTAGATTTGTGTGATGCTTTCGTGTGCCCACTACTGTCTTAATAATTATTCAAAACTCTGAACCTTTCTCCTCACAATAACTGTATGGCTAAACATTCAAACATTAAAGTTTACATCACAAACACGATTATCCAGTGAACTTACTCTCTGTTAGCCATCTGTCCAGATTATTGAAAGAAACAGTAAAATGCAATACATCTTTACGAACAATAGGGGATTGTGGGCACCATGGCTGGAACAAGTAGAGTGACTGCCATTTCTATGTCACTCTGTGAAAGTGCATTCTATGGGATATTTCTTCTCGGTTTTAAAGAACTGTAGGTTTTTAGTATTTTAGACACATTCTAGGGCTGATTGAGATAGACATAAGAACCAAACTCTACATACATAGAATTTTGTTTTCTTACATACCCATGCCAAGACTGGTTTTAACTGAAATATTTTATGTTGTTTATGGAATATGCATTGGATGTTTCCTACCACCTCTCAGAAATGTGCAGGTTCTGTCCATTGGGGACACTAAAATGAGTCGTTAGGAGTAAGTGTTGGATTGTAAGCGAGTGTTCCCAGAATGGACTGGCATCTTATCCAGAATTCATTCTTGTCTTCGACTCAGTGTTGCTGAAGAGGATCTGTTTACTAGAAACGGCAATGAAATGGAATGACCCGATTCTTAAAAATGGATGGATGAAGGAATTTTTGCAGGTAGATTTTAATGCAAACACTTTTTAAAGGTAACATTACATGATTTTTGGTACAGTAAATATTACTTTATGTCCTATCATTGACATGCTCTGATTCTCTTTGGGTGGAAAAGGCTTGTGTGTACAGATCTTTTGCTTAATGTATTAGCCTCAAACTTTATAGGAGTACTAGCTGATTACCCAGTGGCTTCGCTCACTGAGTGCAAGGGAAAAAAATAAAATGTAGTATTTATAAAATAAGTTTGTTAATTGATAATTTTATTTTTCAACAAATAAAGAGCACTTACAATAACATAGAAATCAATATAAACAACATTATTAACATCATTATCATATGAGAATATTAAGTAATATATAAGAAGCACATTGCATATAAATATAAATTATTAAACAGTAAAATATTCTTCTATAATACGCTACCGTGGCTGTTCGTTTGTCCAGGATTTTAAATCACCTGTAGCTCGCAAACCGTTTCACCTATTGACTTGAAATTTGGTACACATGTACTACATGACATCTACTATCCGCTTTCGGGGTGATGATTTTATTACTCTTTTTATCTTTATTTTATTTTATTGTAGAATCAACACTCAGCAGCGCACAGCAGGGCAGCCGTGCAGTGGATGCGTACTTTCTCATTCCCTACCACCTTCTCTAATCATTCTTGAGGCAGATTGAAGACTTAAGTGCCAAATTAAGTGAAAGGTTAAAGAAAACGTACTAAGTAATTGCAACACAAAAACTAACTTTATCAGTTTTAACGCGAAAAGATGCCGACGATAGAGAAGCAGCGGGCAGCTACGGTGGAGTAAAGAAGATCTCCTCAGGAAGCAGCAAGCACATCAACCTCTGAGCAAACTAATGCTAAACGTACAGAGAAAGAGGATGAATACTATGAATGCTCAAGTCAAGTGTATTCGTGCAGTGCGCTGTTACTGGTATTTTGATAAAAGAATTTGAACAACATATAAGAAGCGTATAAATTATTAAACAGTAATACATTAACATTTAAGAAGTAAAGATACATTGAGTACTACTGCAGTGCTTTTGGATATACTACATTTTTTGTTTGCCCATTACGTGCATAAATGTATAAATTTTTTGGTGTACCTACCCGAGAACACGTGACATAACTGACCGTGGGAGAAGCATGGATTTTAAACATGCGTTGAGTTCATCCGCTGGTGTCCCTCGTGGAATAACTGGTAATGTTTGACAAAAATCTCCTGCGAGTAAAATGACAGTACCTCCCATTATTTTGATAGGATCTCTGAGATCTTGCCTTGTTCGGTTCAAGGCTTCATAAGCTCTTTTATGTGCCATGGTGCACTCATCCCAAACTATTATCTTTGAATGTTGCAAGACTTTTGCCTTTCCAGAGCCCTTGCGTATGTTGCAAATTGGATTTTCGGCGTGAGCAAGGTTTAATGGTAATAGCAATGCCGAATGTACTGTACGGCCTCCATCTAATAATGTAGAAGCGATTCCCCATGACGCTACAGCCAGATCTATGTCACCATTCACTCTCTCTGCAAGAATCAGGTTTATTAAGAATGTTTTTCCTGTTCCTCTGTGGTCATACGTAATTTCTGTTTCAAACGCTCATACGTAATTTCTGTTTCAAACGCGAAAAGAATTTTATATATATAGATTAGAAACAACAGTCATTCCTTATTTAAGCTCAAGTATAATATTCAACAATCCTGTCTTTATGCCTGTTTTGGCCTAGACTTCAAAATGCGCATTTCCTATTTAATATTTTGTTCCCATTCTTGCCTCCAATTTTCATTCAAGAAATCCAATGTGTAGGAAATAGGAAGCAAATAAAAATGCCAGTAGCAAAATAAGAGAATTAGTACTGTGTGTAGACAGAAGACACGTGACCTTAGAATGTGGTGGACAAATATTCCTCTGAGGTGTGACTGGAATGATTAATCTTCTTCTGCTTTTTTTGGCTGTCCCTGTTAGGGGTTGCCACAGCGGATCATCTCTTTCCATATCTTCCTGCCCTCTTGCTCTGTTACACCCACCACCTGCATATCCTCTCTCACCACATCCATAAACCTCTTAGGCCTCCCTCTTTTCCATTTACCTGGCAGCTCCCATGCACTGTATTGCTGTCACACAAAAGTATCATATTTTTTATCTTCATTAATTTGGAATGATACGGTGGCATGGTAGTTAGTCACACATATTTAGAGATCTGGTTGTGATCTCAGAAATGTGTATGCTAGGTCAATTATTGATTCTATACGGGACTGACGAGCCTGGGCACATGCATGAATGGAATATGGAATTAGTTGGTCTCTCATCAAGGTCTACTTCCTGCTGTATCAGGTTGATAGCAGGAAGACATCAGCAGCCTATGACCATATAATCAGGATCAGGAAATGGATACACATATATTATAATGCTACTGGTATAGCTTTATTTTTTTGTAAATTGTTTTAACTTTCCCAGTTCAACATCTGAATTATGGGATGAAATCAGAAACCTAGGGATAAACACATATGAAAATGGAAAGACAATACAAATTACTCATCACACCTGGGAATTAAACTTAAATTGCAGATCTATGAAGCTGTGAGCCTGCAATGTGCATATGTTAATCATAGTATACCATACTGTACTTGGACCCACACAATCCAGTTTATTCTCATTGTGTATCATAGCTCATCCTGGCTGGCAGCAAGCCTCGGACCACTCACAAATGTACCAGCACTCACACATACTCTAACCTATTCTACCTTTCTTTAGGACATGCAAGGAAAATTAGGGCATGCAGGAGAAGAACCAGTGCAGACTTGGAAGACATGGAAACTCCACACTGGCAGACATGAGAGTCAAACCTAGGCAGCTGGATGTGTGAAGGAGCACTGCTGAACACAGTGCTGTTATGTGGTGCAAATTATATTAATCAATCAATTCTAAATAAATCATGCGCTTTACTTGCAGCTTGAAATATTCAGATAGTATCAGTAATGAAAGGCCCAGTATATTATCTTACACGTATAACATTGCCATTTAATTTGACCATATTAATGAGATAATAGGTTGTGGAAATACAGTATTATTAAATAATGAGAATCTTTTAAGCGGTCTTAAGTAATGGAACTGCCGTAAATGATAAGCTATGTTCTTTGTTCTTTTATTTCACCTTATACAATTTCTTGTATTAGGAATTTGTTAGTTTTCGCATACCACTTGGGGTCAGAGCGCAGGGTCAGCCATTGTACAGTGCCTCTGGAGCAATTACAGGTTAAGGGTCTTGCTCAAGGGCCCAGCAGAGTAGGATCTCTTTTGGCAGTGATGGGGATTCGAACCGGCAACCTTCGGGATACCAGCGCAGATCCTTAGCCTCAGAGCCACCACTCCACCCTATATGAGATGAACTGAAGACCATGGTGTAACCAGAATTGAAAAATAACTATCTGACATTCTGATTTGTGAAGCAAAGGCAGTTCTTTCAGGCAGAGACCTTAAATGATTAAAGTGGGCCTGACCCGTCACTGCAAGGCAGAGGCCATGATTGAGTAGAGCAGATGCATTGTTCATAAATTGTGAAAAGAATGTGCTGCATTGGGAATTTAGAAAAGTTCAGTCCCTAAGTAGCACAAATGTCAAATTACACAACATTAACAGCATCATAGGATCCAAGGCAAAGTAATGTGCTGGGCCCCTGTTTTGATAGCAAAACAGGAACATACATAGGCATCAGAAACATCGTGGGCCCCCGACCAGTGCTCATTGTGCCCACACATTAAGATGGCCCTGACTGCTGCTGATGGAACAGACACTATTTATCTAATTTCGGCCAACAATAATAAGATGTGAAGTAAGCTAACAGGTGACTTGGCTAATGTGGTTGTCCAGTTTCTTAGTTAAGAGCCAGTTCTTGCTGTTAATGAAGCACATTTTTTTAACTCAGTGGCTTGTTACTTCACTTATTCTACCACACCAGCCAAATCCAAATGTTTTGCAGACCAGAGCAGATGAATGTTTCTCAGACCTTTGCTTTTTTCTTTATAAATATTTTATTGAAACAGATTTTCTATGTTCCATTAGCAGTTATTACCTACTAATGTGTTCCTCCTACAGCCCAAAGACATGCAGGTTAGGTTACTTGACATTGCTAAATTGTCCCTGGTTCCTGGACTAGCGCCATGTCCAGGAGTTATGCTTGCCTTGCCTCGATGTTTGCTAGGATAGGCAACCCTGTTCAGCATAAGAGGATTTGGAAAATGAATGAATCATTACTAAATAAGAAAATGGCAGTAATGAAAATCAGCAGCCATTGCAACCCTCCAGGATCTGAGTTTTGAAACCCCTAAACTGAGCGTGGATTTGTGAGCGTACATCAGGATGGGCTCGTTCCTATCTTGTGTTTCATTTCACCAAGATATGTCCAGCTCTGTATGACATCGCAGTCAGAATTGATGGCTATCAGGCAGCTGTTTAACCATTTTTCACACAGATGTCTGATTTAGGAACTGACTTCCAGTTTGAAGCTAGAAATGCAGATGTTATAATATTCAGCTCAAACATTCATGCCTTTCTCAGAACAACCTGAAAATTCAGGATTGTATTGAGGAGGTTTATTCCAACAACACTGGATTTAAGTTAAGAGCCAGCACTCAATGGGGGGACCCAGATGTCACACACATTCACACACTCACTGATGCAGGCCCAGCTTGGAGTTACCAGTGAGCCTAACATGCAAGTCCCTGAGATGTGGGAGAAAACAAAGAGCCTGGAGAAAAGCCTTGCAGACTGTTTTGTCTTGGTTGAGTTCTATATTACTCTACTTTCCCCTAATGTGTAGCGTTTGTCAGAATGCCTCAAATCCCATAGACTTATCACTGTTTATAAGATATTGTACTTAATAACTCCTCCCCACCTTCTCCTCTTCATCTATAATCTCAGGCAATTACAGAGAGTAAAACACAAGCAGGAGTTAAGCTACAACTTTAAATAATGTATTATTTATAATATTCGTAAAATAATAACAATAAGCAAAGTACACATGAATATTGGCAACCATACAACCTGATAAATGTATACCTGATAAATTTCAGGTGGCATACAGACTTGTTAGTTACTAAAAATGTCTCTAGTTAAGCCATCATTTTTATTCAGCTTTCTTTAGACCAGGTCGCATGCCTGACTCAATATGGCTGCCAGGCTATGCTCTTCATTGTGTTGTCCTTTTCAGTTCATGGTGCGTGAGATGCTCCTTCATCGTGATGGTGTGAGAGAGAGGGAGGGGAAAAGCAAGTAAATTTATACATTCTCTGTTCAAATATTACAGACAATAGGGTGTCATGCTAATCAGCCTCATACATATGTAATCATGGTGCTGCAGAACTTCATTGGCTGGTGGAACAGCCTCCCACCTGACATATCAAGACCTGCCACCTTCATTCAAGAGTATCTGGTCGTGTTCCACAACTAAGATCGTGAGCAGCATTATAGCACCTCTCCTTTGTGTTCTGGGGGTCAGGGAAAGGCATAAGGCACCAGCGTCTGAGCGGGTAGCCACTATCACCTGGCACATGTAATGACTGCTGTTACAGTGAATAGCATAGGCCAGTGGAAACGCTGAGGTTCAGCCAGTTACTTTACCAATAAGCCAGCCACCACATACAGCACCATGACATCAGTCAAAGCAACTCAAAACAAATGAATCACGGGTCAACCCAGACTACCGAGCTATGAGGTTTGTGACTCTCATCTTTGCATTACAGATGACTTGTGCATTAATGAAATGTCACTGCTCATGGTTAACAAAAGCAGATTTTTTCTTGCTAGATGTCCTTATTGCAACAAAATGTGCTATAAAGTGCTCTCATTATGTTAGGAGAACCGGACTCTGCTGCAAATTGTCTTTTTGTGTCAGGAAAAACATTGGCGTATTATGAATGTGTACCCACACATATCACTCAATCGGTCAGTTAATGGCTTTCAGTGCATTGGGCATGACGGACTGAAGCCTGGCTGAGATATTCCTGACCTGCTGGAGAGTTCTCTGTGAGTGATGGCCTGTGACAACAATATAAACTGATGAAAAATCAAAAAGCTCTTCTGTGCAAATACACAGCATTGACCCTCGTAAAAGGTAACCAAAATACAGTACTTCCATCCATTATCCAACCCGCTATATCCTAACTACAGGGTCACGGGGTTCTGCTGGAGCCAATCCCAGCCAACACAGAGCGCAAGGCAGGAAACAAACCCCAGGCAGGGAGCCAGCCCACCGCAGTAAAATACAGTCTGTACATCATATGCATTACTTTTGAGGTGTAACATGTTTGTCATTTCAATGCACTTTATAATAACAGATTGGTGAAGTGACTTATTATACACACAAGTCGTCATTTGGCTAATTTGGCTGCATTTCCCTTCTTGATCAAGGGTGTCTTCATTTCCCAGTTTCTCCCAAATGTTCCATACTCATGGGTCAGTGTTACCACAAATATATGCATGTTCCTCCATCATATTTTCTCTTATAAATCCCGACATTTGCGTGGGAAGTTGCGTATGCATATTTTAAGCTTGTTTTTGTGTGTATTCCAGGTTTATAAAAAAGGCCCAAGTTCTCCTCAGCCATCAGGCAATAAAGGCACCTCAATCCCATCTAATCAATTCTTATAAAGCATACTGTACTTACACCTAGATGTTCAGTACACAGATTACCTTAATAAATACACTAAACTGTTCTTCCATCCAATTTCAGGTCCAACACACAATGAAACAGCTCACAATCCTGGTTGGCATTCTCCAAGGCAGACACGTAGTCCAGTCTCACCTTCTAGAAATGACCCATCTATCTGCCACAGCCAGATGTTACATGGGCCTGGTCCAGCCCCTCGGGTCCTCAACAATGAGGATTCTGTGGCCAGATCACCCTCTGGGAATCGCACCACATGATCGCAGTGCTGTAATTGACGCTCCCTCACAATGCAGGTAATGTGCCTCATTCGGGACTTTGTGAACAACTGCTTGTTTGACAGAAAGTCAAACCAGTGGTACCCAAGGATTCTCCGAAGAGACACAGTGCCTAATGGAGTCCAGTCTCCATTTCTAGCAACCATATAGCAAAACAGGGAGCACCAGGGCTCTAAAGACTTGGACCTTTGTCCTTTTGGAGAGATATTAGGAGCACCACACACCCCTATCCAGTGACCTTGTGACCCCCAATGCATCTACTGGCTTTATAGGATTAGTCACCAGAGACATGAATGTTGCTGTCGAGGTCAGTAAACTCCTTGATGAGGTTAATATTCCCTCTGCTGACATCTGCGCCCAAGAGGTCATTAAAGGCCTCTGTTTTCAATCTTGTTTAATACAGTTCAGAGTGCTGGGGGTAGAATTTGTAACACATACAAACGTACAAGCAATGGAAGATCAAACCTGACATTGAAAACAAAAGCATCATTTCATTAACATGAAAATGTGCCCAAGCATGGGCAGTGAACATATCCAGGCCTTCAGCAGGTAGATACTTTTCCCTTCAGTTGCAGAATGCTGTTCTTCTGGTGAACTCCTAGCTACGGGGATGAGTTTGGAGTAAATCGTCGACATCAATCCATCAAACCCTATAGCTACACCGGGCTGAAGTTCAAATTGCAATGTCTGCCAAGGTTTGTTCATTTTTGGGCAGCTTGTGCCCAGTCAGTGTACCCACTGAGCCTAGGCATAGCCACCTGCTTGTAGAGTAAAAGCCAGTCTTGTCATCTTTGAGAGTTGAATTCTTGATTTTGTTTACTTTTCCAGTGCAAGTGTTTCATAATTACGCTGCTGGGTTCTAGGTGATGACAAAGAAGTCATGGTTATGAATATACATGATGACTGGTAGGGGATCTGCTGTTTTTGTCACACTTCAGAGCATGAAAGGCTAATAGAAGCACACACACACTGGTGCCAAAAGTGGCATTTGCATGAGAAGAAGCTTTACGGGCTGCACGCTACCTCTGGATGTTTAAATCGGAGATGCTGTCTGCTTTTGGCAAACCTCCCCTTCTCTACTTTGTTAGGCACGGCAATTCAATTTCCCCGCTGCTATCTGTAATAAACTTTCCCTGAAAAATCAATTTCATGTCCTAATTGGCTGGAAGGGAGCGGACACGCTTTCTGCCTTGGAATTTCTAAATATTTACAAACTAAATTGGGATTACATTTCAAACAGTGTTGTGTGTGCAAAGGCAATGATGGGGGTGGGGTTGGGCGGCCCGGTGCCAGTGGCAGAGCAGAAAACTCATTAAAAAGCTTCAAGTACCCTGAAAGTTCACATGAATTAACAGCACTTCTGTTTTTTTTTTTTAAAGTACCCGGTGCTAGATAAGCCTATTGTGCCTCATTAGAAGAGGTCAGGTAAACAATACTCAACAGCTGGGGATAAGGAGGTGCCTGCCATGACATCACAGACACCTTCTCATTCTGACCCTCTAATGTCATCCCTTCACTCAAACTGTACCTGCTACAAATGTTTCATCCTCACAACTATAGAGAGATTAATGGAAGTGCCATATTCTACAAATATCACAACATGGTAGAGCATGTGCAGGGTTACAAAGTCAGTACTCTTTGAGGGATCTGGCATGGGTGCAAACATTAATATTATTATGGACACCAGAGCCGGTTCTAGGATTTTTGCTGCCTTAGGCGAAGTTGCAAATGGCGCCCCAGCACCCCCTTTGCTTTGCTTCACTACCAGACCTGTACATTGAGACCTGTAGACAGGACTGGCGACAGCGAAGTATTTAGGACCTCAAATTCACAATTTGAGAATGTTAAGTTATAGCAACGTCTGTTTAGAAGACTGTCCCAGAAAAATATGTTCTTGAGGGGTGCCAGTTTCATAAATTAAGTTGGAATCAGGCTGCATTGGTGGTCTGTATTTATTGCTTTTAACGTTTGTCTAAAGAAAAATAAGAATTACACGCTTATATTATTATTAAAACCATAGTTTTGTGTCTATAGTTATATATTTAAACTACCAGCTAAACAAGTACCTTTTGATGATGGTGACATCTATATATATATATATATATATATATATATATATATATATATATATATATATATATATATATATATATATACACACTAGCTGTGTAAGCCCATGCTGTAAAAATCCCAGGGTCCTAGAGTCTGAGGTGTCAGGTGATTGAAAGGAACTCTGGGCGTCTCTCTCCTAGGAGAATTCATTTTGCCGACATGCTCGCATCCCTTGTGCATTAGAGGTGGGAGAAAAAGTAAAAGGGATACCGTTGTGCCAGTGTTATCAGCTAAGTGACTTTGTCTTTCATCTGAGGTTTTGTTTTGCTGATGTGCTGGCCACACTTGTGTTATTTGTGGCTAAGCGAGTTTTCTATTTTCTCGGAGGCGGAGCCCTTACCCCAACTGCACCCCTCACTTCCGGGCTGGACAGACACACACACACTTCCATGAGTAGATGTTTATATATATATATATATATATATATATATATATATATATATATATATATATATAGTGATATGTGGCCGGCTGTTCATCCCGGACAATACCCCCATGCCTCCAGGTGGAGCCCTCCCTGCAGCATGGAGGTGCCCCGAATGCCAGCAGGGAATTCTGGACAATGCAGTTTTTATCCCCAACTAGGGGACGCTGCAGGGAGGAACAAGGATTATTTGCCCTACGCCACGGAAGTACATTCAAGTCACATGGACAGGAGAAATGACGTGCTTCCGGGGTGAAGAAGAAAGGATTTTTATCTAACCTGGAAGTGTTCCTAGTCACGTGGACAGAGAGGGTGAAACACTTCCGGGTCAAGGACTATAAAAAGGACTGTGAGAGACCAGAGCGTTGAGCTGAGCTGGGTGGAAGGGTGGCAACGCGTCTGGGAGTGTGGAGGATTGTGATTAGTGCATTGTTTATTGATTTATTCTATGAGAATTGTGGAGTGTAGGTGCTTTGTGCACTTTAATATTGTCTGAATAAATAATAATTGGACTTTTACCTGGTGTCTGAAGAGTGGTCAGAGGGTTCAAGGGGTCGAGAGGACCTCAAACTGTCACAATATATAAGATATACATATATATTTTTTTAAAACTAAGACATTACCATAATATATACATGTTGTTTAAATTAATAAAATACATTCCAAACTTAGCATAATGACAACATTATGTGAAACTGAGAATATAAGTCAGTCAGTCAGTCATTGTCCAACCCGCTATCCTAAGATTATCTTTAAACAGGAATATTTACCCACAATTCCTATTTATCATATGCTCATGTATGCAAATAATGCAATCTACCTATCCACAAAAATGTACAACTGTTAGAGCAAATCTCACAAATGGTGATGAGCAACAGAGAACGATATTTGCTAAGTTTTAATGTATATCCATTTGGGAGGAGATCATAGTTTGGGTTAAATCAGTTTATAGCAATTCACTCAAGAGCTACAGTCCTACTGTAATTTTAATCGTTTAATTTTATTTCGCCATGTCTGTCTCTTCTGCACTACAGTTTGAGGATTATTATTAAATTCATCATCATCGTTGTTGTTCATGTTATTGCTAGACTGTGTAGGTCATCAGATGTTAAGACCAAACATCGCTAGTATGCGAAAATAACATGAAATAATAAAATTGGACATTCGCTTAGGGTCCGAATGTTAGTAGGTCTGTATTGTTTAAAAAAATGTCACGTCACCCAGGGCCGTTTCTGGAGATGTATCATCCTGCAGAGCCTGCTGTTACGTATGGTGCTGTGGCTCTGCAGCTGGATATTATTGCGTTTCTGGGCCACAGATTGTGTTGTGCATAGTGCAGACAGTACAGGCACTGCTGCGGTACACAACATAAACATTTCTTTGTGTTCTGGTCTGGACATTTTTTTTCTAAACAAAATAAAGATAGGAATCTCTGCATGGGGCTGCAGTAATGCACCCTGACCACTAGACTTTTGCCCAAAAGTGTCCCTGATGGACACTACAGCAGCATTCTGTGCTTTGTAAGAAAGTATGAGTGATGAAAAATGAAAGGGTTCATAGATAGTAAACAAGCAAAGGTCAAAACCAAAATGGCAATATACTGAAACAGCAAGCCCAAAACAGAGGAGTTTCAAAACCATAAGGCAGACCTAACAATTGTTTGGAATTATTTGTCTTTGGCATTTCTTCAATTCACCAAACAATACCTGAAAGCTGGTGCATCAGTATTTTAATTGTGTACTTGAGACATAATAGCTTAAATCATCCCACCCACATGATCAGAAACAGGTATCAACATGTTAGCACACTTGCCAAAACTCTCCAAAAATGATTAAAAAAAACAACAATAGCATGATTCAAACAAAAGTAATTTCATAAAAAACAAAGAGTATGATCCAAAACCAAGATTCATGACAATCTGGGTAAATAAAAACCAATGTATTCCATTTTCATTGGCGCAGGTTGCATGTGCTACACTTTGGTTCAAGGACTGTGCATCACACCAACCAAAACGGTATCATGTGAAAGCAATGCTGGTCAAATCCCATATGGAGCATTAGGCATGCCCCCCCCCCCAGTGTTTTGAGCACGTGCCCCTTGATTTACCAAAATGGCACCCATTGTGTGATTAAGCACTCGCAGCTGCTCTGTGTGAAAGAGGTGTGCAGACAGAGCTTACACTGAATGACCGCTATACTTGATTTACCTAAAATTCCCAAATATTTAATTGATCAATCAATGATTGTTCAATATAATAATAATAATTAATTACATTTATTATACCATTTTTCTAAAATGCTCAAAGCACTTTACATAGACAGCAGGGAGCCACTTCAACCACCATAGATGTGTAGCATCCAGCAGGATGGAGCATTGGCAGACATTTTTGAGCCAGTACATTCACCACATATTAGGTATTAGGTGGTGAAGGGCTAAGAGAGATGCCCTTCGCCAGGGGATAAGGGGTCAAAATGGTTGTGATAGACAATTTACCCAGGACATCAGAAAACACTATATTCTTTTCAAAAGATCCCCCAGGGAGATCTTTTATGACCACTGAGAGTCAGGACCTCAGTTTTGTGCCTCTTCTGAAGGATGGCATCCATCTTTACAGCACAGTGTTCCTGTCACTGCACTGGGATCCACACATGTTAAGCACACCCTGCTGGCCTCACCAACACCTCTTCCAGCAGCAATGCAAGCTTTCCTTGGATTGACTCCCATCCCTGTACTGGCTGGGCACAAACATGCTCAGCTTCAGGTGGAGTCCCTGTTCTGAAGAGCAGGTGGTATGGCTGCTGACTACACAATGCGTAAACAATTTAAAGCAGGAGGGCAGGTAACATTTGATCATATGTGTGTAAGAAAGATTCAGAAAGGAAACCCAGCATTCTGTGTTTTGAATCCCACAACCAGACATTGTTTGTGTAACGTCTGCATGTTCTCTTTATTTTTATCCATCTTGAGGCCCCTAATTGAAAGGGGCCAACGGAGGCTGGCAAGACTTGCGCTGAGTAATAAAGTGGCTTCTTTAAGGCAGTAAGTTTTAAGTGGAGTACCACAATGCTGCTAAAAGAGGCAACACAAAATGCACAACTCTTTGTAGCTTGTCACACATTTGTGTGGTAATCAATGATTTAAATAAGATGGTAAAGGTGCTTCAGTGTGCTAATGTAAAAACAATAGCAGACTGGATTACAATCTGCCTGAAGAAAGGGCCTCAGTTGCCTTGAAAGCTTGCACATTATAATCAGTTCAGGTAGACACTAAAAGGTGTAATTTTGCTTGACTTCTCACTGCATCCGTAATAGCTAACACGTTACAACACCCTACTACTACTAGAAGACTGGAGAAACATTACCTGGTGTGATGAGTTCTGGTTTCTGCTCATTTACATTGATGGGAGGACTAGGATATTATAAAAGTCTTAGAAGTCTGTGGAGTAATTTAATCAGCTGTAAAGATGGTAGGACAGTAGTGTTGGAATAATGTCGACTTGGAACAAAGTAGGATGTTGATGTTGGGCTAAAGCCACGATGTGTGTTTTCACGGCACACACTGAGTTCATTGAAATGAATGAGACAGCTTGTGAATACCACAGAATATCTGCACATTGCTGCTGATCAAGTGCGTCCCTTATGGCAACAATGTATTCATCTGCAAGTAGAAATTTTACAACTGTTTAATAGCCCATCATCCAACAATTCCAGGAAAATCGTGAAACAGTTCCAGGGATGTGAGAATAAAATATTTTAATGTAGTAGCCTTGCCAATCAAGAAATTTCAATCTAGTTGAGGTTCTCTGGGGTGAGTTGGAAAGAGTTATTTGGAGTAAAGATCCACCATCACTTTATTTACAGCAGTTGTGGGACACATCTTCTACTGTCTTTTTGCAACATTGTTAAATCCATTTGTTGATGAACACAGGCAGTTCTAAAGGCAAATGGAGGACCAGCTTGTTATCAGGTAAGTGTACCTCATAAACTAGCCTCCGAGTGTATGTAACAATGCAAAGTAACTATGATATCAAAGCCTGATTGGTTAAAAACCAGAATACTAACAGCTGCTGTATCTCTTTACTGTGATAGGGTAACAAGCTTGCTTTTCACTTTCTGTAGCGAGCGATGACCCAATAGTGGATGTGAACACTCAATTTGTGTATATAACATAACATTTATTACTCTTTTGTTTAATTTTGCAGGGATGGTATCCGGGGAGAACATCTCCAGGTTGGTGGTAAAGCTGTCCTCCTTGCATTATAAGCAGTCTTTGCTTCCATTTGGGAGACTGGCGTCATCCCAATTGACTGGAGAACAGGACTTGGCATCCCTATCTGGAAAGGGACGTGTGATTGCCTGGATTGCAGCAACTACAGGGGGATAACACTGCTCTTGGTGACTAGTAAGGTCCTTGCTAGGGTCATCCTCAATCGGATCTGTGATCATTTGCTCACCTGCCAGTGACCAGAGCAGTTTGGTTTTACGCCAAAGAAGTCTATCATCGACTGCTTCCTATCACTGACAGTTCTCATGGAGTGCAAATGCAAATACCAGAAGAGCTTCTTTGCAGCCTTTGTCGATCGTAAAGCGTTCTACTCAGTTGATCGAGCTGCCCTTTGGGACATCCTGAGACTTCACAGGATCCCCTCAAGGTTGCTGGATATCATGGCCAGCCTGTACACTGGTACTTTGAGTGCTGTGCAGAGTGGAGGTAGGACCTCTGTTTTTCCCAGTTGATTCTGGAGTTCATCAGAGATGTGTTCTTGTTCCTACTCTGTTCAATGCTTGCATGGACTGGGTGTTGGGGAGGGTCATTGGATCCAATGGCTGTGGGGCATCTGTTGGTGAATAAAGATTCAGCGATCTTGACTTTGCCGACGATCCTGTGATGTTCTCAAAGTCAATGGAGGGTCTGACTGGAGCTCTCAAGAAACTGAGTGAGGAGTCTGAGTGTCTGGGCTTGAGAGTGTCCTGGATAAAAACCAAGATCCAGGCCTTTAATGACCTCTTGGGCACAACCATCAGCAGTGTGTCTGTCTGCGGAGAGAGTGTCGACCTAATCAAGAGGTTTACTTGCCAGTGACATTCATGTCTCAAATGACTCTTCCTATGTAGTCAGTAGACAGATTGGGAGAGCATGGGGGGTCATGAAGTCGCTAGAAAGGGGTGTGTTGCCAATATCTTTGCAAAAGGATGAAGGTCCAAGTTTTTAAAGTCCTGGTGCTCCCTGTTTTGTTATAAGGTTACGAGACATGGACGCTATCCAGTGACCTGAGACAAAGACTGGATTCCTTTGGTACTGTGTCTCTTCGGAGAATCATTGGGTACCTCTGGTTTGACTTTGTCTCTTCAAATTGAATGACTTAAAAACAGCAAGACTATTATGGCACTGCTTTACTTTCAACATTTGTATAAAAAAAAAAAAAAAAAAAAAAAAAAATACTTGTATGTCCATTCTTTGTTAAAAATGCAGCATTCATCTTCAATTTCTTGCTTTTTCACAATAGCACTCATTGTTACAGATAACAAGTTTTGAAATATAATACAGCACTCAGACAACAACCATGGCCGAATTAATCTGAGCGATTCAAACACACACACGAGAATGCGTGTGCCTACATAGCAACCCGGTCTTCTGACTACGTACAATCGAAACATCAGTGTACATGTACAGTTACATGCAGAGTCCACTTCCTTACACACAAACTTCTGCTCCTACACATGTAACATTATAAACGAGCTTTCTCATTTGCTCACATGTTCCAAAACACGCACTGTTTATGTATTTAATTTGTCATTTTTGTTAATAAAATCACGAAAGTTTTAAATTTGTCCATGGGCCACTCGAATTGATGTTGCTGTAATTTTTGTTAACAAAATCACAAAAGTTTTAAATTTGTGTGCGGGCTGCAAAAATTGAGATCGCAGGCGCTAGTTTGCCCACCCTTGATCTAAGGGCACAATTTTTGTGAAAGGTTGGTAAAGTATGAATATGCTAGTATATTTTCAACCACCAACATTTATGAAAGATTAGGAAAGTTAGGAAAGTGGGTTTCTTGTAGTAAAGTTTTTCATTTTTATATAGTATAAATAGTAACTAGTGAAAGATTGTTTTTGAGGTGTAATTACTCAAAGCTTGCGAAACTGTTTTCAATTTAGTGCTCTAAGCAAGGTCCAAATATTTCTATTAGATAAACACTAAATAAGCAATTGACGACTGGGATAAATGATTATTGTGCAAGTGACATTTGCTTCTCAGAATGCAATTGAATCTTCAAAATGTTTTCTACATTGGCACCGTATTTTGCGAAAATGTTGCACCACTGAATTACTGTTAAACTTGTGATAATTGGTAAGTGCAGAAAGAGAGCAACACTTGTTTTAATTGTATTTTAATGGTTTCCATTAGATTTCAATACATTTTTTTTTTTTTGTTAACTACAACTCATGGATATTTGAACAATTCTCAAAAAATCAGAGGAAATTAATTTGGGTGGGCCTTTGGGTTGCCAGATTAGAAAATTTGAAATACGGGACACTCTTAAAATCTCTCTCTGTATTACTATATATATAAATTTATACATGCCCCCTACACACCCAGACCAATATACAGTATTATATAAAAGTAGAGACATAAGTTAAAAACATAAAGTAAGGATTTAAATGGATTATGAGGAAAACAAAAGTAAAATCATTTGAAAATTATTTACTGAAAGTGCAATTACATACACCACAGTTTGCTTCAAAACAGCTTCTACCTTGTTTGATAAATGTCCATTTACTGCGGTGGGTTGGCACCCTGCCCAGGATTGGTTCCCTGCCTTGTGCCCTGTGTTGG
Source organism: Erpetoichthys calabaricus (assembly GCF_900747795.2). Classification (NCBI taxonomy): domain Eukaryota; kingdom Metazoa; phylum Chordata; class Cladistia; order Polypteriformes; family Polypteridae; genus Erpetoichthys; species Erpetoichthys calabaricus. Next base: position 69,507,507 of record NC_041409.2, on the reverse strand, counting down.
CTGGGATTGGCTCCAGCAGACCCCCGTGACCCTGTGTTCGGATTCAGCGGGTTGGAAAATGGATGAAAATGGATGGATGGATTGCTGGAATATTCATCACGAAATTTACACTTATGTTTTGGCATCTTGGGATGGATGGATGGATTAGTTTTTAAGTTAGAAAAAAAGTGGGCCGTGGCGAGTAATAACAACACACTTTGTTGACAGTCACTGTATGTTGCAATGCTAATAGAGAACTACAGAGCAGCGTGGCTGGAGAACAAAACAGTAAGAGTGTCGCTGTCCTCAGCCAACCACAGCAACTGAGCAAGTTGCAAACAGGCAGCAAACACTCATTTCCTCGTTACATTTGAGTTATTTTCATTAAGAGAATCTGACAAAAGAAAGTATAATTACTTATAAAGTTACAACTAAGTACCGTAAGAAGGTAGTAAAAATATACTTTTATTACGAAATTTGAAAATGAACTAAATACAGGACATTTGGGTGTCCCTGAAAGGTCAGTACGGGACAGGGGACAAAATGATCAAATATGGGACATGTCCCGTATATAAGGGACGTCTGGCAACCCTAGTGGGCCTACGTTTTCACTTCAACTATGGTTAGAAGACCAGAAGAATAGAATGTTTGGTTGACAGAGAAAACGTTTTCATAGCTGCGGAGATAATATCACATCTTGAGAGGCATTACTTGGTGGTGGTGGGGAAGGAAAAAAAAATGATAAAGCAATTCTGGGTAATATGTACGCACCACATTTGGATAACAAAGAATTCATAGTTAAGGTTAAAGTGTTCATTCCCAATATAAACTTTCGTAAGCTTATAATGACATGAAATTTTAATTCCTGCGGTGGGCTGGCGCCCTGCTTGGGGTTTGTTTCCTGCCTTGCGCCCTGTGTTGGCTGGGATTGGCTCCAGCAGACCCCCGTGACCCTGTAGTTAGGATATAGCGGGTTGGATAATGGATGGATGGATGAAATTTTAATTCTGTATTAAACCCTGATTTCAAAAAGTCATCAACAACTACAAGTACAAAACCTAAAAGTGCCTTGAAAATTTCAAATGTTATCACCACCTCCCAGACACAGTGAGTTTCTCCACCAATATTCTTTTTTTCAGCAGTGTATCACAGTTACTTATGAATTATCAAACTTTTTAAAAATGAAAAACTTACTGCCCTCGCCCAATATCTTACAGCTATAATGCTATCGTTATTTCTGACCATGCTCCTCTCATTTTGAATTGAAGCATTTTGACTTCAATGGTTAACCAAAGATTTCAATAGAATTGTTTTATACAAATTGATATATTCATATACACTAAAATATTAAGTTACAGTATATAATACCTGCAAAATAACACAAAGAGTACACGACACATGTTTCGCCCTAACTGGGGTTTGTTAGGTGTACACACTTTTGCTTGCGGGGATCGAACCTCAGACGTTGTGCCACGCCAGCTGGTTCCCTTTTTGACAGGGTGTAGATCGGAGTATTATAGCCACACATCTGAATCGCTACCTGATATTGGGGTGGTCACCTACCAGGTAACGCTTGTGGTTGGTTGGCCAGTTGATAGATATTTGCCACGCCCTCTCAGTGGCGAGAAGGAGATCACAGACTTATTTTACAGTACCTGCCAAATCATACAAAGAGTACACGCCCCAATTAGAGCGAAACATGTGTCATGTACTTTTTGTGTTATTTGGCAGGTACTATATAACATGTCTGTGATCTGTGAGGACATGGCGGATGTCTGCCAACTGCCAGAATAAAAACACAAGCGTTACCAGGCAGGTAATTACCCACATGTCAGATTGTGATCAGACCTACGCAAACTAAGTTATCTCCAAAGATATTAGCATTAATATTTAAAAGAAACCAAAAAGTAACATATTACCTGAAAAAAAAAACAATGCCAGGTATCAATTACTGATTTTCCAACACAGAAGACAAATCTTTTAGAGTGTCCATCCAAGTGATGAGCCTTCCACCTGAAGAACAACGTCGGGAAACTGGCAAAACTTTAAGCAAAACGAGCAGAGAAAATGCACCCTTCTGGTACAGTGGGATAAAACTGGACCTGCTAAGGGGGTTACATCTATTTTTAAACCTCACCCAGTTGAAACACAGTATACAGTGCCTATAAAAAGAATTCACCCCTTGGAAGTTTTCACATTGTATTGTCATACAAGATTGAATTGCAGAGGATTTAATTTGCTTTTTTGTCATTTTTTGTTTTGTTTTTTGACACTGATCATTGGAAAAAGACTAACTTCAAAGTGAAAACAGAAACCTGCAAATTGATCTAAATTAATTGCAAATATAAAACACAAATGAATTAATCACATCTGTATTTGCCTTCTTTATTACAACACACTTAAGTCATCACTCATGTGGCCAGTTGGTTTTAGAAGTCACATAAGTAGTTCAATGGAGATCTTTAATCTGTAGTAGAGGATTTTATAAATGCCCCTTATCTGGAAAGTTCGACTAGTGGTTAGTCATTATGGTGGTCTACCCTACACAATAAAGACAAAAAGAACACAACAAACAACACCAATGAAAGGTGATTGAAAAGCACAAGTCAGGGGATGGAGACAAGAAAATTTCCATGTCACTGAATGTCCCCTGCAGTCCAGTTAAATCAGTCATTAAGAACTGGAAAAAGAATACCACAGCTGGACATTGGCCTAAGGCAGGGTGATCATAAAATTTGAGTAATGGTGCAAGAAGAAAAGAAGTAGGAGAGAGAGAGAGAGAGACCTATAAGAACGCAAAAGGAGTCACAAGCTACAGTGGGTGAGATTGGAGAGATTGTGCAGACAACTACTATACCCAGTGCTCTACACATTGAAGCATTATGGGAAAGGGGGAAAGAAAAAAACACTGTTAAGAAAAGATCATAAAAAAAACAAAAAACTCATCTACCATCTTGACTAGACTTTGCCAGGAGGGAGACTCTGAATTCAGCTGGAAGAAGATTCCATTGTCTGATAAAAAAAAAAAAATTGAAGTTTTTGGCCATCAGACTGAACACATTGCTTGGCATAAGAAAAACACTCCACCTTAGTAAACACTCACCATCCTCCCCATGATGGTTGGTGGTGGCAGCTTCATACTGAGGACATGCTTTGCTGCAGCAGGCCCTAGTAAAGTAAAATGAATGAAGCAAAATGTTATGAAATCCTGGAGGGAAACCTACGGAAAAAAAGGTGCCTAGGGAGAAGATTTGTTTTCTAGAAAGACAGCAAACCCAGGCCTAAAGCTGAAGCTCACACAGGAATGGCTTCAAAACAGCCATGTGAATGTCCTGGAGTGGCTGAGCCAGAGTCCACATCTCAATCCAACTGAGAATTTGTGGCTGGACTTGAAAAAGGCTCTTCAATCACAATCAACTTGGCACCTGACAGAGTTTGAGCAGGTTTGGAAAGAAGAAATGGGAATAATGGCAGTGTTCAAATGTGCAAAGCTGACAGAAACCTGTACACACAGCCTTAAGGCTGTCATGGATGTCAAAGACGCATCTACAAAATACTTATGTGATCAGTTATTTTCTGCTTTATATTTAGAGAAAAGCCAAGCAAAATGACACCTTTTATTGGCTAACTAAAAAAATTACAATATGCAAGCTTTCGAGGCAACTGCATATCGAAAGATTACATCTTGCCTGAAGAAGGGGCCTGAGTTGCCTCGAATGCTTGCATATTGTAATCTTTTTAGTTAGCCAATAAAAGGTGTCATTTTGCTTGGCTTTTCTTTACATTCATAATGGCTAACACGGTACAGCACCCTAGTACTACTGCTTTATATTTGTAACTGTTTTTTTTACCACTTTTCAGAGAACTGCTATCACTTTGACATTAAACATAATTTTAATGTTGATCAATATAAAAAAATGTAATCCACTGTAATTAAATGTGGTATTATAATCAAATATGGTATACTTCCAAGAGGGTGAATAATTTTTCTAGGCACTACAAACTTCTGTAGTAACCAAGGTTCTAGCACATTTAAAAAAACAAGCACTGATGAAGATCAAATGGGTTATCTATTTATTGAGCTGTTCATATTGTGGTTGGACTTAAAACACATGTACTTCTTCTTCTTTCAGCTGCTCCCTTTAGGGGTCACCACAGCGGATCATTTATTTCCATATCTTCCTGTCCTCTTGCTCTGTTACACCCTTCTCTTAGGCCTTCCTCTTTTCCTCTTACCTGGCAGCTCTATCCTTAGCATCCTTCTCCCAATATACCCAGCAACTCTCCTCTGCACATGTCCAAACCAACACAATCTCGCCTCTCTGACTTTGTCTCCCAACCGTCCAACTTGAGCTGACCCTCTAATGTACTCATTTCTAATCCTGTTCATCTTCATCACACCCAATGCAAATCTTAACATCTTTAACTCTGCTACCTCCAGCTCTGACTCCTGTTTCTTGGTCAGTTCCACCGTCTCCAACCCAACCCAGTTCCACCCTCCAACCCGTTATATAACATAACGGTACTATTTAATGTATTCTAACCCTGCTCATTTAAACAACATAAATTCTGACTGTTTTACTCCAGAATGCAGAACCAGACAGCACTGCCTAGCATCACCGATGATTTCTACAATTTCTGTTGAACCATTGGCTCTTCACAAACATCCTGAGATTAAGAGAACTATAAGAGGAAGCTTGAATGCTTTGTGCTGATAATACAGACATTAGTGATCCATACTCACAACTGCCACATGTATTATTGAATCAATCGGAGAGATTCTGATGCTTTTGGTATTTCCCAAACTCTTCTAATATGTTTTTATGTAATAAAAACCCATTCATCCATTTTCCACACCCATTTATTCCATTGCAGGTCCAGAGGATGCTGACAAAAGCATTATGCAGGACCAAGACCCAAATGGCCCACCACAGAATACACTCATGCACATACAGCCACAGAGACATGGGGTTTGTACCTGGAGAGCTGGCACTCCGAGCCAACAGTGCTGACACAACTGTGCTTCTCTTAGTCATAAAAAATAAATTTTAGTTTTTCCCAACTAAATGTATAAAATAGATGGCAATCAGGATAAAACAAATAATACATTGTGCACTTAATCTTGAAAATGTAAATATATTTAATTACAAAATGTTTGGGCAGCAAAGTGGTTAGTGTTGCTGTTTCATGAATCCAACATCCAGAGTTCAAATCCTGCAAGCAGTTGCCATCTGAGTGGCTTTTCTTCCTGCATCCTAAGCACGTGTGTTAAGTTGACTAGCCAACTCTAAAGTGAGTGTGTGTGTCTCTGAACGGGTCCTGCTGTGCTGTCCTGGGTTATTCCTGCCTTGTATTTGTTGGTGCTAGGACAGGCTCTGACCCTCCTTGAACCTAAATTGGATTAAGCAGGTTTGTAAAGTTATGGTACAATATCTGTGTATGTAAAAAAAATAAAATGAAATTAAGAAAAAGAAAAGCACAGTGTGGTCGAGGGAGGTATGACATGAGATGCAAAATAAATGTTGGGGTGCCAACTGGGTTGCCCTGTTTGCAGAATCAAGAAAAGTACTTGATGGTGCAACAAAACAAACAAAAATTAGGCTTCAGTGCCTCTTTTGTGCAGTCAGATCGGGGATAGAACTCTGACCAAATGACACATCATCTTCCGGGAGCACCTCGAATTTAAAATCCTCTGATCAGAAGGGGTGGAGTCAGCTACCCTCACTGAGCGTCGCCTGAAAGTTGTGAGAAAAGAAAGAAACAATACCGTTAGCAACAGGGTCCACCCTCTCATCCTAAGGTGGTATTGCTTACCTCAGATGAGCCTGGAAGGTGACCATCTGACTCGAATGTGTGACAACAGTTAACAAGGAACACAACCATCATGTATCAGCTGAGAGCATTTAGCACAGTAAGAAATGGCAGGAAAAATGTTTGCTGTAACTTTCCATTACAAAAACAAAATATGTTGTGAGACAGGCAAGTAGTGTGTCCTTCCTCACATACATGAAACAGAGGAATTAGCAAACAAGAGTGCCACATATTCACTGTGCAGAGACAGGAGCCCTCCAGTTTATACTCTGTGGAGTAAAAGGCTTATTATAATTAAAGGCATTGTCCATTCTGACCCCCTATTCATCCCCTGTGTCTAATTGGCTAACTCGGTCTCAGCCCTTCACCACATAATAGCTAATGTGCAGTGTAAGATTGGCGCTATATAGGCGCCTGACCCGACACAGACTGGACACGGAGGCACTCGTAAAATAAACTATTTTCTTCCCCTGTGGGTGCATGTCTTCCCCGTGTCTCACAGGAAATACACAGCACACAAAGTAACACAAAGCAAAACACTCTCTCTTCCTCCACCACTCCTCCCTGGCAACTTCGTCGTCGTCCTCCTCCTGATTCTGGCCGCTGAGTGGTGGTCGCTGGCTCCTTTTATAGTCCACCTGGAAGTGCTTCAGGTGCTTGATCGCCGAGTTCCAGGTGCACTACCGGGTATGACAAACACGCTGTCCGCACGGGCCCAGGAGTCCCAGTTACAGCACCCCCTGGCGGTTTCTGCGGGACCCAATAGGGGTGCACCCAACTCCAACTCCCCTGGAGCCCTGCGGGAAACCGAGGCACCACTCCAGCCAGGGGGGCGGTCATCTAGCGTCCAGGGGGAAGGTATTGCATCCTCCAGGGCTGCTCCCCCTGAATATACAGTGAAGGGGCGTCCGCCACAGTAAGGAGCATACAAGAGCAAGAATGGCTGCCATCACATCATCCAGGTGGTTGTTACACATTGCTGGTGGAACCCTCCATCTATGTAAACCATTATATCAATTGCTGGTGGATCCCTCCAGCTATGTAAACCATTATATCAATGTAATTATTATTAACACCAAAAACATCCAGTGTATGTAATTTTTCATCACTCACAAATGTAACGGATTTTTGGATGAATTTCCAGCTGCTTTGAGGATGTTATGTCACTCCTAAAGTTCATAAGTTGTTCCTAGTAGAGTTAAGGTCTTAATGTGTCCCTTTGTACATTTTATTCAAACTGTTACATGCATTATCATTATTGGGGTTTGCCATTTTATTTAAGATGGAGATGCAATTGTAGTCTGGGGAAGGAACATCAATTTGATAAATGATAATGACAATGATTTTACACTTCTTTCTAACAGGGGACTATGTATATCACTGTTACATAACTGCAGGTTAACTCAACTCCTCTTGAGATGAGATTAGAGGCCTCCACTTGTCAAGCTTTGAACAATTTGTTTAGGAGGTGACTGGAGGATGTGCAGACAAAGTCAACAGCAAAAAATGAGCAAAAAGGTAAATCAAAAAGGTCAAAGTAGAGGCTTGTAGCAAAAATCATCCTTATGAATGAAAACCAGTTTGAAAACTTTGGAGGTAAATCAAGCAACCTAGAAGAGCATTGTAATAGGATAATTGCTCCATGATCAGGTATCAGATGCAATGGTTATATTTATTTATGAATGACTGAACTGGCCTCAAGTGATAAGTGACTTGACTCTCAAACCTGACAGCTAGAGGCATAGCCAAAGGTGTGTTTGAGCCTTGGGAAGAAAATATCATTGGAAATGTAAGCATTTATATATATATATATATATATATAAAAAAAAAAGAAAATCAAGTCTTTAAGAAATTGTGCTGTGCCCTTTCTTTGCTGCTGGGCTGGAGGATGATCAAGTAGCTAGGTACAAGAGATCAAAAATGATTAAAGTGTAAACACTGAGCTTTCACCATGAAAAGAAATTTACAACAGATTTGTTTAGCTGGACATCTATACTTTGATTTCATCGATATAGATAGCACAGACTAAAATGAAAAGTGTACCGATGTCATATGACAGCAAACCCTCATTTCTTACCTGCTTCAACACATTGAATATGAAACCCAATTTATCGTTTGGCTTCCAAACAGCAGATGATTTTCCTTGATGTACGCTGGGGCCTCATAACGTCTCCGCCTCTGCCACCCCCTCCCAGCCCCCTCAAATGACTCTTGTTACTTGGCAGCTATAGGGAACTGTCAATAATGATTAGCCGGTCAGGGTCTGATCTTTTAGAAAAAGAGCGGCTCCATCGTCTGGGACTGAGAGGGCAGCCGACTCCTGGGGAACGAGAAAAGAAGAAGAAGAAAGAAAAGAAAAATAAAGCGAGAGTATACAGAGCAGGAAAAAGACAAAGAGCAGAAAGGAGAGACCGGAGGCTTTGGAGAAGACAACACAGAACAAAGGAAGCCAAGGGGGATTAGCTCGGGGTTCAAAGGTCGCTAATTACGCCAAGGAGTTCTCAGACTGACCCAAAACACCCAGCCAATGCAGAGCCGGATCTAGGCTGTCTGAAGTAAGTGGCTGGCTGGAATCTTTTAGGGCTGAAGAGGTGGAGGAAAACATAAGAAATTATCACCCCAGCACAAAAATATTGCAAGTTCATTGCACTGTACTGAATCTGGAGAGAATCAGGTTTTGTTCACGGCACCTTTTTATCCACTTATACATTGGAACGGTTCTCCTTTTGGACTTGTTTAGCTCAGATGTTCCAAAATGCATAAAATTAGCAGGCCTTAAAAGTTAATTTTATATTTTATTAAATAAATAAATCACCTACTACTCCAAAGTATTATACAACCCTTCTCCGTGTTTATATCCTGTGGCTGGGTGTAACTTTGGTTGGATAAACCTTTTTTGCTGGTTTCTCCTGAAGCTGATCTAACCAAGGCTAGAACTTGCAAGGCAGCTGTTGCTTTCACAAATGATGTTCCCTTTCTTTGTCCTATCGTTCCAATGATTTGTGTATACAGTACAGTGTTACACACGTGCACTTGGGAGACAAATTTAGGGCTTGTAATTCCATCCCAAGGGTTGGCGCTGCCTTTAATGCCTCTCCTCTTCTTCTATCTACAGACCAGAAGATTGACAGTTCAAAGACCTATGATGTCACTTTTTGTTTCCGGTCATCCTGGCCCACTACTTCTTGCATTCCTGCTTGATAGCCACCTCCACCGCCATCGTATTTCAGTCTAGCCTTGGATTCGTGTCTGGGAAGACGTTATTATTTGATGTTACAGCACCAGCTCTTTAAGATCTTTTTTTGTCTTTTATTACAACTAGTTATTTAATTTCCCTTTGTTTCTAGAACTGAAATGTGCGGTCTTGCCAATTGTTTGTCTCTTAATCGGGAGATTATTTTCTTCTTTATTCTACCTAAACTAATTTGTCAAAAGGCTGATTCTTTTTCTTCTTCTTCTGCAGGTATCTCTATTAATAAATGTGTATAATGATACATTTTAACGTTCCTTTGAGTGTGTCTTGAAAATGTAAGCAAAAAAGCGCTGAGCATGTGCGAGTCTGCAAACTGGTGGTGAAATTTTTTACTGTTGATTCTGACTTGTCTGTCTTATATGGTCAGCAGGAATAGAGATGGCGAAAGGTAAAATGTTTGCATTTCTTATTTTTTTTTTGTTGTTTCCCCAAAATAAGTTTTGGAATAATAGGAAGTAATTATGTAAATAATGTGTAGTTTTTCTTTGATATTGTAAGAGACACCCAAGAAGTGGAAGGATGGAGGAAGGCAGCATCTCTGGGGCAATGATTCCCCCAGAATGCTAAATGGCAGCTCCCCTGGATTGCAGCAGTGCCCCAGATTCCCACAGGGCACTATGGGACTTGGAGTTCTTCATCATTGCCCTGTTGGGTACTGTGGGTGCCGCCAGGGTGTGCTGTAAAAATGAAGGAGCAATGTGGCATGAGGTTTCCGCCTAACATGGAAGTGCTTACAGACCACGTTGGCAGAAGAACAGAAGCACTTCCAGGTTGGACACTATAAAAGGACTTGCCAGCCTTACAGAGTCGGGTGGTGGAGGACAAAGCTTGTGAGGAGGAATGGAGGCAAAGTAGAGGTACAGAGAGAGAGAGAGAAAGAAAGGAAGGAAGAAAGGACCGTGTGTTATTTGGTGCTTTGTACTGTGTTGTGAAGTGGGGAGCAAAAGAAAATGCTTCCTCGTTGAAGAATAAAATGTTTATTGTATTGAACTGGTGTCTTAACCTGTCTGTGTCATGGTTGGGGAACGATATGCCCTCTAGTGGACCACAATATAAATTTTTATGGTAAACACAATTTTACCTGAAACATTTAAAAAAATGTTTGGGCAAACGAAACAGTGACACAACAGCTTAAGTGCAAAGCAAAGAATTTATGAGGCGCACAATCTCAGTTGTCCTTACACTTTAAAAAATTAAAAGCATGTCAAAACCCCCACTACCATATAAACTGGAATGTAACTTGTGACCCCAAACTTCAGCACCACAAGAACACAAAAGGGTACAGTATGCACCCCTACTTTCATTTCAAACTGAAACAGGACAGAAATAACCACCCATGACTGATCTAAAGTCTAACTGGAGCAGACCTCCTACTGACCCCAAACTCTACTGCAGCCAGGCCACATTGCCATTGTCTGTTCCCAATTCCCAGCTTACTGTGGATTGCTTCAGATCCCTCAAACTAATTAGACATATAAAAGACTCACAAAGGACAAGAAAGAAAGAAAGTTAGTGGGTCTTTGAAAGTGCCCTGTCAGCCATAGCGATGCTATGAAAAAGGACTGAGCGCTGCAGCTTTAACAGCCAGCTGAGTGATAGGCAGGTAGGCCAGGCAAAGGTACCTGCCAGTTAACCAGGAGTCCAAATTCCCTTTGAGATTCATTGCCCATTGTTGACTTTAAAAGCCAGAGCTGAAAGGAACCCTGCCCTCTTAATTAGCCAGCAGATTCAACTACAAGAGGCTCACAGTCTGACAGATCACTCTGACAACTACAAAGGTTGCATAATAACTGAATAGAGCACTTGCTTTTAATTTTGCTGAGAGTTTACAAAAGAAGTTAAAAATGGGGGATTAAGATTGAAACAGCAAATGTCTTCCTAGTCTGAGTTCTCTTCAAACTTAAATGTACACAGCTACCAGGTGACAAACTTACAATTTATGACCCAGCCAGGCTAAGTCCATCATCAGTTTGGAAAAAGTACAGCTAGGAGATTCTGAAATAACTCGTCAGTTTGTTAAAAAAGCATCATAACTGACAAAGTTGCCCATCATTCTAAGCTCTGGGCAACTAAACATCTGCAGACATCATATATTTTACTAATAGAAATATCTCCCATTAAAACATGCACCAAATAGTAATTTTATTTTGTGGCAATCGTTATTAATAAGGTGAGTGTCCCCATATTATGGATAAATATTGATCCAACACAATTAATGAAGGCTTGAAAATTTTATTAAGTGCAGAAATACTGTACCTCTCTGTTAAAGACGAAGCTTTGCTAGATGGGTTTCTCAAGAATGGGTAGTTTTCTGATGTTTTAACCATAAGATAATGAGAATCTGGGCTTTAGGGGCAGACACACTTCATCTGTGACAGTAAAAGTCAATTCATTAAATTCGCAAAATAATGCATCTGCACTGCAGTACTACAGCATCACTGGTCCAGAAGATGAAGGAGCATCAGCCATAGAATTCCAAATGTAATAATCAGAAGAGACAAGCTCCCGGGCTTAAACAAAAAAAGAGAAAGAAAACTTGAATAAGAATAATCTGCAATTTATTATGTACATATACATGTGTGTCACTTTCACATTCTAAATGTGCTTCTCCCAATACAGGATGGTGAGGAGGTGGCAGCTATCTTGGCAATACTGGATACAAGGCTGAAAACAATTGTGCATTGGCCCCTCATTCACCACATGACAACTATCATGAATTGAGTGAAAAGTGCAAATTGTCTCCTAAAGGCTTCACAAGCAAAGTCAGACCAGGCTTTCTTCAGGCAGCTTCTCCCCCTTACTCCCCATTAAGGCTTTGGCCTACTCAAGTTAGTTTTCAATCTCTTTAATGTAACTACATTCTACAAATTACACAGAAGTGTCTTTTTTAGGGAAAGGAAGTATCAAAACCTTTGACTATGGTGGACAAACCCACAGAATAATCTTTATAAATGCAGATTTTTTTTTAAATATCACAAAAGAATAAAAAGGGCAAAAATGAAGAAAAAACGATTTGCTTAAAAAGTCAGTCTGAGGCAAACAAGTCTCAATATGCAACCTAAAGACCAAAAACCGGAAACAGGAGGAAATAATTCCATTAAACTTACACGTAAGCACTAAATAAAACTTCAATGAAGCACTGAAGGATCCACTCTCAGCTTTAGAAGATAAAAGATTGAGGGCGGTCCTTCAGCAGTGATGTCAGTGTGGCCCCACCTCTTGGTGCTCCACCCACAAAGTACAAGAAAAGCAGCAGAACAATTTATTACACAGAGACAGTAAACAAACAAATCTAAAGGAACAGTAAATATTTAAAGAACGAGAAACAAAATGAAGAGAAATAACAAAGTATGAATAATAAAACATAAAATAAATACAAGCCTGGGAATCAACACTGGTTGTAATACATCAACAATTTGTAGCTGTCAATTAAATAAACAAACAATCTTTTGGGAAATGGGAAGCACACTGAAAAAGAAACCTCTGACTAGGAAGAAAAAGCAAACTCTGCACAAGCAGTGCCCGAGCAAAGATTGTAACTCAGGATTTGACAGCTTGGAGGATTACCACTGAATCATGGTGCTTGCTTGTAAAACTTCATTATACATATAAATTCAATGCTTGATGTTTGGCCATATTTTACAAATAATATTGCCAGTTTCTTTAAGAGAGTCACAAAATTCAATCCTTATTGGTCAAATAGGCTTCAGCTTTTCATTTGGGCTCAACCCTTTAAATATTGCATTTATGCAGTTATTACATTAAAAAATCCAAAGTTTTACTTTTTCATAATCCATTGTTTTTAACAAAACAATACTTAAAAACATTTCAGACATAATGTTCCTCTTAAATATTTCGGGGGATGTCCTGAAGATGGCATAGCAGAATTGCAGACTGCATGCAATTCTCATGGTGTTTTGTAAACAGAGACAAGCCTGAATAATTTTGACCACTAGTAAGAACAGCACAATTAGAGACTCGTGGATTTATCATACTTACATGTAACAATTTTGGGTTTGGCAGAGGAATAAACCTGCACAGAGTGCTGATCCACTGAACAGCCAGATAGAGTGATGTCAGGAACACGGAAATTTAGCTAAAACCACAAGAAAGCTCTGATGAAACCCCTGAATTACCAGACATAGGAAACCACAATCATAAGCAGACAGTAGCATCCAAACAAAGAATACATGTAATTTTGTTTATCTTTTCGAAAAATTCTACCAGAAGAATCATTTAAGAATTTAATTTCACAAAATACATTGAGGATACTTGCCTTGATATAGGAAGTAAGGCCAACACACAGGAAATCCATTGGTCCTATTTGAGGCCCACTTACGTTGACTCCATTGAAATTTACGCTACCTGTTAGAGACACTTCTAAGGATTTTGGAAACTTTTGTCCTGTGAATATCAAGGTAACATTATGCTCATAAATCAATTATGTCACCAAAGCAATTAACAACATGAAAGATAAAACAATGTATTCCTTGCAATATAATAAATGCACCATTACTGGCATTTTAACCACACTTCAGAATGATATGGACAGTTGAAGTTTGGAAGATATATTGGGCATGCCAAGCACTTACAACTGCACCGCAGACTACTGTGATTTTGGTGATGGTATACACTGCAACTGAACCTTTTTAATCCATCCATCCATTATGCAACCCACTATATCCAAACTACAGGGTCATGGGGGTCTGCTGGAGCCAATCCCAGCCAACACAAGGCACAAGGCAGGAAACAAACCCCGGGCAGGGTGCCAGCCCACCGCAGGGCACACACACACACACACACCAAGCACACACTAGGGACAATTTAGGCTCGCCAATGTACCTAACCTGCATGTCTTTGGACTGTGGGAGGAAACCCACGCAGACACGGGAAGAACATGCAAACTTCATGCAGGGAGGACCTGGGAAGCGAACCCAGGTCTCCTTACTGTGAGGCAGCAGAGCTACCACTGCGCCACCCAAACCTTTTTAATAGAAGAATAAAACCATTCCTCTTTTAACAGCCAGACAGAGAGTTGAAAATTAATGAACCACACATAACTACTAATTTGGAATCCCATCTAGGTTGAAAACTGATTAGAGAATGCTTATTTTCTTTCATCGTCTACTCTGCAATCTAAACCAGTAAAGTCAATGCACCAATGAATTCTAGTCAAACTGTGCATTGGACAAGAATGTCTTAAATAAAAATACCATGTAAATAATAAAAGAAAACCTCACCAAGCATCCAAACTACCAAGCCTCTCTCTCTGGTCACTTCTAGCTGTCCGGTTGTCACTCTGAGGTCAACATTGGCCAACTGACCCCTGAAGAAATATAAATATCACAAAATATCCAATATTTTCTGTACCATTCAAAGCAGGAAATGCAACCTATTCTCTGGTTAATTTAAAATATCATGATTGCTACTGGTGTATCACAGAACAATCAGTTCCCTAGTGCATATGTAGATGGCCTTCAAAATGGTGTCAATCAAAATACATTTTGAACAGTAGGCTGTTACTGGCATTCTTCAATAAGGAATCTGTAACAAACACTCACAGATGATTAAGAAATATTTAAGGTGATGATTTTGATAAAATTGATGTCAGTCATTGGGCTTCCCCAACTGTGAGCTCTTGAGAAAGGGGACATGGGAGCTCATCGAGTGTCTCATTCTGGTTGGCTAACAAGAGCAGTCAGTTAGGCATGGCTTTCAAATGCTGATGAACTCATTTGAGTGTTCTGACAGATTACGACCAGAATTCATGCAGATGAGATCTCATTATCGAAGGGAAGTGTAAACAGCATTACTGATGTCAAAGTGTGTTCATGGTGGGCTATGTCTTTATTAGGGTAAGTCAAGTCCACTGTCTTTTGGCATATAGAAAAACTAATTATAGGAGACATTTATATGGTCAAACTTTTAACTCCGTACATTCAGATTCGCAGCTTTGCAGAAGCTTTAAGAGAGTGTTCAACCTGTCACAGATGTTGCTGAAATTCTCTTATAATTTGAGAATTCATTACCAGATAAAGAAAGGAATACACAGAAAGCAATTATAGCCCAGATGTTACTCCACCTCTTTGCAGAACACAGAGATTTCATGTCCTGGAAAAGTTTTGGTAGTGATAACATGGTTATTGAAGAAATAAAGAAGGGGAAGCAAATGCAGGATTCAGATTATAATTAGAAGGGGGTAAATGTTTTCATTTCTTGTTGGAAAAAGCTTACTTTGTACAAAAATGAAAAGTGTCACAAATACATCTAGTTACATTGTATGTTCAAACATTTCTCTAGTAAAATGCCAGTCAGTCAATCATTTTCTAACCCACTTAGTGCTGGTTACCTGCCTAGTGCTGAATAAAGTTGCGGGAGGAGCTGGAGCCTATCCCATCCAGCAAAGGGTGCAAGGTATGAAGAACAGACGCTGGATAAAGTGACAGTCCATGGCAGGGCAAACACACACACTAAATTGTCCCTGGTGTGTGTTTGTGTGTATCACCAATCCAGCTAACCTGTGTCTCTTGAAAGAGGAAGTGGAGCTCACACATTCATTCAACCCTAGAAACAAGCTATTCCACAGCAGAACACATTCACAAACGTTTACACAGAAAAATGGGGTAAATTAACTTGTACCACTAAGAAACTACAAGTAGGGCAGTAACATCTAACTCAAAAAAGTGCAGCATTTATAATACTCAGCACACACTCACAGTGAGCTAAGGTCATGTCAAAGACATAAACCTCTAATCATCTTCTCTCTATTACTGCCAAGGCACTCCCTAATAAACTGGCCTATGTACCTCAGAATTACTCTACCTGTTGAAGAAGGGGAGTTGGACTTCGCAATATTCAAATCCGTTTTTCACACTCTCATGGAGTTTCAGGTTCACTGCGACTTTTAATCGGCCAAGTTCCTCAGTTATCTGGTAGGAGCCCAGAATAGGTGGCACAGGTACCTAGAAGGAGGATACAACAGATCAGGATAGAAGCAGCATTCCTTCATCCAACATGCTTTTTACTACTACTGGATTAGGAAGCTGGACCCTAATGCACGGAAGATAGTAACTACACTTCAATGTGACAACATTTCATTGTAGGGCACATTTAACATTTATGTCCAGACTGGGAATATTTACAGATATTTACAGTTTTAAGGTGTATGAAGAAAATGCAGAAAACAAATGCAAACAGGAAAAATAGATACATTCCATTCAGAAAGTGACTGGGATGGGATTCAATCCCAGGAGCCTGGAGCTGTGTGAACAAAAAAACTGTCCATTATATAAAACTCTAAAAATATCCTCACTCACATAAAATCAGTTTAAAGTGGCTGATCCACCAAACAGTATGCGTATGAATTATTGTATGAACCCCCTACAAAATATTTTAACCCCAAAAAGAACGGTAGACTCCTAGGTCCTACACTTCCCAAAGTGCCACTCACTTAACACAATACTTAGTAAAAACATTCTATTACTGATAAGGTATTACTGGACACACAGTTAATCATTTGAAAACTCACATCTAAGTAAGTTAAATAAGCAATTAGCTCAGGATGTAGAAAAAGGCGTCATAAAGAGGAAACCTTTTAATTCTAAAACTTATAATAATTTCTAACAAATTTAGGGTGGCCTCAGAAGGGCTTTAATACAATATTACTAGAAGTGTGTGATTACACATGAAGTGTACTGGAATAAAAATATGCAGTTTGTACATAACTCGGGAATAAATTTGGACTTTTTTTGCAACATTTGTATACCTGTGAAGTGTAACAGCACAGGCGAAAGGGCTCCAAGGGTGGAGAGAAGGGAAACTTGTAGGGTCCAGAGAAGGCAGAGCTGTCACTCTCATCCACACTACTTGCGGTCAAAACACTGGAATCCAGGGAAGTGACACAGTGATGAACCACAATGTCTTGAAGAGGTGAACCATTAGGAGGCAGACTCAAAGTAACAGTGACGTTGGGCAACACACCCTCCAGGTCACACTGTGGAAAGTTTAAAAAAAAAAAAAATCGGTCACTATTTTAATTCAAATCATTACAGTTCCGACAGCCAAAAATTGCATGATTACAACAAATGGTCTCAGTTTAACTTCATGTCCCTTCAGTATTAAGACACATAAAATAAAAATCGAATTTATTACAATTATTATTGAATACTTGATTGACACCTCTTATCTAAGCTCATGATACATTTTAGTTGTCTATAGTTATTTTACAGTTGGAGCAGAGACAGATAAAATGACGTATACAGGGTCACTGAGTAAAGCAAAGGAAGGAACAGAACCAGCACCGCTATGGTTTAAAACTAATAAGCGATTTATTACTATCATCTAATGCACCAACTTAACTATAAAAGGTACTGCACTAACACTTTCTCTATTTTAGGATAGCTTACTACATTAATTAGTAGCTTGCCTTCAAGAACTCCATCAATCCTAACCTTGCATGACACAGCGCCAAATACGTCCCATGTGTCTGGCTTGGAAGGGTTCCCATATTGCATTGATCGAACTTGCTCACTGACAGCCACAGCAACCTGCGCTCTTCCTTTGTGTATCCCTGGTTTCCAAGCTGGCTGTTTCTGTGTTCCAGGAAGGGAAGCAGGAGGAACTACAGTCTGACTTAGATTGGTTTCTAAAGGACTACCTAAAGGACAGGCATGCAATAAAAGATTAGACAAAAGGCCTAATCTGGATGTTAAGTCTCCTTCTGCCTTGACCCCAGTTAGGAATGCCTGGAGCCCTGCAAGTAAAGAAAATCCTTGAGATATTGAAGGTAGACTAGGAAGTGAAGGGCGGGGTTTAAGAGGTGCCTCTATCAGTGGCAGACATGCCAGAATTAGCTTCCCATGTTGTATGGCCAACACAGGCCACAGCACATCCCCTCTCAACTGATCCAGCTTTAACTCCAAAGCAGATGTTTTATGCATTCGGTCACAACTGTCTCTTGCTTCCACAAAAGGTTTTTCAGGGTCTGTGAGGCCAAGCTCAGTAAGCAGGGACCGGACAAAGGCAGTATCCTCAGGAATGGACACATAATGTTCTTTCCCAAATCTTCTGGCCCTGCTTTCCACAGTTGGGTACCGTCTGGGGAAGAAGCACAGTAATTCTTTTAAATATGAGAATTATTAATAATTGCCCTTTCTAAAAATACATTTTTCAGCAGTTACAATTTATCCACAGTTACTTTCAGATTACAAGGGCACAGAACAATTGTTTCTGTTGTTTTTAGAGTGGACCATTGGAAGGTGAACTGACTGAAGTACCATTACCCATTACAGTCAGAAGATCCATCCATGTTTTAAAGCTGCTTTACCCTGAGCACAGTCATGGGGCAGTTGGAGTCTATCCAGGCAAACATAAGGCACAAGACAGAAACAATCTCTGGATAGGGCATGAATCCAACAGAGGTTAAACACTGTGACAGATAGGGGGCGCTATCGCTCCCTTGAACCCTCAGATCAGACGCCAAACACCAGATAAAAGTCCAATAACTATTTATTTTATAATAATTATGTGCACCAAGCACCCTCCACTCCACAATACTCAATAATTAAACAATACACAATCAATAATCAATCCTCGACTCCCAGACGCATTGCCACCCTTCCTCCCGACTCAGCTCGTCCGTCTGGGATTTCCCAAAGTCCTTTATAGTCCTTGACCCGGAAATGCTTCTGAACCCTCGGTCCATGTGACTTCCTAGCACTTCCGGGTCAGATCAAAACTCTTCTTTTTCATCCCGGAAGTACGTCATTTCTTCGGTCCATGTGACTGGGACGTACTTCCGAGGTGTAGGGAAAATAGTCCTTGATCCTCCCTGCAGTGTCCTCTGGCGGCCCCCATGGTATCCAGCAGGGCTGTGAATAAGCACTGCATTGTCCATAATTCCCTGCTGGCATTCAGGGCACCTCCATGCTGCAGGGAGGGCTCCATCTGGCGGCCTGGGGGGATTGGCCGGGATGAACAGCCGGCCATAACCCACAACACACACATACACACTAGGGCCAATTTAGAACCGCAAGTCCACCTAAGCTGCATGATTTTGGACACAGGGAGAACATGCATACTTTACACAGCAAGGACCCAGGACAACAACCCTGGTCTCATTACTGCAAGACAGCAGTGCTATCACTATGCCACCATGCTCTCCCAATCAAAATATTTTAAGAATTACTTCACTTAGCCTAATATTTTATAATTTCATTTTGCTTACACAACATTTGTTTATATAGCATATTTTCATAGATGAAAGTGGCTCAAAATCCTTTACAATAATAACAGCTAAACAGTACAGCATTAATTAATAAAATAATGCAGAAGCACATCATAATTTTTTTTTTTTACTCATTCTTTAATTTTAGAAATCTAACATCAAAATGGTATATAACAAAGACATAGAAATACCTGCTTATAAGCTTTTCCTAGGCCAGAGAATTCAAAGGCACTAGTGAGCTTTAAGGAACAATGGAAAATTAAGATTTTGCCTAACATCAAATTTAGCCTAAAAACTTTAAAAGGACGTGACAGCATTTTCAGGCTTATGTGCTTCTAAGTTACCCATCAACTCTCAGATGCTGTTATATATAGTTTTATTTTATATGTTTATCTTATACCATAGTTTTATCTCTATTTTCCTATGTACTTTTTGATTGTTTTGTGCTTTGAACTTGGGAAAGGTATAATAAAGAAAATGCATCATTATTATTAGGTTTTTATTTATGGCCTGGCTGTACAACACTTCTTGCCTTTGTGTGTTTCTATCCATTTTTTACTATGAATATGAAGTATATTATTTCACCTCATCCTTCTTCAAGCTTCACTTTCCTAATTATATAGTTTTAGAGAGCAGGGGTCTTTCCCCAAGAGTACTGCCACAAAGCAGTGATTTGCAGGATACTAGTATGGTGGAGAAAAGTGCACCACAAAAAAAAAGAATAAAGATGTTGATGCAGGAGCACCTGCAAGCTCCACAATAACAGTAGTCATGTTGGACATTGATGCTAAAGAAAATTATCTAATGGCCTATGGATTTGGCCACACTTCATTTTATTGAATTACTAGGGGGCTTCACCCCCTGCTCGCTTTGTTCAAAACCCCCCCACCCCCCCGGCCTGTGCTACACGCCAGCCACTGCGCTTCTCTCTGCCACTCACGCACGTTTGTGGATTTCACTTTCACCAAACAACAAATCTTTTAATTCTCGCGGATAAGCCTCTTCATTGGGAAGAAACACAACTTTTCCCTGATGGTAACATGACTTAGATGATCTACAAGTCTCTGACTTAAAGTTTAAAGCCAAACAATATGTTCAATCTCTTTTCGCTGTTCTGTTATTTCAGAGTAATAATTTCTGTTTGTTTGCGCTAATGCAATCTTTAATATAATTGTTTTGAGACTTTCGAATTTTAGTACTTTCATTATCTCTGACCTGCTCTGCATGTGTATCGCACCAACGTTTTTGAATTCTTTACGACTTTACTTTGTCATCTACTCTTTGCCTTTTATTTCCGGCCCCGGGCGTGGTTAAATCTCTTGACACAAGGTCTCATCTCGCAGGACATGAAAGTATCTCTCTCTGAAAAAAATCACATCTCATCTCAGAATTTTTTTATTATAATAGACAGAAATACGAAAGACCGAAAACTACAGTAAATTAAAGGAACTTTTGTTATTATCTGGAGACCACCATATTATAATTCATGTTGATAATACGTGCCAAAGAAACACTTCATATATAAATATATTTTGACAGCGTGCTACAAATCATTTTAAGCTAAATTTTTAATTAAGATTATTATACCACTTAAAAAAAGTAATGCTGAGGCAAAAACTGTGGTGACTTCTTGCTGTCAATAGCTGTCTTTTATCAAAGGATGTAACTAGGAGTTTTCTTCTTGAATGGATTTGTTCTAGATTTTTCTTACTGCCTATCTGAAACACTTCCAGTATCTAGAATTAGTGGTGAAAAGCTTTAGAGTGGCTTAGGTTGGATTAAGATACTGTCCTTGAATTACATGACACCTTCTTTTATTAGCTAAAATGAGATTTAAATGCATTTACCTTGAAAACAGTACCACCCCAGATCCTCTGTTTTCTTCACTAATCACCCAAAGAGATCTTATACTCATCTTCTCCTATGCAAGAAGAACTGGACCAGAGCAAACATGGAAAAGACTTTATCAGTAGTACAATACAATGCAGTCAAAGAAATGTCATCTGAAAAACATAAAAATAAATAAAACCTTATTGTAAAATATTTATGGAACCAAAATGAGTATGGGGCATCACAGTGAGTGGTGCTGTGGCCCAACAGATCCAATGCCTTCGGTCGAAGTCCTCACCCAGTTATTGCCAATGTGGAGATTGCACGTTCTCCTTATGCCTGCATGGGTTTTCCTCCCCAGAAACACTGTGGCAATTCCAGACTGACTTTGTGTATGTGTACATATGAGCAGACCTTACAATTAGTGCAACCACGGTTGGCTGTAGACCCTATGGCTCAGCAAATTTTTGGTTAGGATATGTTATGTCAGAACATTAGAAAACTTTTGATAAGAACATGCTATTCAGCCAAAGCTCTCCAATCCAATCCTCTAAAACATCAAGTCAAATTTTAAATGTCTACTACACTACTTGGTAACTTTTTTTGTTGCTAAAGAGCTTAATTGTTTTTTTAAAAAAAAAAAAAAAAAAAAAAAAAACTGGATAACTTTTGTTTAAAGCTGCCATGTCTATCGACTGGATATAGTCCTCAAAGCCTGTGATGAGCTCTTCTAGCTGGTCAGGGCCAAATTTGTCATCTTAAAGAACACACTGGATCTGAGGCTCCTTCATTCTGTAGCCTACTGGGATCAGTTTGGAGGAGCCACATGAAAGGCTGCCCTTTCAACTTAGAAATGGGATAAGCATACAGTTTTCTGACCGTATTAAATGGTTGAAATGTGTTCTTCCAGCTTTGCCATGCCCATCTCAACATCCCAAGGCTTCATTTCAAAGAAGATGGAGGATTTGGTGAGGAGTGTTGGCTTCCTTGATATCTTTGCTTCAAGTTGTGTCAGGTGTTCTTCTTTTATTTTCTTTGCCTCCTCACACTCTTCTTCCGTATTAGACTCAAAAAGATCAATGGCATCATCATCATCATCCTCCTCCTCGTTCTTAGGTGCTGTTGTGTCTTCAGTCTCTGCTGGGATGTATTTTCTCACAGGTTTCTTTACTCCAGAGAGGCCACATTTTTCCTTCTCCTAAGAATTGATGTGGTTATACCAATGATGGACATTGAAAGATATCTGAAGGTGGTGGACTGGACAGAGACTCAAAAACCACCACATCTGCTTGAGAAGACACATACCCTATGACATTGCTTCTATCAGCCAAGTAGTTGATGAGGACTTTAAGGCTAAAGGGAAATTTAAGGTTACCAAAGCCCAATGTGCTCCTCTGCTTACATGCAGTAACAACAGCTAGCAGCTGAGAAAGGGCCGATAAATAAAATTGTTAAATAGTAAAGGGAATTCTTTTCTTTCTTTTTTTTTAACTGCTGATTAAAGTAATATATTGCTCATTATGCAAAATGCATTTAATGATACTTTGTAACATAACATGATGTTCTTAAACTTCCTTAATCCTACTCAGGGTTGTAGAAGCTGGAGCCTATCCAAGCAGCATTGGGCACATTATTGCATGTCCTTCTCATACACACAAATGGCCAATTAGAAATCACTGAATAACCTAACATGTATTACTTGTGGGGTTCAAGCCCAGAGTGCTGGAACCATCAGCTCCAAGTTGCATAGGCGCTATTTTTTTTTCTTATTGGACATTAAATATACCTCATCACATTTGGTCACATGAGGTCTGCATAGCCTGGGTGGGTGTGTTTCTTCCGTCGATGTACCACGGGTGTCCACAAGAAGTTCTCTTACATTTGAGCTCAACAACCTAGGAATCATATACTCAATCGAAAACGGAGAAACGAACGATTTGATCTCAACAACCTAGGAATCATATACTCAATCGAAAACGGAGAAACGAACGATTTGATCTCATTGACTTCTGGGCTGTATACTACGGAGATCCGGAGAGGACAGTGTGTACGGCCACTATAAATAACATGAAAGCTTTAATAGCGGAAAGTGCAAGACTTCACACACCACCAAAAATCACCAACTAAATAAGGTAGCAAAGGTTCTTTGCTATTAATTTAGAAAATATATAACCTTCCAAAGGAAGGTGTCAGACTGCAAAACAAACTGCTTTATGAGGCTGTCGTTAACCTAATGGTGCTTTTGCTCCAATAAAAATAGTGGTGCTCTTTTATGACAACTTTTAAATTTCTTGTTAAAAAGTTGGAAACAACAAATCAATTGGAAAGAGACCGATTTATGTATTCACAGATCTTAAAATGTAAATAAACAAAAGTTCCATTTCTCATGGTGGAGAAATTTCGGCAATGATTGTCTCCATATTAAATACTAAGAGATTTCCTCATCTATATAAATTCCTTTGCAAGACCAAAAGCGTGTTAATCGTACATAAAAACCGGCGACGACGTATATAATAAATAAAAATATTCACATTATCGATTCTGCCAATTAACGAGACAATCTTCTGATATGATGCAGATATCGTAGAAATTAACCAGAAGTTCCAGTTCAATGGCGAATTCTTTTTTCCGTTGCTCCAAAGTATGTAATTTCGATTAACGCCTTCCCGATTAGCTTCCTCTTTCTAGTCTACTTTCGGGTGCACACGTGCTTAGGGTGAACAGCAGTACTGTACCAACGAATTACCAGGGCATCTCTCTAGATCTTCAGCACTGTACCGATGCCAGGCTTACAACTTCCTACATCCGGGAAAGGTAGCCGTCTCACGTGACGCACAGCACTTCCGCAAATATCTTCGTTACTAAAACTGTACTTATTTATACGTGTTTCAAATTATTTCTTTATAGACATAATATACAACTAATTAAGCATATCTTTTTAAAATAAAAACTATCTTAATCAAAATAATAAAGAACCAGGCGTAACTTAACATTAAACGTAAGAATAAGGATAAATGAATATAAATATCAAAGACGTTAAAGTAATAAAAATACAATACATTATACAGGTAGAGGAATTAAATATTCACTAAAATGTACTCCTTAGGCTAAATGTACCCATCATTCATCAGCTCTTTCCTTCACATACTTAAGAAAGAAAAATAAATATTGTCTTATAAAAATTGATAGATAATGAATAACGTTAAGATGCTTATATTTATGAATAAATATTTACTTAAAACAATAAGAGCATTAACTAAAAGGTCACCTTGTTTGTTTTTAACATAATACCGAAAGCAATATAATGGCTAGAGAAACTGTCAAGGTAATACATTTTGGATATATTTATGTAAATGATACCAGAACTTGTTGGAATAAGTACGAAAGAAAAAAAAATGATGAGTTGTTTCGTTATCTCTGCAAAATTCACAGTTATCACAAGCAAAACCAATTCGCTGTCTTCCTTAGAAGGGTATATATTGTTTAAAAATTTTAAATGAATTTCTTTTTCTATTTTCTAGATTTTACAGGAACAAGAAATGTGAAATATTTAGTTCTTAAATGATGTATAGTGTTCCCTGGATAATATTAAGACATGGAATTCTTATTTGAACAAGTTGGAAGGAAGAAGGAGAATTAATACAACAGAATTTGAAAAATGCATTCTACAGTACCTAACCTATACACGGAATAGCTTTAATAAACAAACTATATTATTTTTGAATAATGTTAAATTTATAGTTTAAACAGAAGTCTTTAAAAAGCCTAAAATTTCCTTTGATGTCCAATATCAAATTATAGACCGAATTCTCTGTTCTGTTCAGATTTTGTTGTGTGGCAATTTGTTTTTTTAATCAAAATGTACCTGTTATTCTAAACTGGATTATCATGCCGCGTAAAATTGTGAACAAACATCAGTTTCTAGTATAATAACACTTGGTAGTGAAAAGAAGACCATTTTAAAGGTATTTTGTGAATATTAAAGACACAAGATGATAAAACTGAAAACCTCCAATTTTGACAAATATTTCTCTAGTAATATTATATCAAAATTATTACTAGATAGTTAAAAGGGATTTCAACCACTTGATCTTAATAGTACCATTTAAGCAGTTTACCATTTAAGTTTATAGCTTGCACACCACTATTGTAAGAGCCAATCTTAGAAAGTTAAAGTTTTGAGTTAAACTCATATTAATGTTTGCTTAATTTGAATAGAATATAATTTCTTCCATAGTCGTAGACGATGTATAGTCTTTTCCCCCTATAAGTTAGTAAGATATAGAACCTTCTTGCTATAACTGAGATACAGTGTGATAATAGATTCAGTTGTGTTTAGAACAGGTCCCAGCCAAGCAGGGACTTGAAAGACCCATTTTCAACTTAGAAATGGGATAAGCATACAGTTTTCTGACCGTTTTGAAATGGTTCAGAAATGTTAAGCAAATAGTAGCGATTTGAGATGTAACAAGATTTAAGCTTTGAACAGAACTTTTCTTAATAAGAATTTTCCTTTTTTTTTGCTATTTTAATTTTCTTTTTTGTGTGAACTGTTTTACTTTGAATTTTAACAAACTTTTAAAAACAAAGATTTTTTGTCTGTGGAATAATTTCTACGCGTCAGGCTTTTGTTGAATCCCATTTTTTGAGTTAGAGCTGCTGAACTTTGGTAACTTTGGAAAAACGCAGCTACAACTATCTTTAAAACTTTAATTAGTATGGCTTTTCCCATATAATACGGTTTCTTTTGCAAGTACTCCAAGTAAAGTCAAAGTTAACTTGATTTTTTTTATAGTTGTTTGTGAAATAGCTAATGTGAAAGCTGGATAGATACATCTTGAAAGGCTTTCCATTTTTGATAAATAAACTACATCTAATATCGACATATCCTTCTACAAATACTGTATGTATTAGCTTATATTAACATTTATCAGTTGTACTGCAAATATTTAGACTTTCATTTGAATAAATGTTTTTGGTAACTGGTATTCTCAGATATTTTACAGTGGGCTTAATCAGAATGACATAAGCATTAATTACAGGACAATATTGAATTGCCATTAGTTTACATTTGTTCACATTTTAGAGTTAAACCAATTGAACTCATTCATACATATACTTAGTCAACAAATGCCAATACCAATACATAAGAAATGGTATATTGTAAAATTACTTCAAAAATGCTAAATAAAAGTTTATTTTGATTCAGTGAATAATACATATGCTCAAATAGTTAGAATATAGTTAAAATTAGTGTTTACTTTTAACTCATTTTCTAGTTTAGCATCTTTTATTGTTTCAGTGGCATATATTTTTATTTGAGACAACAATCTGAAGCAGCAAATTTTTGAAATAAGCATGACATATTAAGAAAGAAAGAAAGAAAGAAAGAAAGAAAGAAAGAAAGAAAGAAAGAAAGAAAGAAAGAAAGAAAGACTTTTTTTGTCTCCAGTGGGAAATTCAGCTTTTCACAGAATCTCTTTAAATACATACATACATAAATAAACAAATAAATACATAAATAAATGTGCATACACATGATGGTCTGAACACACACCAGAATGTCTAAAAAGCAAGAAAATTACAACGAAAGAAAACTTCTGACTTAATTTGTATGCAAAGCAACACCCCATATGGCAGAAGAGAAAGTCACAGTCAGTTAAGGATTGGACAGATAAACTCATGTGGTCTGTACATCAAGTATTTCAATAGTACTGGTAATGTTTTAATTAATGATAATTTTGTACAGAAGATAGTTTTAATAGGGTGGTATGTGCAGTGGTGGCTGTAATGGGAAACCTCGTTTCCAAAAGAGTTGGGTTGTTGTGTAAAATGTAAATAAAAACAGAATGCAATATTTTGCAAATCATTTAAACCCATATTTATTTGAAAATAGAACGAAGACAACATATCAAACAATGAAACTTACAAATTGTATTGTTTTGTGAAAGATATGTGGTCATTTTGAAACTGATGCCTGCAACATGTTTCAAACAAGTTGGGATAGGGTCATGTTTACCACGAATATCACATCATCTCTTCTTTTAACAACACTCTTTAAATGTTTGGCAACTGAGTAGATCAATTGCTGTAGTTTTTAAAATGAAATGTTGTGATATAGGAGTAGGCTGTGCTCTGAGGGCAAATGTGAAATGGATTTATTCAATTCTGCAGTAAGATGCATGGATGTACACCAGCATTCAAAAGTCACCCAGAAATGTTTATGTCTCTCTACACCCATGACTGCATAGCTAAGTACAGCTCTAACACCATCCTCAAGGTTGCTGATGATACCACTGTAATAGGTCTGATCAGCGAGGACAATGAGACGGCCTACAGGGAGGAGGTCAGACTCCTGGCAGAATGGTGTCAGGACAACAACCTCACTCTCAACGTTAGCAAAACTAAGGAGATGATGAACAGAAAACAGCACAGCCCCATCTACATCGGGGGGAGGTGAGGCTGTGGAGCAGGTCAGCAGCTTTAGGTTCCTCGGAGTCACCCTCACTGATGACCTTAAATGGGCAAGCCTCACAGCGGCAGTAGTCAAGAAAGCCCAACAACGCCTCTACTTCCTCAGGAGACTGAGTGAGGCCCGGATGTCCCCCACAACCCTGTGCAGATTTTACAGGTGTACTGTGGAATCCATCCTGACAGGATGCATGACATCCTGGTACAGCAACTGCAGAGCTCTGCAGCATGTGGTGAATACAGCACAGCAGATCACAGGCACACAGCTCCCTGCAATCCATGACATCCACACTACATGCTGTCTCAGAAAAGTGAACCATATCATGCGGGACCCCAGCCATCCCGCACTGTCACTTTTCACCCTTCTCCCATCTGGGAAGCGACTAAAGTCCATTCGGACACACACCTCCAGGTTCAGGAACAGTTTCTACCCAACTACAATCAGACTCATGAACAATTGGTAACCTTGTGTCACCTCCACTGCTACCTGCACATATACTTCTGCCACTGTCTTTATTTATTCCTAGGATTCTGGTTTTATTTATTTACGTATTTATATTCATTTATTTACTGTGCGTTTTTTGTCTATGTTCACTGTCTGCGGGGGCACATGCAAGCAAGCATTTTGTTGTACATAGTACTTGTACTTGTACACATGAAAATAAAGAATTGAATTGAATAGAAATTCATGTGTTTCTTATCAAAGCACCATTAAATTGATTTAAAATTCAACCCAGACATTACTAGCATTGGCAATGACTATTAATGTTTGAAATGACTGCTTTTTAATGTACTATTTCAGCATAAAAAAAATTAAAAATATATAATAATTTATTATTCACATATTTCAGCATTGGTTTGGACATGTGCAGAGGAGAGATGCTGAGTATATTGGGAGAAGGATGCTAAGGATAGAGCTGCCAGGGAAGAGGAAGGCCTAAGCGAAGGTTTATGGATGTGATGAGGGAGGACATGCAGGTGATGGGTGTAACAGAACAAGATGCAGAGGACAGAAAGATATGGAAGAAGATGATCCGCTGTGGCAACCCCAAATGGAAGCAGTTGAAAGAAGAAGAAGATTCACATATTTCAGCAGCCATTCTGTCAGTGTCCTAATGGTCATCTCCCTTTGCTTATCCCTACTTAGTCATGATTGAATGATAATTAGTTATTAGAGAAACCTTTGTAACTGCATCAACTCCACTGAAACCTGTTATTCTGTTCAATAAAGCAATTACATTTTCTTTCTCTGGGCCTGGAAGGTACTGACATTCTTAAAGTTCAGTTCTTGGTTCAAAAATGGCTAAAATGAAACAGCTTTCTCTGTTGCAGGCAACACAGAAATTTGGTGTGTATTTAAGGAAGAAGCCAATCGAAAACCTGTAAAGCATTTGTTTCTCAAACTACACACTATCATGGAAGACATGGGTGGGCTGGCATCCCAGCCAGGATTTATAGATCCTTACCTGGCTGGGAAGCCTTAATCCTTCCTTAATAAAGGAAGGAAATGGATGGATGGGCATCATGGCTTTGTTGGTTAGTGGTACCTTTCTCAGTTAGGAGGCCATTATTAGTGAAGAACAGAGGTAAACTGTCTTCTGGGGCTATGTGTTCCCTCAGTACACTGGGTGTCAGTATCCTTCTGGTATGACACCCATTTGGACACTAGCAGGGCTGCACAGGAGTTGTAGTTTTTCTGGGAGCCTCGCTGGGGTCCTTGGGTATCACTAAGGGGAGCTACTAGGGGGCAGGCTTCCATGTTATGGAGAGGTTCTGCCTAACCCAAAAGTGGTTCCAAGTGGTAGTCTTGTTCCACCAGAAGTACTTCCTGGTTTGGGTTGAAAAACAGCTGCGTTATCTGGACCAGGGTGGGGATGGGAATCAGAATCAGTAAGAGGTGGAAGGAGAAACAAAAATAATTGTGACTGTGATTTACCAGGTGATAAAAACCTGTAAAAAGTACTTTGTTTAAGAGAAATATCTTTGTTTGAACCTGTGATTGTGTGGTCTGGATGTGTGTGGGATGCTAATACACCCCCTACAGATCACACTCTGATGCTGAGTATGTGGGAATGTGTGATGATGGCAACATACCAACACCCTTAAATAGTAAGAGGAATGGCTGAAGGCGTGCAACTCGTCAGTCCTAGGGTGACCAGATGTCCTGTTTTCCTAGGCAGGTCCGTTTTTATGTATCGCTTCCCGTTTTAAGGTGAATTAATGAGTTGTTGTGGAACAAAAACAAATAACCAGATTTGAGACTTTGAAAATCTGGTCCCCCTAGTCCTATCGATAAATGTCCTATTCTAGTAAACTAGTATAAAAGTCGAAAGGCGGCCAAAACTGTACTATAAGAGTTAACATGGAAAAATCCATTTGTAAAACGCATCTATTCACTAAACCTGGACAACGTCTTGATGTGCCATACGCATGCTTGAACTCTGAAATTGCCCGGCGACCGCGCCTACGCACGCGCAACTGTCAGTAGTGGGTGTGGTCTATTATGCTGTCCTTCCGGGCCAAACATGGCTGATTCCGAACTTGCTGGCTCCTGCCTTTTGGTATATGTGAGGTTGTATTTAATACTAATTTGAAAATAAAATCCTGCCATATATACGGAAAGACGACGACTGAAGTTGAAAAGCCTGCATCGTTTGTCATTGGTCGGAGTCATTTCTCCCTGGACAGACCCAACCGTTATGGCTACCACGGCACAGCTTTTCGAGGTGGGGCTCGGCAAGAGAAAAAGAAATCAAATATGAAAAGTATTAGCTTGTCATTTGTTAAGATTGACTTGTGTACTTAGGTTAATTTGTTGCATGCATAGTTGTGTTGATACCAGTCATCTGTTATGCATTCCATCTTTATTATCATCCTCCCGACATAAACTGCCTCTTACAGTGTATGTGGATGTAAATATGTTGAATGGTATTTGTATATGTGAGTGTGCCCCTGATGTTCTGCAGTCCTCGTACGCGTTGGTAATGGGAGAGGGTCACCACAAAAAAGCATCCTGTGTGTTTGCAAAATATCAATTTAAGCTGTTTCGATGGGAAACGATGCTAAGGTAGTGGATTCAATATGCAATACTCGAGTTTAAACGTTATCCATATTGGTGCATTGAAGTACTTAGCAAGGGGTGTGATTCATGAAAAGTATAGATTCATCTGTTTCGAACGTCAAGGAAATTACATGTAACGAGGAAATGGTACTATGTATCAGAAAAGACTGATGAAGCCGACAGGGTGGAAATGTATCACTTATAAATGTAGTGGATTTCAGTCCTTTTTTTTTATATACAGTACCATTACTAGTATCCAGTATCATCAACTATAGACATAAGATTGCAATCAAGTATCAAACCGACTGTATACTTATTAGACAAAACTTAGTATTTTCAGATTGAAACATATATTGAATTTTGAGAGATAAAATTAGGTGAAAAGCTTGAAAAATTCCTGTCGTCAATAATATAGAATGGTAGACCGTGTAAATCAGTGGTCTTCAACTCTGGTCTTAGAGTACTATTGTGGCTGCAGGTTTTCATTTTAACCGTTTACCTAATTATTGACCAGTTTTTTTGCGGCTAACTCTTTTGTTTTAATTTTAATTAACTTGCCATTTAAGACTCCTTAATTGCCTATATTTTCCTTAATTAGTAACCAAACAGTAATATGACACAAAACAAGCCAACACGTGACCAGCAATCTGTGCCCATCATACAATTTCTGAAAATAAAGAAAGGGAAAGGCCCACAAAACATATTGATGGTGTTCTTAGAAAAAAGAAAATCAGCAGTTTTGGAAATGTTTTTTGTGACATAATGAGAACTTTAACAAGCCAATAAATTATATAAGTTGAATTAACAAGAACTGTTTCTAATTACTAAATTTGTTGGAGATTAAAGCCCCAACTTAGCTGAGCATCTGTTGGCTTAATTTACGTCTCATTTCCTTTTCGCTGCCATTTAATGAAAAAATAAGAAATTCAGAGGACTGAATCTTATATAAAAACAGTTCAATTAAAGTGTATGGAAAAGATGTTAATTATCTGCAAAAATTGGTCACTAATTTAAACAAAAGTTTAGAATGGAAGCCTGCAGCCATAGTAGCACTCCAAGACTGGAGCTGGGGACCCTGGTTTAAATACTGTAGATTTTTCACAAGGGAAACAACTGAAGATGTGGCATACCAGTTAAACATGTGGTCTGTTTCAGAGGGTTAATCACAGCATTTACTGTTTTGAAAAACAAAATAGATAATGGGACTTAAACCTGTATTTAAATCTTAAAAGTTTTTCAAAATCTTGAAATAAATGCAAGTCTTCAGAGTGTAGCAGTATGAAAGTTATTCACCTATTATACTGAACTACATGTAAACTTTAATTTCAGCAAAGATATATACTGTTCCTTCAGCTTGTGATTATGTGCAATATGAGTATCAAGCTCTGTCATTTCAGAAAGAGCTTTGCCAACAATGGCAGGAAGGCTTGCTTCCTAATTGTATTTTCATCACGAGTATTTATATAAATAGGAACAGGAAGCCTGCTTGCAGATAGACATCCACCTTGCTCTGCTACACTGCTGGCAGGATCATTTTTAATGGCTGCACACCAGTAGTCATTACTTAAAAAGCAAATATAGTTTGGTGGGTACAGCCCCAGATGTTGCTATACAATCTATCTTAGATTATTAAAAAAATTCCTTAAATTTGTACAAAGCCACAGTCTAAACCTCTTATGTGATTACTGGAATAGAGGTGCATGCCATGTCACTGCACATCTATACTTTGTATTTTGTCATTTGTTACTGCTTTGTTTTGTATCACATGGCATAGTGTTTTTATAGTAATTCACAACAATTTTCTTCATTTATGTCTGGGTAAAAATTAATAGTAACAGAATTTTGTTATTCCCTTCTTTCCGGAAAATTTGTGCATGTGATCCGGGTGTGGTTAATATTCATCGTTCTGAAAATCTTTTCATTGTCCTGTTATTTACTACTAGTCATTAAGCCCGTTACAATAACGGGCGCTAGAACAGTAGTGCATAAATAAACATTAGTAGGAACAGTCTATATTAAATGGCAAGGGACCTTGACCTCATTCTTTTTGTTGGTCGTATTTTTCTTTCTTTCTTTTGTTGATGTTTAATTGCTGAGCTGACCATTCTTCATGTGCTGCCGCCGTGTATTATGTGTCTTTAATTTTCTGTGACAGTAATACTGTCTTGTATGTCTGCTGGCTTGTACATCCGTAATACACCTTTAATTTTCTCTGGTGGTAATACAGGCATGCGCGTCGGTAATATGCCTTTAATTTTCTCTGACAGTAATACTGGCTTGTATGTGGCTGTAATATGCGTCACTGTATTGTGTACCTTTAATTTCCTCTCGCAGTAATACTGGTTTGTATTTCCGTAAAACGCCTATAATTTTCTTTAACAGTAATATCGCGCATCACACCGTGCCCCGCGCATGCACACTTCACCAGAAGACACACCTGCACGGACACCTGAACGCACACAGGGATTTTATTAAAGAGGATACTACATATATTCTAATTTTTTTCAACTATTTTGGCCATTTCATTGGTACAAAGTAGTACATTGGTATTATAATGCATTCTTTGATAGTAATTACTATCAAAAAATGCTTTAAGATGCAAATGAAAGGTGCTATATAAAATTACGATTACCTTTTAGGAAAATAGGGAGTATAGCCTCAAAATGAAGCCAAGCAAACAAAATTGCATGTTACAAGTAAAGTTAATATTAGAAATAGTTTTAGCATTGGTAGGCATGCCTACACTTTGAATTATTTATTAGTTCTGAGTGGGTCTACTTTCTTTTTAACATTAAGTAATATTTCTCTTATACCTATAATGAAAGAGAGAATTAATATTACTCAGTATGTATTGATATAGTTAATAACCCACAAAAAATATATACTTTGTGTAATTGTCTCTATATATCGAGGGTGGAAGAGAATTGGATTAATGTTCCTACTTTCAGGCATCTGTTACCTGCTGTTTTAAAACACATTTTACTCAGGATTGATGGAAGATATGAACTTAAAGCATCATAATGATTGAAGATCAGTACCATGCAGACTTCAAAACCTGGTATATTTTCTCACAATGATATTATGAAATATTATTGAAGGGCACAGGTTTAATTTTTTTCAACCATTTAATTAACCACTTGGCTAAAACAGTCAGCAAAAAACTAAGTATTTCCTATTTCGGTTTCATACCTTTTCTACTTCTTTTTCAGCATCACTTTCTCTCATTGACATGACAAAGGTCTTGATTTGCTATTGTGTTAAATGCAGACAAAATATTCTCTATGCATATATGTTGTATGACTTTTGTTTTAGTTCCAAATTGTGTATTTGCGTATATATTGTTTTTCATGTATGTTACAGTCTGCGTTATGTGTGCAGGCATTCATTTTGTAACGTTCCCCAGCATATTTGCGTCTGGACAGCTCTTATTTTGTATCAAGTGTTCTTAAAAGCTGACTCATTCTTTCTCTGTAGTATGGATAAATAATTTATAAGCCCGGTGCCACTGTGTCAATCATAATAAACAACACTGTTAACACTGAATACTCTATTCAAATGTGGCATTATAAGATCAGGTAGATTTCCTTTTCATTAACTGATATTTCATTATCCTATTTAGGACCTCTACTCAAAAAGTCTGTCTGTCAGTCACAAGTGTATGTACAAGTTTAACTCAAGTCATTAAACCTAGAGGTTGTCTTTTATAAGCTGGTCATTTAACACACATTTTTGGTAGCCTTAGAACCCTTTATAACTCTCAAACCTCTCCAATCCAAAGGCGAATATTTGAGCGGAGGGTGCAGGCAGCATCTCTGTCGGGTTTTACAGGTATATATCTTCAATTTATCTGCTAAGAGTACCTCTAGTTGGCACAAAGTGTTTTTTTTTTTTTTTAATTCATCAGACACTTGCCTTTTTTTCTTTTTACTTTAGTTCTCTGGTTAAATTGTGTGGCCTTAATCCATAGATAGCTAATTAATTAAATTAAAATTTCTTTCAGTTTGAATCCAGTTTAATTACAAAAGGAAGAGGTTTGATGTAACAAATCAATTGTATTATCCTTACAGGAGCCTTTTGATGCAGATGAATATATTGAAAGACTTGCTTGGAGGACTCCAGGAGGAGGCTCAAAAGGAGGTGCGGAGGCATTTGACCCAAAAAGGTGATTGTTTTTCCTTTGTCAGTGGCAAGCATCCTTGTGGATTTCTGGCTTGTGCTGGCCGTGAAGAGTGCTGGAGAAACACTTGTTTATATCTTTAATGATTGTTAATGTGTGGTGATCATGGTTCTTGCTGATAATAGGTGAAAAATACATTAATTTCCAAGTTTTTATTTTGCATTACTGTGTTTTAAAGGTCTTTGATGGAAATGGCTGTAATGTGAAGGCTGGTGCACGTGTCAGGCAGAGACAGACTTAGTTGGTTTTAAAAGTAGTTGATCAGCCTGCCCTAAAGTGAAAATTTAGTTTCTCTCTACTAAACAAATTCGGAAGGCAGAACATCACATAATTTGTTTAATTTGCCTATATAATACAGTTTTTTTTAAATATTTTTTAAACTCCTGCCTAATTTTACATTTTTTTTTTCTGAAGTGTGTGGTCTTTGTTTTATGCAATGACAAATTGCTTGTTTCTGTATCTGGTAAGCTGATGGAGTTTCTGTCATGTTTTTGTTCCAGAGAATCTGTTATTCTATTCAAATTCTAGGTCAGAGCTTTTTAATGGGAAATTCAGCTTTTTGATAATGTGATGGATGTCTAAATGTTCTTTCACAAATCAGCTAAAAGACAGGGATCTTGGGTTCAATAAAGGAGTAGAATGGTATTGTTAGGGTGTCAGAGAACCATATAAAAATCTTCTCTTAATGTAGTCGTATATCAGAGAGCCAAGTAATGAAGCAGAAAAAAAAATCGTCCAAAAATGTAAAGAACCGAAGACGATACAAGCTAACCATTCAAAATGAATATTTTGCTGTAAACTGTATATATTAGTTGTGTGCTTATGTATATAGTTTAACTATAGGTTAGTATTGTTTGTTAAAGATCAAAGCTGTGATTTTTTTTTTTTAAATATACTTTGACATGATTATAGACACATTTGCCCAGAAAAGCAGAAATGCCATCAATGCTGAAAAAGAGACTCAGCAGTAATTACTGGTATTGAAATGGATATCTAAGTTTTGTCAAGCTTTTGGACAGTACTGAGAAATGTATAAAAGGAAAATTACACTTATATAGTGAGGAGTGTTTGAAAATGGGATTATGTGGTGTGATGATAACATTATAGGCAGACAGTAATGTAATGGTGCTGACTCTTGCATCAACTGAGCATTACGGTCAGTAGCAGTCCATATTCAAGTCAGCAGCTTCAGTGCAAGCAGCAAGGGAGTCTATAAAAAGAGTGAACCTGCTACACTTGCACAATTACCATTCTAGTGTGGCCATAGCAAGTGGTCCATCTAAGGATAGCGATCTCCCTAAAAGAGCAATGAATTGAACAAGAGTCGATTGGGTCAGTGTTGGCAAACACTGTGCAGCCCTATAATACAAGGGTAAATCAAAACGTAAAGGCAATTTAAAAATTGTGGTAACTGCAACAGATAGAAGTTGATGCAATACAACATGATTGTGATGGCTAATAGATGACGAGGCTCAGTCTGGTTGACCATCAACATCAGGCACACAAATCCACATTGACATGGTGAATGCCTTCATCAGAGACAGACAGATTACATTATCCACAGTTGCTGCACATTTGGATATTGGTTATGGATCTGCAGATGCCATAGTGATTAATGACTTGGGGTACTGTAACACTTGTGCAGGATGGGTACTTAAATAGCTTACTGATCTGTACAAGCCAATATCCTTTGGTGAATTTCAGCAGGTTTCACTTTCTCTACCTAAAGAAGTTTCAATATGGCCCGTTGTTCAGCATCAGTATAATCCTACAGCAGAGCATCTGTGTTCTTTTGACCTTTGCTTCAACTAGACTAGCAGCAGAGTCCTGTACAGTGTGTGTTTGAACTACCCATAAGCCATTGCAACCATATTGTGGTTTCCACATAATTTACAAATTGACTTTTTGTTTTACCCTCCTACTACTTGCTTTCAGGCTTCAAACACTATACTATTTCAAAAAAGGGATTATTTTAATAGCCAAATGTATTCTAAACCTGCTTCATTCTGTTTGCCCGGACTAGCTCTCAGCTTATCAATTACACTTTTTTTTTTTTTTGTCATTCATCTTCCAAAATGTTTTACAGTTTACATAATCGTGGAGAGCTGTGAGCAACGATCAAGTAAAATATTTGCGAAAGAATGTGTGTTTCTGTCATTGGGAAGCAACACATTTTTATAGACTTTTTGTCACATTTATTTCATTTGCATGTTGTCTTGAAATTCTCTGTATAAATACACCACCATTATAAAAAGATTTAGCACACATTTGATACATCACTAGGAAGCCAGACAGTTTCACGTTTAAACATTACCATTTTTTGGTGTTTTAAATATAAATGACTTTCTTAAAATGAATTTAAGATATAAATCATGACCAGTTGAATTGGTGTTCGATTTTTTTTTTTTTTTTTTTGAGAACAGCTATAGGGCAAATTTGGTTTATGCTACTTAATTCTTTTTTGTTATTTTTGTGCAACATGCAACACCTTAAAAGGTAACACAATCTTGGGGAGAGACGATTGCACTGACATTAAAATGTTATTTGTATTATTCAAGTATTAAAGTTCTTTAGCCATTGGGATTCATCTAACCATTTAAAATACAATCCTGCCACTCTTGTCTCCTGTTGTGTATCAGTGTTCTCTGAATGGATGTGGAGGAAATTGCATCAGAAAAACCTAAGTCATATCATAACTATCCCTTCAGTACTGACTTAGCATTTTCTAAAGCAAGAGCATCAGTAGAACAGAACATACAGGAATCCATGTAAAATGTCTTTCGTTCATCTCAACGTTACAAATCATGTACAAGGAAAGCATTTCTTGTAAGGGCTACTTGAATATAATGTGATACGTTCGTGTAATGTAAACTGCACAAATATCAGATCAGATTTGGTAGCATAAACGCTGCATATGTCACAAAGAGAAGTGTTATTTATTTATTTATTTTTTTGCAAGTGTTGTATGAAATGCAAAAACCAGTCTGTCACAGGGCACACAAACTCACACACCTACACTTACTCACCATTAGCTAATTTATACTCCCCAGTTAGACTATTGTGCCAGTTTTTGAGATGTAGGTGGAAGTCAAAGTGCATATAAAACTCTCATGAACCCAGGACTCTGATTTAGAACAGCAGTGCTTACCAATGCAGGACAGTGCTGCCCAGTGAGAATTGTATAATTTGGTAATGCTCATTATATTTTATTTGTAGAGTGTTTTTTTTTTTAAATTTATTAATTATTACCTGTAAAACTATTTAGAACAATCCTTTTTGGTACTCAAACTGCTACTTGAGGAAATTTCAAAGCGTTAATTATGTCTGTACATTGAGGTGTAGCCATACAGTGCATTTTATTTGAATGTGTTTTTTTTTTTTTTTTTCCCCCAATGTGAATGGGAAATTTGTGTTAATTTTATTTGATAAGGTCTTCAGGAATCATTACAATGTATTTTGTGAAATTAATTAGTTACATTAGTTATTTTCCCAGTCTATAAATGAAAAAGTGGGATGGAAGGCCAACATTCTGTTTTAAAATAATAAAGGCAAACATTTTTATGGATGTATTTATGTACCTGTTCCTGAAATAAGTGGTAAATACTGGTATATATTAAAGTTTGACATAAACTGCTCAAAAAAATTAAAGGAACACTTTGAAAACACATCAGATCTCAATTGGGGGGAAAAAAAAATCCTGCTGGATATCTCTACTGATACGGACTGAGTAATGTGTTAGGAACGAAAGGATTTCACCTTGTTTAATGGAAATGAAAATTATCAACCTACAGAGGGCTGAATTCAAAGACCCCCTGAAAATCAAAGTGAAAACATGATGCAGCAGGCTAGTCCATTTTGCCGAAATTTAATTGCAGCAACTCAGAATCGTACTCGTAGTTTGTATGGCCCCCACATGCTTGTATACATGCCTGACAACGTTGGGGCATGTTCCTAATGAGACAACGGATGGTGTCCTGGGGGATCTCCTCCCAGATCTGTACCAGGGTATCACTGAGCTCCTGGACAGTCTGAGGTGCAACCTGGCGGTGTCGGATGGACTGAAACATAATGTCCCAGAGGTGTTCTATTGGACTTTGGTCAGACGAGCGTGGGGGCCAGTCAGTGGTATCAATTCCTTCATCCTCCAGGAACTGCCTGCATACTCTTGCCACGTGAGGCCGGCATTGTCCTGCACCAGGAGGAACCCAGGACCCACTGCACCAGCATAGGGTCTGACAATGGCTCCAAGGATTTCATCCCGATACCTAATGGCAGTCAGTGCTGTTGTCTAGCCAGTATAGGTCTGTGCGTCCCTCCATGGATATACCTTCCCAAACCATCACTGACCCACCACCAAACCAGTCATGCTGAACGATGTTCCAGGCAGCATAACGTTCTCCACTACTTCTCCAGACCTTCACATCTGTAACAAACCCCTCTGCTACTTAACTGACCAGATCAATATCCCAGAAGTTTCATTGACTTGATGCTATACTTTAATTAAAAAGTGTTCCTTTAATTCTTTTGAGTAGTATATATTTATAAAGTATTTGGGTTGACCATTGTGGCAGTTTTCAAATTTTAGGAAATGCTGTACATGAATAACCTGCTGTAGTGCAAAGTAAAAGGCTCAACAGTTTTCTTCTAGTTGAGAAAAACTACTATACTACACCAATCAAAGTGTTTAAACCTAGATCAGATGTGTTTAACCACTCTTAAAGTTACAAATGTAAAAAAATGAGTTTTTCTGAACATTTTGTATACATGGCTCTTGCATTCTTTTAATTTATAGTAATAATGTACATAAAGCTTTGTAAAATTACTATATTTGAACCATTAGGTTTTCTACTATTTTTCACTCCCATTTTTATACTGTTGGCCCATACAGGCTACTTGAAGAATTTAAAAACCATATAGAAGAGCTAAAGCTTCTGGATGAGAGAATTCAGAGGAGAGTAGAAAAGCTAGAACAGCAGTGCCAAAAAGAAGCGAAGGAGTTTGCCCGAAAAGTACAGGATTTACAAAAAAGCAACCAGGTAATATTTTGAAATTCATTTCATTTTTGAAGTTCATTTCAAATTTAATCACCTTCTCTTTGCTTCTGGCATTTTGGCAGTGTTTGCAGTGGTGACAAACCCCTTTCCCTACCACCCTGTACAATAGTTTCCAGGTATTCCTGGGAACTGTGCAGGCACAGCCACACCAGTCAACTCAGAATATGTCAGGAGGACAATATCTTTTATCTCTATGTAGGTCATGTCTGGTACACAATTGTGAAAGTGTGGGCAACCTAACTCCATATTTAAATTGTGTTAGCTGTCTCCTCTGCACTCTGAAGCAACAGTTCTACTTTGAAGTTCATCCAGTGAGTGGTTTACCCTAACACAGTCAGTAAGATCAACAACCCCATGCACAGAGTTCCTTTCTTCAACTTTTCCACCAAATTTCATTGTTGTAGTCAGTACCCAGAGTTTGTGGCCATTGTTGAGGATATGACTGTTGACCAATATTCAGTAAGTATCTTTTTATAT
The DNA here is from genome assembly GCF_900747795.2 of Erpetoichthys calabaricus. Lineage (NCBI taxonomy): Eukaryota > Metazoa > Chordata > Cladistia > Polypteriformes > Polypteridae > Erpetoichthys > Erpetoichthys calabaricus. Next base: position 69,467,169 of record NC_041409.2, on the reverse strand, counting down.
TTCAGAAAATGAGAAATAAAATCTCCTATCTTTTATGTACTGTCATAGAAGTTAAAAAAAAAACAAATTGGACCGTCATAAATTAGATTACCTATTTGTGAGGTGTCAGTCATGCGACATTGTAAAAGGACAAAATAAGCTGACATTCTAAAACACAAAAGTGAGAAGTTGCATATATATAATAAAACAATTGTAAATGTGGTGATTGTATTGGTCAGGTCCTGAAACATAAAACAAAGTTGCTGTCATGTGTTTTTGTGGAAAAACTTACCCTAAAGTAGCCACATATAACATTTCATTCTCTCAAGTACCTTCTCTTCAGCTTTGATGGAAAGGGCATCTGAGTTTGCTCATCCATTGCAAATGCAGTTCAGTCAGCAGGGTAAACTGAAAAGCCCCCTTAAGTCATCTATTGAAACTTATATTTGTCATAAATATTTAGATCTGGGCAAGATTTATCAGATACTGCCAAGTCCTGTGCAAGCCTTTAACACTGACAACGTTTGAGGCAGACAAGCCTCTCAACAACACCAAGTTACAATACTAGGAGGGGGGATTATTGCAGACTTGTTTTAAAATTATAAAGATACAATTTAGCCTTTCCTATTTTACATTTGCCCCACAATGCTTTATCAATTACAATTTGTAAGCTTTATTGTTGGCATTTGGTACAGTAGTCAGTGGACCAAACATATATTTTGAACCATCTTTCTTGTATTTCAGTAGTGAATGTATTTAATTATTTAAATAACCAAAATATATATACAGTATTTAACTTTAATAAATGATCCTTAAATTTTTTTTTGTTGTTATTATTATGCAGGCTCGATTACCATTTATTCTAAAATTTCTAGATTTGTCTTTGTATATAGCTACATTAAGGATCACTGCGTTCTATAAAATAATAAAAATATTTATTTATTGGTAAAGGCTATTAGTTTTGCTTTGTAGAGCTCAAGTGCTTCAGCTGTAAAATTTATTGAAAGAAGAACTGAATTTCATTTGTATACAGGTTGGCTCCTTAAAAAAATTAAGGGGGTGTGTGTTTCTCTCCCTATATATAAAAAATAAATACAGTATATATTTTTTATTTAGAAAATGCAGTTAAAGCTCTTGCCTCTTTCACTGTTGAGTTAATATCTTAAATGCAAGGCTTTATTTATCTTTTTATACAGGTGGCTTTTCAGCATTTTCAAGAGCTTGATGATCACATAAGTTATGTGGCTACAAAGGTGTGCCACCTAGGGGACCAGCTGGAGGGAGTGAACACGCCAAGACAGCGGGCTGTGGAAGCTCAGCGGCTCATGACATATTTCAATGAGTTCTTGGATGGTGAGCTACGCAGTGATGTTTTTAACAACCCAGATAAGGTAAATCAAACTTGCTGTATACCTACGCTTTACATTGGAATTCCTATATTGTTTTTCACTGTAAAGCTATGCCTCATTCAGTATCCTCACCCAAAGAGGTATTTATTTAGTCATGCTCTTTGAACCATTTTTTTTCTTTTTCTGAACCTGTTTAGGATTGTTTGTCCTACCGTATAAGTATCTTGGGTCTTTTCCTCTGTCAAGCAGACAATAAGCCAACAATCCTTGCAGTTCCAAAGAGATTTAGTGAACTTGTGAAATAATAGGGATGGAATAGTGCTTCTCAATGTTCTAAATAGTTAATTTATTAATTCTTCAATTTAGAGATGTCGGAATGGTATTTTGTGCAGTATACAGGCAGAGATTTCCTCTTACATCAATTAGGTCATGTCATTGCCTTTGTGGAGTTTGAACTTTATCTATGGCTCTGTGGTATTTTGGCCAGCATAGTGGCACAGTAGTTAGTGCTTTTGCAATTTGGCAATGTCATTGTATTTATGGAATCTGCACTCTTTCCTCTTGTCTTGTGGGATTTCCTTCCGCATCCTAAAGGTGTGCAGTTTGAGTTAATAGGGTTCTTTAAATAGATGGTATGGTAAGGCTTTCTAACTGCAGATTTGTTGTTTTTTAGTTCCTGAACCTTTCTGTATAATTCTCTTCTTGTGTCAGAATCTGAGAAATAAGTTAGAATTTAGCCTTTGGCCCAAGAATGAGGTAATTTGGGTTTTCACATTTCCTTTGCTCACCAGCACTTTTTCACATATAATTATTTGACTTGGGTGAGATGAAATTGAGGTGTACCTGCTACATCACAATAGTATTCCAATGATTTATTTAAATCTCATTTACCAAGTACTACCTTAGTTTTCCCTTTTAGCCAATATTAGAAATTCGGGCTTGTATAATGAATCAGAAGGATTTGTAGTGTGCTTGGTGAATGTACCATAAGGTTCTTGCAGAGGATGACACAGCAGTGCTGTTTCTACAGGCTGGTAGAAATGAGTTACTTGCTTACAATTTAAAGTGTTCAGAATTTTACTTATTTAATAAAAATGAACCAGCTCATTTTTCATCCGCTGCCTTAAGCAGTTCCCCCACAGCAAATTAGAGTGATATAGATGATTTGAGGCAGGTGTGGTAGCCCTGCATGAAAAAGATTTTATTACAAATCCTTACAAAGGTGAGCACTATGCCAGCAGCAAGGAGCAAGCACTTTAAAATCCTGACTCAAGGGTAGGCTGCTATATCGCTTACTTACATGGGATTTAGCTAATCTCAGCTAGAGGACAAACATTCAGGGGGGAAAAAAAAAAAAGCCCTACCAAATTGGAAGCATGTCGCTGCCATGTGATTGAGCAAGAGCGTTAGCCTGACGTATGCTGCTGCAAATGAGAAAACACAAAGTCAGCGTGACTTGGGTTCATGAGAAATGTGACTGCCTTTAAAACCATTCATTATTGGGAGCCAAAAAATAATGTAATTTACTCTTTCTGTTGTATAGCAACAGAGTAAATCTGTACGTTTTTAGATTTACTCACCTTTTGTTTTGTACACTTCACATTAAATGTCACAATTTTTGTCTTCTCATCTTTATGTGGCTTTATTTTATTTTCATTCAATTTGATATTAGAAAATTTCAACTTTGTATTAAGTGTTTTCCACATGATAGTTCAGTGGCAATACTCCGAAATATAGTTAACCCAAGATGACACAAAGAAGGCATCCTGTGTGAATGAATGCCAGATCTTGGTACTGATTAAATCTTTTAATGATAGCTTTGTGAATTAAGAGATATCGGCATTGAGTCCTGGACCCTGTTGTTTTTAGCGTATTTGGCACATTTGTTAAATTTATAGACCACAGTTATTCAGGTAGCTTAGTAGTGGTTGTGTTGAAGCTGTATAAGACCTATCCAAGGCTATGTGTAGAATTATGTCTGCAGTTATTTTCCACATATTAGGAGCATGACATACAGTAGCAGCACTACAAAAAAGTCCAAAAAACAACTGTTATTTTAAGACTGCAGGGTATAAGCTGTGAGGAAAGATTAACAAGTTGAATCTTTTTAGTCTATTCCCTGCAAGAAACGTAGTGGAAACATTGAGGCAATAATTAAAGTTGATGGACCTGTTACATTAAGGTCATTTCTTCATCAAATACAGTTGATCACTTTTCAAAGCCAGTTAAGATTAAACTAACACAAAATGTTAAACTATTTCTTTGCCTGGAGAACTGTAGATACTTGGAAGTGTTTCCTTGAAGAGTACTTGAAAGTAATACCTTAGAGACCTTTTAAATTTTACATTGTTGTTCTTGTATGCTTCGGTATATACTTCTTAGGCTTATGGCAAGAATCATTGTCCTGATGAAAAAGCTAATTCACATATTGGTTCACAGCTATTGGGAATTAATTTGTCTGATGTACAATGATGTTCAGATAACTCATATTTAAAGATTACTCTTGTAGTGTCTGGGCTCTTAATGTGTCCCATGAAAACATGCATCACAGTAACAACTAGGCAGTTCTAAAGAATTTGTTTTTGATAATCTGTACCGTCATGTGTTTAGAGGATATTTTTTTCAACTGTCCATCCATCCATCCATCCATCCATTGTCTCCCGCTTATCCGAGGTTGGGTCCGGGGGCAGCAGCTTGAGCAGAGATGCCCAGACTTCCCTCTCCCCGGCCACTTCTTCTAGCTCTTCCAAGAGAATCCCAAGGCGTTCCCAGGCCAGTCGAGAGACATAGTCCCTCCAGCGTGTCCTGGGTCTTCCCCGGGGCCTCCTCCCGGTTAGACGTGCCCGGAACACCTCACCAGGGAGGCGTCCAGGAGGCATCCTGATCAGATGCCCGAGCCACCTCATCTGACTCCTCTCGATGCGGAGGAGCAGCGGCTCTACTCTGAGCCCCTCCCGGATGACTGAGCTTCTCACCCTATCTTTAAGGGAAAACCCAGACACCCTGCGGAGGAAACTCATTTCAGCCGCTTGTATTCGCGATCTCATTCTTTCGGTCACTACCCATAGCTCATGACCATAGGTGAGGGTAGGAACATAGATCGACTGGTAAATTGAGAGCTTCGCCTTGCGGCTCAGCTCCTTTTTTCACCACGACAGACCGATGCAGCGCCCGCATTACTGCGGATGCCGCATCGATCCGCCTGTCGATCTCACGCTCCATTCTTCCCTCACTCGTGAACAAGACCCCGAGATACTTGAACTCCTCCACTTGGGGCAGGATCTCGCCACCAACTCTGAGAGGGCACTCCACCCTTTTCCGGCTGAGGACCATGGTCTCGGATTTGGAGGTGCTGATTCTCATCCCAGCCGCTTCACACTCGGCTGCGAACCGATCCAGAGAGAGCTGAAGATCACGGCCTGATGAAGCAAACATGACAACATCATCTGCAAAAAGCAGTGACCCAATCCTGAGCCCACCAAACCGGACCCCCTCAACGCCCTGGCTGTGCCTAGAAATTCTGTACAAATTTAAAATGATAACACAGCATGGCCTAATAAAAGTAATACTGTAGTAGGTTTTAGCCTGGCAATAGCATTCTGGGACAACATTGTCACATGACTAAATAGTTTATAGCAGTTAAAACAAACATACAGAATTTTGTTCTCCCAACCTTCCAACGGTTATGAGTCAGAACCTTTGAATCGCCAAACAAGTCAAGGCAGCATTATTTTCTGAAACCAAGCATCCTTTTATAATAAGTCGAAGTCTCATTTGTTTCTATAACTCTTTTTATTACTGTGCACTGATAGTAGAAGGACTCCAGATTGCTGGCCTTCAATCCATTTTACTTACAGACAACATAGTAGCATTGTTTGAAGTATGTTTGTGCCTTCAAATTTGTGTTGGTTTGTTGGAGTTTTGTCATGACACAGCTTTTAGTAAACATATAATTAATAAAATACCATGCCATGCTGGGTGCACGTGGGAGTAATAAGATATGTTTCTTTAAATTTTAATGGAAGGTGGTGTTCATGCCAAGCATACTGCATGTTGTTTCAGTGCTTTGGTCTCTGGTCCGCATTTTACATTACGAAAGTAATGATCTCTGTCCTTTTTTTTGTTTTTTTTTTTTTTTTTTTTTTTTAAACTGGGAGGCTTTGCTTTAAGTCCTTGGGTGATTGCCATAATTAGAAAACTTTAAAGTGACTTGCGTTTGCTGATAGTACAGCTGTACAAAGCACCTAGCATTGAGTGTCCTTTATGGTTTCATGCTGGGCACAGCTGCAGTCCAGATGTTTTTTTTTTTCCCTTGAAAAACTTAAGGCAGTTAGATTTTTGTGCTGCATTTTTTTAATTTGAAGTACTTACTGTTGTGTAGGTAGGGGGTTGGATTCATTCTCTTCAGAGATGTAAATGAGAATGGCTGGCCTGCAGGGAAGTTCTATTGGAAGTTAGAGAGTGGTTGCTGGACCGGAATATCCTTTGTTTTGCAGAAGTTGTCAAACGTACAGCAAAAGATGAGTGGGAGAAAAAATTTTATGTTTTAGCTATTGTAGTACCAAATGCATGGGGTTTGGCTAAGGTTGTATGCTTGGTAGGAGTGTTCAGAAACTTTAAAAAGAGCAAGTCAACTACATAATTGAAATTTTTACTCCATGCAACAAAACAGTTTAATAAATGTAGATGTCTTTTTTTCTGTAACTTGTGATAATTTAATGGACATAGTTTGAAGTTATATTCTTTTAGTGTCACTATATGTATAATTTTAAACAGATGCCTGTTTAGTTCCAACATATTTTATTCTGGCACATTAATGTATGTTTTAAAATCTGCCTATAAAAGGGATTATAGTCTAACTTTAAAACACTGAGAGCAATATTCAAAACCTGAGAAATGCTTTTCTTTATTAACTGTTTCACAATACAGAGTACAGTCTCCTACTCGGTCACTGTAACCAGCTGTAAAGCTATAATTGAGAAGTACTAAGGTTATAAATCAAAAATCTTGCTTTCTTAGGAATTATTTGGAATTTGAGTATTGCATCAGGAAATGCTAAATGATTCATAGCATGGGGTTGCTGTTACTGCCAGAAGGGATGCTACTCTGTTGGGCCCTTGAGAAAGGCCTTTAACCAGAACATTGCTCCTGGGACACTGAACATTGGCTGACCCTGTGCTCTGATCCCAACATTATGCGGAAGACCCCTTGGGCATTAATGAAGTATATTTAATCAAAAAATATTTTAAAATTTTGTAGTTTAATTCCCACATTATGTTATAATGCAATATATTTTAATTATATTTATTGAACTAACATAATTGAGCCCTTATGCTCATAGTAATTTCATAAGCTAGCACTTGGAAAATTGTAGGCATCAAGCCTGTTTTTCTTATGTTATTTAAACAAAATTGAGCTCAAAAGTCAACTTAAACACACTCCGAATGTTTTGTATTGGACTTCCTACAGCACTGTTAACATTTTCAGTTGCCTTTGCTCCTCTTATGCCATAGATGAATAACTGTTTACAGGCTATTTTAATTTTCAAACAAGAGTAAAAATTGACATGTTAGATATTTTTTTAAGTAATTCACTTGGTTATGCAAGTACCAAAATGGATTTTACAAAAGTTACTGGAAAAATCTCAATACTCACCACTGTATTGCTAAAAGGTCCCATCAAAGATGTTACAGTACTATATGCATTGATGCCCAACCCCAACCACTTCTTGGATATTCAGGCTTAAGCAATATAGAAACCTTTTTCTGACCCTTGAATTTTTTCTGAACATTGGTTCTATGTAGGTTGAACCACAAAATGTTTTTCTGTCACAACATTGAAAAAATTGCTTTGAGTTTTTGACCTCTGTCTTTTTAATTATTTGAATAATGAATATTTTTTGTGTACGTTTTACCTTTTAACTTTAAGGTTTCTGTGTGTTTTGAACTGTTTTTTAAGTAATCCCAAAAGGGATTTTTTTATTTGTCTTTTTAAATATTGATTAAAGGCTTTTTGTTTAAGATATGAGATATCATTAAATCTAGTTTTGGATTAAAAGCTGATGCATAGACACACTGCTGGAATTAAAAAAATGTGCTTTATCAAAATTCATCATAAAGCTAGCCCAGACCCTTCTTTTCTACTGTGCGAGTTATTAATAGATTTGAGACACTTGTAAATCCTCTATTAAACATTCTCCTAGGTAAGGTAGTATTGTTTCTTTCCACATCTAACATTTGACATTAATGCTTTACATTCAGTTTCTGAAGAATAGCCTTATCAACAACACATAAAGAAGCTTTTAATTTTGAAGACGCAAATGAAGTAATTTAAAATTGATTCAAAACCATCTGCCCCTAAATATGTATCTTTAGCTATTAACTTTGATTTATGTACCTACATTAAATTAGTGAACTGTATCCTCTTCATCTAACCCTGCTAATCAAAGTCAGTCGTTTATGTACACATTTTTTATTTATTTATTTTAAAAAAAATCTGTTGCTGTTCATACTTCTGTGAAATGCACATATTGACAGGAGAAACTACAAGATATCCTTCATTATCATTATTAAAATTACATTTATGTGAAGTTTCATTTTCTGTCAGTGTCTTCATCTAGTGGATTATAAGGTCATGATAATATTTTTGATTGTATTTATTTGTTTAATAAAAGACCTTTTCATCTTACTTGTCAGATCAAGGAAGCAGCAGATATAATACAGAAGCTGCATCTGATTGCACAGGAGTTACCCTTTGACAGGTAAGTCTCTTCTACTCCTTTAGATGGCAGGAGAACTGTCTATTAGGTGACTCTTCATTCTTATACTTGGTTTCCTTAAATCTGTTTTTATAAATCTGTGTTAAGGTTGTCTGTTCGAACTTCATTACAGCCTTATTATTGTATTTTGTTACTCTGAATGAGTCCTTTAACCTAGCAGTTCCTAAAATGTACAGTGGCTGAAGTTTTTGCTTACTTTTTAATCTGACATAAAAATAATCTGAAGTATTCGTAAATATGTTTATTTAATGAAGCTGCTTAGATATTCAGATCCTTTTTGCTTTTCAAGGCACCCATGCAAAAGCACTCAGACTACTGTGACCTGTTGGCACAGTTTTCCTTTCCCTAGTTTTGTTCACTCACCTCACTTTCAGCTGTGGCACATAGCTTCAAACAGTTTAACTGAGCTTCATGTTTTTAAAACTGGTGTTGCTCTGGGTGATGAGTTTCTCTTTAAAAAGGCATTTCTCTTTTATTTCTCATGTTTTTTTCCTTCCATTGTAAGCTGAGTTTGATTTGCCTGTGGCCATGAAGTCTTCACACATCCTTTTAAGAACCCTCAGCTGGAGCCCTTAGCACCAAGTTGTATGCAGTCAATAGGCTTGTTCTAATTTGCTTTCACTTTTGTTTCAAACAGGTTTGCAGATGTAAAGGCAAAAATTGCAAGTAAGTACAGACGTAGAATTTGATGTTCTTGTCCCTTGTGCATATTTGTGAAATCTGTAGCTTTTACTAAAGTTGGCTTTCAACCTAAAACACTTTCATGACATTGTTTGCCATGTTCTCCATAAAACATCTTGATGTTTACAGTAGACATTACTATATTATATTTTAAAAAACGGTAACTAAAAGCATCCAAACATTCAATTATTGTGTTAAATTTCATAAGGGACTGTCCAGTGGGTTATATTTGGAATGACACAATATACAGTAATGTTAACATTAAAAAATATATGTTTGCTTTCCTAATAGAGAAAACTGAAGATGGTATCCCATAAAGAGCATAGTGAAACATAGGCAATGTGTAAGATTTAATGATTTTCCAATATTGACTTTGCTTTTTAGAAGCAGCTTATATGGGATACTAGAAATAAAATATTTTGCCTTGTGATTTGAGCTGGAAGTTTAATGAGTCCTATGCTTGAGCTTTGCTGCTAATGATCTATATTTTGTGTACTATTGATATTTAGGTAAATACCATGACCTGGAACGGCAGCTGATTCAAGAATTCACCGCTGCTCAGCGTCGTGGTGAAATTGCTCGCATGCGAGAGGTGGCAGCAGTTTTGTTACACTTCAAGGTACTTACAAAATTGAGCAAAATGATAGTAACTATGTTATCTTCAGAAATTGTAAGATTGCTGCAAGTCATGATTTGAACTATGCACTTTTCCATAATATGAGTAATTTTTTCAAAAAAATTCAACTAGCATTTCACCGTTCTTCCTTCAGAAATGAAAAAGTCACAATATTACAAGTGTAGGGATTGTTTGTTGAGCATCTACTACAGAGGAGTTTCCACTAAAACAGAAAAAAATCCATCAAAATGTTACTAACCCCACCCCCCAGCTAGGAAAGATAAAAGCAAAATAGAACAATTGAACATGCTTCACTGTAGTGCTTCCAAAATGCATCAAAGGGGCCCCTTCTTTGACCATAGTTCACTGCATTCCAAGGTCTGATGAGCATTTGCATGCATAATAAACATAAGCAAATATTTAATATTGTGCAAAATGTAGGAAATTGAAAGTGTCTTTAACTTTTTAAACTGCCAGCGTCAAGACTTGTATTTGAAGCAAATAAGCTACTGGTTCAAAGCCCATCATTGCCTGGTTGTGCTCCAGATATATAAAGATATATTTATCTTTTCTTAAGGTAAAATTACTGTAGTTTAATATTTTCAGTGTAAATTATGAAAAATACATTAATTAATGAAAAACAGAACTATAATCTGAAGGTGAAATTGGAAGTATAAGGGTGGAGTCTTTAGTAGTGCAAAGATTATCAAGACCAATAAGAAGGGACATCCTCCCAGCCAAGTTGCTAGACTGCTGTATAGTTGACTGGAGCAGTTCCAAATGGTAGCTTGGTTCTTACTAGACAGGCAAGGATCTAAAGCAGTGCTGTCACTTCTCAATAATGATACAAAGTGTTTTTAGAAGCATAATTACACTTCTGTCTAAATGTTGGCACAAATCTAGAATGATATATTATGAAGTGCTATCTGATCTTGTTGTTTATTGTTACATTTAGTCATGTGCTAAATAATCAAAAGGTACTTGTAGCTCAGTGGTTTCCACACTCAAACGTTCCCAGGTAGCACTGGATTTACTGTAGCTATAGAGAAAGCAAACTTTGAATGTGGTTCTTTAAAAGTAAGGTCTCTTCTTGAAAATGTTATTTTTATTTTTAGGATTAGTGGTCCTGGTTAATGACTGCTGCTGCTATAATTTTTTCTTGAGTGTGAAATTGACAAATATAAAAGGGGATCTTGTATGAGTTGTGATCTGATGCAAAAGTCCTCTCCAAATCCTACTTCACTGCTCCGAAAAGAATGAGCGTTTTAGATAATGCTAGACTACTTCATAGTTCTTTTGTTGTAGATCTTTGGATTCACAACATCAAAGCCTTACTATTGAAGAAGCATGAGCATATTTACACCAAGGTGACTGGATCACAGAACTACACCTGAAACACAATAAATTGGTGTGCTCCATACCTAAACATTTATTAGGTGTTGTTAAAAGGAAGGCAACGTAGCAAAAAACGTTTTTTGGAATATGTTCCAATTATGACAGGGTGCCTCGAGAGGAGCTGTGGTATTGTATGAGGAAGTCGGCAGTGGCAGAGAAGTACATAAGAGTTATACAGGATATGTACGAGGGAAGTGTGACAGTAATGAAGTCTGCGGTAGGAGCGACTGATGCATTCAACGTGGAGGTGGGATTACATCAGGGATCAGCTCTGAGCCCTTTCTTATTTGCAATGGTGATGGACAGGTTGACAGACAAGATTAGACAGGAGTCCCCGTGGACTATGATGTTTGCTGATGACATTGTGATCTGTAGCGATAGTAGGGAGCAGGTTGAGGAGACCCTGGAGAGGTGGAGATAAGCTTGAGAGAAGAGGAATGAAGGTCAGTATGAACAAGACAGAATACATGTGTGTAAATGAGAGGGAGGTCAGTGGAATGGTGAGGATGCAGGTAGTAGTGTTGGTGAAGGTGGATGAGTTTAAATACTTGGGACCAACAGTACAGAGTAATGGGGATTGTGGAATGGGTGGAGAAGAGTGTCGGGAGTAATTTGTGACAGACGGGTATCAGCAAGAGTGAAAGGGAAGGTCCACAGGCTGGTAGTGAGACCAGCTATGTTATATGGGTTGGAGACGGTGGCATTGACTAGAAAGCAGGAAACAGAGCTGGAGGTAGCAGAGCTAAAGATGCTAAGATTTGCACTGGGTGTGACGAGGATGGATAGGATTAGAAATGAATACATTAGAGGGTCAGCTCAAGTTTGACGGTTGGGAGACAAAGTCAGAGAGGCGAGATTGCGTTGGTTTGGACATGTGCAGAGGAGAGATGCTGGGTATATTGGGAGAAGGATACGAAGGATAGAGCTGCCAGGGAAGAGGAAAAGAGGAAGGCCTAAGCAAAGGTTTATGGATGGTGAGAGAGGACATGTAGGTGATGGGTGTAACAGAACAAGATGCAGAGGACAAAGATATGGAAGATGATGATCCACTGTTGCAACCCCTGAAGGGAGCAGCCGAAAGAAGAGGAGTTGCAATTATCAAAATCAAAACAAGTGTTTATTATTGAGCAAATAATAACATTCATTAGTTATTACAACAAATAATGGGCTGTTATTGTTTTCCAGTTTGAGATCATTTACTGTCATTTACTAATCACTGCTTTTTTGCATTTTCCATACAGTGACAACTTTTTCCAAGTAGGAGTTAGATATTTTAGTCACATTGTCATAAAAAGAGGTTTTGTGTAATATATCTGTATGAGTAGAACACTTATTTCTTTTTTTTTTAAAGGGCTATGCTCACTGTGTGGATGTGTACATAAAACAGTGCCAAGAGGTAAGTTGAAAGCTGGGTTGCATGCTTATATACAGTATAACTATATTCTTGATCCAGTTTCATTATTAATTTACCTTCTGTCTCTAAGAGATTAGCCACTTCATATTGCTAGACATATTAATTGAGCCTGAGGAGCAAGGAGATTGAACATATGCAGTGGCTGATCATTTATATGTCATATCCACTAATTTTTCTCTCAGATTTTTGTACATTTTAGAGGTCTGAACAACGTGATGTTTGTAGATAATATAATAATAATAGAAATGTGCCTGGGTGGCCCAGTAGTTAGCATTGTTGCTGCTTCTACAGTACATATCTCCAATGTTTGACGTTATATCCCATTATGGAACTTATTGTTTGGAATAGGCATATTTTCACTTTGCATTCTCTTCTTGTACTCTGATTTCCTGCCATATCCCATGTGCATAATTTTGATGTGACTTTAAACTAGCCATGTATGAATCTTTGAGTGTTGATGTATATGTTAGTATACCATATGAAAGATGGAAGCCAACTCCAAAGTTGGATCCTGACACTCACTACTGTTGGGATAGTCACTGCAGTCCTGATTATTTTGAAATAGTCATGTTTATAAAATGTGCTGTTAATTGATCTTGGGTGTCAGTTATCATTGACCACTAATATATTATAGTTTATTTTTATAATTCATCAGCATTGCAAGATACATTGGAACCTCGGTTCACGACCATAATTTGTTCCAAAACTGGTCGTAAACCAATTTGGTCGTGAACCGAAGCAATTTCCCCCATAGGTTTTTATGTAAATACAATTAATCCACTCCAGACCATATGAACTGTAAGTAAATATACTATATATATTTTTTAAGTTTTTAAGCACAATATAGTTCATTAAACCACAGAATGCACAGCGTAATAGTAAACTAAATGTAAAAACATTGTATAACACTGAGAAAACCTTGAACAAAAGAGAAAACTAACACTGCAATAGTTCGCGCTATAGCGCTACCAACCGCTGGCTAAAAACACTATTTTTTTTATGAGTTTTAAGCACAGGAAAAAAAATGAACATTTGAAAAAATCTGTAATTTAATAAACCACCAAGAAAAGTACATTGCAACAATGCACGCTATGAACTGATCGCTGTAAACAGAAGTGAAAACAAAATCAAGCCCAGTGCATTCTTTAACTGCCTTCCTACCTTATGCGTCCAGCCCCCACTCTCTCTCGCGCTGCCTGTGTGTCTCTCTCTCACGCTGCCTGTGTGTGTGTGCGTGTCTGTCTCTCTCGCGCTGCCTGTGTGTGTGTGCTCTCTCTCTCACGCTGCCTGTGTGTGTGTATGTTTGTGTGTGTCGTGCTCTTTTGCTTTCTGCACAGGAAATGCACAGGGAGAGACTGAACATGTACAAACCGAAAGGGAAACTGGCTTGTTCGTATACCAAGTGTGTGGTCGTGAACCAAGGCAAAAGTTTGGCAAACTTTTTGATCATAAACCAATTTGTACATGTACCGAGATGTTGGTGAACCGAGGTTCCACTGTAATAGTTGTTAAAGGTTATAATAAAGTAGACTTTTTGGAATACTGTTTGGCAGCACTGAAATTGTCATTTGGAGGTGTGTGAATGGAAGCTAATAAGAAAACTTGATTGGAGTGTAATATTAATGTTTGGGTGTGAAAGCAAAGTAACTTCATTACGTTTCTAACGTAAGGTTAGAACCAAAGGTTACAGAACAGCATTAAGTTATCATTCTCTTTCTTAATGGATAGGGTGCATATTTCCGTGATGACATTTTTGAAGACACTGCTTTGTTGTGTCAGCGTGTCAACAAGCAGGTTGGAGAAGTTTTCTCTAGTCCAGAAACCATAATGGCCAAACTTATCCAAAACATCTTTGAAAATAAATTGCAGGTAAGCAAGTCTGCTTATTACTTGATTTGTGTTCTTCTAAGCTCTTGATGTTTAGGAGTAATTTCGTTGTTAATTCTTCAGCATTTTTGGGGACTGAGGTCTATAGTCTGGTTAAATCATGTAACTGCTGTGCTTAGTAGAAAGCAGCATCTCAAGTAGGTGTAGACGTTTGTTTTAAAACCGAGCGTAGCCCTAAAAATGTACATTAAGCCACAATTATAAATTTATGAGAATGGTAAAAAGCACAAATGAGAGGATGCACTGCTTTTAATTTAATCAACATTACTGATTTTCATGTTTTATGTACTGTGGTTTAATGCTTAAAACATGATAGTTGGAATAGATGTGCCTTTTTCACTTTATCTTGTAGTTAATTACAAAAATCACTGTGAGGTAAATAATAAACCAACTAAAATTATCACCACTTTGCTAGATGCATTTTCAACATTGCCTTCAAATGTTTAAAGTCTTTTTTTCTCTCTGCAGAATTTTGTAAGAGACAAGCTGGAAGAAAGTCGTAAAACTGATGCCGAACAGTACCTTAAAGATCTCTATGACTTATATACAAGGTAATAAGGATTGTTGCTGTTTATGAGTAATGCAGAATGTATGGTTAAAGTGAGGCACTTTAGATTGAAGCAAACAGGTTCTCCTAACGAGAGCATGCTAAGTTAAATGTACATACAGTATTACCTGGGCACAATATAGGAAGTAATTCTAGATTGAGTTCTAGTTCACTCACATACTTCCTAATATGCTGGTAGTTTAAAGCTAACGGTTAACCTAGCATCTTTAAACACATTTGGCATTACTTGGAAAACAGGACCAACTAGAGTTAAAAGACTTGCTGATGCTGAATGACCAGTGCTCTGGAGCTGTGAAGCAGTAGTACTAAGCAATACACTACAGTTTTGCATAATAACAGAACATTATTTTTTAAAGTGTTATGCTTTTATTGGACATATAAAGCCATGGTAGTACAACAAAATAAATTTGTGTCGGTGTAACTTCTTAATGTCTATACACTAAACATTTATGATTCTCTTCTAAATGTTTTATGGGGTATCTGACTACATGCTTATTAAAATATGAAGATAATACGTACACACTGTCATATGTGTTCTACTCCTCATTTAGGGTTTTGGCCTGGTCATGTTGTACCTCTATCCTTCCCTGAACAATGCCACTGTATATCACCTTCTGAATCCACACTCTCTATATTAAAAAAAAAAAAAAAATGTAGGTTTAAAGCCATCTAAGCATTGGCCACCTCCACTTGCATTTTCCTGTGTACTGTGTTCTTCATATGGTTTTAAAAACCTAACCATGAGCCTGCAATGTGCCTGAATTGAGTTTTAGAAGGCTGTTTTAGATGGATATTACCCTTAGTAAAGGTGGCAAGAAATTAATCTAAAAATACCTACATGTTTTTTCAAAGGTATTTATTTTCATTTAGTACCTTCTACTATAAAATAACATCAGCAACTCCAGGATTCTCCTCTTTGTTATATACAGTAACATTGCTTTACAATATAATAAAGCAAAAGAATTTCTTATTTGTAACATATCTCATAATGTATTTTACTAAAATTAATCTTACAAAATAGCTTGTTTTCATCATGTAGTTGTAACTAAAATGATGTAATCATAAGCTATTTAAAAATGCTTCAGTTTCAAAAAGAATTTTCTAAAAAATGATGAAGTTTACAGTATTGGATTCAACTTTTGCTAAGATTTTAAGAAGTGTTTTTTGAATGTTGCGCCCACGATTTTATTTTACCAGTGATGTATGAGAGACGTATTTTTTACTTTTTAGTACACTTTTTAACTTAATATAAGCATGGTTTTTAAAAAGTGTGTGTGTGTGTGTGTATATATGTATATATATATATATATATATATATATATATATATATGTGTGTGTGTGTTTGTGTGTGTGTCGCGTACTCTGCATTATTTGACAGTAAACTATTTCAACCATATATATATATATATATATAAATTTTCAATCTTTTTAGTCTTGGGTTTTTAAAAAGTATGTGTGTGTGTGTATATATATATATATATATATATATATATATATATATATATATATATATATATATATATATATGTATATATATATGTATATGTATATATATATATATATGTATATATATATATGTATATGTGTGTGTGTGTGTCACGTACTCTTTGTATTATTTGACAGTAAACTATTTCAACCATATATAAAATATATTATATATATATATATATATATATATATATATACATTTTCAATCTTTTTAGTCTTGGGTTTTAGTATAATTTTGTAATCAATATTTTAACACTTCCTTTAATATTTCTATCTGTTACTAGCGCCATCTATTGGTGAAATCTTTAACTATTCTTCATATGAAAATTGCATTTCTTAATTAACATTGATTAATTGATCAATTAGTGAAACTGATTATTGATTCAGGTATTGTCATCAAAAGTGAGTAAGTATGCAAAATTTCAAGTCATTTGGACAATAGGAAGTGGGTTAAATATCGATTACAAGATTTGTACCAGACAACAAACAGGTGAAGTTAAAATAAGCGTGGTAATAATAATGACTATCCTGTCATGCACGCTAAAGGTGGTGATGTTTCCAAGTGCTCTATTCTGCTCAAATAAGTTCTATTCTTTTTCTGTATATTGAGTGAAGGAAGTGTACAGTTACATACTACTTAAGCTCAGTAAGCTTGAATTATGTCTGCCTTGCATATTGTATCTTGCTTGTTTTTAAACAAAATGAAAAAATATTTGGCTTCTTACGTCAGAAGAACTAAAGCGATAAATCAGTTTGGTGCATGAAATACATACACCTAATTCCACAAGACCCCAATACATTTTTGTGCTTGGAGACCTAGTCGGTGATTTTTAACTGTCAGACTTATGAAACTGATGTCAGTCTAACTGTAGCTACTTTGGCTCATGTTTATATGTTTTATTGTATTTATAGTTAAAATCTGTGAACAGAATATGCTGGTGCTGCAACTGCATATTAGAGGGTCAGTTCTGTATTTTGTTGTAGTGATTCAATGGTGTGATCAGCAGAGAGCTTGAGCTCTTTGTTAGTGATAGTTCTTGAAGCAACGCATTGACTGATGTAAAAGATATCTCCGTTCAGACACTCGGAGGAATGATTTTCTTGATTCTCTTCATCCGCTATCTGTGGTCTTAGGCATATTTGGCGATAAGATGCTTTTTTTTTTTCCTGCCCTTCACTTTTTCTCCATGTTCACTTCAGCTTCCCTCTTGGGTTTATCCCTCCTCTACTTCAATCACTATACTTTTCACCTAATCTTTGTCTTTTTCTCCACATGCCCAAACACCCTCAGCCTTTCTTACCTCGCCAAATAACATATCTTTTATCCCCAATTCATTTCAACTTTGCAGTTTTCTTAGTTTCAAAGAAGTTTCACATATCTATTTGATCATTGTCATCTCTGTCTTTTTTAATTTAGCTCCATGGTCTACCCTCAGTACCAGTGTCCTACAATACTCGTACACTTTGAATGAAAATTCCCTTTCAGTATCAGAAAGATTCTTATATGACTGAATAGTGTAAAGCTTCCCAATCTAATACTGTGTACTTCTCACATTTGCTGCTTTATTTTTGTTTCTTTTGCATACTTTTATTCTCTTCCTGAAGTGCAGCACAGTCTTTTAGATAAGTATATTTTTCAACTGCATATATACGAAGAAACCACCAAATACTGCAATTTACTTTCCCTTCATTGCTGTGTTCTTTTGAGGTCGTTATCACTGTAAAATACAAATTACGTTTGAACGCCCTCTTACAGTGAACTGCTCACCTAATGAATATAGCTTATTTGTGTTGATACTGTAGGCCTAGTGCACACCACTAGATTTCTATCGTATCAGAAAAGAAAGATTGATGCACCAGTTTGTAAATTAAAAAAAAAAAAATGATCAGAAGAATATGTTTGTGTCCCCTGGAATGAAAATGTAATTTGTCTGATCTTCCAAGAAACTATTGCAGTAGCTGAACAA
Source organism: Erpetoichthys calabaricus (assembly GCF_900747795.2). Lineage (NCBI taxonomy): Eukaryota > Metazoa > Chordata > Cladistia > Polypteriformes > Polypteridae > Erpetoichthys > Erpetoichthys calabaricus. The sequence goes on along the minus strand of NC_041409.2, from coordinate 69,449,047 downwards.
TACAACTTCAAAAGGCATTGAGATGAAACATGAGGCAAAGTTTTTGAAATACACAGGAGATGGGGGAGGGAAAAACCTTTCATGACATCAAACCCTATTTAGAAGAAAACGAAGAAAATGTGGCAGAGGCAGAGCTGGCTAATGAGTATCGCAACTTATTGCTGCATCAGGTAAGCCCATCACTGAAGACGAGTTTATTAAGCAGTGTATGCATGAGATTGTACAGGAGATTTGCCCAGAGAAATGGGACTGGTTCCAGCTAGTGAGTTTGTCAGCAAGAGCAGTTACGAGAAGAATGGAAGAATTGGCAGACGATCTCTTGCAGCAGCTCAAAAGGAAAACACTGTGATTCGTGAATTATTTTATTGCCTTTGATGAGAGTATTGACATAATGGGCACTGCACAATTGCTGGTATTTTTACAGGGCATAGATGAATCCTTCAATAACACAGAGGAGCTAGCTGCTCTTCATAGTTTGAAAGGAACCGTAACTGGAGAAGAACTGTACCTAAGTATGTGTAAACCTCTTGAGCAGCTTGATTTGAAATGAGAGAGCTTAAAAGGTAGAGTGCCAAAGAGATTTTTTGAGTTACTCTCAGAAATCATCACATTTATTACAGAAAAAGGAAAGGCCGTCAGAGATGTCTAATTTTAAATGGCTTTGGAAGTGGGCGTTCCTCCCTATCTCGCCCAGAATGTCAATGAGTTCCAGACTACAGTGAAAGGGGAAACTTGTATGTAATTTGTATAGCAGTGTCAAAGCATTTGAAATGTCTTCAGTTGTTCAAGGAACAAATGTCAGAAGGAAAACTGGATCATTTCCAGTCTGTGCAGAATTTTAAAAATTCCGATGCAACTGTCTCTGGGCTTTGCACCCTAGTAACCAAGTTACCCAAACTATTCTATAATATTTCAGTAATTATTTACCACTCTATTGCAGATCTTTCTGATCATAAAATAGGTAATTACGATAGCAATTGACGAGAAGAATTCATAATTAATTGCTGAATTACGGTTTTTAAGGGTTCCTCTAGGGTGCCTCTTTCTCTTGCACGATTTGGCTCAAAAACTAATCAGCACATCGTCATCTCATAAGAGGCTTAAGTTTCGAGCTTGGTATTATTCCATCTAGCCATTTTAGCTCTAGACTGTCCTCAAGAACCTGAGACACACGACAGACACACACCTATCATCGAGATATCAATGTTTTCGGAATTGGAGAACCTAAAATTTTGAGATCCGTCAAAACCTGGAGATTGAAATTTTTAACAAATCTAAAGCTTTCGCTTCTCCCCCATAGATGATAGGTTATGTTGTGGGTGACGCGCAAAGCAAAAAAAGCACATTGGATATATGCTTCCTAAAAGACTTAGATGTCCAAAAAATTGAATTGTTGTGGGTGCAAATACAAAGAATGTGATCTGATTACATTTTACAAGAACTTTCCTGTGACTATTTTACTACTTTGAAAACAATGGCACATGGTTTTACTATCATGTATGGAGGCATATACACCTGTGACCAGACATTCCCATGGATGAGAACTACAAAGTCAAGGTTGAGATCCAGCCTGCATTGCTAGTCTGCAGAGTCCAAATTACTCTAGGACATACGCTGATTAGCAGCTGAGAAGCAAGCACACGCCTCTCAGTAACGGTATTGTGATGGATCAACTTGTCTGGCCCCCAAAAGTGAGTTGAGTTTTGTTTACTGGCCCTTGGGATAAAAAGTTTGCCGACAACTGGTTTAAAAAGTCACCACCCCCTGTAAAAGATGTTTACCTTTTGCAGCCTAAAAACCCAAAATGAAGACATAGAAAATCAAACTTTGTCCATTTTAATGTATGCCTTGTAATTTGCACCATCCAAGTGAAAAAGAAAACAAAACTTTTATATAAAAAAGTATTAAAAGTACAACAGCTAGACTTGATAAGAGAACACTCTCCTGGGATAATACTTAGTGCAAGCAACATTTGTTTGAATTGCAGCCATCATTCTGTTTGGGTATTTCTATACCAGATGTAATCTAGAACAGGTGTATTTAATTATGATCCTGGAGGTCTGAAATGGCAGCAGGTTTTCTAATTAAGAAATTGGTTAAAGCGAAACTGTTTATTTACTGATAAAGCAATAATTTGTTGCTGCCACTGCAGACTTCAGGACCATACCTAAGTATCCCTAACCTAGAGGGAGAAATATGTCCTTATTACAGAATTAAGTGCAGTTAACCTGATTAACAACAGTTGACGGACTTCACTTTTCTGTTTATCCTAGAGATATTTGATGGAATTTAGTTTGAGGCTCTGACTAAGCCACTTTAAAACATTGACTTTTTTGTTTCTCTTGTCACTACTGTGTTTTTCTGTAGGAATAGCATTCTATGGATAGTGTAAGGTGCATTGGGTTTTCACTTTTTCTGATGTTTGCATTCCTGTCAAAAAGATCATTGTTGTTCTCATCTGATGCTGGTACCTTTTGCTACTTGGCTTTAGAATCTTTTAATGCTCCTTTTGAAAAACATAAGTAAGGCTTGATGTGGCTCTTTTCTTTTTATAGAATGGAATTTTTCTTGCTGTCCTCCCATACGAGCCATATATGTGAAGCACTTGTGATATTATTGTCTCAATCACACAATGACCAGTCTGCCATAAAGACCTGAAGTTTTTTCAAGGTTACATTCAGTCTCTTGGTAGCCTCACTGATTGATTACATTTTCAATGCAGTTTATATTTGAATGGCACTCTTCATGGAGTACAGTCTTGGTGAATATTCCATCTCTTTACTTCTCGGTCATCGAATTTGGAGAGACAGTCTAACCCAGGGGTAGGCAACGTCGGTCCTGGAGTGCCACAGTACGTGCAGGTTTTTGTTCCAACCCAGTTCCTTAACGAGAACTCAATTATTGCTGATGAAGCACATATTGCTTAAGTGACATTTTAATGCTTCATTTTAGTGGTCTCGCTTGTTAAGGTTCTCCAACCTTAATTGCTTATTTCAATCTTAAACTGCTGCATTCAGTGTTTTAATTGCTCCTTATTAGCAATAAGATGTAAAACAGGGGTAGGCAATGTCGGTCCTGGTGAGCCGCAGTGGCTACAGGTTTTCATTCCAACCCAATTGCTTAATTAGAAACCAATCATTGCCAATCTCAGACCTTATTTAATTTTATGGCTTGTTAGTCTGTGCAATGTAAGGCTCTTATATCGTAGATTTTTTTTCCTTTCCAAGGATATCATCCAAATGATTTGAAGCCGAAAACAGATCATTTTCAGTCTGCCACATTTTTATATTAAGTGTTTTATTAAATCAAACCGTGCATGATGAACACACACAGATGTAATTGGAAAAAAGCTAGCTGGAGAACTGCTGGCTGCTTTGTCTTTTACATCTTATTGCTAATAAGGAGCAATTAAAACACTGAATGCAGCAGTTTAAGATTGAAATAAGCAATTAAGGTTGGAGAACCTTAACAAGCGAGATCACTAAAATGAAGCATTAAAATGTCACTTAAGCAATATGTGCTTCATCAGAAATAATTGAGTTCTCGTTAAGGAACTGGGTTGGAACAAAAACCTGCACATACTGTGGCACTCCAGGACCGACGTTGCCTACCCCTGGTCTAACCTAAGCAAAGTCTGGGTGATGCCATACACTTTCTACTAAATTAGGCTTTGTAATCACTTTATACCCATCTCCTGACTTGTGCCTTTTCACAATTTTATTTTGAAGTTCTAGTGAGAGCACTTTTCTGCCCATAGTGGGTATTTTGCTTTATAGAAACAGTTGGTTTTATTCTGAACTAACTAAAATCACCACAGGTGGGTGTCGGTTAATTTGTTGTTAATGTGATTGGGAACCTGAGCAGATTTACAAGTACCATGGAAAGTGTGAGTGGACTTATCCAAATACTGTAAGTTAATTGCACCTTTTAGATAATTTGCTGAATGTTTTATAACTGTGTTTTCACTTAGGTAATGTTTTGCCATTTTGGCTGAATAAAACTGGAACAAACCCTATTTATTTATTTAGGTTTTTGAGGGGTAGGTTGCAGCTCCTTACAAAAACTTCAGATATTCAGCTCTGAGTAATAACATTGCGTTGAACTTAAAGTTTTGAAAACTTTCTCATTAAAAAAACATAGAAACTAAATAAGCTTTATGAAGTGAACTTTATGAAATACAAAGAGCCGTTTGCTAGTGTGCCCATTATAGTAGCTATATCTTTTCTTTTTCATTCAGGCATATTGATAAAGTGGATCCATCTTGAAAATAGTAACACAAAGAAAAATGATTATAGGTCAGCAGAGAGGAGGAATTGTGTATTCACACTTGTTTAATAATTTGCAGAGAAAATGGGAGTTACTAATGGTCATATTCAGTGTGTTGAAACCTTTGATCTATCCGCTATCAATATGTAGTGTTAAAATTTTACTAAATAAATACATAAACACACTTACACGGTATCTGATTGAATGCAGCTTGCAGGGAGGTCTATGTTACTCATGTAAAAGTTAAAGGAGAAAACTTCACAGAATTCCATTGCTATGCAGTATTAAAAAAAATAAAAAGATAAAATACCCAGAGTTGGATTCTTATTTCATGTATTTAAAGTTTAAAATGAATATTTTTTGGTTTCTTAGCTTTATAGATTTAAAAATAGTTTTGTGTAATAACATTTGGACTATTTTGGCAAAACTTAAATTTTTTACTGTTTTAAAAGCTGGAAAGAGAGGCAACTTCAGTAATTTAATTTCTGTATAATTAGCAATTATAAAATGTTCATTCCTGTACAGCTGTATCATAACTAATTTTTGTTCTATTTAAATTCATTTTTATGTCTCCAAGGATGACTGCTCTGGCAGGTAAACTGACAGAATTTAACCTGGGCACAGACAAACAAACCTTCTTATCGAAACTGATTAAGAACATCTTTTCCTCTTATTTGGAAAACTACATTGACACAGAGCGAGAGTACCTGAAGAGTCGCAGTACAATGATTCTACAACGATATTATGAGTCAAAGCATCATCAAAAACGTACTTTGGGAGCTGGAGGGTAAGCTATGCAAGGTTTAACTAGTCTGTCTAACTTAGTAATGTCATTTATCTTCTTGCATCCAGGATTAGGCTACTAACTTAACTGAATTTAAGTGGTGTGTTTGTTAGATACGGATGAACAGTATGCTTATTTTCACAATGTCTAATTCTGAATGCTTTCTGTATCAAGAAAATGAAGGGTATGTACATTTCTTGGTTGTAAAGAAAAATCTACCCATTCTTTGTTAAAAAATACTATGTTTTTAATAACTTGTTTGAAAAAGGCTTTTATCATACCCAGGTTCCTGCCTGGCTTTGGCTCATCTTAAGTGTACAGTTATTCCTTTCTTACTACTTGCATACCCTATATGGCCAAAAGTATGTGGACACGCCTCCAGCTTACTGGGTTTGGGTGCATCAGCCTTACCCATTGTTAACAGGCACATAAACACAAGTATATAACCATGCAATGTCCATTGACAAACTTTGGCAGTACAGTGGATTATACTGAAGAGCTCAGTGACTAAACATGGCACTTTCCTAAGATGCCAACTTTGCTACAAGTCAGCAAGTGAAATTTCTGCTCTGATTGATCTGCCTGGTTAACTCTCTAAGTACTATTATTGTGCAGTGGAAGCAATAGAATCAACAACCACTCAGCCACAAAGTGGCAGGCCACACAGATTCACAGGGTGAGGCCACCAAGTGCTGAAGTGCATAGTAAGTAAAAATTGCATATCCTCTGTTGTGTTCTAAATTGCTTCTAGAAGCAAAGTCAGTACAAGAATTGTACGTCAGGTACATCAGCTTCATGAAATAGGCACTATGTGTCATGCTAGGTGTCGGCTGGAGTGGTGTAACACTCTGGACTCTGGATCAGTAGAAATGTTTCTCACAGAAGTGAAGAATCGTGCTTATCTATCTGGCAGTCTGATGGATGAATCTAGGTTTGATGGGTGGCAAGAGAAAGCTACCTCCTAGACTGCATAGTGCCTCCTGTAAACTTTGGTGGAGGAAGGACAAAAGGTCTGAAGCTGTTTTTCAGGGGTGGGTACTATTAATGCTACAGCGTACAAAAACATTTTAGACAACTGTTTACTTCCAACTTTGTGACAACAGTTTGGTGAAGGTCTTTTTCTGTTCCAGAGTGACTCTGCCCCAGTGCACAAAACCTGGTCCATAAAGACATGGTTTGATGTGGAGGATCTTAAGTGGCCTGCACAGAGTCTAGACCTCAACCCTAATAAACACCTTTCCTGATGCCACAAATGCACTTTTGACTGAATTGGCACAAATTTGCACAAACAAATTTCAAAATCTTGTGTAAAGCCTCTTTGTAAGAGTGGAGGCTGTTATCGCCACTTTGGGAGGACAACTCCATATTATTACCCATGGCTTTGAATGGGATGTCCAACAAGCTCAAATAGGAGTTATGGTCAGATGCCCCCACACCTTTTACAATATTGTGTACTTAGCCAAGTTTATACTGTATATATTCACATTTTTCCTATTTTTCCAGTCACATCAAGGACATAATTTATGTGATGGCTGGATTGCTCAAAAATGTTCTGTAATTCCGAAATGGTTGTTGGTGTTTGGCTGATTGTCTTCCCCAACGCTGATTATGGTGACAGTGTGGCACTGCCCTTACTCGATTGTCTTGACATTGCCACACAACCCCATTTTCAGCCCTTGAATGCACAACTTTTTTCCAAAAATAATTTTATGTTAATTATTAGTAAAGTCCAATTGATTATTTCTGAAAATGTTAATGGATTGTGTTTTATTTTAAATTTGTTTTTTCTTAATAACATTGTACCTTAGCACAAAGTAATTACAGATACATGTATGGGGTAATGCTTTTGTGTCTTGATAGTTTCTTTGATGTTTCTAGCTTGCTGACTCTGCCACATTTTGTCTGTGTAGTATTCAGGATCTAAAGGAACGCATTCGACAGCGCACCAACTTGCCATTGGGCCCTAGCATTGATACTCATGGGGAAACCTTTCTGTCTCAAGAGGTTGTTGTGAACCTGCTTCAAGAGACCAAACATGCCTTTGAACGCTGTCATCGAGTAAGACAATTCTTTCTTAAATTAGTACAGAAAAAAGAAAAGGGCAATGGATCAGAACCTCTGTTTATTATACAGTATATGTAAGGAATAATATATAAAGCAGGCCGTGCTGCCATTATTGCTTTTATAAGACATTGATGAATGTTTTTTTATTGCATCTTGAATCTTACACAGGTATGATTAATATTTTCTGGCAAATGTAGTGAAAACTGAGAAAATCATATGCATATAAAAATGACAAAATCATGATTGTTTTTTATCCTTATTAGCAAAGTCCATACTTGATACAGCTTGAATTCCTGAGTTGTCCACTTTAGCTGAAAAATAGTCCTTTTTTATCACTTGTACTGAGTTTCACTTGAATTGCTGTGTCATGACTTTCACACTACAAATTGAAGATGTAAGACACAACCGTGGATCTCTGCACCTTTCTCATATGGTTTAATTACAGCTTCATCTTTCTGGAGAACTCACCTTACAATATATACTCTTTCTTATTTAATTTTCTCATACTTGCCGTAATGTAGTGTCTTGCTCTTTTTGCAAAGCAAGTTACACTGAGAGTGTTAGTACCTTAGAAATGTTGCCTTTGGATTGACAACCAGCATTCAGCTGTCACAACAATTGTGCAGTAGGTGACCCTGCCTGTCCAGTGTACTTGGGTCTATGAAAAATTAAGGTGCACTTTAAAGTAAGGCTGAACCCAGAGAGCAATAAATTGTTGCATTTAATCATGAGCAAGCAGGATAAGCGTATTGCTAGTTGTATAGGGTATGTTTCTGTCACGTTATCCTATATTCATATCCTGGTATAACACCACAAAAATCATTATCAACTCTTATAATTGCCGCCTTCTCCCAAAACCTTTTAACAGGTCAAGTGATTATTTAAGCAGTGCCCTGGATGGCCCTGGGTCACCTTGTCCAGACATAGAATACCAGGTTGTACATTATCACATGATAGAGGCTTATAACTGTGAGGCTCATAACTGTGACATTTACAAATCAGCCATTTGAGAAATGGTGGAAAAACTAGCAACTATTTGCTTTGCTTTATTGGATATATTTGTCTACACTAAAATATCAAGTGGACAAACTGAAATCCAACCCTGCCAAGAACATTTTCAACAGACAAATAGCATCAAAAAGCTTCTTTTACAATTTAAATACTTAATCAAAAGAAACCACACATTAATATTGTCCAAACATTTTACATTTCTGTTGGGTATAACTATCTTCAGCTCCTCCATGTAATGTTGTGCATATTGACTATATATGCAAATCAGTCTTTAGGCCAAGGGTGGCTAAAGGTAATCACAGAAAAATGTGAATGCAGGAATGTCACAACTAATGCAGTACCATAAGCTTTTATTTTCATGACACACAAAGAGCCATTTTATGTTAAATGCATATCCTCTGATGATAACCAGAACTCATAAAGTGTTGCTATAAATTGTCCTATTTCACCTCCCACCGTTCCTTCTGTAGCATGTTCTGCATGCAGTCCCATAAATCTCTTCAGTCCCCTCCTAGACCTGCTTGTCCGAGGCATAGGTGCTGTCAAAATGATTCACTATCAGCCAATGCTTGGAAATGCAAAATAGTCAAAAACATTTCAGAATGTTTTCTTTCTTTCTTGTAACATCGCCATGTGTTTAGATGCATGATAGACTTGACAACTCTGCAATAAGTTCCATTCAAAATTTTTTTTATCACAAGATACCTTTCTTGATGCCCACCTCCCTTAACTGCTTTATATGGCATGCAAGTGGGATGATGACCTTATTCTAATCCCATGTCACTAGAGTACAAAAAAAGGGCATACGTTCTTATTTTTTACGGATTTTTTTCCAGTATGAATGACCTTAATTTCCCCCTTTTTCATGAGACAACTGAAGACTGGACAAGTGGGAGAAAAGAATACTTGTAAGATATGGGAATTGTCAGAAGATTTGTATTTTATATCCCTTTTCAACTACCTGAGAACCAAAAAGCTAATTAAAGCTGGGCAAAAAACTTACTTATATTGAAGCAAATTTGTCATTTTTTAAATATATAAACCTGTATTCCATAACATCGCAAATGACAGTGAAACTGTGACATTATTATTGTATTGTAGACTTTTGTCTTATTGACTTGGTTTCTTTTTTCCCTAACTTCTTGCAGTTGTCTGACCCTCCTGACCTCCCAAAGAATGCCTTCTCCATCTTTCTTTTGCTGGTAGACTACCTATGTGTTGATCACATTGACTATGCCCTGGAAATTGGATTGGCAGGTCTGTTTTGTAGAATAAATATGTGATCCTGTATTCTACTGAAACATGTTAATAATAATTTAAACTTCTATGTTGAGATCTTTTAAGTCTGAATCTTTTTTTGACACCATGTACTTTATAGTGATCTTTCTGAACATTTCTTATGTCACTGCTTTGTAAACTGAAGTTGCACTGTTATTACAAATTTATTAATAGATAGGAAATAATTGTAATTAAATAATTTCACTCTTTAGTCATTAATAGTGTTTAGTCATTAATAGTTTTTCTTACATTGTTTGTTTTTTTGTGAACTTAAAATTCTAAATAAGGAACCTTAGAGTTAAGTGATTCTGAAGAACGTTTGACCAGAAGAGGGCAGTGTTTTCAAGTTAGCCCCCAGCTCCCTCAAAAGTTCTTACTTGTTTTTGTTTTTTAATAGCTATTCCCTCTCCTGACTCTAAGAATGCAAACCTGTACTTCCTGGATGTAGTACAACAAGCTAACACTATCTTCCATCTTTTTGATAAGCAGTTTAATGATCATCTCATGCCGTTGATCAGGTAAGTGAAGTAAAATAAAGTGGAATTTATATTTGGGAAATATTTTGTTTCTATTTGCTTGAACAGAATGCAGAAATGAGTTTGTACTAGAAATGTGTGCATCAGAATTTTCTTAACTTTTTTTTAGTAGTTTGAGCATATTGTGTCACTGTAATGTTTTTTACTTCACACATTTCACCTGCTTGAAGCTCTGTTGTTATATGTTGAGCACTACCCAGAAAGTGTTCATATATTCTCTAAAAAGAATTATTTAGCTGCAGAATTATTTTTTGACATCGTTTTGTTGTAGAGTTAATTCTGTTATGTTTTCTTGAATTTTGAATATGAGCTTTTTACTGGAAGATAATAACTTTTATAGACTATTCTCTTTTATATTACATTTAAATGTACTTGTGATGATCACATTTTAAAAAAATCCAACTTGGGGTCATAGGGGCTCATTGTGCTGTTAATAAATATATTCCAGAATGAATGTTTGTTCTCCTAGTTTGGTGTTATTTTGTCACTGCTAAGAAAAAGCAATTGTATATTAAAACTTTCTATTAGCAGTATTGCAGATGTGATTCAATTTTTAATATTTTTCATTTTGTCAGATACGTATTACACTTCTGTATATGACTGACAGGGAGTTTGTGCTTCTCAGAGCAGTTTTCTCTTACCATCCCACCATCTTCCCAAATTGACCCTCTGCTGTGAACTGCAATTACAACTGTCTTAGAACTGTCAAAGGTAGAAATGCACAAACCAGTTAGCCAGTGATTACAACTGGCTGACTTTCCTTTATAATAAGCAACTGGTCCATTTAGTTATTATTTCCTAGTTCTTTTTTCATTTACAGTCTGACCCAAGTTCTTGTCTAAATACCAGAGTATTATTGTATATGCAAAAACAAAACTAAGACAAATTATCTTGCGGGTATTTAGAAGTAATAGTAGTAGATTGCAAAAAATTAGGCAGAGTTTAATTACAAGCAGTAATAAGTGACTAATTCTGAAGTTCTTTGGGATGATAACACCTATCCCACATCCTAAAATGTGTAACTGCAGGGTGTTATTGTGTTTTTAAAGTAGCTGGTGAGGATAGGTTTTGCTATTTGTAGCATATAGAAAATAATACCTTTACCATTTTCCTTCTATTCCCAACTAAAATTAATTTTATGGAATTGGTATCTTGCCATTTTTTCAAAGGCATTAAATCTATTAATCGAACTTCATAATATTTGCCTGATTCTTCTCCATAAACATTTTGTAGTGTAAAAGAGTGTAGTGGATAACAACTACATAGATAGGTTACAGTATTCTGAAAGGCACTAAATGGTGACAAGCATAAAGGAAACATTATATTTAACTGATTATTCATTGTACTTGGCTTTTTAAGCATTGATTGATTTTAGTTAATAAAGGCAACTTGATTTTATAAATTAAGTCGGCTCACTCATCTGGTTATACCGAGGTCAAGGAAAGCATCCCATCCAGGTAAGTAAGCCCTTGTCTCTGTTCAGTCAGTTATGGAAGAGTGTATAATTCATGTGTATTCCAAGCTTGATTAGTATATATATTATTTTGATTCTAGCATAAAATCATCTTAATATTTTGTATTGTGTACACTGATAATGAAATGCAGTGTTTTAACCAGTTAATGAAGTGTAATTTTTAATTTGAATTTTGATTGTTAGCCAACTTAAGTGAACACAGGAGAAAGTAATGTGTTATGTGAATTGTTTTCCAGTATACAGTAATGATTCTCTAGATTTCTGCAGTCGCAATCGTCTATAATTTTTAGCCTAATTTTTATTATCATAAATTGGCTGCAGATGCCGTGAGGCTTTCCTTTCAGCAGGTGATTTGGTTTGGTTATATAAATAATGCTGGGATTAAGAGATACTTGTCATTAGTACACTTCAGTATTATTCTTTGTGTTACCCAGCTCTTCTCCAAAACTCACAGAGTGTTTGCACAAGAAAAAGGAGGTCATTGAGCAGATGGAAGTCAAGTTGGACACAGGAATTGACAGGTCAGTTATTAACCAAGAGGGTCTGTAAGATACTTGAGCATTTCTAGTATTAGGTAGAAATGCTATACCTGGGCACTCATGGACACTTAACACTTCTCAAACTTCATCTTGATTAGTTTATCCTTCATATTAGCCTTTATGTTAACATATAATATTTTTACAGCACATGGCTATCCTTGGTAAAAGGGTTTTACCAGACTTGTCTACCCATTATTCTTTATGGTAAAGAAAAAAGATTAAGCTTTTAATCTGTCGCCGTTTGCAATGTTCATAGAAAGGACTGTAACTTATTTCATCTTTTGAAGTATATTCACTGTAGTGTGCAATGCAAATTAAAGAAGCTGTATTCCAAATGTATCCTTGTTAACTATCCAGGACCTTGAACTGCATGGTAGGACAGATGAAGCATATACTTGCTACTGAGCAGAAAAAGACTGACTTCAAACCAGAGGACGAGAATAATGTAATGATCCAGTATACTAATGTAAGTATTCCGGTCCTAGCTGTAATGTCCTTTCACCTGGAATCAGGACTAAGGATTCCAGGGCTTTAAGGTTAAAGAATATCATGCATATGTGAAGTCTCAAATAAACATATTCAATTTAACCAAATAGTGTGACCTTGTGGCTAAGGCATTGAACCAAAAGGCTGTTATTTCAGTGTGCTGTTTGCTTTCAAGGGTTTCTGTATAAAATGTATCTAAAGGTTCTTTTTTTCCTCTTGATTTTGTAAATTTCATCTCAGGCCTGTGCCAAGGTATGCGCCTATGTAAACAAACAGGTGGAACGGGTCCGTAATTCAATGGATGGGAAGAATATAGACACAGTGCTCACTGAACTTGGAGTGCGCTTCCACCGACTGATCCATGAACACCTCCAGCAGTTTACATACAGCTCCATGGGTGGCATGCTGGCCATCTGTGATGTTGCAGAATACCGCCGCTGTGCCAAGGAGTTTAAGGTATATTGGGGAACAGAGGATAAAGGCCTTAGCACTTTCTGCCTGATGATAGTTACTGTTTTCAGTTTCAAATTAAGAAAACATACGTCTTCCTCCTTCCTCTAGGTGCCACTAGTGTTGCAGCTGTTTGACACCCTCCATGCGTTGTGTAATCTGCTAGTTGTTGCCCCTGACAACTTGAAACAGGTCTGTTCTGGAGACCAGCTTACCAATTTGGATCGAAACTTACTCCATGGCTTTGTGCAGCTGAGGGCAGACTACAGATCGGCAAGACTGGGCAGGCACTTCAGCTAACAAAACAGACAGCAACTGCTAAATATTGGCAATTACTGTGATCAGTGCATTAACTGGATATCTAGGCTATTAGCCATCCAAAGGTGTGGAGTTGACTCCTTACTTTTAGGTATCTTTCAGCTGTTAAGATGTCCAGCCAGTAAAAAGTGAAACTTGGCAAAACACTAAGTGGCTTTCAGCTTATGCTTGGATGAGACAGTTCAGCACAATTCCAGCTTTGCAGTATACATTAAAAGCAAACAGACTATTTGTTATCCAAAACATTTAGCCAATCATTTGTAAGTATGTTTTTGAAGATTTGTCTCCTTTCATATCCCAATTTAAATCTACTTTCTAAATTCTTACCAAATGAGTATGAGTTTTTTTTTGTCTTTTGTTTTTTGTTCTTTGTTTATTAACATGGCCTGGCTTATGAAGATATTTGATTCAGAGATAGTTTTCTGATATTTAACCTAATTTTTCCACAAAGCTCATAGTAAATGTGGCTTTCTTTGTGTAACACAGGAGCCCTGCTTCCACCTCAATGCCAAACCTGCAAAGTTAAATGGCACATTTAACATTGGTTCAGATAACTTATTGCCTGAATTAATCAGGGAAAAAACTATAGTTTTCAAAATAATCCAGTGAACTATTTCTGAGCATATGTTCTTCTGTTTAACAGGAGAGTTTTCACATTTTAGTCCTGTGAGGCTTACCGAACAGTCAGTTGGGATTGACCATCCAGTGGACGAAGCATGTCTAACCCTCAGCCTTTTAAGACTTAAGATGCTTAGTTGTGTAAACCTCTTTGCTGGGCAAAGGACAAAGGAATGCCGAGAGTGTTTCTGCATGAATTTCAAATGGAAAGGATTTGGTGAGCTGCAGATTGTTGTAATTGAAGCGCTGTTCAGTAAGCTGTACCATATAACAAAATGTGATGGCACAACATAAAATGTACTGTATGTGCTCAGGCTGGCATATAGTAAATGTTTTCATAGAGGCAAGAGAGTGGTGATGTCAAACCTGTCGAATCATCTGCTGTTTTGTCAGTTTGTACTCTCCATATTCCAGAGTTGTGGGTGGACAATAATACAGACATCAACTCCCAAATAAACAAAATATTTTGTAAAAATCAATTTATTCTCTGAAGATCTCAATTTCTCACCCTATCAGTCAGGGAATGTGTTGTGTGACCTTTTATGGTACAGGTTTGATGAACTGGATATGAATACAGCAAGCCTTCGTCTTCTCTGAAGTGCTTGGTTACGCAGATCACTAGGCATATATAAATTAGCTTTTTGCATTTTCAGTCATTTTTAGTATCCAGTTGCTGGTTATTTTGGGTGTTGAAATATTCAAAATGGGAAAGAAAGCTTTTAATACATGCAAACATTTTAATATTATTGATGATGCAAGATGTTAGTGTTGCATATGGTAAAATGTATGCTGATTTTGTTTTTTTATTATCAACACTTTATTTCATAGTATTTCTAAAGTAATTCCAGTGTGATAGCCTAGTTAAGGACATCTTGTACTGCTTGAAAATTTTCTATTTTCCCGTCACAGAAAGATGCTTCAAAAACAGTCAGATACTTTTAATTGACTGGTAAAATACACAATTAAAAATTGTATACAAGCTCTGTGAATTTACATGTCCAAACTGAAGATGTTTTGAGCTCAGTGTGCTGTATTTCAAACTTATCAATCCCTACCTACTCAATCAGGGGCAATGTCAGGTTTTTATCCTCAGGTTTTCTTTGTATTAATCAAAAAAGAAAACATTTCACCATTTTGCTCAAAGTCTTGAAATATGGTGGAGAATTCCATTTCAAGTTGTTGAACTTACTGAATGATGATGTCTTGGTGGTTGACAAGCTGATGTGATAACAACGTCCTCAACTGACTGAAATAAAAGCTTCCAATTTGATTTTCACAAGAGAATTCTGTAATGTTCAACAGAAATGCCTTCCACGCATCAAATAAAGCTAACACAGTTTGGCCTGCACATTGTAACTACAGATTTAGTATATTGAGAGTATGTTGTCTTGTAATGTTCATTAAAAACATAACTTTTATTAGCTATCACTAAACCTCTGGCTCTGAGTAGTTCAAACCCTTCATTTGTAAATACATGCAGATCACGTAAAATCAAAATGTCACTTGAGCAGTAAGTGCTTCATCAGCAATAAGTGACTTCTCATTAAGAAACTGGGCTGGAACAAAAACCTGCGGCCCCCCAGGACCGACGCTGCCCACCCCTGCCATAGGGTCTGGAACACAAGGACTTAATTCACATGAAACGCCTACAAGATCAGTTGCAGAACTTTAGACTCAAGTCCACAGGAACTCGTATGACTGACCCCATTTCAAAGAATATGAGTCCCAAAGGTAGAAGTATTGCCAGACGATCTAACTGTACTGGAGTTTTCTTAGTCCCGCCCCCACCCAACAGGGTTTCAAAAAATGGGAGTGTAATTGAGCCAGTGGTATGGAAACAAAGGTAAGGAGTACATAAGGTAAGCTATGCTGTGTTTTCTGTCACTTAACATACACATAATAAATGATACTACTGCAATGTAGTTTATGTATTTTAGTACATATAATTATTTTTCATGGTACTACAGTAAAGAGTGGCAACGTGTTGCCTGTTGGACAGATGTGTGAGTAGGACTCTCACTGTACTCTATAAAAAAGACAATGCCTACTAATAAAGTCCAGTTTCTTCCCAACTCCAATGATGCACTTATGGTCCTTGGTAGCTCCAAATTTAAGCTGTACAAGTGAGTGTGCAAATGCTTGATTTGGCTTGTCTAGATTGTGTTTATTTTGCTCATTTTGAAGTTACAGGGATTACTGTTCAACTCACAAATCAGAAATCTCCCTGTGTTGACATTTTTCCTTTTTAAATGGTTTAATTGAACTTAAGCACAATAATAATAATTCAGATACTGTAGATATTAAATGATCCTTTTTCTTAAACTGTTTGAGAGTGTTGTGATTTACTACTGGAACAGTTTTGCCTCTATTTTTATCTGCATTTACATTCACTGTATGTGCATTTCCATTGTTTTGCTCACTCAAATGTGATGTTGTTCATGTATATAAAATATAGCACAAGTCAAGTTCTGTAATAATTGGACACTCAACTGATACCAGTGCATTGACTTTTCTAGTTATTTATTCATAAATACATTTTTAAAGTGCAAACATTAAAATTACAATCTAGAATGAATCATCACAACTCACTTTCTGTTCTTTTTAAAACTGTGAAGTTATGTTGGGAATGTTTGCTTTTGTTTTCATTTGTAGTTATTTGGTAGTTCCAGCGTTGTTCTCCTTTGGTCCAGTTAGCATATTTTCTGATGAATTTGGGCTCTCCATCTTTAATAACATGTAGTTCAGTCTGTATTTGTGTGTTTGAGCATTAACATGGCAATTTGCAATGCTTATCTTGAGCCTTCTTTCATGGGTCAATCTGATGCATAGCTGGAGGCAGAGCCTAACTGTTCCAATAATGAAAGTAGGGAAGGTGTTTGTACTGTTAGTGGGAATGAAGGGGATGTTTCACATACATTATAATATAAAAGTCACGTTAATGTCCAATATAAGAATACATTGAATCAAATTGAAACCAGCATTGAATGAGTGAATGTGTTTGCCCTGAAATGGAACGATGACCTATCTACTGCTTCTTCATTCTTTCAATAATGTTATAACAAAAGATGCCTTTACTAACATAAAATTAACATTATTTTTCTATCTCACTATCTCAGGACAGCTTTATATATGTAGATAGAGGAACACACACACAATCACATTTTGAACTCTGTTTTGTTCTATTCCCTCACACAAAATGGTCATCTATTTGAGGACTGCAGTTCAAGTGCATTTAAAAGGTTCAACTATGCATTCAAACATTATTGAAATGATCATCCCAGAAATACAAATATATTATTTTGCTGTAATTAGAATAAAATTAGAAATGTATGAAGGTGAAATTATTGGATCAATTTTGCAAAAAAAAAAAAAAAAAAATGAACAGGGGCTTCAAGAGATTGCCTCCTTTCTGCATTCCTCAAAGAAGTGGAAGCTTCTATAGTTTTTTCTTTCTGTGTTGCTGCTGGAGCTACATTCAGACATTATGCCTGTAGAAATGGGCACTTTCCGACTGGCAGTACTATATTTACCTTAACTCGCCTTTTCTTTGGATAAATCCAGTGCAGAGCGTTAAGAGGTAGAGCCTAACTCCTCAATAATGAAAGTAGGAAAATAATTAATTCACTGTAATATTTGAGTAGACGTATTAAAATTTGATTTCTCTTTCGCTAAGAAATATTGAAACAAAACCCATAAACTGGATTTGGTTGGTTCAATAATGGATACATGTACAAATTGTGATTATACTGTCATCTTCTGGTCATATTTGTTTTGGAAGTTTGTTCTTTCTATTGTCTAGAGTGTGAAATATATGCTCACTTTGGTTTAGATGAACCGGCTTCTAGTCAGTTAAAAACTTCAGCTTTGAAAAAGTTGAAACAACAGCATGTTTAAGTTCATAATATTTGTTAATATTTGATTCCTTCCGAGCAGCTGAGATTGTTCTTTACTTTAAACCACTAAAGTAGTTTTGTACCGATGATTTATTTCCCACTATTTCAGTTGTTTAGTAACAGCTAGTGAGAGAGGGACTTAACCATGCTTGTAATGTGTAAACGGGTGACAAGAACTGAACAAATCTTATAAATATACATTTAGTTTTAAACAGAATAAACTTTAAAAAGTTTTCTACAGATCTTTTAACATAGGGAGGGTGGTGGTGTACAGTTAGCATTGCTAGGAGCGAAGTCTATTCCATGTAACAAACTGCCAAGAAACTCAAGATTTCATACAAAGGTGTCTATTACTGAGTTCAGAGAAGAGGGCAAACTGAATCTAACCAGAATAGTAGAACAACAGGAAGACCCAGATGGGCAGCTACTTAAGAGGAGAAAGGCATTCAAGTGTGTACTTTGAGAGACAAACACCTTGCAGGTTCTCAGTTGACTTCTTCCTTGATTACATGCCAAATACCAGTGTTGTCTGCATCAGAGAAAAGATGACTTCTTGCGATTTACCCAGTGCTGCTGAGGTAGTTACTGGCTCTGTGTGATTCTAAACTGGGCAGATTAAATTTACTCCTCTGTATTGTAGGTGTAAATGTATATGCCTGTAGGGTATGTTCAGTTCTTGTAAACCTAATTGTACACTATGAATGTGCCAAGTCTCTCTATTACTAGCAATTAAATGACCACTAAAACATGCAGATACGTGATGATACTAGCAGCAGACTGATGATTTTTTTTTTTTGAGTAGTAGGAATAAGCTGTCCTGGTGACAGCCACAAGCCAAAACATTAAGGCCACAATGTTTCGTGGTTTCTTCTGTTCTTCACACTTTCCTTTGTCCATCACTTTCGTACAGTTTTATATTTTTCTCATCAAGCGCACAAGGTGTAATATTCTTTTTATCAGACTTATTTATTGACTGTAGTGTCATTTCTTGATTCTGACAAATTATTTTCCAGTGCTTTCTTAACAGTGTACCATACCTGCATAATTTATGTGCTTTGTCCTAGATTGATATTTCTAGTTTCACAGCCTTAAGGTTACCAAGTTTACTTGTGTTAATAGCTCTCTCATTTTTATGTCATAAGATATCAACAGCAGACTGCAAAGTTAAATGCAAAACATAGAGTCAGGTCTACCTATTGACACCTATCTTGTTATAATGATTCATGTTAGTACATTGAATTGATGACAAATGTCAATGACGGCATTTCTCGATTATTTTTTAGTTCTCTTAAAATACACTGAGGACTGTGCATTATACACAGTAAATACTGTAAATTCACAGCTATTCATGCCATGCCTTTGAAAATGGTTTCAGATTAAGGTTGACCTACTCCACTTTAACCAGATAGTCATTGTGTTATTATAGCCACAGACTGTGCTAATCCTAAATTGCCAAAAATGTATTCATTTGTCTGAATACTTTCATAGTTCAATATGTATCTGTTTCTTCATTGAATCACACTATGATCTGAAGCAGCTCATTTGCAGTGTGAGCTAATAGGAGAAGACCCATGCTCACTCATGCAGGGACTGCCTGTAAGCACTGCAAACGGAGTGGTTTCTAGTGATTTTATGGGTTTCT
This sequence comes from Erpetoichthys calabaricus, assembly GCF_900747795.2. NCBI lineage: Eukaryota > Metazoa > Chordata > Cladistia > Polypteriformes > Polypteridae > Erpetoichthys > Erpetoichthys calabaricus. The sequence goes on along the minus strand of NC_041409.2, from coordinate 69,429,688 downwards.
AAAGCATTACAGTTTATACTTTTTCTTTTAATATTTTACTGGAAGCATTGGGAGGTGGAAGAGTTAAAGATATTAAGATTTGCATTGGGTGTGATTTCCACAGTAAATTTAACTTCATGTTTTAATGAAATGCTTTCCTGCTTCTTTATTCAGAAATCATCATGCATGTGGGCTATACATCTCAATAAAATGCAAGGCAAGGTTTTTCAGTTGTCACAGCCTTTGTTTTGACAGGGAGAGCTGAAGTGGCTGCAGAGTTTCATTACAAGCAGTTTTATTTATTTAATGTCAGGCCATATCATCAGTTGAAGTTCACATTTGATTGAACGGCTTACCTTATGTTCCTCTCAGCAGTCTAGTTAATAGTGGTGTCTATTTTAAATCTCTAATTGCTACTATGGATTTTTTGTGCATGACAGTTTACCTGCTTTCTTCCAGCCTTATGCCAGTAATTTAGACCAGTGGTTGCCAACTCCAGTCCTGGAGGACCACCGTGGCTGCAGGTTTTCATTCTAACCATTTTTTTTTTAATGAGTGCCCTGTTTGTGCTGCTAATTAACTTCTTGTGAATTAATTTTAATTGAATTGTTCCCCTGAATTTCTTCATTGTTCCTCTGAATTGCTTCATTTCTTTCCTTAAATGGAACCCAAACAGAAATGAAATGTGAAGTGAGCCAACAGAAGACCAATTAAGTCAAGGCCTCAAACTTCAACCAATTTCACTCTAACCAGTTGCTTAATGAGGTGCCGATTCTTGTTGTTAATTAAATCAGTTCTTTCATTTTCTGGTTTGTTGCTGCGCTTGTCGTGCATTAGCAGATATTTCCAAAATTTTTGATTTTTCTCTTTCTAAGAGCACTGTTAAAATGTTTTGGGGATCTGAGCAGATTGAAATTCCTGAGACCTTCATCTTTCTTTATTTTCAGATATTGTATAATGGGCACCAGTTGTTTTGGCTCATTTTGTATCTCATTATTGTTTGGCTGCTAATTAAGAAAAAGGAAATAAGCAGTCTGAGTCTTCAAGAGCAAGTCAATTAAAATTAGTTCAAAAGAAGTTAATTAGGTCACTCATTAAGAAAAGGGTTAGAATGAGAACCTGTAGCCACAGTGGTCCTCCAGGACCGGAGTTGGCGACCCCTGCTTTAGACACCGGCCCTCCTATTACTATAAATTATATTAAGTGGATTTAAAACTTTTATGCATCTTTCTTTTTATCCAGCAGGCAATTATTAAAGTGCAGCAGCTGACCAGCAAACCAGTCCATATTCTGTAGTTTGTGTTCCTACCATAAGCTTCCATTGAATGAAATATGAATGAAAAAGTTGTGGGATTGAGGGGTTTTAATTGTTCAGTCCACAAATCATTTAGACAAGGAAAGTAAAATATGTACTCTGGTAGGAGTTTCTGTTAAGTTAATCAGAAGATGTCTAATTAAATGGTAGGATCCAGTTATTAAGAAACTGGAGTGAAAGCACTCCTGGTAAACGGAAGTGAATCCATTCTCTTATTCAGGATTCATCAGTTAGGAATTTTTTTCTAGCCATTTTCTTTATAAAAAAAAAAAAAAAAAAAACTTCATTGTTGGTATTGTTGGAACATTTCAGTTGATCAGGTAGCTCATTGCTATTCTCGTTCTGCTGAGTCAAAAATGTCATTAATGTGCATTTTGTTTTATTGAACAAATGAGCAGCATGTTTTTGTAGACCCTTTTTACTCAATTATTTGTCAGTTTCTTTTGTAACATTTTATTAAGGCACATTCTTCTTAATGAACAGACAGTGGAAAATGTCGCTTTGGTTTGCACCTCATTTTCATTTTAAGAATGAAGTGAAGAAAAGTAAAAACCAGAAAGACTGAATTGACTTGAGTGCTCTAAAGTCAATGACACCATATCAGGGTACCCATCGTGACTGAAACTTACAAGAGAGAGAAAGAGAGATGGGTCATGTCGTATGGAAAAATAAGTAGTTCCATTAATTGTGAAGAAATTGCTTTGATCCACAAACCTTCAGGCTAATATGGGGCTCCAAAGTCTGGGGTGCTTACCCTTCTATTAGTAGATTATATTTGTCTGTCCTATGTAATGTTTATTTTTTCATTGTTTTCTATGTCGTCTTCCAGCTTGTCTCTCCATCCATCACAGTAAGGAGTCTTGGACCTTTTTTGGGGCTTCAAAGGGGTGTCATCTCATTTTTATGGTTATCTGATATTCAAGTATCCTAAATGTTTTGTGTTGCACCAAAACATTAGGTAAGTTTTTTTTATATTTTAAATACTCTGCCAGGATTTTTATTTTCTTTTTGCACATTGTTGCAATATTTTTAAAACACTTTTCAGTGGATCCTTTCTCTAAAATCTGCAGTATGCTATTCCTGAAACATCTCCAAATAAATGTTACATTTGACGTAAGTTGCTTTCCTTTCTGTTCTTCAATTTGCAGGATGCCCTGTAGCACACCCATGTGCTATATATTGGAGCACCATATCTAATCATTACTTTTTTTGCTTAATTGTCATGCTACATTGGTGCCTTTTTTAAAAAAAAAAAACTAATTAATGCTGTACAAATTTGACATATTAAAAATCTATATTTATTTTAAGGCCTCTGAAATTATTTCAGTCAAAGCTCTTCCCCTAATTTATTCTCTAATTATGCTTTACCCAATTCAGAGTTGCTAACATTCAGTGTGTGTCCTAACTACAGGTAACGCAAGGTAGGATCCAAGTGTGGAATGGACCGCAGTTCATTGAACGGCAAACATGCACTGCACTCTCAAACTTTCAGTTAGCCTTGTTGGCAAACTGCCTACACATGGCAATATGAAAATGTCTGACTTGCCCTTTAGGCTTTGCCGTTCACTGCCCAAATAAAGTAGGTAATATTTCAAACAGTTGACCAGTGTCAGTGTGACACAATGGTGTCTACCCAGATGATCTAGTGAGAGCAGAATTTGAGCTGTGCTCTGCGATGGAAGTAAAAGTATATACTGTACAGTGCCTATTCACCACCTTGGAAATTTTCACATTTTATTATTCTACAACATTGAATCTAAGTAGACTTAATTTTGTCTTTTTGTCATTGATCAACAGAAACAAAACTTTAATGTTCAAGTGAAAACAGATCTCTGCAAAATGATCTAAATGAATACCAAATATAACTCACAAAATGTAACTGATTAAGCCATTAGGTCAGTTTAGCTTTGGAAGCCATGAAAACCTTAAGTCTGTGTGGATAGGCCTCTGTGCACATCTAGACCCTGCCACTTTCCCCCAGTCTTCTTTGCTAAACTGCTCAGGGTCTGCCAGGCTGCATGGTGATGATGAGTGAACAGCCTTCCTCAAGTCCAGCCATAGATCAATCCATGAGCTGAGATTCCAGGAGTTGGCATTTTAACATTAACATCTGTGTCCAACTCACGCTGCACACTATATCCCAAAATTACATCTTGCCTGAAGAAGGGGCCTGAGTTGCCTTGAAAGCTTGCATATTGTAATCTTTCTAGTTAGCCAATAAAAGGTGTCATTTTGCTTGGCTTTTCTCCCAAAATTAAGAAACATAAACTTATTTATTAATCAGTAAACCAAAAAAAAGCCACTTTTTATACTGATAGGATTTCAGTGATATTACAAGTTGAAAAGAAATTTAAAATCTTACAAAACTCTGCTAACGTGGACTTATGTGGCATGAGTAAGTTTAATAGATTTTGTTTTCTCAACTTTAAATGAGCAGATAAGAGAATGGACGTTTTTTTTGTCTGCTATAGGATGTTAGATAAGTACCACCAGCTTCCTTCACAGATTCTTCATTGAAGCCCAGCATGGGTAGTGTATTGAAGAATGTACACATACTGCAAATAAAGTTAAACAATATAATTAATTAGACTAATATTAATATTAGTAATACTGCGGAATTCAATTTTCTTCTTCTTAATCACAACTGGATAGCTTGTAAAAACTATTGTCTTAGGCTCTGGAGTAAACAGCAGTGCTTTCCAAACATTTGAAAACTATTTGCTTTTGCGGTGATTAGAGTGGGCTGCCTTTTAACTGGGTGGGGGATTTTTTTTTTTTTTTTTTCTTCTTCTCTTTTCTTACCACCAGCTGATAATGGAGCAATGAGCAGACAAAGCTAGAGGGACTGGCATTCCTAGAAACTGCAGCACATATTTGAAACTCCTGTGTGTCTGAGCACAGTCGGGCGCCTGGAGATTGTTTTATTGGGGTGGCGAGGGGGGTGCTGTTTGAGCAGGTGGACAGGATTAGCACATTGTCAACATTCGGGTTGCCGATAAGGCTCACTCTCTCCTAATTCTGTGTGTCTTGTGTGCCGTTCCTCCTCTGTCCCCACCGAAGCTTGCCCACCAAGTCTGGAAGTCATGGAAAGAGATAGCTCTGTTTGGAATTCATAGTTCCCCTGGGAACAGCATCCAGGACGTTACTTGAAGACGCATGGATGCTCGACTTGAAGAGAAACCAGCTTTTCATGTTGTCCTTTTTTTTTTTCTTTTCTTTTTTCTTAAGTGGAAAGTTTGCCACTATGCCCTTAACAAAGAGTGATTAAAACCTAACGGTCTGAGCTTTGCATCCTCTGCTTTTTTTTTTTTTTTTTTGTGCGCTTTGTGTTGTGTAATAGAATAAAGCTGTGAGCAGGTAGGTAATAATGGTCTATTTGCCTGATCCCCTTATTACCCTTATCCAAGGCGACTTACAAACTCAGGATAGGTTACAGCTGTTTACAGATATTTTAGACAGGTGGCGGATAAAACTCTGGGTCAGCCAGTGAAGCAAAGGTGGCACCTGAACCGGCAACCTTCTGACTTAAAGTCTACTTCCTTAACCATTATACCATTCTAATTGTCATGCCTATATAGATGAAAATTAAAAGTGACAAAATCTTTTAAATGTAAAAGCTTATTTTTTAAGACAAAAAAAAAAAATCCACCTGCTCACACTGAGAGCTCACTCCATACCAGTAAGGCAGAAGGAAGTGCTGTTTGTCACCATTTAGTATCCGAGGCCAGCTAGCTGATGGAGTCCTGTGGGCTCACACCTGAACACTCTTAGGTGAGTTCAAGCACTTTATTGTCATTGTGTAACACAATGATATTACTTACGAGACTCCCCCCAAAGGAAAATCCCTCATAATGGCTAAATCCCAGCATAGAATAGCATAGGGACTCGGCTGGCTTTAACTTCCTGTTGTAGCTCAACCCATCATCTCCATTTCTGGCAGCTTTGCTATAATCAAAAATAAAGTAATTAAGGCATTCTCTTAATTTGAGCAGGAGATATTGATTGGAATTTCTTTAGGGAAGGTTGAGAGACAACTCTTAGGGTGACAACACCTTCAACTCAAATCATTTTACATGAATAAACAAAAGTGGTGGGTTGACAATGAATATGTGGGCAAAAGAGTGAGGAGAATGGAAGGGGAAGAGAAATTGAGGGGAGGCAGTTATGTAGCCAGACATACTGAGTGCTTCAATCCAACCAATCTGTTGCTCAAAATTAAACCGGTTTGATTGAATCTTTAGTCATAGGCCGGGTTCTGTGTGTCATGTGAGAGCTAACAACCAATGAGCACTCACCCGAAAGTACAATGCATATGATGCAGCTACGAGGAATAAAGAACATGGGTGTTTTGAACGTGGTAAACAGAAGAGAGACTCCTCTATGTGATAAAAATTAAAGAAAAAATATAAGTATTGAGATTGTGTCTGAATTAGCCATACCTGTAAAGTGTTTTTACAGCACTGGTGTCGTCAGACAGCATAAAACCGGTGAACAAGCAATACTTAGGAAGTGTGAAACTGTGCTGGAAAGTCATCACCAAGTTATTTAGTGTGTAATCTGCTACAATTTCTAGTTTTGTGATCTGATATACTTGGGTGACGAGATCAACGGCTGCAGTCATCAGGTTTGACATCTGCTTTGACTAGAAGTCATGAAATGTGCCACCAACTTTAGGTGGATAACTCTGTGTGTTGGCATGCTGGTCCTCTTCCCTTATTTATGCTGGGTGTCTACTTTGAGTACTTTTTAGCAGTTGTGTCTGCAGCAGATCTGACTGAAAGACTAGTGACCAAAAACTCCCATGGACCAAAGCATACTTCATTGTCACTCGCCAACTTCTTTTTTTTTTTTTCTTCTTGTGCAGCATAATAAGCAAATAACTGTAAAGAGAAAAGACAAAGAAGTTCTCATTCAAGTTGATTGGCCTGACAATCTATTTCCAACAGTTTAATGAAAAGAATTGATCCGTTGATTCTATAACCCAAGACTTGTGTTGTCAAGGAATTGTGTTTGTTCTTGGTCCAGATAGGAAAAGCATTGACCTAAATCTTGTTCTGAACTCTGGTCACAGGATCTCTGGATCAACAGCTACAGATCTTTTCAACCGCAGATCAATAATGCACAAGGGGATGACAAAATAAGGGGATCAAGACCACCAAAAACCCAGTAAAGTAAGACATTGGTGATTAATTTTTGCAGTGCCATATTGATAAAATATTGATATATTTTTATTATAGCACTTTGCTCCTCTTATATAAAATAATCTCCATTCTGGATGGTGCAGTAGTTATTGCTGTTGTTCTGTACGTGTCGATGACTAATTTGAATCTCTTGCCAAGTTTAACCTAATTGAATTTTATTTTTTAAAACACCTTTTATCCATGTTTGCCTTAGTCCCTCTAAATAAGGGTGTCAACATGATCATGAGTGTGATGACAGCAGCCTGGTGCCCTATTCAGGATTGCTCATGACTTGTGGCCATTCAGCCACAATAGGCTTTGCCTCTTTATTACCCCAATCACAATAAGTTGGTTGTCTGTCTTCCTTTTAATACAGATTGGTTCTCTTTAAATTTAAATTTAAAATAAAAATAGCATCTTCATCTTGAACCCCATAATGTACTTGCATGTTACTTTTGACTTTTCTGGGTTTTTTTTTTATTGCTTTATCTGAACTTTACTTAATAATAATAATAATTCATTATATTTATATGGCACTTTTCTCAGTACTCAAAGCGCTATCCACACAGGGAGGAACCGGGAATCGAACCCACAATCTTCCACAGTCTCCTTACTGCAAAGCAGCAGCACTACCACTGCACCACTTATGGTTTGGGTTCCATAAATTCACTATCCTGTCCATGACTGTGAACACTTTAATAAATGAGCGAAACACTTTGAACTGATATAGGTGTTTATCGTTTTTATTTCTTGTATGCAAGTCATGTATACCTGCAATAGAGTGTAATATATTATTTTTTTCCTGAAACAAGTGTCTGAGTAACATTGCTTGGATCCCTGGTTTGGATTTCAGCAGTGGAGTGTTTTCATATTATCTTTGTGTTCCAATGTATGTTCTTCAGGATACTCGAGTTTGCTCCCAGATCACAGAGACATGCATCTTTGGTGACTGAACTGGAACAGTATGTACATGAAAGTACCCCAAGATGGACCACAGAAGGTGACTGCCCTCATATTAAAGCTGTAGTTTATGTAATAGTGAAGCATCTGTGCACAGCATAAGGCTATCTAATTCATTCTTTCATGTTTACTTTATATTAAATTTGAAACTGTAATGTCAGAAAGCCAGTGTGAACACAGTCTAGAGCACTGCTTGATAAACTTCTTTTTTCTTGTGACTCAATTTTGCCTTTTTTTGTGTGTTCAAGACAAAGAATCAGCACTGACCATCATTCCTTTCCTTCTTGCTCTCCCTTGGAGAATCGTCAATGCAGGTTGCTTGAAATGGGTTGTGACCCATAGTTTAAGAAAGTATAGTTTAAAGGACTGTATTACCACTTATAGGATATGTATGCATTCAGCAGGACTTAAGGCCTTGTGGCACTCTTATTGTTAATGGGGTTTCATTTCACGACTGTTAGTGGTTAGCAGGTTAATGACTGTGAGTGAACTTATGAGTGACAAGATGTCTTTTCAGTAACCTAGTTACTTTTGCAGTGTCGCTTGCTATTTAACGTCTTCTGAAGCAGAAAAGGCATCAAGATCAAATTCTATAGTAATTTCCTTCATATCGGTTACTTATATCCCACTGAACAAATGAGCTTATTGGAAACGTAAGGGTAAAAACGAAAGCATTACTCCATCCTGAAAAAGAATTCACAGCAATCCGTTGATTGTATTTTCAAATGATCAATGACATCTACAAGGTCAAGAAGTAACCTGCAAGAGGTGAACGCTATAAATGGTGCATTTTCAAGCAATCTGTTAATTTTGTCATTAATTATTAATTGTTAAATGCATTAATTTTTGACCCACTCATGCCAGATAGCCATCAAACCCTTGGTAGGCATTGACAATGGTCCAGTGGGACTGCTGAAACCACACTGAGACAATGGAGGCCACTATATTAGGACTGTTAGATGAACCAAATGCATCAGTTGATAAGTTGCCCCCTCAATAAGAAAGACGTTAGGCTTAAGAAACATCCTAACAATTGCAGGGCTGAGTGTAGCTGACCTGTGGAGAGGCAATCTAATTCTTTGGTTGCGCTGCAAACCCCAGCCCAGCTCGGTGTTTACCCTGGCGCCATGGAAACCTTCCCATGGACCTTAATTAACTCGCCACTTGGAATGCCTTCCTTCTCCACAAGTGCCTGTCGCCGCCACATCCAAACAAAACGATACCTTTGCATGCTTGGAGCACTGAAGCCCTTTTGTCATTGCTGTGGCAGGCTGCTCTCAATGAGCACAAGTTTCACTTGTGCATTTCAGAGATTACCACTTTATTGTGAGATGTCATTTTCCTTAATAAGGTGCTGCCATCAAAGTCATATGGGATTAAACTGCCAAGCAGAATGCAAGGCCTACCACTGACAAAGCTCACCCAAGCAGTGACTTATTAGTGTATGAGACGGGGGGGGTGGGGGGGTTTTGGTGTCAGCCTGTACAGTAGAACGCATTTACTGGAGTTGGCACATCTGTCTCCATGTGGCTCTATTAGCAAATGACAGCATCTACTTTTAAATCCACACAGTATGCTTGGAGTGTAGGTCTCCCGGTCCCTGTTTACCACTCCACCTGGTCATACCAGAGCTCACTGCCTCTCTGGTTATAGAGCTTACACTAACTATGTACAGGGAGCTGCTTCTCACGAGAATGCCTGGCCTCCCAGTGCCCTCCAGCCACATAGTGTGCACGCTGTCATGTATAATAATTCTGGGCTTCACTGTATGTCTGCATTACATCTTGTGTAGTAATGAACAGACCATGGGTTATGTGGCGTAGTAGCTGTGTAGTTTTCTCGCAGTTTTTGTATTGTGATGGCTTCTCATAAATGATTCAGTTGCTTAATGGCAGGATAATATATGAAAGTTGCCAGTTTTCCAGAATTCTAATGGCTTCTCAATAATGCAGCTGTGAAAGTGGTTACCCTTGGCCTGTTGTGGCATCTGTTTCCATCTTGCTTGTTCTTTCGCATGTGTTCTGATGACCTCTGGTTGAATCTTTAGATTTGTACTTGGCAGGTTTGAGGGGTGGTTCATAATCACCATGAATTCTCCTTTGGTTAATAGGTAGATAGCACATTATTGATCACCAATCAGTCGAGGCTGATTAGATACAGCTATAGTGATCTGATAGCTGTGAGTTTCTTTTCCATTCTATGGATTTTTCATTAGTATCTTTTGTTAAATAATATACATTTTTATGGATTACTAGGATAGTAATAACAACTCTGTACTATTGGCAAGTATTCCAGAATGTGCACCTTTCCTACTTCATCAAAATTCTAATCTCTTAAGATTTCACTACTGGGGTAAAACACGTAGATAGCTGATAAGGATGTTCACTGTCTAATCTGGTAAAGGACATTACCATGTATGAACTTGTTTCTCCTCTTCTATGAATGGGCTAATGTCGTCTTCTTCTTTCGGCTGCTCCTGTTAGGGGTTGCTCATCTTCTTCCATATTGTCCTGTCTTCTGCATCTTGCTGGTGGTGGGTGTAACAGAGCGTGTCCTCTCTCACCACATCCATAAACCTTCTCTTAGGCCTTCCTCTTTTCCTCTTCCCTGGCAGCGCTATCCTTAGCATCCTTCTCCCAATATACCCAGCATCTCTCCTCTGCACATGTCCAAACCAACACAATCTCGCCTCTCTACCTTTGTCTCCTAACCGTCCAACTTGAGCTGACCCTCTAATGTCCTCATTTCTAATCCTGTCCATCCTCGTCACACCCAATGCATATCTTAGAGCTGGAGGTGGCAGAGTTAAAGATGCTGTCTCCTGCTTTCTGGTCAGTGCCACCGTCTCCAACCCATATAACATAGCTGGTCTCACTACCATCCTGTAGACCTTCCCTTTCACTCTTGCTGATATCTGTCTGTCACAAATCACTCCTGACACTCTTTTCCACCCATTCCATCCTGCCTGTACTCTTTTTCACCTCTCTTCTACAATCCCTGTTACTCTACCGAAGCAAAATTGATCATATTTGTTACTGTATGTTTATATTTGCCTGGATATGAAATCCATTCAATCAGTGATATTATTTATAGTGCAATAGAGATGAATTTTCTTGAGTTTTCAACTGAAGCACCAGAAACAGGTTAAGGTCTCATACACAGTTTGTCTTAAGATCTAAAATTGAAAATCAGAAGGAAGAGGGAAGTTGAAATCCATGAAGTATTCCCTAGAACTTTATTGCTTGAGCATTAAATATTTTGCAAGTTTTAAATATTTGTGCAAACACGAATCCTACTCTTAAAAGGCAATGTCATTAAAAAGCATCTGGTAACCAATGTGCTTTCTATAATTTGTCAGTGCATTACTAATAGGAAGCCACAATAACAAAATATTTCAACAAAGTATATACAAATTAAAATCAATTTGAAAAAACAGCACAAAACGGATCACACTGATGTCTAGCGTGTTCCTAACGGCTCCTAACTGTTATGTATTAAGCTACAAGTATAAATAACCTGGGTAAGGTTTAGATCTCATGTTTCCTAACTATGAAGAATTAGAAACCTGATATGCCCAGCACACAACTTTTCCTATATAAAGCTGTGATTTAGCAGTTAAACATTGCAGACCACTGTGGGGCAAAAAAAAAAAAAAAGACTAAATAACATTGTACTCAAATTATAGACCTCCAGAGCTTTACAAGAACTGTTTGAAGTTTCAGATGGTGATTTTTGCGTTGTCACGTCCATAGATTCCCTTCCTGCTGCATAAACACACACATACTCCAAAATTATTCAGGTTCTGTGTGAGTATGCCTGGAATGTGCAACTGTGTTGGGAAACTTGTCAAAATGTCAACATCGTTACACCCATGAATGTTTGAGGGTATTTTTAGGGAGTGCAACCATGTGCAGTGGGTAGGTTCCAGTTCATATTTAAAACTCTTGAGAGTCTTGCCATGTCAGTGAGTCATTGTCTGAAATTCTACACTTGGTGAAGGCTGCTTTGTCTATTGTAGCCATCATGGAGTTTGAAATCTACAATGATGATTCAAGTTATTTCTGGTAAACAGATAGTTGTTTGACCTTGGCGCAGCCTCTCTTGAGACCTTTCTTCATGTGTGGGCAGTTTCTTCCATCCTGTTCTTCTAGCTCATACCTATACTGTTACAAAAAAAATTAGAATTAACTTCTATTAGTTTATTTCGTTGCTTTTAGTAATTATACTGTAACATGGGCCAGCTGCCTCAGAACTCTTAATTTTTACCTGCCATACTGAGTTCAAATGTGTAGTTTGTGAAAATGTACAAATAGAGAGTGAGAATTGTTTACCATAAAAGGCCCGAGCCAAATCAATTGGTGACCTTACATTGATTCTGAAGTGAGCTGGCATCAATTGCAGTGTGGACAGACTACTGTCTACCTTAAAACACCATTTAAAGTTGAACAAGTTCATCTTAAACCAGATAAACCTACACCACTCCAAGAGACTGGGTTAGAATCCAGGCTCAGTCACAGCCTTTGTACCTACAGTACCTCTGTATGGCCTTTCTCCAAGTGTTCCAATTTCTGTTCCATTTCCCAAAGACATCCACATGAGGGTAACTCTAATTTCATGTGGAACAAGCTAGCGTATGCCTTAAAGAGCAGCCATCCTGTCCAGGGTTGTTGTTTTCTGTGTGCCCATTGCTTCCAGAGTTGGCACTGGCTTCCTGGGATCCTGAATTGGATTAATAAGATTCAGGAATTTATGGATACACCACATAAAACAATTCATGTCAGCTTAAGTGGCCTGCTCAAATAAATAGTGAATACTGCCTGTAAGCAACAAACCATGAACCTCAAGTAATACAAAAGAAAAAATTACAAGTAGATTACCTGAACCCAGAAAGAAATGATGTTATGGTTATTGTGCAAGCAAAATGCATAGCAAACAAACAGGCCTTTCAGCAATAAATAAACAGTCCCAGTGGAGTTTTCTCAAAAGGGGGCAAAGCGACCGGCCAAAGCCCTGTCCACACTCCACAATCTCTCATAAACACGTGTTTAAACATTCCCATAAAGAGTTTTATTCTTAATCCTAAAGAAATCTAAAATGAATAAGTGGACAGATGCATTTTTCAAAACCCAAGGTACAACAGCATCATCAGTTGAAAGATAAGTTGTTTTGAAATTTAGCATAACTATACCAACTTGGGGAGAAAAACATTAGCTGGTGAAAAATGGCGAGCACAAGCTGACATCAGAACAAATTACTACAGTTAACGGAAATCAAGAGGGAGGATAGAAATGTGACACAGTCTTAAAAATAAAGGGGCCAGAATGGTTCTTCAGAGCGATGCCATAGGTGAACAATTTTTGGTTCCCAAAAGACCCATCCACTTGAAGGTTCCAGAAAGATCCATTTATTTATTTAGATCTGTAACAATCTCCATACAGTGAATAACCATGATTAGGTGATAATAGATTTGTGAAATTCCAATGGTCATGATTTTAAAAGGACTCTTGCTACATACTGTACGTCCAATACCACAGGCCAAGTCCAAGTTTTCTTAATCTGTTATTGTTCTGCAGCCAACCATGCATTAAAGATTTCAGGTTTTTTTCTACGTATTTGGAAGTTTTTCCAACCTGAAAGATCCAACTTCATATGTAGAGAACCCTTCCCAGATTGAAGTGGTGCTTTGTTAAGCAATAGATTTTCCAAGGAACCACACGACCCAGTAAAGAACCATATAGTGCCATTAAAAAACATTATTTTTAAGAGAGGTCTTTTAAAAGGTTTGTTGTAAAAACCAAATGCAAAGACAAAAAGGACACGGGTGGTAACCTCAACAATGAGGATGCTAGTGAGACACCTGAAGGTACCGAGAGCTTTAGAAGCAACAGTACAGGCCAGTGGGGTAACTACAATATTTCATTACCTCAGTGCTACTCTCTGGCACCACCACTCCACATAACATTACTGTGACTAGAATCCCAAATCCCAGCATGGACGCCACTCAACCCTTAAAATGGCTCTCGGTATTTGAAAAGTGGACTGTAGAACAGTTTAACAAAGATGTGTCAATCGGTCTGAGAAAAGTGTGGAGTTACAAAATCCATGGATGCAGTGCCATGGAAAAAGAAGTCTGCTGATAAGAGAGTGACCTCTGAAGATATGAAAAACATCACATGATTGAACTTGATTTTATTTGTTGTAGTACAGGGAGATTCACTTGAAAGAGGCCCCAAATATTCTGTTGTAACTCCCGTTAGGATGAAGCAATCTGAACCAAAAAAATATGCTATATACCTTGACATATGTGTAATCAATGACATCATGTTCTATGCTGGAAGTGGTTTGTTTTCTACCAGACACATTTCGACGCAGTGCTCCATGTTCCTGAATATATCGGCAAGCATCTCAGGGGGAATAACAGCAATTTCACGTTGGATGCTTTCCTTCAAGTCTTCCACAGTGCGAGGCTTGTTCCGATAGACTTTCCCTTTGAGCATACCCCAAAGGAAGACATCTGGTGGTGTCAGATCCGGCAATGGTGGTGGCCAAAGCCCATTTGAAATTACCCTGTTGCTGAAGAAGGACTCAATTTCTGCAGTGCTCCTTGCCGAATTGTGACATGTTGCTCCATCTTGCTGGAAGTAACCTTTCATTAACTCAAGATCATCCAGTTGATTCTGACATTGCTTAAACGAATTGGTGACCCAATACATTCGAAACCATGAAGACACACTGCTCAATACTGTACATCACCATCCTGATGAGAAGTCGAGTTACTGAGTGAAGGGGTACAAGTGGTATGCACCCAGAAATTGCAAACAGAGGTTAAACGTCACGGCAGCTGTCCGGCACCTACCTCATCGCTCTGACGCAGGGGCATCCCGGTGTGTTCAAAGCTCCATATTCTAAGGAGCACATTGCACATTGTTTCGTCCTAGTGAGAGTTATTACAGAATATTCATTGTAATACTGTATGTACAATGAAACTCATACTTGCATGTCTGCCCTTGAATTTGTATCATTCCTCTGCCTTAACACAAGTTTGAATAATACTGTTGCCTTTTAGACTTTATATCTGAGAGTGTTAGGTTATGGTGGTGGAGATCTGAAAGTTAAAGGTGTGCACACACTGAACAGCTAATGTCTAGACAAGGAAATGTTTATGAGCTTTTACTTTCGAGATCTTTGTTTATATCCACTTGTTTACAAAAGCAGGTATCAGCGTCGGCCTCATTGAGTTCATCGTTAATGTTCATCCCAAATATTTTTGTAGGAACCATACTGCTTCCTGGTGAGTGCACCCTTCACTTTGACCCAAATACAAAGCCAGTTGTCTGTCTACTGGCAGAACAGAGTTCTTATCTTAAGGAAGAGCCGCAAAACATGGAAGAGACAAGTATTACTGCTTTTGTTATAGAGCCATCGGGTTGGGACTTCACATTTGTGGTGTTAAAGAAACATGGCGTATGTTTGGACTGAACAAAATTAAACAAATCTTTTACCAAGGCTTGATGATGCACCCAAGCTAACCAGAGCCTGCTACTGTATAGATCATGGATGCCAGATAGGAATTATGCCACACACAATTATTCAGTCTAGCCCTGTATGATGAATGAGGTGATGTTCAAGTCCTTTAGGGGCAATGCTGGGGCTACAGCTCTTCTTAATATATTCAAACTAGGGGCCTCTTTGCAGTACTGCCGCTCACATATGGGGATGTGGATGTACAATTTAAACAGATTTTATTTTCATGTGAAGTGTTACATTTGCATCCATGCAGAGTATAACTGCCCATGGTTGCATTTTGGTTCTTTCTCTCTATTAAATAAAATGACTTTTTCGAATGTTTGGCCCTGAGATTTGTTAATTGTCTTTGCAAAAGCTATTCTAACGGGAAACTGTTAAAGTTTTAATATGAATGGCATATCAAGATCTCCTCTGGTGTCTTAATGTTATCCGTGGGAGATGTACTACAGTACATTACCTTTCTTGGATACATCCTTCTTTCTACAGTAATTCGTATGTTGTAAGACCAGACGTTGTTAACTGTTGTAGATTTTCTTCGTGATATTGTAAGTTGTTGTTTTCATCTTTCACACAATCGCCACCAGCTGTCTCAGCATAGTCTGTTGATGCACATTTAACCATTTTGCCGTGTTACCGATCGACATTTTTGGCATAAATTCATTTGACTTCCTCATTTCTAGGTGCTAGGAATGCCTGTGTACTCATTTTTTTCTGTTGATAACCCTTCGTGATGAAATTCTTCAATATGATTTGGACATAATACGTCTTCTTTAATTGGGAATTTAAAGTGAGGAAAACGTTAAAATGTATAAGAGCTGAGAGCAAAGGAAGTGTGTCTGACAAAAGCATTCACACGAATGAGAGGTGAGAGTACCGTGGTCTTGTTTGAAATGCTAGGAGGGTGTGACTTTTAAAAATATCATGGTAATATTCTCGTCTCGCGGGACCTGAAAAAATCTTTTCCAAAAAGTCACATCTCGTCTCCTAAAAAGTTTTGTTGCATCAAAATTTTTTTTATATAATAGAGAGATATATTTATATTATCTAGATAAGAAAATAGTAATGTGGGTTATGTACTCACATGCCACCAAACCAGGTGGAATTTCAGATACTCTATAGAATCTTCATATAAGGACGTGAACAGAATACAGGCTGGGCAGATTTGTAGTTGATGAAATCGGACATAAGCAAATATAAGGGAGAAGAAAGAAAAAAATGTAAGATTTTGATGCTCAGTGGATGGTCTGAAACTTGAAAACACCCCTTATGAGAAAGACCTTTGAAGTGGACTGGTCACTATCAACACCCAGACAGTGCACAGAAGCCAATAAAAGTCTAACGGAATGTTAGGTTATATAGCACAATGTGTAGAGTACAAGTCTAAGAAGGTTATGCTTAGGTCATTTAACACTGTGGTGAGGCCTCACCTGGTGTACTGTGTGCAGTTTTGGTCTACAGGTTACATAAAAAGACACGTCGGCACTGGAGAATGTCCAGAGAAGATCAACTAGGCCAGGGGTGAATCTACTATGAAATTAATGTAGGTTAAGCTTCAGGGTCCCAGAGGCGTCTTTAGACAACATTGCTTAAATAATGTGTCTACTTTATGAAAAGGGGCTTTTAAATAGTAATACAGGGTATTATTAATAATATAGTGTAATTCACTACTACATGAATTTTAATCAAAATATCAGATGTAGTATTACATTTTTAATAAATTTGTGGTGATCTAATGTGGAACAACCCAAATGAAGATAACAGTGATTACCCAGACCTCATTGTTGGTTTCAAATGGGTTTCAAGCTTCAGGGCTCCAAACATGTAGGCCCAACACTGAACTAGGCAGATTCCAGGACTGATTGGCTGATGTTATGAAGAAAGAGTATAAAAGAGTTGAACCTTTTCAGTTTAAGAAAACTGAAATTAAAGAGGTGACATGACTGAAGTGTTTAAAATTGTGAAAGGAATTAGTACAGTGAATTCAGGCAGTTACTTTACAATGAGTTCAATAAGAACACAAAGACAGTTGGAAACCTGGAGAGTAAACCTCACATAGACATTAGCCCTTTAATTTCCTCAAACAAATCCACAGACCCATTGAATAAATTAAAAGGCAATGTGGTAGAGAGTAGAACTTTAATAGTGACCTTCAAAACTCAGCTTGATTTTTACTTTGGTGAAATTCCGTGGATAGCATTAGAGAGCCTTGTTGGAATGACTGGCCTATTTTTGTCAAAATGCTTCTAATGATAGAGTCATTGGTCTCTCTGCCTACTTTTTAATAGCTCGGTGTGTTCCGGTGGAACATGAGCAAATCTCATAAAAGTTTGATAGACAACGCTGTGGCCCAAAAGTGGAACATGACAGAAATATCAGTCACGTGTGATGACAGACCTATGGGCAAGAGGTTTATTGCAGCTTAGATCTTGAAATGGTCTTAGGTCTAGTAAATTACTTTCAATGCTTGCGCACGTTCTTTCTAAGGTTAGCACTGCCCATTGTGGGGGGCCAAAAAGCTGAAGGCCATATTGTGACGCATTGCACAATGCAACATTCGTGAAGATCCAGCCACCCATTTTTTAACTTGCATACGGTATTCAGTGTTGGGTGCAAGATATTAAGGAAGATGAAAGGTATTATTGCAAAACAAAAAGCTTTCTGGTTTAGACTCCAACAAGAACCAAGAATACAGACCGGCACAGGGCCATCAGGGGAAAGAGTTGCTCAGTTATCAGAGATGCATCACAGAAGCATGAAAGACTTGGTTATGTTGTTTGGGTACAAGTCTTTCTGCCACATGTCTCGTGTCCTCATCGCTCCAGTTAGGATCGTACTGCTTGCTACCTATGATCATGTGAGGCTGGTAGCACATTAGCCCACGGTATCACCTTTCGATTTAAAGCACTCGACCTCCTGCTGTCACCTCCAGTTTACTGCACACTGCCCGTTAGCAGGTTTCATTTATAGCATATGGTGTTTTGTTCTCTTATTCCAGTCTGTTGTGCATGGTCCACATGTTTACTTTATGCTGCACTATCCCCATCTTCATTTCCACTTCCTAGCACCCTGATCCTTTTGCCACATGTTTATTCTGAAGTGCAGTCTTCAACGTCATGTCCACTTTACGGCTGACTGCCCCATATCCTCGTCTTCAGTGTATTCCGGGCTGTTCTTCTTTTCTGCCAGTGTTGTCTGGGCTCCTCGGTAGATCACACCGCCCCAGTCTCCTAAGCTCAAGTGTAAATCACACTGCTTTTCCAGCAGACCACGCTGTAATGCTGACAATAAAATACTGCAGTCAATCCATGTCAACAACAGATTTGCTTAATTCCCACTAAACACATTTAAGCTAAATCTTCTTTTAATGATCTATAATGATTAGTCCATGTTCTTTATTTTGTAGACTGTGCACAATAATGAATCTATTTATTTATTTGGCTTAAGACAAATGGGCTCAGGTATAACTCAAAGTGTATTTTTGAGGAGGGAAAAGATGTAATAAATATGTAATTATGTTATGTCCAGATATATCTGGCTTCTCAATGATTTAACTCTTCAGCTACAGCTTAACTGTGCAATATGCTTCCCTGCCTTATAAATAACTGGATGAAGAAAGTGACAGAGTTCATTTATACAAATCTCAGTTCCTCCCATTAGGATTCAGAAGGAGTCTACTGCCCTGGACACACTAAACACAATTTAGAGAAGCCGACGATTCTACTAAATGTATCTATTTAGAGAACAATTAGATTTGAGATTGAAATTTTGGTTTAACAGCATGTACTTAATTAGTAGACCCTGTTTCTTTCGCTAGGATAACAAGGCCTAGAAATTGGGTTGATGGATGAGTAATTAACGAAGTGTGATTTCCAAAACTAGAAGGATCCACTAGGTCCGCTTCATTTGTTTATCCATCCATTTTAATGTGTTTACCCAGTTCAAAGTTGCAGACAGGCATTGCCCAACTTATTTTTTTTTAATGTTTCTATATAACATTGCTCAATATAAAATAGAGCTAATATTAGAAAACTCATTAATGAGAACTCCCGAGAGCTGTCTGAAGCTTGAACACGATACAAGAGCCGCTGTCAATGGCCGACTTCTGAATATAAAGCAGATTTTGTTAAAAGCCTGATCAGATTAACACACTTATAAGAAGAAACAGGTCGGGTCGCTGCTTTCTGGGCTGCCACTTTTGGAGTCACAGTGTCTTACGATTTTTATAGCAGCTAACGTCTTCAAATGTCTTTATTAACTGAATTTTGTCTTTTACCTTCTTTGTGAAGCAAAATTATCAGCTGATTAAAGAAATCAAGAAAAAGGGAGCTTATCTTAAGTTTAACAGTAGAAAGCTGGTATTTGACTAATTAATAGTTGATAGGATGGTGTAACAGTGTTACATTGGATAGCCCCAGAGTTTTGGGTTCAAATCCACTGTGTGGACTGTGCATGTTCTCCCATTGTATGTGTGGGTTTTCTGCAAGTAGTCCAGTCCAAAGGTGAAGACACTTTAACACTGGCCAGTGTGTGTATGTGTGTTTTTGGGAATCGTGGTCCCCGACCAGAGCTACTATAGGCTTGAGAGGAAAAAGGGAGTCGAAAACGAAAAGCGCCGGCGGTAGGAAGAGCCCATTAAAACGGCTTACAGCAACGCCGCCGACAGAAGATTCGAGCTAGAAAAGAATGGACGTTTCGGTAATTTCAATAAAAACGTACCACTTTTGTGATTAGCTGAACACTTTTTATACTTGATAAAGGCAGCGATTTCCCACTTTCGCCCACCCACAGCGGATGGTGACACATTTTTATAGTCTTGGACAGAACCCGGCCTCTTAATAAAGCTTCTGACCCACGGCTCCATGGAGGCTGCACCTTCGTCTGCCCAAGTACTTCTGCGACCACTTTGTGTCGCCGGCCATTAGCATCGGAACAGGTGGGTTAATGTCGTGTGATGACCTTCATGGCCCACCGACGGCTCCGGTGCATTGCGGGATGTTTATATGTTAGACTTGGGCGGAGGAAAGAGAGAGCAGCTTCAGAGATACTGTAGTTCACAACTTGTGTCTGCAGACTTTATAAAAGACACAACTACAAAAGTACACACGAGCGGCTAGCTAGTTATATTTTTAAAATATTTGGAGTCCAGTATTAAAGGGCAGATGGCTTATTGCTTATCAGAATTCGCGTAATTCCAATGCCACTTTGCCGTATGTATTATGACTTCAAGGGTAAATCTTAAAATAGGAGAGAAAGGAGAGTTTTCCTCACTCCTGGAAGTAAGTGTGCTGGAATACCAGTTGAAGACGTTGAAGTCCAGTGGCTCCGCCGAACATGTCCGTTTGAGTTTTTTTCCCCTGCAAGTAGAGGAGGACCAGGAGTTAAATGGCGAGTAACACTTCGAGGAACTCCGCATGTACAGCCAGACTGTTTTTTTTTTTTTTTCTCCTCTGGCATCCGCTGAGATCGGCTTTATAAATAGACATCAAAGAAACAAAGGTGTCGATTTTCAATCACAAAAGCCAAAAAAATAACCACAAAAACAGCCTGTCATGTAAGTGTGGAAAAAAAAACATGAAAATGCTCATCACTTTACCGACCTATACACGCGTTGTTAAACTGACAGCCTTATTTTATTAAATTTGATCCTCCGTTTTCGGCGCGATTTTAAGCACAATTTTTTTCTGGGTGAGGAAGCAACAACTGCTAGTATCCATTCCCTCATAATATGCCTGTGATCTTAACGCGATGCTGTATTCATTCATCGTGTCCTGCGATGGACTGACGCTCCGTCTTCATGAAAATCCTGCCTGTTGAGACAGTAGGCTCCGGCCGCACACTGTAAAATAGAATAAACCGGTTCCGAACATTGATTAATAACTATTTTTCTAATATATAGTATTCTGTTTTATAAAACATCAAAAACTAAGTCACAAAAGAATTGCACAAATACATAATTTACGCTACTGTAGTGTCAACAGCTAATAAGACGACAAAAAACGGTGAGCCGTCAAGATACGTTTTCCACCTGTCGTTTATGGCTAATCTGGCTCCCATAAAACAGGAGGCCCACACAGGTGAGCCCGATCACTTCTTTCAGATGTCAGGCGTTTCCCAAATTCGGCAGACAAGAGACGGGAGCTCCCAGCCAAGCCGCTCGCTGCGGGCTTCTGGGAAAAGCGAAGCTCGGATTAAATGGGTAACGCTGGAAAAGGCCGCCCCGCCGGACTTGACGGGACAATCGCCGTGGAAGGAGCCGTCACATTCCCGCCACGCTTTTGTTTATTTACTTGAGGATTTCTCAAATACAATGTAATTGAGTGTGATTTAACACAGGGATTTCTGTCAATCCTATCGCAAACTGGGAATTCTAACGAGGTAAATAATTAATGCCGCGTT
Organism: Erpetoichthys calabaricus; assembly: GCF_900747795.2. Taxonomy (NCBI): domain Eukaryota; kingdom Metazoa; phylum Chordata; class Cladistia; order Polypteriformes; family Polypteridae; genus Erpetoichthys; species Erpetoichthys calabaricus. The sequence goes on along the minus strand of NC_041409.2, from coordinate 69,408,331 downwards.
CAGCGTTTATTAAGAGCCACCGTTTGTTATTATGCGGATCATGATGAATTAATTTATGTGACCCCACTGTACAAGTGGGGGAAAAAAGAAAAAAATGATATCCCTGTCTGAAGGAAAATCCTGAAATTTGTCTGTCACGAAGCAATCAAACAGCGCGTCAGTTTAAACCACTGGAATTGCAGGCGTACACTTAAAACACCAGCACCGAGCCGTTCAGCTGCTTCAAACTGTCAGGTTACCCGAGAAAAGGGAAAGGAGAACAGCCTGACTTGTCAGTTATGGTGCCCTTGGGTGTATGGGCGGGCGATGGCGAGGCTTGTTCGGGGACACGGGCGGCGTGAGTTCTGCGCGACGGCTTTCCGATGTGGAGTGTATATGTGAAGTACAGCGGGTCACTCGAGGAATGTCGGAAATGAGCGGCCGTGACACTCACCGGGGCTCCATTCTGATGAAGACGTGCAGTTCCGCGAATTTCTTGACTCGTCTGTTTATCTCCCTCGATGATTAAGATGTTCTCTTGAAAATTCTAAAAAGGGCTTGTGTTGTTGGTTAGCTTATCGGCTTTTAAGACCTGCAAGTTACCACCAAATAGTATTTAATGTCCATTCGTTTAATAAAATACCTGTTACCCTTAAAACGTGTAATGTTATCAAAATCGGAGTACTGTATATTCGTTTGTTTAAATGATATACAGTACTACGGTATTAAAGCAGCAGATGGTCTAAATCACCAAGTCTTTACTACGTTACAAGACAATATTTTTTTTATTATTTTAGCAATGTTTAATTTATCAATGCAATGTTAACAGATTAATCAATTATATACCGTATATTCATATAGTTAATATGTACATGTAAATATAACATAATTACATGACAATGTTTATAAAATATGTATTCAAAGAAATGCGTGACACTCATTTACTTGGCAGACCCCTTAATACAAAGCGACTTACAACCATTTGACCGACAATTTCTTTTGTTTTTTTCCAGTTGGTAAAGTGACCTACTGAGGGTCACACAATGCCAGTAGCGGAATCTGAACCCACAACCTCGGGGTTTGTAGTCCAAAGCCTTAACCGCTACAGCCCACATCTCCCTGTCAGTTATTTAATCTTCATGTCATATAGCGCCTTTTCACATGTCAGGATATCTCAAAGCACTTTATAAAGCACACAGGAGTGCAGTTTAAACCTACAAAAGTGTAAAACAAGATCATTAAAATATACCTGTCATGGATGGACATAAGTAAAATCAGGCTGAGCCTACAAACATTTTTAAAAATATATAAAGTAATACATTCCACATTAATGTATTCGCTGATTAAAAGAGACATATTTAAGGAAGCATTATCGGGGATGCATTGATATGGTTTGTTTATTAACTAAAATTTTACTCCCTACGTCGTTCTTTCGGAGAAAATACCTACAGTATTACTTCTGTTTATAATTTCAGACATCTTTGCAATTTGTATTTATTTTGAAACGGCATTTGTAAAATGAATGAATGAGCGAATGACTTCACAAATTCAAAGTTTCGCGGTATTTGCTCTTGATTTCATTTTAAGTCTGAACTCGGCGATTATTTCCTAATGCCTTAACAGGTGGATATGGTGCGCTATTCAAGGCTTGGCACCTGCCATGCACCCCGTTCTGACGAAACAGGATCATATTCCTCTTCCTCTTCCCCCTCCTCCTCCTCATCGTCGCTACATTGAACTGGACGGACTTGTCAACTGTACACACACGCACTTGGCAAAAGCGTACAGGGTGTGGCACTTTCAATTTTCAGAGATCAGTCTGTGCTTCACCATATTGGCTCTCCTGCCAGGACTCCACATATATTAACTTGTCCTCCCCGTGTCCACGTGGGGTTTCCCTCCACTGTTCCGGCTTTCCTTTTACATCTTAAAAGACGACTTGCAAGTGCGATTGAATTTTGATTCTAAACTGGCCTTGTGTACGTGTGTGTGCACATGTAAGTGTGTGAGTGAGTGTGTCCTGCACCGGACTGGCAACCTGGTCAGGGGCTGCCGTGATGTGGTCCGCGCCCTTCGTTCACTCCAGAATGCACTAAACGGCTTTGATAGCATTAGACAGTGGTTTGTTATACCTGTTAAAATTAACGACCACGTAAACGTCTCACTATAAAACGTATACAGCTGTTTCACAAGAGGTTGACCTTGAAAAGTGTTTTATAAAGTGAACTTCGATTTATTAGACGCGGCCATCCATTTTTCTACAGATATACCCAGTTCAGGGTCGCGAGGACAGGGTCCCATTCAAGGCGGGAGTCGGGCGCTCATCCATCACGAACACACTCACACTCGCCCAAATTCACTCTCTCACTTACTCGTGCACACCCACCCTCACTCTCACACACATTTACATTTTCTAAATTGAACCTAACCGGACACGGGAAAAAACCCACACAAGCAAAGACTGAGGCGCGCAATTGAAACCGAGGACGCTGCATCTGCGAGGACAACAGCGCTAAGTGCTGCGCCACCCATGCACTCGCATTATTATTGTTGTTATTAACAACAACAATGACGATAAAAACCTTTCAATTTAAATTCATGCACACCCTCAAGTAAAGACAATGCCATCTTTTTAAAAAATACACCAAAACCAGACACGGACGTCAAGTCTGGAAGAGCAAAACTGGTGGAAATGCTGAGTATCGAAAAAAGCGACTAATTCATTAAAGTGTCCGATATGTGGGGCACATCACTCGGCACTATGATTTTTTTCTCATTTCAATACTGAGCACGTTAGTAAGTTAACTGAATAAACTAACACAGTTTGAACGGCTTACTGGGGTTTCTCGCCTGTTTCTCCATTTCTGACCTGCCTGTAGTTCTTCGCTTTTCCTTAAAGGGGGCAGTGTTGTTCCAGCAGTGACTAGCGTACAGTGTCACGAACCCCTCTAAAAAAACACACACACACACACCGCCATGACAATGGGAAGCTGCCGGAAGCGAAGTGTCGCTTTTTAGGTCTGTAAACCCATATCCCTTAATCCCGAGTGATGATTGACAATCATGATTTTGAGTATATGGTGTCCCATTCTAATCCACAAGGCCTGATTTCATTTGCATAGATTCCGTGGCCTCATTTTTTAGCAGAAGAAATCACAGCCTTTGTAAGCGATGCTCTCTGCTCAGCTGAGGCTCGCCGACTTCGGTGGCTGAGAGGCGTATCCAGTGTCTGAGTTCTTCGGGCAGACCTTAATATTTCACACAGCTGCTGTCTACCACGGCGACTCTCTGGACCTCAGAGGACAGGGCTACATGAGTACTCGCTGCCTTTGTCATTAGCTCTGCCGAACACAAACACCTCCCACTCTGGTGGGCCACTTTGTACGCGAGCCCCACACCATCACCCTTTAATAATTACAATAACACACCCGTTTAACCCGCTTTAGGGCCTCCTTAGCGGTAAGCTATCCCGGTGTTATGGCCCGCAATGTGGGGCTCGCGCAGTCCTCCGCAGGGCGCACCTACTTAAACTGAGCCTGTTGCGGGTACTGATTAACAGAAAATGGACATTTTGGAACATGCCGGGGAAAAACTCTCACAAACACGAGGAGTACTGTACATGTAAACCTGACATTTTCAAATTAAGAGCACACACTTATATATATCATTATATTATATACTGTATATTATTTTTCATCCTTACCACGATAACAGAAATTAGTTAAGATTTTTTTATAGGGCAAATTAATAAACTCGTACGTAACTGACGTCCAATGAACATGGGTCAATTTTAGTCGTACGTTTTTGGATGTGGATAGAAAACAGAATTCTTTAGACGGCATGGAGAGAATGAACAAACTCCGGACTCGAAAATGAGCACCGGTTCTCAGTCATAATGCTGAGGACGTGTTACATTAGCAAGTCTGCTTAACCCAATTCAGATTTTTAAAGGGTGCAAGACGGAAAAGGACCCTGGACGGGGCACCAGTTTGTCCCTGGGCACACACGCCCTTGTGTATATGATGAAACCCCACACGGAACCACCACAAGATACGAGATTACGCCTCATGCCACTACGTGATGCAGCCACAGTAATCACTGCGCCACTGTATCACATTAGTCAATGTATTAGTATTACACAATTCTGTACACCCGGTCAGTTTAAAGGCGCCATCTAACGTGACTTGTGTGGATTTGAGGGTAAAGCTGAGTACTGTATCTGGTGAAAAAAAAACTTCCAAAATGTAGACCCACATGAGGTTAAGCACTGCGTCACTGCAAATCCGCAATTTAAAATATATTATAAAAATGATTTGGACAACCGAACAGTCTCATTATGGCTCGCATGTTACCTTTAGGTGTTCTTTACACTTGTGATTACTTGCGGCTATAAACGCCAAATACGTCGTTGTTTTAACAACCACGCACAACCTTTCCAGACAGAAAGTACGTTTTTCTGGCACATTACGTGGAAGTCCTTTCAGTTTAGCGAGTTAAAATGAACAGGTTTCAAGATCCTTCCAAGGTGGGCTGTAGCTGCTTCTAAAATATAATATTTCATATTTTAACAATATGCTTGCTTTAATAAGGGGTCAACTACAGTCCCATTCGGAAGAGATGAGGGATGTTGTTTCATAAGTTTTTAAAAATCTTTTTACAGCACCACTATTTCAGGTCCTCGGCTCATATTACAGCGTTTTTACAGTCTATGTCAAGTTTGCATGTTCTCCCATGTTTGTGTGTGTGTCTGTGATTTTCTTCTGATTACGTTGCTTTTCTTCTCACATCTTTGAGTCGCGTACATTGGCGACTCCAGATGAGCCTCTGTGAGTGACCTTGACAGCGCCAGCCTACACTGGTACTCGTACCCATATCCGAAAATTCTATAACATCCAAACATATTGAACCGAGGTAGGTACACATTTGTCGGATTTTTAAAAATTTGAGCTTCCGTATTTAAGTTTAAATCGCGAATAAAAACTGATTACAACGGCCAATGAGCAGGCTAAGCGGCTGCAGTGAGCAGAACTTCTCCCTGAACCGTGGCGGCGGAACGAGAGCGAAGTTTTCGATTTAGTGGCTCGTCCCACCTGTGGTCACGTGGTGACCGACTCAATGCACACGGCTGGACGAGCGGTTCAGCGATTCGGGAGGACCTTGGAGTGGAGCCGCTGGCTTACCCTCACCCGAAAAAAATAAAAATAAAAACGAAATTTTTACATTGGAAAAAGATCGGGTTAGTTTACAAACTGCAGGGCGTCTCTGAATGTTCAGATACAGTTCAAACACGAGACGTAGAAGACCGCTGTAAATGAGATCTGGGATCAAAATGAAGTGCGCGCTCGTCTCCCTTCAGACTGCTGGCTTCAGTCAGCTACTGCTCGGCCCCGAATTTCCCTTTCATTACTGTCTATTTACAGGTTTTTAATTTGATTGAAATCGCGCGTACGACACTTCTGCCGTCAGGTGTTCCTCTCAGGCAAGTCCAGCAGTATGGCCCAAAAGCGATGTAATCTAACAGCTCCGACATTTTACTGATTATGACAACCGTTCTTCAAATTCAACCTCCAGGGAAGTACTTTATTGAACTTCCTCTTATACGTTCTGCCTTTTCTAGTTTTTCTTTTATTTGAAGGTAGAAAGAAGAATTAATCAAAGGACGATATAATATAATAGATATAGCGGTAATGGAGTGTATTCTGTACTATTGAAAACTCGATCAAATAAATCTGCAAAAGTTATATTATATACACTGTTCGGCCAAAAGTATTGGGACCCCCCTCCAGGGCCGGATTTTCCTATAGGCTAACTAGGCTTCAGCCTAGGGCCTCAAGATCAAGAGGGGCCTACATTCAAATTGTTAGCAAAATTTTATTATCTCTCATGTAATTTACAAACTTAAAAATGGAAGGTGAAAGGGCCTCATAAGTGGAATAGCCTAGGGCCTCTTTTCATATAAATCCGGCCCTGCCCCCCTCCAAATCATTGAATTCAGGTGTTCCAATCACTTCCATGGCCACAGGTGTATGAAATCAAGCACCTAGACATGCAGACTGCTTCTACAACCATTTGTGAAAGAACGGGTTGCTGTCAGGAGCTCAGTGAATTCAAGCGTGGTACCGTGATAGGATACCACCTGTGCAATAAGTCCATTCGTGAAATTTTCTCCCTACTAAATATTTCACGGTCAACCGTTAGTGGTATTATAACAAAGAGGAAGCAATTGGGAACAACAACAACTCAGCCATGAAGTGGTAGGCCACGTAAAAATCACAGAGTGGGCACAGTGCATGCCAAGGTGCACAGTGTGTAGAAGTCGTCAACTTTCTACAGAGTCAATAACTACAAACCTCCAAAAGCTCAAGGACAGTGCGTATCTGTGCCGCCACCATCACCTGATCAAAGCACCGTGCAGTCCCTACATTGATGGATTAAAGGCCAGAGGTCCACATGGCCACCATCATCAAATTCTTCCATGTGAAGGCTGAAAACCATGAGGACTGATTGAGATCATTTATGTTAGGTAGAATGCCTAGAGTGGCCTGGGTGGTCTCGTGGCCTGGAACCCCTGCAGATTGTTTTTTTTTTTTTCTCTCCAGCTGTCTGGAGTTTTTATTTTTTTGCTTTTTTCTGTCCTCCCTGGCCTTCAGACCTTACTTTTATTCCATGTTAATTAGTTTGCCTAATTTTATTCTTATATTTTTTTTCTCTCTCTTCATCCTGTAAAGCACTTTGAACTACATCATTTGTATGAAAATGTGTGATATAAATAAGTATTGTTGTTGTTGCGTAGAGAGCTTCATGGAATGGGTTTCCATGGCCGAGCAGCTGCATCCAAGCCTTACATCACCAAATGCAATGCAAAGCGTCAGATGCAGTGGTGTAAAGCCCACCGGCACTGGACTCTACAGCAGCGGAGACGTGTCCTCTGGAGTGATAAGTCACACTTCTCTGTCTGGCAGTTCGATGGACAAGTCCGGGTTTGGCAGTTGCCAAGAGAATGGTACTTGCCTGACTGCATTGTGCCAAGTGTGAAGTCTGGTGGAGGGGGGATTATGGTGTTTTTCAGGGGTTGGGCTTGGCCCCTTAGTCCCATTGAAAGGAACTCAATGCTTCAGCATACAAAGCCATTTTGGACAATTTCATGCTCCCAACTTTGTGGGAACAGTTTGGGGATGGCCCCTTCTTGTTCCAAAATGACTGTGCATCAGTGCACAAAGCAAGGTCTATAAAAGAAATGGATGCGCGAGTTTGGTGTGGAAGAACTTGACTGGCTTGCACAGAACCCTGACCTCAACCCGACAAAAGACCTTTGGGATGAATTAGAGAGGAGACTGTGAGCGAGCCAGGCCTTCTCATCCAACATCAGTGCCTGACCTCACAAATGCTTTCCTGGAAGAATGGTCAAAAATTCCCATAAACACACTCCTAAACCTTGTGGAAAGCTTTCACAGAAGAGTTGAAGCTGTTATAGCTGCAAAGGGTGGGCCAACTCCATATTAAGGCCTATGTATTAAGAATGGGATGTCATTAAAGTTCATGTCTGTAAAGGCAGGCGTCCCAATACTTTTGGCAATATAGTGTACATGAAGGGGCAATCGGTGGGACAGAGTGGTTTCAAACCTTTTGAGGTTCCAAGTCTCTCTGCTGCCTTACCTTTGTGTGACTATCTGACCTTCTGACTCCATGAAAACCTCAGAGAAACAAAACATACATAAACAATAGGTCATCCCGATATTTAAAAGCTCTTTAAGAAATATGATTCACATAAAAACACTGAGATAAGTCCTAATGTGCAAGCTTTGAAACTTTATAGTTGCTGTTTAACTATTGCAAACAAAATGATTTTGTTAAACTCAGCCATTTTGGTAATTAATACTGCATATTTTAACTAATGTCATTTAATTGAACCCTAGTGGGACTTCATAATGGATAAGCCTGTCGCCTCACCAGTCACAGTTTCAAACCATCATACTGGCCCAGTTCATGTCTCACTGTGGAGAGCTGTAGACCGCCCAAAGTGAAGTCGGCCACTTATGTCCCCCCAAAATGATTGCTCCTAAGGGTTTTTTTGTTTTGCACTGAAATTCACTTCAGCTGCAATTTCTATTTCATCTCCGGGTTTTGTTCAAAAAGCGGATGCCACTTGTTTTTAAGATTAGGCACCTACTCTAAATTTTTAAGATTAGGGACCCTGGTGTACCTGGCCTTACCCCCACAAACCTTAAGTTCAGGATTTGTAGTAGCCAGTCTAAAACAAACAAGAAGAAGGAGATGGCGTCCGCTTTTTGAACAAGACCCTCATCTCCTCCTGTTCTAAAAATGTTATAATGTTTAGAATCTCCAGTATCCTTCTTTTTAGTTTCTCACTATAGAGAGATAACCTAAATCCAGTGGTTTCTAAAGCCAGTCCTGGGAGAGCTGGGTGAATGCCTTCACATTTTCATTCCAACCAGTTTCATTACCATTAACCATTAACCAATAATGGTTCCCAGGGGTCCTCAGTTCCGTTCCTGGAGGGCCACAGTGGCCTTTTCTTAATTGGTGACCAGTTTTTGCTGCTAATTAACTCCTTTTCCTTTCATTTTAGTTGAGCTGTTTTTTAAGATTTGTCCCTTTCTTCATTTCTTTCCTTAAATGGCACCCAAACAGAAATGAAAAGTGAAGTGAGGGAGCAGCAGAAGACCAACTAAGTCAGGGCCTCAAAGTCCAACACGTTGCTTCATTAGACGCTGACTCATGTTGTCAATTAAACCCGTTCTTTACTTCCATGGCTTGTTGCTGCTCTCATTGTGCAATAGCAGACATTTCCAAAATTGTTAATTTTCTCTTTTCTAAGAGCACATTGTTAAAATGTTTTGAGGACCTGAGCAGATCATCATTCCTGAGGCCTTCACCTTTCTTTATTTTCAGATCTTGTATGATGGACACAGTGTGCTGGTCATGTTTTGACTCATTTTGTATCTCATTATTGTTTGCCTGCTAATTAAAGAAGAAAGACACAATTAAGGGGTCACTAATTAAGAAAAGAGTTAGAATGAAAACCTGCAGCCACTGTGGCCCTCCAGGACTGGAACTGCGGACCCCTGCCATAGGGGAACCATTTTTACTTAATGGTTAATGATAATGAAACTGGCAGGAATTAAAATGTGAATGTAGGAGACCCTTGCCCTTCGGCATGACTCTGAAGAACCACCTTGGCACTTATATTTTTAAGAGTGCAGAGACCAGGACAAATAATGCTGAATACTAAATGCCTGTTTTATGTTTGTGGTGAGGTGGTTAACCCCACTGGGTCCCTGATCCACTGTTCTGGGTTTCATAGTCCATGCCCAGCTACACCCTGTTGCATGTAGCTAGTTCCTCCAGTTTTCCTTCCATATCCCAAAGATTAATTTTATGTTATCCGGTGAATTTTGACTGGCCTTGCATTGGCAAGCGTGGGTGTGTGTTTGTGCCCTGCTATCGACTTGCACCTTACCAGTCATGGTTGGTTCCTGCCTTGCTATCAAATGTTATGTTATTTTATATTCAGCAGTGGGCAAAATTAGGTTTACAGTTGTTCATATGGATAAATACATGCAGGTTATGATTATTACAATAGCTTTATTAACTCACAAGATGTCTCAATGGCACAGTGCAGTGAAGTACAATGTTGTAAGTCCTCAACTCGCTGGCCTCACATACTTTTAACTGTACACCTACTTTTGCCCAACCTTGTTATTCTGTGACTGCTAGTGGGCACTCAACAAATGAAGACACAGAGCTCAGCAACTTCTTAGTGTCAGGTCCACAAGCCCATGTCGTAACTTGCTTGAATGTTCTGCTTTTAGTAGCAGTGCTCCTTTTCTGAAGTTGTCATCTCCTGGTTTTATTTGATGTGCTCCATTTATGCTGCTGGCTGGGCCGTTTGTGACTGCTGAGGGTGCTGAGCAAAGCAAGACACAGAGCTCCACACTACGCTCCTAGTACCAGCCATGTGGGTGGCCTTTATTAAGAACTTTTTCTTAAGCTTTTAGCAGTCTCCCCAATTAGGGCATGCCTCACAGACACTTTAATCTTCTCGCAGTAATGCCTGGAACTGGGGAGGGTAGAGAACTGACCTTCATGTTGTTGTGTCCACTTTAAAATCTGCTGGGTTTGTGGTTGGAACGGGGTTATAACTCTTCTCGCTTAGAAGCCTCGCAAAGTGACAAAGCAGTCTCTATCAACTTGTGGCCACCTCTCCTGGGTATGACCTGCTCTTGGCATTTTCAGTTCTGCTCTTCAAAGAGAATACAACAGTCACTGAGGACCAAGTGTTCTATATTTTCTTTTTCAATAGTTTTCCCTGGCCCCCCAAAAATGTTCAAGACAAAGAGTGCACTATATACAGTGTGTATACAGTGTACACTATACATTCACTCACTGGCCACTTTATTAGGTACACCTTGCTGGTACCGGGTTGGACCCCCTTTTCCCTTCCGAACTGCCATAATTGTTCAAGGCATTGATTCAAAAAGGTGCTGGAAACATTCCTCAGGGATTGTGGTCCATATTGACAAGATTAGCATCACTCAGTTGCTGCAGATTTGTTGGCTGCATATTCATGATGTGAATCTCCTGTACTACCACATCCCAAAGGTGCTCTATTGGATTGAGATCTGCTGACTGTGGAGGCCATTTGAGTACAGTGAACTCATTGTCATGTTCAAGAAACCAGTTTGAGTTGATTTGAGCTTTGTGACATGGCGTGTTACCCTGCTGGAAGTAGCCATCAGAAGATGAGTACACTGTGGTCGCAAAGGAATGGACATGGTCTACATTGGGTAGACTGTGGTTTTTTAAATGATGCTGAGTTGGCCCTAAGGGGCCCAAAGTGTGCCAAGAAAATGTCCCCCACACCATTACACCACCACCGGCAGCCTGAACCATCGAGACAAGGCAGGATGGTTCCATGCTTTCATGTTGTTGATACCAAATTCTGACCATACCATCCAAATGTCACAACAGAAATTGAGATTCATTAGACCAGGCCACATATTTCCAATCTTTGTTTGTCCAATTTTGGTGAGCCTGTAGCCCGTATGAATTGTAGAACAGTTGCCTGTTGTTAGCTGACAGGAGTGGCACCCGTTGTGGTCTTCTGCTGCTGTAGCCCATCTGCTACAAGGTTTGACATGTTGTGTGTTCAGAGATGCTCTTCTGTATATCTCGGTTGTAATGAGTAGTTATTTGAGTTGCTGTTGCCTTTCTATCAGCTCGATCCACTCTGGCCGTTCCCTTCTGACCTCTGGCATCAACAAGGCATTTTCACCCAGAGAACTGCCGCTCACTGGATATTTTCCCTTTTTTGGACCATTCTCTGTAAAGCCTAGAGATGGTTGCGTGTGAAAATCCCAGTAGATCAGCAATTTTCTGAGATACTCAGACCAGCCTGCTTGGCACCAACAACCATGTCACGTTCAAAAATAATTAAATCACCTTTCTTCCCCATTCTGATGCTCAATTTGAAGTTCAGCTGGTCATCTTGACAATGTCTACATGCTGAAATGCATCAAGTTGCTGCAATATGATTGGCTGATTAGATATTTGTGTTAACAGTTAGCAGTTGAACAGGTGTACCTAACAAAGTGGCCAGTGAGGGAGTTCATGGCTGGTAACAGGTTGCCAGTTTCAAGGTTGTCAGGGTCAAAAGCACCACCAGCATAGCACAGATCACATTTAGGACTCAGCAGATGCCTCCAGCCATGAGTGGGAGTTCTGAAGATTCAAGTGTGGAAGCACTGGGTCTGCTAGGGATCAGTATTGCAACACTTTCCAAGGTCTAATCTGCAACTGGACAATTGTGCACCACCAGCCCTGGAGCAGCATCACAAATGATTAAAAATATGGGTGAGCAACACTACGTCCTTACTGGTCTCGCTCAGTATGAAACAGAAAATCAATGCAAACACAAATACTGATTTACAATGAATCTGAAGACAGCAGACATACAAACAATGCAGGAATGAACACAAATGGAAGTTTGGCAAAATCGGATAGCTTGAAAAAGTTCAGTCCCTATAAGAGACTCAACAGAGTAACAATCCAAAATAAGAGTGATGAATCATAGACAGGATGGTAGAGAGAGCTTCCAGAAGTGGTTTAACAAAACTCACGCAGACTTCACGTTGACAAATTCTGGCACTTTCCAGTCCCATTCCCATTTTGCAGTCCACTTGGTTGTGGTTGCTGCTGCATTGCTGCACTGGGAGAGCTGGAAGTTCTCAACCAGCAATGTCATCATTTTAATGGGTTAAAGGTCAGCATCGTGTATATCCTGGCTTGTCAAAATTGGTTACTCTGATCAAAACTCTCAAATATTCTCATGGTTTTGTTTCCTGGGTTTTGATCATGTTGCTCTCAGTTTTTTGCCAATAAATGAGCTTTGCATTTGTTTTTGCACTCTTGGTTTATTGGTCTTCTGGTTTTTCCCCTTCTTTCTCCTGGTCCCTTGTTAACTCGTCTGCTACACTGTTCTCCTCAGCTACTTTCACAGGACTAAACCATTTTTGTGAAAGCTTTGTGGATAATTTGGGTGACGTTTTGGAGAGGTGATGGGATCTCAGCCAAACCCAGTCCCCTTCTGAGTATTTTACTACCAAATGGCACTTGTTTATAATACCGATGGTGTGTTGTGACTTGTTACAGCTGTATGATTCATAAGGTGGGAGAGATCTGGCCTGAATGAAAGCATTAATTGACCCCTCATGATACTAGGAGGCAGGTTCCTGGCCCTCTAGCTGGAGTTGTCTGTGCTGTCCCTCTAATGGAGCAGGCAGTAAAGGAGCTTCCTTAGAGAAAGAGAGGTTGGGAGCAAGCACTGATACAGCTCATTGCTGCACCCACCACATGATGAACCACCTCAGGATCCCAGATTAAGACCTGAGGCTCTTTACAGTGGCTGGAGTGCCAGTCCTGCCACCAACCCCCAAGTTTTCTGTGCAAGTTGGAGGACCTGCTTGCAGGTCTGGATGCAGGTTAACGTCATACCCAGGATGAAGCAATGGCAGGTTAAGGGCCTTGCTCAAGGGCCCAATGGAGTAGAATCACTTCTGGAGTTTATGGGTTTCAAACCAGCAACCTTCTTATTGACAACATAGATCCCTATCCTCAGAGTCACCACTCTCCCCTTTCCAAAGAGAACTGACCCTTTAAAAGAAATTGAAGGGCTCAGGGGTAAGAAGACAACAGGGTCTGCTGGAGAAAATTCTAGCATGGTGTCCATATGGCAAATGGAAGATGATTCCCTGACTCCAGAAGTGGACCCAGGATGGAATTTCAAAGGTAAATAACCGTCTGAGCTTTAATGAGTGCAGTGCAGAGGCAGAGTGGGTGAACATTCAAGGAGAGGGAGGAAGAGAGAATAAGAGTATGAGAGAGAAGACTTGCAGTGAGGAGTTGGTGTGGAGGTCAAGAGGAAGAGCTATCCCAGGTGCAAAATGGTTTAGGATCCAGTTAGGCAGATCCGGAAATGCAGCAGATCTTTGTCTCGATTCTGTTTATTTCATGATCTCCCCTTTGTTTATGTGTAGTTTGTTTTAAGAAGTGCTTTTTTTGTTCAGTTCTGGCCTCTCTGATGTAATTCCCACAAGGTTCCTATCTTATCCCTACATACTGTATACTGTACATACCCATTAGAAAGACAATTTCCCCTCAGGGATTTACAAAGTACATCAAATAAAAAAAATACATACATGTGATCTATCTATCTATCTATCTATCTATCTATCTATCTATCTATCTATCTATCTATCTATCTATCTATCTATCTATCTATCTATCTATCTATCTATCTATCTATCTATCTATCTATCTATCTATCTATCTATCTGTAATTATATGTAAGAGACTTTTCTGTCTCTGGTGGGCTCCAATTTCAAAGGTAAACAATGAATGCGTTAGTCTGTGCCCACCTTTTTTCACCTGCAGAGGGTTCAATTGCTGGCATGGTGACAGTCTGGGTAAAGTCTACAGTGAGGTTGTTTCTGATGTAACAACAGAGAACAATTAAGATGAAGAGTTGGAGTAACACAGAGTGAACACTATTTAATGGGCAGGTTGGTCTGCCAAACAATTAACAAAAAATGTTCAAGAAATGTCTTGTCCAGATGCAAATCTGAAGTGTCTGGTGACTTCTGGTATGGTCAGATCTTATATGTCTCTAGGACCAGAAGAGATGGGACTTCCCTCAGTGTTTCTCCAGACTTCTGTCTTCAGATCTGAGGGCAAAAGAGGGAAATGTGTAAATGGCAGCGTCAACCTGCCAACTGTTATAGAAACCTTGAAGCTGTGCCGCTGTTCACACACGTGTGACACTGTGTTCTCTTTTTTTCCTCCCAGACAGATGGGCTTGGAAACTAAAGAATACACGGGAGCAGACAGCTGAACCCTGGAGAATACTGAGCATTAAAATAACAAATACAGTCACATTTTTTTCAAAAACAAAATACATTTTTAATAGCATAGCCAATAATTCTATTTTTCACCTTTGATGGACTTAAGAATCCACCATCTAACATCTCATCTGAAATTTGTTTCAGTAGTAAAAAGTGACAAAGTTACAGTCTACTTTGACAACATGTCTGTCATCTGAGAAAGTGTGGCCAGTATGGACCCTGGTCAGTCTTCATGTTTGTTACCAATTCCATTTTTGGCCTAAATGTTGGAATTTCCTTACTATTAATCTTGAAGCACTCATAGCATTCATTTCATTATTAAAATCTTCTTGTTGTTCCCTAGACTAAATGTTTTTGTCAAGTTTTTTCTACACTTCTTTTTCACTAGTAGTCAACTTGTCACTCCAACTAGGAAGTTTATTTTAACACTTGGTTATTACTGCCAAAGAAAAGTCACCCTGACTGCCATCCAGCCTTCCTTTCCTTGGTAAAATCATTGAGAAGTTTGTTTCATTATAGCTTATTATCTTAATACACATGGTCTACAGGAAATATTCCAGTCTGATTTTTGGCTCCATAACAATATTGAAACAGGATTATTAAGTTATTAATGGAACAAGAATGTTCAATGGTGTTTGATTCTGGTTCTCCATGACCTTTGTGCAGTATTTGATACTGTGGATCAAGACGTTTTTCAGGGCTGCCTTCATGACTGGGCTGGCCTTTGTGGGAAAAGTTCTAGATGTTTCATCAATATGCTTTATTTGTCTTTATCCAATTGCATGGGTGTAGTAATGCTAGACAGAATCTCTCAAATGGATGATTGATGACCTTAAACCCTGCTCCAAAATATTATTTATGAAATATGATTTATGAAAAATATGATTTATGACCTCTAAGCCACTCCTTTTTGGGTGAGAGGCTTCATAAGCCAAACCCCTTATCACCCCTTTTACCGATTCCTTTGTCTCCTCTAACAGCCAATAGGGTCAGGAGGTGTGTTGCTCCACACTCCTGTATAAAAGTCTATCCTTTCAATGAAAACGCTATGAAATTCGAAATGCACAGAATGGACGGCCTTGTGAAATCTTCTAAGAAAATTAAAACAAGCATGGTTTCCAGAATGTTTGATCTACGGAACCATCGATTTAGTTCAGCTTGGTACAATTCTAATTGTTCTATGAGACGAGTAGAAGTAAAAAGAAATGCTCTGGAACATGTCACGGTAGTAATTTCCGAGAAAAGCCTATCCTTCCTGAATATAAAGAGGATAGACACGAAAATGGGGAAGAGTACCAAGAAAATGAAATAAAGGAATGAGTGACTGAAATCAATGTTTCTATAAAAAACTGGACTTTTTTGAAATCTCTTATTCCGAATGTTGATGAGGCTATTCATAAAGGAAAACTGCCTGACCAAATAAAAACAATTAAAAGAAAACTGGAACCTATGTTTTCAGGGAAGGAGATTTGCATATTCAATAATTGAAGCTCGGAGGAGGAGGAAGAAAACTGGGAAATACCCATCCCTAAGTATGTGGAAATAAATAAATCTCTTTATCAGCGATTACATTACCCTAAAGTGACCACAAGATGTCTTCAACCAACTACACTAAGGAAGCTGAGCTCCTAGAAACCTTTTATAGCTGGACCGGTCGTCTCCTGGTTCTCTCTGACTCAGAGATGTCAGAAGTCCTCCACACATTGATGCGTTCCGAAGAACCAGGAGATGACTAGTCCAGCTATCGAAAGTTTCTAGGAGCTCAGGTTCCAGTTTTTTTTAATTCTTTTCATTTGGTCAGACAGTTTTCCTTTATGAATAGCCTCATCAATATTTGGAATTCTCTAAGAGATAGCATCTCAAGTGACACTTTCAACAAAGTGCTGCAACAAAGGTTCTGAGTACTTACCTAAATGAGGTTTTTGATTTTTAATATGTTTTGAAACCTTTTTGAAAAGATGTTTTTACTTTGTCATTATGGATTATTGAGTTTCGATGGACGCATAAAAATGGCAAAATGTTTCAATTTACAATTAAATCGACAACATAATAAAGTGTGTAGAAAATGAAGGGGCTTGATTGCTTTCCTAGTGCACTCTGTATTTTTCCTCATTATGCATTTGAGCAGCTTATTTTCTAAGCAGAATAAACAACTGCAAATACTGTAAAAACCTCCTGTCTGATTTGCTCTTAGCCATGCCTGCCAGATAATGTTGCCTGACAACAGCAATTACTCAGCTTTCAGGTTAAAAACAGTGTATGAAATATCCATGGTAAGCAGGGAGGTCCATTAGTGCCTCACTGTTTGTTAAATACTTCAGTCTTACTTGAGTGTGTGAAGTATACAATTAACTATCTATGGAGAATGCTATTATTTAGGATATGCCTGTCGTAGGTAGAGTAATTATAGACGTGGATGCACACTCTGAAAACAATGGTCACAACGAGCTGACCAGCACCCCACAGAACTGCCACCTTTCATGACACACACACTTACATGTGACAGACAGCTCTACACTGATATATTCCTTCCAAATACAGACTTACTTTGACATAACGCAGATCAAGACCTCATCCTGTCACCCCCTGTGGATTTCTGCTGACTGCTGGGAATTGAAGTCCTCTCAATAGCACTGTGATGGGTTATTGTAATACCAGGCTTGTTTATTGAAAAGCAAAATGCAACAGCACTGTACCCTAATAGTCTGATGAGACTTTCGACTAAACTTTCACATTTTTATAGGCCACAGAAAACAAAAACAAGAAATGCAAACAGTGAAGAGGACAAAGTTAGCATCACACTGTTCCCTGCCTGAGTACTGATAGTATCACTATCAGAAATCATTGTCTCACTCTTCATCATCAGTGAGGTGATGCTCCAAACAGGCAAACATTAATGACCATGGAGGGCTCCGATGTTTTCATTTCCTCTTTCTCAAACTCTCCTAATTTAAAAGATGAACTCTTCTTCTTTGACGGCAGATTGCTGTCACATCTGACTCCATCAAGACTGTAAAGCCCTCCCAGTATGCTGCCATCCAGTCCTCGCTGTGAAAAGCTTTCTGTACTCTTCTACAACATTTTCCCACAAACTCAGTAATGAACAGTGAGTGATTTATAACACTTTGATTTAAGAAAAAAATATCTTCTGACTCAACATTCAAATTCCCCCACATTTTCTTGGTCAGTTAATTTTAAACTGGCTCAGTGTTTTTGCTCATGAAGAAGTGGAGCAGGGGATGCAGGAAATGCATATTTGATAGGACATTGGTCTTTAGATGACTATCTGCAGGTCAAACTGAATGTATACTTGCACCAGAGGTAAATTAAAAATGTGATGAATAATTGAAGAACAAGCCAACTTACATAAAAATAACCCTAATGGAGACTTGAACTTGGAGCCCAAGCACTGACTGGCAGAACCATCACCTGCCATTCCACCATCACAAATACATTTTCTCCATTCCACAGTGAGAAGTTATCTTCTATTTTTTTCGTGATTTGGCATTATTTCTCAGATGATCCACACTGTTATACTTGTGTGATACATAGTTCTAAGAGTTCAAAAAGACCAGTTTCGGTGTAATCAGTCAACAGAATCTTCTACAGGACATGCATGAGTCCAGGCTAACATGATATAACATGAGCAGTCTTCAGTAAAAGATGTTCTGTTGCCTACCTACCACAAGGAAACTTGTGTTGAATACACACATTGACCCTTTTCAGTTATGTAACAATTTCCACAGTCAGCAGCCACACCACCTGCACTTCAGAACAGGTCATCCACCTGAAGCTAAATATGTTGGGGACCTGCCAGTACATGGAAGGGAGATCATCTAGGAAAGCTTGTGTTGGTGAGCCATTAGGGAGTATTTTCCCTGTGGTCTGTGTGTGGGCCACAGTGCAGTGACGCCAAAATTGGCACCGTCCTTTGAATGAGATGTAAAACCGAAGTCTTGGCTCTCTGTGGTCATAAAAAATAGGGTGTACCTTGTGGCCATCATAATCTTGTCCATTCTGGAACTCCAATCAACCCCAATCTCTAAGTGGCTATCTATGTCTCACCACTTAACTGCCTAATAGTTAAAGTGTGGTGAGTATATTGGAGCAGGAATGTTTACCGCGCATCATTTAGGTGGATGCTACCCATTGGTGGTGGTTTTAGTGTCCCCACTGTCCATGTAAAGTGCTTTGAGCAGGTTAGAAAAGCATTATACAGTATAAATGTGATGAATTCATTCATTTCAAGTTGCTATAAGCCTCTGGCTGCTCCCCTGAACAGTGTCAGTTTTATCTGTATTCTCAGATTTGGAGTATGCACTGCTGGGCACATTTCTTTTTTTCCATTTCTTTATACATGATTGAACATTTGCAAGTTGTTGACTGTCCTTCCATTTTCAATGCCCACATTCTTTCAATTCATCACAAATGAAAATAGAATTGCCAGATAGTTTAACACATATCTTTGTGTAAAATGTGAATACTCAAAGAACATGCAGTCTTGGCCAGGAGGTGTCAAGCAGGCAGTAGAACTAACCCTGGCACCACCTTGAGCACTTTCAATGCCTTCCAAATTCTTTTCACCATTCCTCTGATTTGTATGTGACATTTTCAAAGCCACTTAACCTAATTCGGGAGGAAGGCAGGAGCCAAGCATAGATGGGACACCACCCATTACAAGACACAGTCATGCACATGATGCGAAGGCTAGGGGGTGCCACAGAGCTCCAAACCTCAAGCACGAACACACAAACACAGTCCCAGGTTCACATAAAGAGGGTTTTATTACACAAATTCCTTGTATAACAATTAAACACTGTGATCCTTCTCCTTTCTATCTCCTTGTCTCCACCACACTGCTACTTCTCCAGTCAAGTGTTGCCTGTCTCAGCTCCCAACTTTGACTCACCTGGACAAGGCAATGCGGTATCTTTTATTGAGGACCCGGGAGTGACGTGATGTAGCCAGTTGGAAGCACCTCCTGGTTATGAGAAATCCAGAGAGATCCTCCCCCGGCAGCGTCCTCTTCTATCTCCCAGGAACCCCTACAGGGCTACTCCTGTGGACTCCAATTCCCATGCAGCCCTGTGGGTGTCCAAACTGGGGCTCTGTATGAGGGGCACTGCCACCTATTAAAGTGGGGGATGAAATTCTCTGAGTTCTTGTAATCTTCAGGCATCCCAGCCAGTATGAGGATCATAAAGTGTCCTGACTGGGTATCGCCACCACTATTATGGCATCCTGGCCCGGGTAGGGATTCTACCTCTGTCCTGGGCAAGATGCCCAGCCATCCTCTGGGCTATCTACAATGCTCACACAGGACTTGGGTGGAACTGACAATTAGCATGCCTTTGACATGTGAGAGGAAAACAGCCATAGAAACAAACCTGAGGAAGGTGCAAACAGCTCACATACGATGGCTGGGTGTGGTATATAAACCTTGGATGCTGGATCAATGCGGCAGCACCACTAAACACTGCATCTCTGTGTCACACTTCCTCTGATTTGTGTTTTTCAGTAACCTTATTCCTCATTCCCTTTCAAAGTTTCTTTCTTTATGATGCTGTTTTTGTTAGGAACTCTAATAACCAACTGTGAGACCTCTCAGAGAATGGTGTATTTCACTTGAGCACCTTCATTAATTAATGGAAACACCTTAATTGCACGCAGTTGGACTCCACTCAGCTAATTAGGTGAGTTCTTAGAAAACAGCGAGCATTGTCGACTGTTTAGTTGGGTCAGGGCAAAGGGGGTGAACGCTCCCAGAGTTTTACTATTTATGTCTTTTATTTATATTCAATTTATAAAGATCTTTAAAACTGTATTGCTTTACAACTTTCAGTTTTAACTGTTGAGGGTTTCATTTTGACGAATGGCAAAACACCCCAAGTAAATATATTAAGAATCCAACTGGAATTTTGATTATCATCATTATTAAAACTTAGACCATAAAATGTTTCAGACCCACTTACAAGTTCATGGGTGGCTGGAGCCTATTGTGGCTGCATTGACTGTAAGGCAGGAGGATGCTGTGCTTGAGACCCCCATCCATCATGAGGAGCACTCATGTAATGGCCCACACTCACTCATCCAGCGAGTCACCAATTAACCTAACATGGACATCACTGAATGTGGGAGAAAAACTCAAGCAAATACAAGAAAACACCAAACGACTGCCCAAGAGCTGTGAAACAGCAGTGCTGCCCACTGTAACATCAGGCCACCCACTTTAAATCACTGCACTTAGCATCTGAATGGGGCAGTTAGAGACCCACTTGTGATGTGCAATACGTTAAATTGTTTCTTGCATGTAGGAAAACATGCTTGTGGTACTTTGTATATAGCATTTGTGAAGATTAAGTTGTGCAATTCTTTGAGTTGCTTCAAGATGCACTTTGATGTTGTGCTCACTTTGAAAATTGCCATATAAAATGACTGAATGTTATGAGATGGAATTGCAAACATGGGTGTGAGACCTGTTCTGTCTTGGTAGAGTAATATATATTGCTCTACTTTCCCCTATTGTATTATTAATATGTAGCCTTAGAATGCCTAATTTCACAGACTTACCACTGTTTATAAGGTATTATTGTATATAACTTATCCCCACCTTCCCTTCTATATCTATAACCTTAGGCAATTAGATGCAGTAAAAGACAAGCAGAAGTTAAGTTACAGTTTAAACAATGTATTAGTATTATTGATAATATTCATAAATAATAACAAAATGCAAAGTACATTTGAATATTGGCAACCATACAACCTGATTAAATGGTGATATGTAGTTCAGGTGGCACACAGTCTTCTGGTTACTTAAATGTCTTTAGTTAAGGCATCATTGATGCTCAGCTTTCAGCCACATGTCTGTTCAAAATGGCTGCTGAGCTGTTCTCTTCATTGTGTGGTCTTCATCATCAGGTTAGCAAGAGAGATGCTTCTTCATCATATGTTGGTTGGTAAGAGAGAGATACTGAGGTTAAACACATACATTTATAGATGTTCTGTCCAATCCCGAGAGCCAATAGCACATCATGGTACTTAAAGGCCTCTGAACCAAGCCAATTCCAAACAGCCATACTTCAGACCAATGGGGGAAATAGAACATCTTAACACCTGCCCCCAAACCATATGTTAAAGTACACCTTAGCCCATTTGCGGGGGCAGAAATGACTTTAGCAAAGGAACGCTTGCCAAACTGGTTTAAAACACACATCCCCCATATCCTGTCGTAAAATTCAAACAGACCCATTCCTAAGGGGGGGTTGGGTAAATACTAAATTACACTGCTTTGTCTAAATTACAAATAAAGATATACAGTACAAAATATTCATCAAGTTATATGTAAAATCTCACATCACAACAGACCTCTTACAAGGACAATGAAGGTAGGCCAGGGCCTTCACCAGGCAGCCCAGATGAGGCAACCCCAATTCAGCTTCCATCCATCCATCCATCCATCCATCCTCTTCCGCTTATCCAAAGTCGGGTCGCGGGGGCAGCAGCTTGAGCAGAGATACCCAGACTTCCCTCTCCCCAGCCACTTCTTCTAGCTCTTACAGGAGAATCCCGAGGCGTTCCCAGGCCAGCCGGGAGACATAGTCCCTCCAGCGTGTCCTGGGTCTTCCCCGGGGCTTCCTCCCAGTTGCACGTGCCCGGAACACCTCACCAGGGAGGCGTCCAGGAGGCATCCTGATCAGATGCCCGAGCCACCTCATCTGACTCCTCTTGATGTGGAGGAGCAGCAGCTCTACTCTGAGCCCCTCCCGGATGACTGAGCTTCTCACCCTATTTTTAAGGGTGCAATTCAGCTTGTCCCAGACAAATGCCAGCCGGCTTCAGCCTAGCCAGGCATAAAAATGGCTTAACAATTCAAAATATAAAGAAATGACCCAAAATATATCAGAATGCCCAATAAGGGAGGGGATAACTGCAAACCCCTGTCTTGAAAACAGAAGGACAACGAAGAATCTTTATAAACAAACAATTTATTTAGTAAAACAGGAAAACCAGAGCAAAATGCTCAAAAAAGTAATAAAGGTTTTGTCTAAAAGGTAATCCAAAGCAACCTAGTCCCAATTTTTATGATTGGAACTTTTCATTCATTTTTTATGAGCTTTCGCTGAGGTATAAAAATGTTCTTAGAATGATTTTGTGGGGGTTTTATCCCATAGGAATTTAATTTTCCATTTTGAAGTTTAATTTTATTTCATATCTTTTTCGATGCCATTTTACTTTGTCTTTAGGTATTGCTATGCTGTGGGATTCATGTTGGAAGTTTCAATGACATTGTATTCCAAAATGCATCGGAACGCCGTGCTGATGACATCTCCAGTCTAACTATTTAAAGTTTACCTGCACTGTTTCAGTGTATCCATGATTTGGGTGGTATTCTACTTTGCATTGTGACTCTCTGTTTATTGTGGTTTCCAATCTTTAAGTGTTTCTTTAACTATGATTTTTCATCTTGTCCTTGTATTTTGATGAACTGTATTAGTCCTCTAGTCTTGACATGCGCTTTGCTTTACTGACTTTGTTCTTTCTCCTGTCCTCACTCTCTAAATATCTTACAAGCTGTTTCGGCAGACCATACTCCAATTCACAAGTTTCAAAAAGCAAATCCAAATTAACAGACAATTAAATCCTGTATACTTGAGTGTACTTCTGCTTTTGTCCCTCGCTTGGATTTTAGAATTTCATCTTTTAACATTACATTTTGTTATTTGCTTTAGGATTTGGTTTATTGGATTAATGACTGGGGTTATTACTTTTTGGTTTGACTGCAATCCATAACCTTTTGCTGTCTTTTCTAATTCTTGTCAATAGTCTCATACATATATATAAGAATGAATACATATATATATATATATATATATATATATATATATATACAGTACAATCCCTCTTAACTGGCCTCACATTAACCGGCCGACGGATTAATCCTGAGTTCTTCTTTATATGTATGCTCTTCCTTCTTTCCTGGAAGATGAGAGGGCTCCTACGCTCAGAGTGATTTCCGTTTACATATTCCTTTATGAATTTTCCACAGTGCCTTCTTTCTACCTGGTGGCTCTCCTGCTTCTCCCATCGGTCTTCGCAACAGGGGAGTTGCCCTACCTGCAGGTGCAGCTGCCTTCCACACTGGTCCGGTAGCCCTCCGATCCCTGGAAACGTTGGGCTCCATCCAGACCGAGACTTGGATTCGTTCCCCAGTGGCCAGGGCGCTCACGCTGGGGCTAGACCAGCTAAAAGCCTCCATGACTGCCGCTGCCTTTCGACGGCCAGTCGTCTTCAATACCGGTCACTCCAGCTCCGTGATCGCTCAGCTGGAGCAACCACTTTCTTCAGCCCCACCGAGTGTCGGCCAAACTCTCATCAGCAGTGGTTTACCTCCCAGCTGCTTGTCTTTGCTCCATCGAATCTGCTCTCTCTCACTCGCTCTCCTCCACCGGCTTTGCTCCATCTGCTTCCTTCTCCATTAACCTCCCGTTCTTTCCTGTTCTCCCCCTAGCCGTCTCGCGCTTCTATTTATCACGGGGATGTGGATCAGATGTGGCAAATAGTAGTTCCCAGGAACAGTTACGGATGTGGATGATTCCTCACCAGTGCACTTAAGCTAGGACTGCCCGGATCAAGAATTACCCGGAAACCAATCGGCCACACATACTTGCTAAACCGCGAGTGCTGCGATTATTTATTTAAAAAGTGGCCTTTTTGACTTGAGCTGTGGACCCACTACACCACACTGTCCAGTCGTTGTACGAGAAAAAAACCCGTGTGCAAAATCGTGGATGAAGCCTTGTGGATATGGTTTCTTCAGAAACATCGAAGAGGTACAGTACATACCTTAGAAATATTATTCTACATGAAAATAGGTATGCGTCGGATTAACTGGCCAAAATGGCAACCAGCCATGGGTCCAGTCCTGAGGTGGCTGGTTAAGAGGGATTGTACTGTATATATATATATATATATATATATATATATATATATATATATATATATATATATATATATACTAGTGGGCTTAGCCCCCTGCTCACTTCGCTTGCCCAAACCCCCTGGGGCGCGCTATGCTCCAGCCAATTTGCGTCTCTGCTGCTCACATTGTGAAGGGGAGAGCTAAACACACGCTAAGGAGATGCGAGTGGATCAGCTGCTGGCTTTCTGCTGCTGCTGCTGCTGCCGAGTTGCATATTTTGCTTGTTGCGCTGCATGTCGATCATTTAAAAGCCTATACAGCAGCTGTCCTTTTGTCTCACTGCCTTGTCTTGCAGAACATTAAGGTGTCTCCGAATAGATCATATGTGTGGGTGTGTTTGTGTGTGTCCTGCGGTGGGTTGGCACCCTGCCCGGGATTGGTTCCCTGCCTTGTGCCCTGTGTTGGCTGGGATTGGCTCCAGCAGACCCCCGTGACCCTGTGTTCGGATTCAGCGGGTTGGAAAATGGATGGATGGATGGATATATATATATACAGTATATACATATATATATATATATATGTATATGTGTGTGTTTGCGTGTGTGTATATATATCCATCCATCCATTTTCCAACCCGCTGAATCCGAACACAGGGTCACAGGGGTCTGCTGGAGCCAATCCCAGCCAACACAGGGCACAAGGCAGGAACCAATCCTGGGCAGGGTGTCAACCCACCGCAGGACACACACAAACACACCCACACACCAAGCACACACTAGGGCCAATTTAGAATCGCCAATCCACCTAACCTGCATGTCTTTGGACTGTGGGAGGAAACCGGAGCGCCCGGAGGAAACCCACGCAGAAATGGGGAGAACATGCAGATTCCATGCAGGGAGGACCCGGGAAGCGAACCCAGGTCCCCAGGTCTCCCAACTGCGAGGCAGCAGCGCTACCCACTGCGCCACCGTGCCACCCGTGTGTATATATATGTATATGTTTATTGTGGCGGGCGGCCGGGATGCCCCTGCTGCATATGTTCTGGGGGGAGTAACCATGGGCAACTCAGTACCTCCCCCGGGATGGTTGCTGGCAGCCTCCCTGGCCGGCGGTGATGCCTCAACCTCCCACAGGGTTCCATGGGAGATGGAGTCCTCAACAGCCTGGTTGGGAGCTGGGGTGGCTGCCAAGGGGTGTTGCATGGATTCCACAGCCCAGCTGGACAACTCTTCAGCCCCACCTGGAAGAGCAATTGGAACCAGGTGCTCAAGCACATGGAACACGTGCAGGATGGATTATCAAAGGGGCCAGGCACCACCAATCAGTGACCAGAGTCAGGAGGAGGTGACGAAGCTTCAAGGGAGGAGTGGTGGTGCACTGGATCAGGAGAGGGCCACAGAACGGGAGCAAGGTGGCTCAAGGCCGTTGGGGCCCATGCCCATCGCCAGGGGGCGCCCAAGTCTCAGAGAGCCCGGGAAAGGTGTACTTCCACCACAACTGGGAATATGGACGTCGATCCTTCCAGGGACACCCGGAGTGCTTCCGGGTGATCTCCTGACACTTCCGCCACACCAGGAAATGTCGTCAGGCAGAGCACCTGGAGCTCATCCGGGTAAGAATAAAAGGGGCCGCCTCCCTCCAATCATTGAGCTGGAGTCGGGAGTGGGAGCAGGATGAAGCTCCCGTGGAGAGAGGAAAGGCGGCCCAGGGACAGTGAGAGAAAGGCCCGGGAGAAAGGTGATTTGGGCGAGGAGAACAGTGTGTTGTGCTGAACTGTGTTGTGTTGGTATTGGAAGAGCAAAAAATAAACATGAGTTTTATAAAGATGCGGTGTCCGTCTGATGGTGTCCGGGCAAGTCTCACAGTGTGTTGGTTTGATTAGTTTGTGCTTATTGTGGGACTGTGTTGTGCCTGTGGGGTTCACGGGGAAGACATACCCCACAGGTGAAGAAAATAAACATTTTGTGTTATATTTATACGTGCCTCCATGTGTATTCTGTGCCAGGTCGGGCACTATAAAGCGCTAGTATATACACACACACAGACATACACACACACACACACACACACACACACACACACACACATATATATATATATATATATATATATATATATATATATATATATATATATATATATATATATATATATATATATATATATATATATATATATACCAGCCATGTGCGCCCAACTACGTTGCGCGTGTTAAAGTTGTCTGTGAAGGGCTCCCTGTTTAAATGCGGCTGCCAGTCGTGAACTGGGCCCTTCGTCGCACAGCATTATGATTTTTTATAAGGGAAACAAACTTACAAAACAAAACCCTTGGACATTGATTCGATAGGAACGGCCTACTTGGAATCACTGTCCGAATAGTAATTATGTGGTGGTGTAGGAGCATTTCTGCTTCTCTCTGTTCACAGTCCATCTCGTTTTCACGACGCTGTCGTTTCCTCTCACGATCTCTTCTCAACCTTTCTCCAATCTCGCAGGTTGCTTTGTGGCAATCCAAAGAGTAAGGCAATATACACTGAGCAATGGTTATAAAAGGGGGACACATAGGTATCCAGGCTCTTTAAAGCATAAATAGGGATCACTTCACTGACATGTGAGCAAGCCACGGTACATTCATTTTACCCACTGTCTTTCTTTCATTCATATGTTACGTAGGCACGTACCTTTTATCTTCGGCAATCTCATTCTCTAACCAGGCCTCAGGAGCTAACCAGCGTAACACTGTCCACCACCCCTTTCGTTATTCCGGCACATTGTTGACATCCGTGAGTAACAACAACGTACTAAACTGGAAGGTGGTCTACGCATGCATGGAATTCGCGGACAAATAAAGATCAAGATCCAAATGAAGATTATATATAAAGATAAGTTAATTTAAAGCACAACAATTTGTTTAGTTTGAATGTCTGTGTTTTTAGGTGTGACTGGAGTACTACAGTCTTCAGTAGTATAAGCCTGGAGGAGATTCTTAATGCAATGCCTATGTTTTAGCTGTCTCTCTACTGCCATCTAGTGCTTCTTCTTCTAATTCATTCGCGGACAAACAAAGACCAAGATCCAAATGAAGATTATATATAGAGATGTGTGTGTGTGTATATATATATATATATATGTGTGTATATATATGTGAATATATATATATATATATGCGCTATATAAATGTAATGAATTATTATTATATATATATATATATATATATATATATATATATGTGTGTATGTGTGTGTGTCTGTCTGTGTGTATGTATATACTATGATGCATACAGTGAATGATGGATAACTATGCAGTAACTTTTTTGCGGTAAAAAGCAAAATGGAAAAAACAAGGTTTACTTAAATTACCAAAAACATATTAAGTTACTTATATAGTGGAACCTCAGTTCACAAACGTCGCAGAACACGTACAAATCGGTTTACGACCAAAAAGTTCAACAAACTTTTGCCTTGGTTCACAACCACACACTCGGTATACGAGCAAGCCAGTTTCCC
Source organism: Erpetoichthys calabaricus (assembly GCF_900747795.2). NCBI lineage: Eukaryota > Metazoa > Chordata > Cladistia > Polypteriformes > Polypteridae > Erpetoichthys > Erpetoichthys calabaricus. The sequence continues at coordinate 69,380,507 of NC_041409.2, read as the reverse complement.
TTTCGGTTTGTACATGTTCAGTCTCTCCCTGTGCATTTCCTGTGCAGCGAGCAAGAGAGAGAGCGAGCAAGAGAGAGAGCGAGAGAGTGCGACACACACACACACACAAGCGCGAGAGAAAGAGACACACGCATCACACACAGGTGCGCGAGAGAGAGAGACACACACACAGGCGCGCGAGAGAGAGACACACACACACAGGCACTCGAGAGAGAGACACACGTACACACTGGCGCGTGCGATAGAGAGAGAGACACACTCACAGAGGCGCGCAAGAGAGAGAGACACACAGGCAGCGCGAGAGAGAGAGCTGGATGCATAAGGTAGGAAGGCAGTTAAAGAATACACTGGGCTTCTTTTTGTTTTCACTTCTGTTTACAGCGATCGGTTCGTAGCGTGCATTGTTACAATGTTACTTTTCTTGGTGGTTTATTAAATTCTGGATTTTTTCAAATGTTCATTTTTTTCCCCTGTGCTTAAAACTCATTAAAAAAAGTGTTTTTAGCCAGCGGTTGGTAGCGCTATAGCATGAACTATTGCAATGTTAGTTTTCTCCGTTGTTCAAGGTTTTCTCAGTGTTATTCAATGTTTTTACATTTAGTTTACTATTATGCGGTGTATTCTATGGTTTAATTAACTATATTTGTGCTTAAAAACTTAAAAAATATATATATTTACATGCAGTTCGTATGGTCTGGAACGGATTAATTGTATTTACATACAATCCTATGGGGGAAATTGCTTCGGTTCACGACCAAATTGGGTTATGACCATAGTTTTGGAACAAATTATGGTCGTGAACCGAGGTTCCACTGTACTTGGCATAACACATATATGCATATACATATACAATACACATAGATATACTGTATATTGATACAGTATATATATGATAACATATATTTAATGATACTGCTTTGCTTTTTAGTATAGTGGGTTGCAGCTTAACAATAAGTTTCCAATCTTAAATAAATAATCACACCTTGAGAAGGTGCAGGCTCCAATCAAGTGCGCTTGAGTGTGCTTCGCTCCGTGGTGAACTGGGGTACTAGCTGTAAGTGTAAGTCCAGGAAGGCAGTGGGAGTCGGGGAGGCTTGGCTGAGGAGCCCTGCTGGGGCCATGGATGGCCACAGGGACCCAAGCCACGGAGTGAGGTCCAGACTTGGGGCCCTGCTGGGTGCCATGAGACAGGAGGGACCTGGACTTGTGGAAGAAGGAGAGCTGTGACTGTTGGTTGGGCGTCTTTATCTCCTGCAAGGTCCATCCAGGATAAGGGGAGGAGACACCAGGCTAGAGATGCACCAGGGCTATAAAATTTGCACAGAAGCTTACTGTGGTGTTTTAAACCTCATTTTAATGGATTATTTATTTGTCTGGTTTTAACCTCCACTATCACAGACATTTATGGATTATTTATTTATTATGATTTAATTGCACGGCACTTTTCAGACACTGTTTGTTTTTGGGTTTTTTATTAAAAGCACTGTTCATTTTATGCACCTGCCCTTTGCTATGTGTGAGTGTCGTCATTTGCCTGGCTCATCCCTTGGTTACATTATCAGCGGTGGCAGGAAGGACCTGGTAGCATGGGGCTAACCCGCACCATCACAGATTCATTTTTGGCAGTGAGTTTTATATATGTCCTGAATAGAAGGCAGCTGTGTGCCAACTTCACAACCTCCTGCAGTGTTTTCTGCTAATGAATCAAGCAGGTGCCGTACCAGGACGTGAAACAACCGATTAGGATGGACTCCACTGTGCATCTGTAGACATTGGTTAGAATAGATGGAGGAATGCAAATAGCCCTCAGATGTCTGAGGAAGTAGAGACACTGGTGAAGGTTGTTTATTAAATGTGTTGTTCCTGCTTCAGTTCAGCAGTGATGGTCACTGCAGAAAATTTAAAGCAGTGGCTCACTGTTCAAACAGTATGTAGGTGAAGAAGTGTGGTCTGCCTTCTACTTACTGAGGTCTATGACCAGCTCTTTAATTTCTTTGATATTAATGGTGAAATTGTTTTACTGGCACCACCCCATCAGAAAACAGACCTCTTCTCTGTAAGCCCTAACATCATTGTTGGTCATCAGCCCTAAAACAAAGGCAGAGTTTAATGACAGAGTTGGAGCTGCAATACAAGAGGTCTGCTGGCCATGAAGGCCAAAGTCCAGTTACAGAGGACATTAATAAAGTTGAGCAGGGCACTGTGCACTGAAAATATAGGGTAGGACAGGGGTACTGGCTAAAGGTGTCTGTCAAAACATCTGAAGCACTGCCATGTTGGTGCAGGGAAGCTAAAGGTCTGCTGGTGGCCTTCACAACTAGGAGATAGCCACTTGCAGACAGGGAGAAAGTTGGGCCATGATTGGTAGAAACATGAAATGTTCCCCCAGGACACAAAGAGGGTACCTCACCCACCCTTAGAGAGAGAGAGGGAGAGAGAGAGAGAGAGAGAGAGAGAGAGAGAGAGAGAGAGAGACAGAGTGAAACCAGGGAGAGTAGATATGAGGCTGCATGACCTTCTTGGAGACAGCTGGAAGCACATGGCTTCTAGACAGGGAAGTTGTGGCCATTGATTCATGGATCAGTTTTAGGAAAAATAGCAATAGAGGACTACTCACCGGCCTAGCCAACAGACAGCATACAGTCTCTGTCTGGCAGGAGGTGCACCATGTTGCTTTTTTTTTGGCAAATGACAATTTGAGAATCTCTATTGGAGACCTGGTTTCGTAAGAGCAACAGAAGGTTTAAGGGTGCAGGGCAACACAGATCTGTTAGTTCACAGCCCTGAAGGTGTTTCCAAGGCTTTACTAGAAATTATGTACAGCTATTAGCCTAGAATTGAGGAGAAACCTTGGGGAGAAGGCTAAAATGGTGGAAAGAAGTGGTCAGGTTTCTGAGAGAAAGGGAGGGAGAGAGATATGGGCAGAGAAGAAGGGAGTGCTTGCTTGGCAAGTGGGCAAGTCACCCTACTGGGTAGACGGGAGGTTCTGTAACAATGTATATCACTGTCTGAGACTGTCATAGGTTAAAATGAAAGCTAGGGGAATAGGATAGAGCTGTGATCACATAGAATTGTGGAGAAAGACAGAGAGAGTGAGAAAACTGTCAACGGCATGTTAATTTGAACAAGCAAGCAGCCATGGAGCAATAGACCCTGCACCTGCATCATAGGCCTTGGATTTACACTTGACATGAGTGAAAGGCTATAAAGTACTGGCTTTAAGCTGATGGGTCTCTCCAACCTGCCAAGTGAAATGTTATAGCAGGTGGGCTGGCTAGACAATGTAATGGAAACCTGAGCCTTTAAGGACAAGTTACTCCGTCTCAGGAAGACTTATGGAAAGAATGAAGAAAGCTTTTGTCCTAGGTAGGTGGGCTAGCCACCCCTACTAGGCCGGTAAGAACTTGAGTCTTGCATGGTTTCTCTCCGTATGGTGAGGTTCTTTGATTTCTTCCATTAATTTTTTCTTCGGTTTATCAAAAAGTGACATTTTTCTTTACTTTGCACCCCCTTGGACCTGTTGTGGAAGTGAAGGGGTGCCTTGAGAACCTTCTTCTTTCTCAGCATCAAATAAAGTAATGGTGGATTTGATTTAACTGCATGAGACAGCATTGTTTGCAGGTCCTGACCAGGGGGGTTCCTGGTCCTGGTGTAGAAGTGGTCAATAATCCAGCAGCCCAGCTGAGGCATTGGAAGCGCATCCTAAATTAGCAGGACGTCAAGGGAAGCCTAGCTGGAGGTCAGGGTGCCTTCCTGGCCCGTGGTGGTGCCTGATTCCCTACGCTGTCAACTTGCGGGCACATTGTTCATCCCTGTTTACTAGCTTAATTGAATCCCTATCTCTGTATTCACTAATTTTGTTATTAGAAGAAAAAAAACCGAAGACGAAGAGAGGGAGATTCTCTTTCTCCCATTTTAAGAAATTATACTCTTGTACTTGATTCAGCTAACAGGATTTTCTTAAATTACTTTATAAAAAGACCATCTTTTAACTTTGTGTCTTTTTTCTCTCCCATTCATTAGCACGGACGCCTGAAGGGGTGCACGCATCAATTGGATGGGTTAAAGTTACAAAGTTAGGCGCTTAATGCTCACGGTAATGGTGGGGGGTGGGTGGGGAGGGAGTAGATTTATTAATTTTCCAAAGTATTTAAAAAAAGAACGAGATTGGATTAAGAGTATTGCGGCTCTGTTATCCCGCACTGCTAGCCCCGGGGACTTGGGGCTCTGCGGTGGAGGACTTTATGCAAATAAGCCTCCTTTCTCTGTCTCGCTCTCTTTGGTTGTCTTTCCTCTTTCATTGTTTGCTGCTAATACAGTTCACAAAAAAAAATCACACCCAAGGACATCAGATTATTATTATTTTTTTTTATTATTATTTTAAATTTCTGCCTCCTCTCTTTAGGAACGCACACATCGCAAAAAGTAATGTAAGCCACCATTTAGCTGCATATCCTGTCTGGATTAGGACATCATCCTGCGGAGGAGCAGAACTGAGTCAGCATGCCATCCCACAAGGGAGCTTGGGGGGAAAAACCGAGGCTGAAGCCTGGAATTAAGTCATTACATCAGCCAGCGGGGGACAAGCTCCTGAAAGGGCTGCTATCTGAGGAGGTCTCCAGCAAGGTTGACGACTGCTTGCCATCTTGACAGAGCCCAGCATAATGGCATGATACTGTGGCAGGTGACGGAGCTAAGATTGAACAGGGCTTCTCTAGGCAGCTGATGTTGGTGGATAGTCAAGGTCAAGGAGTGTAATCGAGATACACAGGGTCAAACAGCTCAGATGCACATCTGTATTTTGTTGTTTTTTCAAGGCATCCCATTGATAAAAACATGACAAGTGCCAGAAGGAAGGCTGCTACTCAACATACTTTGCATAGAAACCTAAGAGGCTTACCTGTATATTTTTCTGTTTCTACAATCCTTTACACACCCTACTGCCATTCCTCATTTTACAGGCCTTGGGGACATCATGAGGAGAATAAACTAAAAACAGTTCATTAGCCATCTCTGTCCTATTTAAGCATTTGCTCCATCTCCCCTTCAATCACTTGCTTACTCTGTCTCCAATTTACATCTTTAAATTCTCATCTCAGTCCTCTTGCCTTCATTTAGTTATTTACATCATGTTTTGGGCACCATTTTTAATCTGCCTCACTCCAGAGGTAGACACATCCAGTACATGGGGAAACCCAGGTGACATCTCTAATCATGGTCTACCTCCTTCCTGATTCATTTGTGGGCACCTCAACTTCACCACTCCCCACCTGTCCTCTCTTTTAGTGGTCTTAGTTGCTTCACCTCAAGACAGGCATTGGTCAGAACTTACTCCAGATCAGTAGCTGCACTTTTGGGCTTTTCTAAAATCTCAGGATGTTACTATGGAAGTCCACCCACATGAATTAAAGACCAAAGATGCAGAGGTTCTTCATGAGAGCAGTCCAAAAATACTGCGGGACCTTCAGCTTTCCAGCTGTATGGTTGAATTTTACATGTTCCAGCATGGACACATCTTCACTTTTTGCAGAGGTCTGCACTGTGGTGATGGCCTACATACATGCAGCAAGTGTGCAGGGTGACATGATGGTGTCAGTAGACCTTGTACACACCAAAATCTCACTAAATGGGCACATGGCAGTAGTCATGGATGTTACAAGGGGTATTTTACTGCCATTGCACTGAATTTAAAATATTTATGAATTTTTGAAAGATTAAAAAAGTGAATGTGGCATGTGCAAAAAATGTACATCCTATTAATCAGTCTTTAGTAAAGCCTACTTTCACAGAAGTCCTAGCTTACAAACATTTCTTGTAGATAAAATATTTCCATGTTTCCTTTATGAATTTTTAGGATTCATCCAATGCAGAAATATTCTTGGGTCTTCTTCTATGCTCTGTGTGTTTGAGATGTCTCCATACATTTCCAGTAATATTTCAGTCAGAGAAATGTGGAGGCCATCCCAGAACCTTAAGGTTTCCTTTTTTTAAAAAAGCTTCATGTTTGATTTTCAGGTATCTTTCAAGGTGCTGCATCTTTCCAGCTTTAATTTCTTCTCTGACACTGGGATTTGTTGGCATTTACTTGAGTCCCCACTTACACAGTTTCTCCCGTTACTCTGTCCACTACATAACTCCAACATGTGATAGATGCACCCCCATGATTAATACTTGGTAAGGTGTTCTTTTTTTAAATACTTCATATTTGTTCACCAGACAGATCTTTTGTGGTTGTGGTCAAAGCATTTCTTTTTTTATTAGTTCGCAGTACTTCAGTCCAAAACATTTCTGGCTCATTAAAGTTTCGTTTTAAACAGTGTAACTGATAGAGGCACTGTCGACCCCTTGAACCCTCAGATCAGACGTCAGACACCAGATAAAAGTCCAATATGACTTTATTTTATAATAATTATGTGCACCAAGCACACTCCACTCCAGTATACTCATAAATAACACAATAATAAATCAATAATCAATAACCAATCCTCCACTCCCAGACGTGTTGCCACCCTTCCATCCAGCTCAGCTCAACGTCTGGGATTTCCCACAGTCCTTTTATAGTCCTTGACCCGGAAGTGTTTCGCCTCTCTCTGTCCATGTGACTGTGAATACTTCCGGGTCAGATAAAAGCTCCTTTTCTTCAACCCGGAAGTGTGTCATTCGCTCTGTCGCCGTGACTAAGATGCACTTCCGGGTTATAGGTGAAACAAAAGTCTCTGGGCCTTCCTGCAGTGTCCCCTGGAGGTTCCCATGGTATCCAGCAGGGCTGTGATGAAAAACTCCACTGTCCATGATGCCCTGCTGGAACTCAGGGCACCTCTATGTTGCAGGCAGGGCTCCACCTGGCGGCTTGGGGGTATTGGCCGGGATGAATGGCTGGCCATATTCCACAACAGACATTGACTTTCATGATGACGCTGTAGGAAAGATCTTCTTCTGCCTACTCCTACGTGCAGCTCATTTTTATATTGGGAAACACTGTGCTATGAAGCTGTGGGCAACTCCCTCATTGCCACCTAAATATGTTCTCCTTGAGATTTTGTTCAGTTTGTTAAGGTCCTGCCTTGTCTTCAACATATCTACTTAATTCCAATTTTAATGATCTTTCTGGTGGTTGACATAACTAGTTGGCAGCGTTTAGATATCCTTTTAAAGCCTTCCTCTGCATTGCACAAGTCTCTTATCTTAATTTTGAATCCATTAGTCCAGTGTTTCTCAACTAAGTATTTGCGACCCAAGTTTTCATAACAGTTTTAATCGCGCCCCCCTAACGTTTTTTTGAAACCCTAATAAAATGTATTCCTATATTTTTTGCTGCCGAAACACCGCTACAAGTTTAAAATTTTCCTACGAATAGCGAAATTACGGCACATATGGCAACATTCGTGCCCCCTTTTTTGTTACTTAGGGGGCGCACCCCACAGTTTGAGAACCGCTGCATTAGTCAGATGTGTAGAGGAGTACGTGACTGTTGATAGACGACACAGCATCCTAGGATGTTACAATAGTCAGAGTATTCAACATAATTTAAGACATAACAAGTCAATGAATTTTTAAGAACTGAATAGCATTACTGAGTCAATTCTTAGAGCTAAATATACCAGATTCACTCTTTTCTTAGCTTAATTATATTCAACAAATCATTAGTAATTGTGTGTATTGAATAAAACATACTTTGAGCAGGGGTTTTCAGACCTTTGCGTATAACTCTATACTCAGAGAATGTGGGGTTTGATGTGTATGTGACAAATGTAGCTTACCATATCATTCTCAAGCCTGCTTAATGTAACTCAGCATTATAGGTGGATATTAACCTCTCCCAGTAATATTGGGAGCATAACAGCAAACAGCCCTGGACAAAGCCCATCACAAGGCACACTTGCACTTGGACCAATTTGGAATTATCTTTGGGCTTGCGAGAGGAAAGTTCGAGTACCCATCTGAGGTATTATGGGGTTGTGGAATTTACCAAATCCATTATAGAGTGACCTACCCTTTCCCTTTAAGCTTAAAGCAAACACACACACACATACACAGACCCCATCCACTTAAGCACTGATCATGAGTGATGCCTACATAGCCTGTCAATCCACAGTACTCCACAAATGGACTCACACCTTTGACATGAACAGCCTAATCCTAAAGGCTGGCTTTGTCAACAAGAAAAACCTGGAGATATAAATGTCCCCAAATATAACTGTGAAATGAATAGACCTTCACAGCAAAAGGAGGTTTGGGGCAGCCACTAGTATTCTTGAATAAGGCTGCAAATATGAAGATTAGGTAACACAGAACTACACAGGCTGAGTCCAACAACAGAACTGAGTACAAATGAAGGATGACTGGCTTTTAAAACGGGTTGGTGTAAGTGACATCATATGGTGGGGTAGAACCGGAAGTGATGTTCTTGGGACTGGAACTTTAAGTGACGTCATCGGGGTGGAACTGAAAGTGACGTTGTTGGAATCAGGCAGAATTTCCTGTGTCTGGTCTGCAGAGATAAAAGAGAAAGGTTTACTGCACCCCACCACCCCTTGGCCTGTCATGGAATTACCCTCTTTTGGTCCTTCTAGCTGCCTCCCATATGCACGTGAGTGATATAACCTAGACCTAAAGGCTAACACACTTTGACCCTCAAGAATATCCTAGAGACATAGAGACTGATAAACTTTAACTAATGCCACTTTTCAACTAACGATGCAGTACTCCCACTGTAGTGTCTTCTGCTATGGATGTCTTTCTTCAGCCAGCTAAAAAAGTGGGAATCTCTCCCTACCAGGGGCCCTGTATCTACAGTACATTATTATATCAATCGCCCAATACTGTGTCTTCAACATCCAGGTGGTTTAAGACTCTGATGACTCTTGTTATGATTCAAGTGCACTACAACAGAGGAAAGAAAGCGTGAAGTCCCCCAAAGACTACACAAACCAGGACAGAACTTCTCAGCAAGCCCAGAATAGGCCTCACCCCAAGCTGTCTGAACTCCCAGCTACTACTCAAGCAACCAGTTTAGAAACTAAATTTTGTTGTGGTGCATTGAAGTTGTTTGGAGTTACAGTAAGCATTGTTTTTGTTTGGAATTACAGTATTTTCAGTTATTCTCGTTCTATTTCTTAAAGTATTCTTTGGATTAAATGTTTTGAGACCTGCTTTCAGGCATTATTAATTTTTATTTGCTAAATCAATATTTTTGATATACAAAGATTATTTCATGGATTGGTTTCTTCAGCCAAAGTTTTTTATTGTTTCCTTTCTTAAAGAAGTACTATTGATCTTTTGGAAAATGAATTTTGGTTTTGAGACTTAAATCCCTTTTGGGCCTACAAAGCCTGAAGAAGGCCACTAGAGTTGGGATTAAGCTCACTGGGGAAAGGCCTTTTCCAGGCAGTGAAAAATGCTTTGGTCCTGTCTAGTAAAGCATTTTGGAGGCCCAGCACCTACTCTCATTATGGCTGAAACTCCAAATCACGACATATATGAGAAACAATTTATCTTGCCATGGGTGCTTTAGTTTTTTTTTTCTCCAGTTCCCTGGGTGTCTTCAGTTCCCTTAAGAAAAGAATTTCTTATATCTATGGACTTTCAGGTCCTTCTAATCTAACATTATAATGTGGCTCATGATGAAATAAAATGTGCAGACTTAAAACACACAAAATACATTGACATTAAAACGTGTCATAGCACTGCACTTCAGTGTTTTATAGCTCTGGTTTGTGTCCACAGAGTTCATTTTCAGATCATCTCAGTCCGTCTGAGAACACACTTGTCAACACAGATGCAGCTTATTTTTAACATAACATCTGCAGTTACAAAGTGATGACAGCCCATTACATAACACCATAGGAAAATCCAGGCAGATATGAGAAGATTGTGCAAACTCCATGTGGACAACATGCAGGCATGGTGTTCAAACCCAAATTATGGGATATTTAATGTAAATAAAGACTTATCAATAAGTGATTAAAAACTACAAAATGTAAGTACATAGTGATGTTACAAACATTCTAGAAACACTCTCGAAATAAAACTTCACAAAAGGTCTAGGCTACTCTGCCTTAGGTTCCTAAATTAGGAGTCAGGAGATGACCTGGAGAGAAATCTTAATGACAGGGAAGGAAGACAGAGAAGAGTGAGAATGAAAGGGAGAATAGACAATAAGGTAGAGGAAATGTTCTCTTGGGTAATCATTGCCAAACCCATGCAAGTCAGTTCCAGAAGAGCATCAAGAGTAACTTTTATTTTCCTAATCCTTGATTACTTTGTGTTGCTTCCTTTGTTTGTCCCTGTAAATGTTTTTTGTCTTCTTCTCCTTTTGGCTGCTCCCATTAGGGGTTGCCACAGCAGATCATCTTTTTCCATATCCTCCTGTCCCCTGCATCTTGCTCTGTTACATCCATCACCTGCATGTTCTCTCTCACCACATCCATAAATCTTCTCTTAGGCCTTCCTTGTTTTCTCTTGCCCGGCAGTTCCATCCCTCTCATCCTTTCCCCAATATACCCAGCATCTCTCCTCTGCACATGTCCAAACCAACACAATCTCGCCTCTCTGACTTTGCCTCCAAATCGTCCAACCTGAGTTGACCCTCTAATGCATTTGTTCCTAATCCTGTCCATCCCTGTCACACCCAATACAATTCATAACATCTTTAAATTTGCCACCTCCAGTTCTGTCTCCCGTTTTTCGGTCAGTGCCACCATCTCCAGCCCACATAACATATCTGGTCCCTCTACCGTCCTATAGGTCTTCCCTTTCACTGTTGGTATCTGTCACAAATCACTCCTGACACTCTTTTCCACCCATTCCACCCTGCCTGCACTCTCTTCTTCATCTCTCTTCTACACTCCCCATTACTCTGTATTGTTGATCCCAAGTATTTAAACTCATCCACCTTTGCCAGCTCTGCTCCCTGCATCCTCGCCATTCCACTGACCTCCTTCTCATTTACACACATGTATTCTGTCTTGCTCCTAACGACCTTCATTCCTCTCCTCTCTAGAGCATATCTCCATCTCTCTAGGGTTTCCTCAACCCACTCCCTACTATCGCTACAGATCACAATGTCATCTGCAAACATCATAGTCCACAGGGACTCCTGTCTAATCTTGTCTGTCAACCTGTCCATCACCATTGCAAATAAGAAAGGGCTCAGAGCCGATCCCTGATGTAATCCCACCTCTACCTTGAGTGCATCTGTCACTCCTACCACAGGCTTCACCACAGTCACACTTCTCTGTAACGTATCCTGTACCCCTCTTACATACTTCTCTGCCACTCCCGACTTCCTCATACAATACCACAACTCCTCTCTAGGCATTCTCTCATATTCTTTCTCCAGGTCCACAAAGACGCAATGCAACTCCTTCTGGCCTTCTCTACTTCTCCATCAACAGCCTCAGAGCAAATATTGCATCTGTGGTGCTCTTTCCTATTTTTTGTCTTAAATCTTTGAATTCACTAAAGTTAAATCCTTGTGAATAGCAGCCTCCTAAACTCACTTCAATTTTATGTTTCTTTTCTTTAAATGACCAAGGCCCCAAGTCAAATATTGGAGTTTTCCAGTTCCTACCTAATCCAGACCATTATGCCAGTCTACCAAGACTCCCCCAATCATCTCTTCCGCTTTCTGTTTTACTTTCTATTTCTCCTTTTTTCTTCACCCTTCTGAGTCTGTTCTTCCAGATATCCTCTCTCTTCAACTGCTAGTGTGTATCTTTCCCTATACATAGCCATCTTCAAATTCATTCTCTACCCAATATCATTTTTATGACCTCCTTCCCCACGCTAGAAGTTTCATACCTAGAACCAAGGAACAGAAGGATCTCAGTCACTTCATGAAACTTGAAACTACTTGACTAGCAACTCAGCTTTCAGCTTTTCTCTTGCACCTCTTACCTATGCTAAAAAAGGTCAACTCTTCACAACTCTTGACAATTGCACTTTAGACAACAAATTCTGAAGTAATGAAGCCTCTCAATTACAGCAAGCTCATCAATTTAACAATTTGAAAAAGAGCTTTATATTCACAACTTGGGTAAGTAAGTACATTTCTACATGATCTTTTATCCTGTTGCATCATTACCACCAAGGAAACATCCCAATGTTTCATAGCAACACAGCAATGCAATGCACGAAGCTGTCTTGAGGATGGGACCAAGTATAGCAGCAATCATGTGAAATACAAAATGGTGGCCAAAACTGTTCCAAAAATCAGATAACTTTTTTAGCAATTGGAATTTCCAAAAATAAACATTATAATTCTATTCAAAAACCTCTAAAATCAGAGATTGATCTTGGAAATCCATAAGAAAAGACCTATAAGAAATAAAAGTAGAAACCAAAATGCTAATACTGATACTTTTGAGTGGCAGGAATCACAAGATGTAAAGACAAAGCTCTAAAGATAATAAAATATCCACAAAAGAGTGGTGACCTTTAAGCAAGCAACATTGACAAAATTGTTGTAAATAAGTGCAAAAGTAAAGTACCAAATGTGCTCAAAGTCTAAAAAAGAGATTCCAAAACCATGAATGCAACATCGTGCAGAAGTGATGGAATTACAAATGAAATATTTCACTTAAATTCTTCCTTGTGTTTGACTTACAGAAGCTTTGTTGTTCTGTCTCATGTATAGTTTAATACTTAATATTTGAAGCTATGATGGTTGCAACAGGTACACCTCATGTCAGGCAATAAATGAACTCCTACCCAATTAGAGGCAATGGCACCCTGTAAAAAGATGTTAACACAAAAATACAATCAGAGCAGCTGCATTATTATGAATGAGTTCATGATTTATATTTTATGGGGTTTCTTTGCATTAATTTACATCACTGAGCTCTCATTTTGGGGGTTTCAATAATGATAGATTCTATAGCTTCATTTAACCTTCTGACTTCAGCTTTATGAGTTATTTTAGATCATTTTTGTCACCATTTTGGTTATTTACATACAATCACTGCTGTTTTGTTTTTTACTCGTCATCAAGTCAAATCCTGTGTTTTTAGGGACATGCACCCAGAGGTCGTGGCCTGCATTAATGATGTGACAGATCTGAAACTTAATTTCCTATGCGACTAGAAGACTAGATGTTGTGATATTTACTGTATTCTCTCTGCATGGTTTCTTTTTTGGTTTCGACTCTTCTCTGTGATTTTTTTACTCTGATTTTTGCTTCTTATTTTGGTCTTGACAGAGTGTGTTAGATCTTGTGGTTTTGACCCCTTTCTGACTCTGACTAAGCCTTTTCTCCTGGTTTTCCTTCAAGGAAATCCCATGCTGATAGCTATCAGAAGATACATACAGTACTATTTACTTTTAAGATGACTTCTGCAAAACTGCCTAACAAATACATAAATGCATCGGTTAATAGAGGACTTAAGACCTTCAATTTACATGAGGAAATATTAATGGCCACAAACATAATAAGTGAATAATATGATTTCCATAATTTGGAAAGTTTGATGCCAACAAGAAGATAAGGATTACATTGCTGTTGAATTTAAAAATAAAGCTGATGATATGATAAAGGTGCTATACGGATAAACCCAGCAATGACTGGATCCTACTTTGGCATCTTTGTAGACTTCAGCAATTTATAAAAACAAGGATTTTTAAACATGAATTACTGTGAGTAAGTATGAGTGTGTCATGTGATGGACTGGCACCCTGTGCGTGGATGGTTGCCACCTTGTGCCCAATTCTGCACAGACAAGACACCAGCTATCTGAATCGGATTAGAAATGCAATGGATGGACAGACAGATAAAAACTGCTTAAGAATCAAAAGGTCATTATGTAATACTGCTTTGTTTTAGTTAGATTTATCAGACAACTTCAGTTTTACATTTTTGGGAAGAAAACTGCACAAAAAATATTTAAATATAATAATTATAGAAACAAACACCCAAGGTCAATCAATCAGGTCACATTGCCACATAAACCATAAATTAATGATTCAGTACCAAACAATATAAAGTCTTAATCTTCTATCTTGTTGAGTCATCTCAGGCTAAAGTGACAAACTCCATTCATATTTCAGATTCAAGTGAAATGGTGAAAAGACAAGAACTCAATTCAAACATTTCTTAAACAAACAAAAGCCCCACTGGGACACAGGATTGTCAATTCAAATGGGGACCAAAAAAAATATTAGTGTAGCTTATTATAATCCGGTGAAAGAAAATCACTTTCTGTTGGCTCTAGCTGCTGAGAGGTCAGAGTGTCATGTTCAGTCGGTAACCGTGATGGCACACAGGCCCAGTACGGCAGGTGTCGGCTGGACGTTAACGCGACTGTCTCTGCCTCGCAGTGGCACCTGCTCACTGTTGTAAGAGCTAAGTAGTGCAGTCGCTGTTTACCGTAGCTACAGTCAGTGGTAACAAGGCTGGTTTGATGTTAGCAAATATTAGCTTTCTCTGTTAAGTTTTTCCCGACAAGCTCATTGCATATTCAGTGGCAGATGTTGTGATGTCTGTGCAGGGATAAGGAGCAGGCTGGCAGGAGAATGAAAGGCTGAGATGTAGCTACAAAGCCCGAGTGCTGTCGGAGGATTGGATAATTGGCCCCTTGGCGATGTGGTGGCAAGCTCGAATTGTTCGTTTTTCAGATCTGATAAAGGTAAACATGTAGCACATTTGAGATTTGATGATGAAGGATTTTTGCAAAATCAAGCAGACATGATGACCCTGTGATCTCTCCCTCCTGCCTCCCTGTGAAGCTCTGCTGCATATCATCCAGCAATATGTCCCCAATGGTAAAGGTCTGCGCCGGATCTCTGTCAGCTGACAGAACCAATCCAAATCTATTACCGCAGCTCGTCCGAGACGGCCACAGGAGTGTCTCCCGTTTCTGCTCAGGCACTTGCGCTTCATGCCAGTAGCTTATAGTCTACTGCAATTTTACGGTCCTTTTTCTATATATGCAAAAAAAAATCAGAATCTGATTTTATTTGATTTTTTCCACATTACATCTTTGTGCAGTCTTTATATTTTTATTGATACATTTTTTCTTAAGGATATTATTTGACAAGATTTCTTCTTCTTGTACGTTCTTCCATTTTCCACATTCAGTCCTCTCCATCGGTTTACCTTTCTGTTTGACTGAACACATTCTGTTTCCATATTTGACTGTTTTTAGACAGGTGGAATAATGAAGTACTTAAACTGAGTGTTATTTACTTGTGCACACGCCAGGCCAAAAAAGGTCCAAATATTAGAATAAGCCACTTAATAGGTTTCGGGTTCAACAGCTGAGCTTGCTGTTCTGTTTTTGAGTATTTTAAATTTTGTTTTGCTTGTTTTATTTTTCTACATTATTTTAACTCCTGTAATTTGTAGTCTTCCGACATTTCATTGTGATTCCATCGTGATTATGACATCCTGGCAGCCATGCACTTCCATCCAAAAAGAGCTCTTAAATAGAGGAGAACAGTCAGTGCACTAACTGTCCCTCTTGACTTTTTGCAACTGTCACACTTCACAATATTTTGTCATCTTTAATGAAGGTCTTAGCGAGTTATCTTTTTTAAAAAACCTTCCTTTTGATTTGGCTCTCTTCCTCTCTCGCTCAAGTGTGTCTTTTGTGTCTGTGCTCATTAATAGTTTTTGTATTTTAAGAAGTCACCTGTGCCAAAACTCTTAAAGTGTCCGAGAAGTTTTGTTAGTAAACCCAAAAGACCAGGAAATGGTTTCTTTGACAAATACATCATTATTAACAAAAACAGGCCAAAACCAGGAGGTCAAAAAATAACCAAGCAGCCAGGAATTAAAGGATCAATTGTTGAACTGAAGTCGAATGCAAAATGAGAGTCGGTATGCGGAAATCAATGCTAAATGCTGGTCCTTCCTAGAAAACAAGTTAACTGCACTACAGGAAATGAGATGTTGTGTACCCACCAAGGTAAAGTCACTTACTTATGGGTAATTTCTCTGATGTCAGAAACATAATGAATAATGTCATGTGACATGTCTTCATTGTGTTATTTAAATAAAGAAAACCAAAACGATTTGTGAACAACAGCAAAATTAAATTTTTACAGAATCAGTCTAAAAGGAAAATAAACCTTTAGAACAGAATCTACATGTCAAAATAAAAAAAAAGAAAACTCACAATCAAATGTGTTTTATATCACATCAACCTCATAGGGTCTAATGAGTGAAGCAAGTCAATTTGTTAACAAAATTATTGTCATGTCTTCTTTTTTGACGCAGTTCTCATTTTTGGAATTTTTGAACATGTTTCTCTAACTATACATTTTGTCATTCTGATGGTGACATTATTAGGTGACATCAGTGCCATCTTGGATGATGCTGCTATCTTGTAGTTGTTTTAAATGGTCGTGGCCATGTTGTTTATCTTTTGGCATTCTCACGAGGTCAGGTGTTGTCATGCACCTTTTCTAGATGGACGTGTACAGATTCAATATCCAAGCAT
The DNA here is from genome assembly GCF_900747795.2 of Erpetoichthys calabaricus. NCBI lineage: Eukaryota > Metazoa > Chordata > Cladistia > Polypteriformes > Polypteridae > Erpetoichthys > Erpetoichthys calabaricus. Next base: position 69,364,071 of record NC_041409.2, on the reverse strand, counting down.
TGGATTGGTTTGCTTTCTTTTTACAAATGTTCATCTTTAGTTTAGTGGAAGATGAAAGGATGCTTCCAGGTTGATCCTAGAGTGAGAACCTCCATGCTAGTTTTGAATTTGGTGCTGCATTGTGGTTTGGTTTCGGTGTGTTTTCCTTGTGTTTCTGACCTCTGCCTGTGCTTTAAATTTGTCTGCACAGGGATATAGAGCCGTCCAGCAGGAGAATGGCAGCTCTTTCTCGTTCTTTACATCCCATTTGAACTCTTGTCCCTCTGTTAGGTAGTCATGACATTTTTCACATTTTTATTCAAGATTGGAAGGGCTTTGCTATGTGCTGACCTCTTGCTAAGCTATTATTATTTTAATCAAGAACGTGATATATGTAGATTGTTTTATTTGGTTGTTTTTTGACAGGAAGAATTGTAACATTTAAGAAGTGGGCCATCAAGTACAAATGTTTTGAGTTGCAGGCTGTCTCATTATTAGAAATATTGCATGCTGGGACTTTACTCTTCACTCTTCCTTCTGTATAAGTTCATCTTCTGCCCTCCATCACGTAACTGCTAAGAAATACGCATTGAATAGTCACAGACACAAACAGGAGGGGGTTGGGGTAACTAATATGAATGCTACTGATTTCTCTACTTTTTATATATTAACACATATCAGGTCTGAGTTTTTCTATGGGTCCCAATACACACCAAATGTATTGGGACCACCAAAGGGAGAAGCACTAAATTGCTGAGTATTGTTGGCCTCTCTCACTACTTATAGTCCTCCTCATCAATCCATTACTCTGTCATGGCCAAGATGGAAACTGGCTTTATCCAAATACAAATTAATTATATAGATTGGCAGATGGAAGGAGAGTTAAGGGATAAAACAAGAGGAGAACTTATAGAACGGAGCCAATATCAAAACCAGAGAGACAAAAGCACGAGCATCCACCTAAAACAAATCCTGGAGCTCAAAATCAGCAGAAAGAAGAGGTCTTAAAGTAACTAATGGTCCTTTCCTTGAGTAAAGTAAATTGCAGTGAAAATTCACCATAGATTTTTATTTTTTAATTGTGTGGTGACATTTTGAGATACTTTGGTGTTTATCAAGTGACTATCAAGTCAGCAGATTTGATTAATAGGTTTATATGTTCGTATAATAAACTTAGATGTCGTCACCACATCACTTCTATTAGCGCACTAACTGCCCTCATCCACGGTGTCTCTACGTTTCCACTCGAACTCACAGCACTGCACCAATATGTCCACTGCAGCGGGCTGTCTGTCCAGCCATCGAGATATTCATTTTCAAAACTGCTTTGTTCAATTTATGGGAGGTCAGCGTTACGTTTCATCTTGGGTTTGTTTATTTCATGTTTCCTTGTTATTTTTGTAAAATTTGAAAAATTCTTTTCAATGTATTTTTGCAATTACTGTTGGGTTTAATATTCTATAATTATGTATTGACCCTTTTATTGTTCATCCATTCTTTGTGTTTTGTGGATGGTACCCCAAGAGACGAGACCTCCCTCTGGCTATTTAAGTCCAGGAAAACTGAATCTCAGGTAGTTGTGCATTGAAGCTCTTTGAAATCTGTAGGAATTGTTTTGTTTTTTTTTATTTTTCATTTGGATAGTCTGGTTTGTCAATTACTTTCTCCTCTGGTATTTGGATCTTTCTTCTGTGTTGTAAATTAACACTTGATTGGTAGGAAACATGGTGGGTGTGATGGGGTTCGATAATTAGGGTAAACTCTTAAAAATCCTGCTTCTTTAATGGCACTATATGGGTCTTTAATGGGTTGTGTGGTTCCTGATAAAACCATTTCTTGACAAAGAACCATTTCATTCTAGGAAGGGTTGTTTGCATATGAAGTTAGTTCATTGTGCTTTGAAAAACTTCCTAATAGGTAGGGAAAAAAAGACAACTTTAATGTCTGGTAGGCTACTTAGCAGGACAGATTCAATGTTTGCCGATGACAGTGCCATCCAAGCCAACAACGATGCCAAGGCCACAGATATCCTTTATGATATCGCCCACGTCACCCAGCCATATGGCCTCAATATCAATGCAGACAAGATGAAAGTACTGACAACGGGTGGATCGCTGGCTATCGTTCAAATCAACATTGCCCAAACCAAGCAAGTCCAAGAATTCAAATACCTGGGCACATTGGCACAAGTGAAGAATGTATCATCCACAGCTGAGTTCCATGCAGGAAACGGCCACACAAACACTGCATTCACTTCCCTCAAGTGCTGCCTGTGGAAACGAACCAACATCTTTACCAAAACCAAAATCCCCATCTTCTGGATGCTAATCCTGTTGATCCTCCTCTATGGATCGGAAACTTGGACTCTACTCACATCAGACCTGGCCAAACTGGAGGTCTTCTAAATGTGCTGCCTATTCCTTTGAAATGGGGATATTCGATATAGATATGAACACCAGCCGATGATCGAGAAACAGATTCAGAAATGACAATTACGTTGGTAGGCCATGTTCATAAAATGGATAACAGCCAGCTACCACACATACTCCTCTGGTAAAAGAAACCACACAGTGGAGAGTCCAACAAATGGTGCCAAAGAAAATGTGGATCAAACTGGTCAAAGAAGACATAAAGAATCGACAAATCACTCTTGATGATGCCAGAATCACGGCCATGGACTGTCAGGCATGGAAACACATCATAAATGAAATCTAGTAACCATTGGCACCTACATCAATGTACATGCTTTGGAAATGACCTAAACCAAGCACCAGCTAGGGATCAAAGAAGAAGAAGAAGTAGAAAGATCTAGCAGGACACTAACAGATTAAGGAATCCTGGAGTGACCGTGTCACTCTACATATGCTGAAAGAGTCCTTTTAAATTCATGACCCATTGATAACATTTCTAATTCTTTCTTAACTGCTGCCCCTGTTCTAACTGCTGCTCCTCTGTGCTTCACTTATTATCTGTGGACTGCAGTGTATATTTGTATCGTTTTGTTTTTACAGGCTGGAACATTTAGGACCCCTGTGTACAGGCGCTGTGATTCTTCTTTTGCACTGGAGTTGTATTTTAAATTGGTTTAGCTGTGATGGATTGTGGTTCCTGCCTTGATATGCTCAGGCCCCAACACCTCTCAGATGAAATAAGCAGGTTTTAGGATATTAGCTTATTTAATTAATTTTATGACCATCATTTGTATGACAGATATAATCCTTGTTTATGTTGAATTGCCTTGTAAAGAGCTTTTTTAATAATGTTTGCTGTGAAAGATACCACAGAAACAGTAGAAATGGCAAAAGGGGGCATATAAAATGGATGGACAGATAACAAATCTTTTTCCGATTGTTAAGATCCAGCACACCAGGCCCTTAGCAGGATTTTAATTTCATCTTGTCTCTGTGCCCTGCAGTCCCACCTCATTGATAAGCAGCCCTAGAGCTCCCCATGATTAACCCCTGATTACCACTGTGTAATGACGGACAACGATGTGCAACTGATGGTATCTGAGATACCTCGGCCATCAGCGCATCAGTATGCAATGGCATGGCTACATCCTCCTGGATATTCCACCTGGAGGGCACCTGCTGCCAGGAACAAGTTATGACCAAGATGGAGAAGCCATCATTACTGGTTCTACACCCCCCGCCCCAATGACAAAGGCTGAATTTGTATAGGAATTCCTCTAGCTGTTGCTCAATGGCTCGGTCCTGGCCCAGTGCAAGGCTCACTCAAGTGATTAGTTGGGGATTAAAATATTTACTGCACAAATATCTGCCTTTTAAGTCTGGCAGTGCCCTGCTGTTTATGTCGGCTTTGTCCCTGCCTCTGCTATTCATTTTTCATTCTGCCTCAATCCGTCTTTCCAATCCTTGACCTCACACCCGGCGCAGCCTGAGCATTCAGTTGATTTGTTTTCTTTTAACTGTTTTTTCACTGGACATACTGACAGTAGCTGCACATCAATAATAAGAGCAAATGCCGTGTCAGTAAGTGCTGTACGGATAAACCAGTGATGGAATCTATTTCTTTGCATTAAAGACTACTGGGCCTCTTTGATGTAAATCCATAAAGAGATTAATGATAGGAGCAACTCAAAAATGAAAAATAAACACATCCCTCCCTGCCCACCTGCCCTTTAGAGTGGCAAGGACACCCCGCGTGGTACAGTGGGACATTGGTTAACACTCATATCTCAAAGCAACAGGTAAATCCTGACCCAGTCACCCAGACTTTCTCCCTTTGTTTGCATATTATTTACTCCTGCATTCCAAAGATTCTCATATTAGATTAAATGAAAACTTGTTGTGGCCACAGAAATGTAAATGTGCCTATCAGGCATTGGTGTGCCATCCAGAGTGAGTGACTGCTTTGCTCTTGATGATGCCAACACATGCTTCTTTTTTTGGCCAAATCACCTCAGTGTTTTTCAAGCTGGCAATAGGCTTTATGAACTCCCTTTTGAAAATCCAGAAGCAGTGCATGAATGAATGCAGAGAGTCCATGAGAAATTTCCATTTTTCTTTGTCTTAATTAAATTGTTTGTTTCAAGTATAATTTTAGTGTTTCTGTTTCCGTGCTGTTTGTGTAAAATTTATTGAGATACATTAGCATCAAACCAATATGGCTTAGGAAGAATCCATAGCAAGCATATTTGTAATGTTTGCAGTGGAGTGGATGGAATGGAGCAGGCCTCACTTCGAGACCACCACAGACTATTGGCAGTCCAGCAAAAAAGAAAGAAAGAAAGAAAGAAAGAAAGAAAGAAAGAAAGAAAGAAAGAAAGAAAGAAAGAAAGAAAGAAAGAAAGAAAGAAAGAAAGAGATGGAAATGGTAAGTACAAGACTCAAATCATTATTCCTTAATTCTTATTAAGACAAATTGTGTATTGCAGGGGTAGTCTGTCCTCAAAAATATCAGACAGTTCTAACCATGCTGGTTTGTTTATTTTTCTTTTAAAATGAAAGGTTAATTTCTTGCACCTGGCATAGCAAGAGGGGTATTGTAGTTTTAATTAGAAGTAATGAATTTTAAAACACAAGAGCAAGTTTTTAAACACCCCAGAAAATTAGGCTAAACCTGTTCCAAGTTATTAGAGCTTGAAACTCTAACCAAAACGCAAAGAAATTCTGTTGAGCTCAGTCCATGGAATGCCAGCTACTGTTGAACTGCCTGCCCTGTTCCTCTGTTTTTCTTTTATGTGCAATCTGGGAATCACATGACCAGGAGCGACCAGTCTTTTGACTTCGCTTCTAAGTCACCAATGAATTCCTGCTGACCTTTAAGGGCGTGTCCAGTACAACTAAAATTCTCTGAATAGAAAATAGAATAAGGTCCGAGGCATCTGAAGCACTCAAAAATCAGTTCTCTGTGTGCTTTGTTTGGGGAGGCAGGGCAAACTGTGATAATGTTGACCTCACATTGACAGCATTATGACAGCCGAGTGCTCTGATGTGACTGATACACAGTCAGCAAGGATAACACAAGCCAGAATAGCCTTTATTTTACTGTTCTGTATCAGTTGGCATGTACAGAAACATGGAAATGCACGCACACACACACACACACACACACACACACACACACACACACACACATGCACACACCCCCGCACACACACAAACACACGCAAATACACACTTTGTCAAGGTCTACTGTGAATTTTGCCTTGAGTTTTTGTTTTTTGCCTTTTGTTTCCCATTTTTATTTTATTTTTTTTAAGTGTGAAGTTTTAGTGCTGTTACTGTTGTTTTGTAATTATTAGTTATATATTCTCTATTCTTTTTCTTACTCCAATTTATTCACTTCCATATATTGTTAAGTGTAGTTTAGTCTATGATGGTGTAGTCATGAGGCACTTAATTAAGAAACGAGCTCCAGGTAATTCAATTAGTTGTCCTGTAGTTTAAGTTCTGTTTACCACTCCATTGTTGCAGTGGCATTAACTTTATTTTGTGTTCTTCTGTCTGCTGGTCTTCTGACTATTTAATTGTTACTTTGTTTTTTTTGCCGGGCGGGGGCTTTGTAATTATAGATTACTTTTAGTATTTGGGTTTTGTCTATGTCATAATTTGCATTTCAGTTTAGATTTTTTGTGTTTTTTGTCTACAGTTTTGAAGCTAACATTTTTTAAATTGTAACTTTTGTTTCCATTTTTCACAGTTCTTTATTTTTGAAGGTTTGGATTTTGTTTTCTCTTTATTCTTTTAATACATTTCTTTAATTATATTTATAAATTTCTCTTTGTCCAGGATTTAAAATTTTTTTTTTTAATGTTTCACTCTTCGTATGAAAGCAGAACAGTCAGTATAAATCTAATATAATTTTTTTTTCTCTTGGTCCTACAGTGCTTATACGACTTGGATAGGAGGATATAAGAAGATTTTACCACATTAGAAAAATCTAGAAATGTCAAGGCTTAATGAAGAGGTAGCACAGCACACTCAAAATCCCAGTAATGAATTCCTTCAAAGGCCTAGTCCTTAAACTTCACACAGGCCTGGGGCCTACACTTTAAGGAAAAAAAAAATGAAGCAACTGCATTTTCCTTCCACTTCCACCTTCCTCCAATGACCAGTCTTCCCACACCATCTCTACTACATCAACAACTCCTACCATGTCAGCTGGAATGGTCAGTGACAAGTCAACCTCTGATCGTCAGTGTGAACTGTTCAAAAACATAGAGCAAGGAGACAACTGAGGAAGCTAAACACAGGGAATGCTGCAGGACCACATAGGATCGGTCCTTGAGTTCTTAAGGCCTGTGCTGACTTTGTGTTGTCCTCTGTCACCTGTTCAGTTTGTCCATAAGGCTTCAGAAAGTGCCAATGTTGTGGAAACATCCTGTGTTGTTCCTGTTCCAAAGACTGATGACTACAGACCAGTACCACTTACATCTCCCATCATGAAGACCTTTGAGAGACTATATGAGTCCTCTTGTGGTAGACAACCTGGACCTACTGCAGTTTGTCTATCAGACAAAGATTGGAGTGGAGGATGCAATTATCTATCTAGTCCACAAACTTATCTCATCTGGACAAAGCTGGTAGCACTGTGAGAATTATGTTTTATTTCTCCAGCGCCAGCCATCTCTGTTTTGAGGTAAACTCAGAGATATGCGGCTGGATGAGCTTGTGGTGTCCTGGATAATGGACTATCTGTCGGGCTGACCACCATTTTTGAGATTCAAGGACTGTGTTTCTGATATGGATGTGAGCAACGCTGGAGAGGGGAGCGCTTTGAAAAGAAACAAAATTCTTGCAAGAGGGAGCTTTGCAAAAGTGTCTTAAAAACAACATCAGCTCCCCTCCCTTCTCACTCAAAATGAGCACAGAGACGAAACACTTGGCTTACTTGTTTTCATCTTCATTAGCAGAATGTGCTGAAGATTTTTAGTTTTCTTAAAGCACGTTGAAAGTATGTACAAAAAATGCTACAGAATCATTATCACACAAGCCCAAGGTTTATTTTTCCTTTAGGAATCGTAAGCTGCTCAATCTAACCCTGCCAAACACTTTGTATTCTGCTTTGCTTTCCAGTCTTCCCAGAATATTTTGCACTGCTATTCAACTTGGTCCAGCTTTCCCAGAATTCACTGTACTCCTATTCAGCTTGATGAAATGCAGGCTAAGGCCCATAGCCTGACATGTGTCCATTGAAAAGGTTAAAGTATCCCCTATAAAGCCATTAATTGATTCAACACATAGCTTTCACATCTTCATTTTGTCTTCCAGTTGTAAACTTTTGGAATAAACAGATTTAAAAAATAAAATAGACCCTTGGATTTCCTCATTCAAGCAAAAATGGGCAATGAATGCTGCCTGTCTAAAACTATTCTATTTAACTTCAAGCACATATTTGACCTTAATGATGCAAGACGGATGTGAACAGGAGCAGAGGCCAGAGAGGAACTTCTAGAGTTATTCAAGGAGTACAGTATAAGATTTATGGGGAATGCTTGAAGAAGCAGGACCATTTTAGTCTAAATAAAGAGATGCATAAAGAGATATAATAGCACAATTCTAAATTATCAAAGGTAGTAATAATAATTATTATTGGAATGCTATTTCTTCACAGCTCCAGACTCCTGGCTTTTCTCTTTCTCTCTCTTATTCTACTTGACACCTGTCCACACTACACTATGCTCCCTAGCATTTAATCCTCTGCTCCCTACTCTAAATGTGACCTTTATGTGGAATTTCCTTTCCTCCTGTTTGCTAGACCTCCTTGAAATTTGCTGGCCATTGACATTTTGGTGACAGCTTGCTTCCTCTCTCTACGGTGACCACTCTTCGTACTCTTAGTTGTGTATACCCGAGCTTCTCAGTGTTTTCAAAATGCACAACATCTCAGCCTCTGCCATGTCTCCATACAGACTGAATGGCAAATTACTGGGAATCATTAAAGTGAAGGAAGGAAACTTTAAAGAAAGTAAAATGAAAGGCTGCCAAATTTATTATTGCTTTCTTTACCAGCTGCGGGAGTGACCTGCAGCGTAAACCTGAAAATGAATAAAACTGCAGGGTTTAGTTTGGGGTCTGAGTTAAAGAAGTTTCTGCTGTTTCTCCTTATAATTAAAAATGTACAGCATATATATATTTTTTAATTTTAGTAGAGCTGTCTTTCTGTTTTTAATAAACTCAGGCGGTCGGACTCAAGGGGCTCATTTTATTTAGCCCTGGCTTGTTCACTGGCAACAAGAGAATAAAGCCCTCCAATGTCGTGCTCCCCTCATACCTTTCTTTTGTAGCATACGGGGTGCAAAACAGGCCTGAGAGAAAAAGAGTTTAATTAGTTTCTGTTAAATTAATTAAGGGCAAAACTCTGGGATCCCACAAACAAAGCCATAACTGCTGGAAATGGGCAGGTTTCTTCGGAGTGCAGAAAAAACACAGACGTTGCCAGATTCCTCAGGTTTAAATTAAATTGGCCTTGTTTTGCCCCTCTCTGTGCATGGCGCTCAGGCTATTGTCTGCATTGACTTTATTGGCACCGGCTATACCGCCATCCATCAATTCTGACAGAAAACTAAAACAGAGCCTTTAATCAAGAGTACCATACCTGGACCTCAGGACCCCTTCAACTTGCATACAGTCATCAACACAAGCACAGTGGAAAAAAGCAACACATTTTCTAATAGAAAATTGTCACGTTCAGTTGTGTACCCAGACTCCTTCTTTTCCATAGTGTCTCTTTTCTGCACATAGATAGATAGATAGATAGATAGATAGATAGATAGATAGATAGATAGATAGATAGATAGATAGATAGATAGATAGATAGATAGATAGATAGATAGATAGATAGATAGATAGATAGATAGATAGATAGATAGATAGATAGATAGATAGATAGATAGATAGATTTGTCCAAAGGGAAGATTTGGCCTTTTACAGCAGATGAAGAAATATACAAATATTATAACATGTTTTTGTTAGATCTGGTTTGTTTACAAAAAAAGTCATTGTATTCATTCAAATTTTCTATGACAGAGAATTCATTTTAATCATTTATTTTTAGCTTTGGCTTCATTTTAATTAAGTTATAATTTGTTTTTCTAATTCCCACAATGCCATTTTGTGTTTTACAGGTGCAGCCACTTTGGGAGGATCTGTTTGTGGTTGCTGCCATGTTGCCACAGAGGACAGTATAAATGTTAGCGTTGTTCACTTCCTCCTTATCCAAGATTTTCTTTCCTTTAGATTTTTGAAGTTCTTCCTGTTGAAATTTTACTCTTCTTTTTTTAACTACTATCTGGCTTAGCATTTCTTGATTTTGAAGTTTAGAGTTTTGATTTCCCTTATTTGTAGACTATGTTTCATTTCATCACTTACACAATTACAAGTTTCTGTGAGAATCATTTCAAATTTCTACTCTTTTGGAGCTTATCTTCTACACAGAGTCATTCCTCTTCTTATTCTCATTGATAAATTCATAACTTCCGCAGGCCAAATTTCCTAACACTTCTATAGTACTCCCTGGTTACCTTCTATGATATAGCTGTGTCATGTTTTCTTGCATGTCCTGACCCTTATCTCTAAGACAGTTACATTTGCTTGTGGGCCTAATATTAATGTTGTAGTCTATTTTGTCACCTATATTTGGCCCCTATCTCTAGAACCTGATTAAAACTTGTACCTGGTCCTCCCACACAGACAAATCCACAGGACGCCCTCATGTCTAATACCAGCACATCACCTTCCGATTCTCTTCTGTGGTTCGGTGAGCCATGTTTTCATTACTTTATCACATGCATACCCTTCTCCTATTCTCAGTATCCCACCCCCCCCACTACCCCCCCCACCCCTCCACCCCCATCCCCATGATCATTCCTAATAGTGCCTCATCTCCTGATTGTCCTATACTTTGGTCCTCGTCTCCTTTCAGACTAAATTAGAATTCTGGAAGGACCTCTTCTGTTACACATACACATGTCCCTCCTTTTCTTACTGTCGATGTCCCAGAAACATCTCCTCTCCCTTTTCTCTTCTCTAACCACCTTCATTGTCCAGAGCTGTCCCACTGCCCATGACATTGACAAGTCCTCTGCTATTGTCCCCACTGTATTCTGACCTTGACACTCACTTCTCTTTTACTCATCAGTCTACTGTTTTAACTCTTCATTTTGATGACACTGATTCAGCTTCTCCAAGTTCCTTGTATGTGGTCATGACACCCATTTAGACTATGTTCTTACTACTGATCATACATTACATACAATTTGATTAAGAAATACTTATTGGTAAATTTCTGGTGTTATTGCAGCTTTCATGTTACAGTATCTCTTTTCAGTTTTGCCATGTTGAGATTCCAGGAAAGTAAACGTTGAAAGTTAAATATCAGCCCAACGCATCTGAAGTGGCATCACTGGTCAGCACAACATGGTACATGTGACTTTACACATCAGAAAGTGACATGGTAGTGAGCACCAGACATCCTAGCCCAAAACAACCATAGAAAGAATGTCCAAATATTGTTATAAATCATGTGCATCCCTTTATGGCAACAGTATGACCATCTTGGAACAATTTTTTTCACCAGGGTAATTCTACATGTTGTAAGGTTAGGAAGGTCTGCATTGCAGGAATATGATGGTGTAATTCAGCTTGATGCAGTGGACCTGCCCCAATCACCAGATATCTACTCATCTGATCATCTGTGGAGTTTAGATTGAACACAATATCCATCATAATAAAAAAATAAGTGTTTGTGAATCTCTGTGTTTGTCTGGTTGCTATGCATCTGTCATTCCCACAGGTGATATATTTTAAAAAAATTAACACTTCTTCAACAATTCCCATATCAAATGGCATATAACAAGAGACACTGTATTTGTTATTCTAAAAGATGGCATATTACAAACATTTGTAGTAATGCATTTTATTACTACAAATGTTTTGGATGCACCATGTGTTGGAATGACAAATATAATGCATTTTATTACTACATGCATTACAAAATACATTCTAATAGACTGCAATTATTAGTGCTGAGGTCCATGTTGGTTACTTGGATTTCAAACCATCTTAGACATGTAGCACAGCTAGTTTTATTATAATGTGAATGTGTTTTAATTTTCTGTTAGTAATTTCTTGGCCTCAAAAATTGTCAAGCTGTTAATCTGGTGGTTTCTGAGGTCAAGGGATTCAGTGGTTCCATTTATTTTTTGTTCTGATGTATTTTTATGAGCGTTTCTTTTTGAACTCTTTCTCTTGCAGCACCATGTTTTTGTATAAGCACTGCCATTGTTGTTGTGCAGTTTGCTGGGCAGTTGCTAGGCTTAACAAGTGGAGGTTGTGCATTTCATGACGTGACAGGATGAAGGTTGGCACCGCACATTTCCAAATCGTCTGAGCATTCACATTACTTCTAAGAACTTGTTGTGTGGTTTATTTTATTAAGTTGATCTCTTGGTTTTGACTTGTTTTGGTTTCCTGACTCTTGTATTGGATAATAAATAATATTCGACTTCCTGGTCCCAGACCCTCTCGCCCAAATCACACAAAGGGTTTTAACAAGCCCTGTGTTTCGACAACCCCCCTCCCCCCCAGCAATGAATCCCTACGAAGACATAAAAAAATAAACTCCCAAAAAATATCCTTGTAGGTGAAAAAAAATGGAACCTTGTGAAAGGAAGAAGAGAGACCTCTTTCCAGGTAGGTTGGGTGTGCAATGTTTGTCAAAAAATAGGATAAACACAACACACAAAACAGAACACAAGTAATCCCTCTTCACAGAGGTAGGATGGCCAATCTATCACTGTCAATCAGAAATACCAATTCAACCAGTACAGATTACAAGGCTAAAATGTAACAGATTACACCCACTCACTAAATACAGAACTATCACTATGAGGACACAGATTTATTCAGAGTCCTGGAGACCTTGTCCAATCAAGCCGCCCCCCACCTATTGGTCATTCCACAGCTGAGTCCAGTGTTGGGCCGGCCAATCTGATGAAAGGACCCTTCTACCCAATGATTCAAGTGCTCCTTTATCAGAGATGACTTATCCATAGGCAGGCAAACAACTAGGCAATCACAGCAGTGGCACCAAGTGCCACATGTGAGTACCATAAGAAAAAAAGAGTAGGCAAATGTTACTAACAGTTTACAAAATCATATTACTTATATTTTAATACTAATGATAACGACAGAGGTGCAGTATGCACAACTAATCAGCAGCTCTACTCAGGGGTATGCTAAACTGAAGTAGTGAGTCTTCTGCCTGGATTTAAAAGCTGAGTAGCGGTTAAACACCAGTAAATTCATTAATGCAAACAGACTCACTAGAGTCAGCATGGGCCTACACTTCACTAATATGTTCAATCTCAGTTCTGACAAGTGTGGCCGTCTCAGAGCAGGAAGAGGCCAGCTAGTGACCTTTGCATCATCTGTAGAATTGTGCTGTATGTGAGGTAAAGTGTGCGTTGCTTTTTGTTTAATGAACACGTCATGGAGATACAAGTAATATTTAAGAAGTGATGAAGGAGTCAAGGTTGTGGATAATATCTCCCTCTTCCCAATCAGGTTTGATAATATGATTATTAATGTAAGACAGAGAGAAGAAAACCAATTTTCCAGAATGGTTTGGGTTACCCAAATTACCTGCTTAAAACCATAACCATAACCTTCGTTATTGAATTACAACTATTTAAAATAAGAATTTTTTATGTGTTCTTGCACTTTTCAAAAATCTTATTTTTCTGTTCTTTGCAGGTTTAATGTCCGTGAAATACTTCCCTCTCTCCGGTGTCTGCAATCTTCTTTTAACGTTACATTTTGTCCTCTTCTGACTGCTCTGGTGAAGGTTCTTTGACTTAAGCCCCTGTATGGCCGAATATGTGACACATCTTCTTTAATGTGTGTTGTCTTTTGATGATGCAACAGGATGGACATGACTTCCCATAGAGGAGTTGGTGCCCAGGAGCATCTCAGGAAGCTTAAACTTGAAGGATTTGTTATAAGAATTTGCACTCCCAAATCTCTCTCCAAAAGAGTGGCTCACTGTGGAGGAGTTTAAATCCCTTTAGGTCTTACTCACTTGTGAAGGTTCAAGGGGTTATTGCAGTGATTGTTGTTATTGTGCTAGTTAAGTGGGAGCTTAGTCTCAAAAGAATTAGCTCAGTTTACTAGTCAGCTAGTTCTTCTTGCATACTTACAGTTGCCAACTAGCAGATATTGAGGAAAATAATGTGATTGTGGCTAGCAGTGGCCAAAATGTGGTTCATTAATAGAGTTTACATAACTCACACTTGTCACACTATCATTCCTCAGGGTTGCTGACACTATCTGATTAGGATAAGGACTATAGTGTAACATGTACCTCCTCACAAAGTACCATGGATTGGTCTGATGTGATGACATTTGAATCATGTCTGAGGGCAGTGTAAATGATTGACCCAAATAATCCCCATCATGCTCTGCACTTGTCAGAGTTGTTCTCTTTTTTCCATTATATAAAAAAAAATGCCTTTCCATATCTGTCTATATAAAAAAATGACAAATCACCTGCCCTTTCATGCCCAGGAACAATGTCCATCTGGCATCCACAAGATGGCTGGATTGTCAATGACCAAAGGCCACAAGATGCTCAATGAAAGAGGGACATGAGGACTAACATATCCGGTGAACAGAGATTCCTAAATGCCACGATGTACTCCAAAAAAGACATACTTACACATTGTATCAGTGTTCCATTTTACCTTATGCATTCACTGTGTGGCCTAGCAAATATATTAGTCAAAAACCACCTCCAAAGGCAGGTATGGGGTGGGAGCATACCTGGCATTTTTCAAATTCCTCACTTTCCTCAGTTATTCTCTAGTTGGACATTAATAACTTTTGACCCTTGGTGTAATTTTGGGGAAAGTTCAGTTGTTCCAGAATTACAAAAAAATCTTTCCCCTCTGGATTTTCATGCATGATAGTCTCTAGAATTTACAGGGAATGGGGTAGCTAACAAAAGCAAATCTAGTGAATGATGTTTCTGTGGGCAAAAACTGCTTATTAATGGAAGAGTATAATGGACAAAACTGTCCAAACTAAGACAACACTCAGAACAGTTCTTTACAACAGAAGAGTGCAGAGGGGCATCTCAGAACGTGCAATGAATCACAGTATGGTAAACGAGGGAAGGCAGTCTAGATTTAACACTGCATAATAATCAGGACAGTACTCAGTGATATAGGTCTTTGAACCATTAGGATCTATTGAAAGTAACAGAACATGTTATGGTGTTTTATCAGAATGCATGCTCAAAAACTTAAAAAATCACGTTTAATTTTAGTTGGACAAATTTTGAGCATTTGTAACAAAGCCTAAATAGAAGTAATTTTCATACATTTTAAGTGTGTTGAGGAGATGTGGATCAGGTTTAAGCATTTTTTTACATTTAATGCAGAACACATTTATCCCAAAAGTTTAGAAGCAGTAGGGAACTGAAGAAAACTCTGCAGTGGATAAATAAGAAGTTTAAAAAAGTTACAAACACAAACTCAGCTCTATAAGGTGTACAAGACTAATAAATCCAGCACTAACTGTAGGGCTTACAGTATGAGAGCATGGGACCAATGCTTAAAAAAGATATTAGGAAAGCTAAAAGGCAATTGGAGAGAAATATAGCAGAAAAGGTGAAAGGTGACCTTAACAGATTCATTTAATATTTTACTAGTGAAAGAACAGTCAAGAAAGAAACGAAGAGTATTAGGGTTAAGGTAAAGTTGGAGTTGGAATATATAAACAGTAAAATAGCTAATGCTCTGAATTGCACTTTATTGGAGTTTATATGTACGATAAAGAAGTCAATAATCTTCCAAAAGTAACAGGTACTATCAAGGAGGGATCTTGTGATTTAGAAATTATAAAGGGAGAAGTACAGTTTAGATTAAATTGGCTGAAATCAAACAAATCACCAGGACCAGATAACATTTCTCCTTGAGTCCCTGAGGGGGTTATTGAGTACATATATAAACTCCTGTTGCATTATTATCAGAAGTATTTGCACAATGGGGAAATTCCTAAGGACTGGAAGCTAGTAATTAGAGGTAGACAGACAATAGAAGGAATATGGATACATGGCACTATATCCACGGTGGAGGGAATTGCCTTCAGCACTACTGCTATTTATATTTATATATTTATATTTATTTACTATTGTGAATTTCCCCTTGGGATTAATAAAGTATCTATCTATCTATCTATCTATCTATCTATCTATCTATCTATCTATCTATCTATCTATCTATCTATCTATCTATCTATCTATCTATCTATCTATCTATCTATCTATCTATCTATCTATCTATCTATCTATCTATCTATCTATCTATCTGCTGCCTACTTCATGGCTCCTTCCATCCCACCACATGGGTTTTCAGCTGCCTTCTCCCCTGCCTGCACAATCAGGCCACCAGCTCCACCTCATACTGCTCACTGTGGGGTCAGAAGCCATCCCATCTACTTCGCTTTCCTTAACTCAGTAAGCTGATCTGTGCCAGGATCCTTAAGGAGACTCGCCAGTGTTCACACACCTAGTTAAATGGATTTTAGCAGAGGCGAGGTGCCTCATTCTCGCAGGTTAGTACCCTTTCGCCTGCAGCCGTTCCCCTTCTTCCATGCTCTGTACCAGCTCCTTTCATTACTGACTGCTAAACCAATGATTCTGCTTTGCAGCATCCCTTTTATTCGGCATCTACCCTCTTTATAATTTACATTTTAGTTTCAAAAGATATTGCTTTATGGTTTCATGACATAATGTGCAAATTATATATACTGTATTACCTTTCATAAATATTAAAAAATCATAGTACACTTGAAACAGCTAAGCATTTGTGTATAATAACTTGGTGTTCTACAGACAATGCAATATCAACAGCAGATAACTATTCTGGGTTTGGAGGAGTACAATGACAAGCATGGCATTCTAGATGACAGGCATTTCAACCTGTGCATGCCCCATAGTGTGTTTTATGCCAGTGTTGTTACAAAGGAGGATCATGTACTGTGATATATTATTACAGTATATAAAAAGGGTTATTTGGCTGATCCACATAAACATGGGCCTGTGAGCTTAACATGCATCATGGGTGAATTAATGTAAGGAACTATTAATGAAAAGAATGAGCACAGATGTGTACGTGAGCAGTCAACATGAGTTCAGATGGGGAAGTTTGAGTTTCATTAATGTGCTGGAATTCTATGAGTAAGTAATAAAAGAATACAATCAAGGAGATACATATGATATTATTAATCTTGATTTTCAGGAGATTTTTGATAAGATACCACTTATTAGATTAGTCATTACACTAAAAGAAGAGGGAATTCAGGGTGCTTGTGTAGATGTGGACAAAACTCATTTAAACACAGAAAGAAAGGATTATGGTGAGGGGAACATTTGCAGAATTAGGGGATGTTAAAAGCAGTGTCTGTCAGCGGTCAGTGCTGGGGTCTCTGGTAGTTTTAATATATATAAAATATAAAGAACAAGATGGTTAAGTTTTCAGATGATATTAAACTAGGAAGAGTGGTAGATAATGGGGAATCAGCTGAAACACTGCAGAGGGAACTGGACAGAAGACAGATTGGGCAGATTTGTGGCAGATGAAATTTAATATCAGAAAATTTTAATCACTAGATGTAGGAAGTAAAAAAGGTTAGATTTCAATGCACAATGGGAGATATGAAACTTGAAAGCACAGGTTATTGAAGGACCAAGGGGTCAGGGTAGTCTCGTCATTATCTATATCAAGTCAATGCACCATTAAGAAGGCTAATGTAGCATTAGGTTATATAGCACAATGTGTAAAGTACAAGTCAAGGGAGGTTGTGATTAAACTTTATAACACACTGATGAGGCCTCATCTAGAATACTTTGTGCAGTTTTGATCTCCATATTGGAAAAAAAACACAGCAGCACTCGAAATAGTCCTGAGAAGTCAAACTAGGCTGATTCCAGGAGAGAGATGAGCCCTATGTGGAAAGACTGAATGTGCAGAATCGTTTCTGTTTAAGCAAACCGAAACTAAGAAGGAGCCTAACTGAAATTTAAAATTATGAAGGGAATTAGTTTGGTGGATCCCTACAATTACTTTCAAATAAATCCATTAACAACAGCACAAGGGATACAGTTGCAAACTTAAGGTGAAATTTCAAATAAACATTTTGAAAGTTTTTTTTTTCAAAGAACCATGGATGCAAGGAATAAATTTATCAAATAGTGTGGTAGAGAGTAGGACTTTAGGCATCTTCAAATCTTGTAGGTTATTTTGGAGACTCTAGGAGAATAAGATCGGCATGCTTTTTCAATCTGAATGGCCTCTCCTTGTCACAATTATTCTGATGAATCAGACCTTGAAGCAGATGGGCTACAGAAGCAGAAGACTGTGTGGCCTCCACTCCTGTTAGCTAGCAACTAGAAGATGGCAACTAATAAAGTTGAATACTCACAGATTGTCTGTTTGTCTGAGGAATTTTGATTTTTGCTACTTCATGTGGACGGCTAGATCAGAATTTAATGTAAAACAGCATGAATCTATGGATAATTTGTGCCTTCTAAAAAATGGTGCTAGGATAATGTCATGTGTTTTTCACATGATTTAAAACCCAATGAGGGTCACTTCTTTATTCTTCATGACAGTGAGCATCCCTTTATAGTCTCAGTATACCCTTTTTCAAATAGGTACTTCCAGTAGGATAATTTCCTCATATCACAAAGCTTACAAAATCTCAAGCTGGTTCTGCAAACATAATAGTGACTTCCATTTACTCCAATGGCCTGCACAGTCCCCAAATCTCAATCCAATATATGGTCTTTGGAAAAAGATGGAAAAGGAGATTTACAGCATGAATGTGTGGCCAAAAATCTGCAGGAAAGTGCATGATACTTTTGAGTTGGCATGGCTCAGAATCCCCAAAGAATGTTTTGACCACAAAAATGGGGTGTGATCTGCTACTAATAAAGAGGCCACTGGCTGTATATATACATATAATCAAGGCAGGCATATCTTGCTTGCGATTCTGCTGTGTAATCTTTCTTTTGTTGATTTTCTTTTTTAGTTATTGATTTTCTCCCACCGAAATGACCCACTCTTCAACTCAGGACAGATGTCGGAATAAACAAAGAGGTGCACAAGTTGACAAAAGTTGAAAATACAGTTTTCCAGTGGCGAAAAAGAAAGCCGTATCATTGAATTTTGTTAATAAGGAAGGGAAGAACACCAGGAGAGCACAATGTACAGTTCAAATGATGAGGTGACAGCCCTGCAGCTTCTCTAAGCCAACCCACATAGTTGTTGATCCCTGCCCTTAAGTTCAGGGTGTCCAAGGCAGTCACTGAGTTGCTGCGTTCCCTTGAATTTGTTCCCACTTCAAAATGTGTGCACTCTACTGAATGCCAGACCTCCCTGAACTCAACCTTCAAAGGGGAAGCTGGCTTCAGCTCTTCTAGCTACTGCCTATGTGCAGCCATCTGACAGTCGGGACAGACCTTCAGGCTTTTTTGTCTGCTCTACATGGCCTCACTTGCTATGTTTCTAGATTGGTGCCCTTTCTTTTGGACTTTCTGTACATATTCATGGGTTTGTGTCTCCTCTCCTGCTGACCATATGGACCCCTTCTGTCCCTAGAAATTTAACGGCTACCCTACACTAACCTGCTTTGGCCCAAGCAACTTCTGGCCATCTGGGGACACCTGTTATCACAACACAAAAGGAGCTTCTGTTAAACAGTTAAATTTAATGGTGTGGGTTTCAATAATTTACAGTGTTTTACTAAAATTGATGTCCAAAGCTCTAATGTCATAGGTTGAAGGTTAGATACAAAGCAAAAACAAGACGTCTTTCTGTTTACCGTACATCAAAGACACTGGCCTTCTCTTAATCGGTTTTAAGTGTTGGGACAATGTCTGCAGTACTGCTGAGCAGGGTATGGTGAATTATCCAATACAGGACACTTGTTTGTAATTTTTTTTCTCAAGTATTTTTCCCCATTATGTTTACTTGACACATTACACCCTGCTTTGTAGTGTCCTCTGCTGGAGAGAATGAATTTGACAGTTAAAAGCTAAACAGTCTAATTTCAGTTAACAAAGAAACTAAACCCCAGAGCCCCATATTATAAGTGCAGAGTATTTGCTCAATTAATGCTTGCTATTCAGGAATATTATTCTGGTTACACTTAATGTAAACATAACATTTCCAAATCTACATATTTCTTTTCATGGTTTCAACGAAAGTCTATTCCATCAATATCAGGAGCAGAGCAAACACCAGCCCTGGAGTGGGAGTCAGTCCATTTCAGTTCCTACTCACACGCATATCTACACTAACACAAAGTTCACTGGGAAATGCATAGAAAGCAGAGTAGCAGAGAATGTACAGATACCACAGTGAGGAAGGGGACTAGGAGTAGGACTGAACCCGGGGCACTGGACACCCCAGGCAGCTATACTAGCCACTGTACCACCCTGCCTTCCCAATGTAAAACTACTTCAATGGACTGTTCATGAATGTGCCCTTCAAAGGACTGGTACCTTACCTAGGGTTGCTTCCTGCCTGGTATTTGGGGATGCTCCAATTCTCATGATCCTGAACTGGAATAATTGATCTGATAGTGGATGGTTAGATGAATACAGGAATGTACCATAAAATTAGACTATAACAGCGGGGGCCTATTCTAGTACAGAGATACGGCGTGCCAAAACCTGTAGGAGTAGCATCAGAGACATGGCAGAAACCAGCCCTGAGGATGGCACTGTTCTATTGCAGAATACATAACAAAACGCATGTCCTTTTAGACCTACCAATCAAACTAACATGCATCTCTTCACAAAGGGGAAAGAAACCAACGTCTTGTGAGAGGTGTCTTGTGGGCTCAGCATGCAGGACTTATTTGACCAGCAACTGAAGAATTCTGCTTGGACAAAACAGGTTCAATATGAGTGTAGCCTGCAATAGATACTTATTTTCCACACTGTGTTCAAAGAAATGAATACGAGAGAAGGTTTGGAAGCAACAGGTACTAATCTGTGACTAATAAATACTATCTATCTATCTATCTATCTATCTATCTATCTATCTATCTATCTATCTATCTATCTATCTATCTATCTATCTATCTATCTATCTATCTATCTATCTATCTATCTATCTATCTATCTATCTATCTATCTATCTATCTATCATGATTTGGAGTCAGAATCATAATAAGGAAGGGATGTGAGGCATTGAAAAAGTCTCCACTGACCAAGCCAGATCTTCTGTGCCTCAACCCAATGAACTTATTTCCATCTCCACTTGCCTGCCTCAACAATTACAGGCCTTTGTGAAATAAAAAGAGATAAGAAGATCTAAAGGGGTTGAGGCCTGTCCAGGAAACCTATATAATGAAGATGAGAATAAGCAAAAAAGGAAAGTAGATTCAGTTAACATTTCTGTATATCTATCGCCCATTTATAGATTTTAAGCCATCTCTTTTTAGATCCAATGTCCTCAATTAGGAATTTCTCCTGTAGGTGTTGTGTCCTCCTCAGAGGCAGGTTCATCATTGATCACCAACTTCCAGGTGTTATCATTCTTTAAATAGGTAGAAGAGATGGGACCTTCAGGCAAATCCCAGATGGAACATTGGAAGTCATCTCTGGCCCTCTTGTAGATACTCCCTACACGCATGATTGTGACACCTTAAATGTCCCGAAATATTGAAAAGTGTCTTTTAAAGAAAGGAAACAGTAAAAAGCTTTGGTTGAAAAAGCAAACCACAAAGGAATCTTTATAGGTGAAGATTAGGAAAAATAGAAAAATACAGTAAAAGACTCAAAGAAAAGGAAAAAGGAGTTGTCTAAAAGGCAACCCACAAAGACAAAAATCTTAAAACACAATCCTTAATCAGAAACCAGAATCCAGAGCAGAAAATAATCAGAAAAATAGAAAATCCACAAGGAAAAAACTGATACTCACTGTAATTACAAACAACTTCAATGCACCACAACTGAGCCCTCTGAGCTCAGAGCTAAACAACCAGAAGGAGGTGATGTGAGGGTGGCCCCGCCTCTCGTGGTACCACCCACAAAATACAAGGGACACAGGAGAAGATAACAGTACACATAGAAACATAAAATAATAGCTGAAATAGTTAAAGAAAGCCAGCATTTTACATGAAAGGTAACAAAGAAACATGAAAGCGTAATCAATAACAATGAAAGCAATAAATAAATTACAAATACACTTAAGCCAAGGAAAAAGCCTACCTAAACCATAACAATATCTATCTATCTATCTATCTATCTATCTATCTATCTATCTATCTATCTATCTGTCTGTCTGTCTGTCTGTCTGTCTGTCTGTCTGTCTGTCTCCCAAAGCACGTTTGTGGATGCTCAGGCCCAAACAGGGGCTCTTCACACAAGTACATATACACAAAAGACAGGATGCCTGGCCGGATAACCAGAGTTGTACTGCTACTCTCTTCCAAAGTATTTTTAAAAAACCTCCTGCAATTTTAAAATAATATTTTTTTTCTGAGAGTCCATAAACATATCTATTTTGTAATACTGTCTATGGGTTTAAAACTGATATCTAATTCCTTTGATGAGTTGCTTGAATACACCAAACCTAAACCAGGAATGTGCTTAGTTGAGGGGGAAAAAAAGAAAAAAAAATGAAACGGCAGACTATCTGTGCTTAAAAGTAAATAATTCCCTGCCAAGAATCATGGCCCACTAATAGATTCCCAATTAAAAGAAGTATAGTGCCATCTGTAATCTCTAAAAGCACAGTATTTCGGAGGACTGGTTCTCTCATTAATCAGACTATCAAGTTGTGAGATCAATAAAGCTTAGTCATTAAGCTGTGTGTTATTTTGGAGGAAAATGGAGGCAGTGTACTCGGTAAATGTTCTTAGTGGCACATGTGAATTTCTTTGCACTCAAATTAAGCAGGATTAAGGGGACCTGCACTGTTGCTCAGCTCTCTAAGCTCATGTGACAAAGGCTGAATAGACCACAGTCTTGTGGCCTCCAGCTCTGTCTGTCAGCAGCCTTACCCCATGGAGTACTTTCATTACGCGCCTCAAAGACTTCTTCTTTATGTGTGTGTGTGTGTGTGTGTGTGTGCGTGCATGTGCTTAAAACTTATTTGCTGAAAATATCTGAAAATGGTACATCAAAAAGTGAGTCGGACAGACGGGCAGACAGAAAGACCTTCTTTACTTTATAACTTTATGTTTAGAAGTTTCTGAATCTGCCTCAGTGATAAATCAGGGGGCCAACTTTTGAATAGTTGATCGTGACAATTAAATTTGTGAAACTCATAATTTCTGCCTCAGAGTAGGCATTATTCAAATAGTTGTCTTTCTTTGGTCCTTGCAGTTTTGTACTTCACCTACTATTCCTTTGTTTTCATTCTGTTTACTACTACATGTAATGCTACAATTTGTAAGTAAGTTTAACTATTTTCACAGGTGTGGAAAGTTAGGTGCATAGGATGCACCCTTGTAAATGGCATGGGGGTCTTCAATGCAGGGTGGATAGTGAAGAGTGAGCAACAGGCTCTCAGCTCCTGAACTTTTTTTTTTAAGAAAATGTAATATTTGTTATTCAATGTGATTTGCTCTTTCATCACTCACTTATGATTTACCCTTCAGAAACATTGATAGTTGACTAAAACCTGCCATATGCAGAGTGGAGCACAAAAGAGAAAGAGGTATAATAACAAAGGCACCTGAGTCACATGAAGTGAAGTGCTGAGTGTGTGGCTTCAAATCACTAGGAAACCTTTGCTTTTCATATACCTTTATGACATTTTGTCAATTAAACCTACCACATTTGGGTGAAATTCACAAAAAGCACCCCATTCCCCATCATGCTCAACTGGTATGCTTATGGAATCAAGTAAAATGCCTGTTCTTGATTGAAATTGACTTGGGCACCATCTTCAATCAAAATTGTCTTCCCACACCACTGCCTGTTTGCCTTTTCCATATGCATGTAGTTTAATTTTGGCCAAGAAAGACAGCATAATGTTAGGGAGATGGTTCCATGAATCCACCAGATACTTTATAGAGGTATTTAGACTGCAGCTTTAATCTGGTGACAACCAACAGAGATATGCACCGGAGTAAACAACAATCAAAAGAACAAATATTGAATATATACAGCATATGTTGCATGCTACAGATACTTTTTATTTATGTGTTTATTTATTTATTATCCCTGAGAGTGATCCAGCTTGTGAGATCCTCATTGTTGGGGACCTGAGTGGCTGGACCAGACCAAGGGGTCGCCCACGTAACACCTGGCTGCGGCAGATAGAGGGTCATTTCCAGAGGGTGGGACTGGACCGCGTGTCTGCCTGGGGGGTTGCAAACCAGGATCCCGAGTTGTTTCGTTGTGTAGTGGGTGCGGCAACACACTGTACCAGTGCATGCTCCCCAACTTGACTTGACTTTATTTATTATGTATTGTGTTTTTGAGGAGACATGCAAGTGCTAATTTCATTGTACAATGTACACATGACAATACACTTGAGTTTTTTTGGCCTATAACTATGCAGTTTTCCTCCTGATAGTCTTTGCATAATCAGAGATGTCCAAATGGACAAAGACCCCCCACCCCCAGTGCTCACTGGCTTCATACTCCCTTTTTTCGCTACTTCAAAGTTCTGTTCTGGACAGCCTTTCTTTTGTAAAATTGAGGATTCGCCTATGGAATGAAATCTGACACTTTCTTGGCTCTGGTTTCAGCCATATCTTTTGTGTTGTGTTACAATGAGGCATTTTTGCCTGTCTTAAATTTAGTATCTATTTTTTTTACTGCTTTCTTTAATTCTAAATGATTATCTTTCATCTTTTGGTGTTATTTCTATTAGTTTTATTTCTTGTTTATTAAATACTGTCTCTTTAAAGTGATGCCTGTTCTTTGAGGGTGGAGTCCCAGGAGGCGGGGCCATCCTGATATCTTTTCTGGGTCCGCCCTCTTGCTTTATAAGTCAGACAGAAGGAATGAGCCGGCAGTGGAGAACTGAGTTTGAATTGGGGATTATGGCTATTGTTTTCTTTTCTTTGGATTAAATGGCTGTATGCTTTTGTTCTTGGAATGCTGTTTTCAGTTTGTGGATTAGAGTTGGTTACTTTGGATTTCCTTTTTAAGTATATTCTTTTTACTCTATCCAACATTTTTGCAATATTATGTTACTTTCATCAATCAACTCTTAGATGATAAAGATTGTTATTTACTTTTTATATACAAACCACAGCTTTAACAGATTCTCTGTCTTCTTGGGCATTTTGAGACATTTGTGGTATTTTGAATTTTAAAAGCTATCTCGTTATTAGGCCTGTGTAGGCCACAGCCTGCATGTAGCAGTTTGGTGTTTTTTAACCTTTGGGTGTGCCTTCTCTGCACTGGCCAGTGAAGGTCCTAGCCTCCTTTGGTGGCTTACTTTTGATGCCCCTTATGCCATGTTTTTAAATCCATCTCACAACATTTTGTGTGTAGCTTTCAACAAGTGAAAGATGATATACTAATAAAAGCACTCACTAGATCTCACATAGATCTCAAACTTTGAACATACCAAAACCCAAATCTCTCTGTCTGATTAACAGTCTGTCTGTAATGTGTTAAATTGGTTGGTTCCCTCTCTGAGAGCCTGAGTTAGTGGCTGAGCCATTGTGATTATTATCACAAAGTGCATTCTCTTTGGCATGTGATGTCATACTGCCCATTTTTACTCCACTGAAGGTTCCCACACAAATACAAAAGAAATTGCCTGATTTTCTGTGTAGATATTCAGGCACTGTTTGACTTACTTTTGGCTCTTGTTTTTGCTAGCATTGTTTGCGTAGTATTGGTTGTGTCTTTTAGCGTGTCTGGTAATGAAGTACGTATTAAGAATTGAATATCTGTTCATTTTGTTGTTGTTTTCTCCAGTGTTTAAGGTCAAACCTAACGTGGGCTTTGTTTAGGTTGGTTTATAGAAATCAGGACCCTAGGAAGTTCTCTTTCTGAAGCCTCCTTGAAGAAATTGTATGATGTGTGTGGCAGCAAAATCAAGGACAAGTAAAGGAAAGCAAGATAAACAAGTGGCTCTTATTGGATTTGGCATAAAACCTGAGATTAGTTAATTGTTTATTTTTTGTGTACTTTGGAGGAACAGCTTTTGAATCTCATGGTAGGTGATCCATTCCCAGGACAGAGTGAACTAGTAAGTTGTAATTTTCATATTTTGGGATCATGTTGACTGTTTATTAAGCATCTTGCACCTAAAATTGAAAAACAAAGCAAAACAAAAAAAAACCACACAATTGAATCGACTTTGGATGTGAAGTGGTTATTATGTGTTTTTTCTTATAAATTATGTCTCACATTTGTTATATATAAAGCTCTCATTTAAAGTTTACATTTGATTAACTGTGTTGGGTTTCATTATAAATCATCACAGGAGATTAGCTTTCATTTAATTTATTATCAAGAATACAGCTGAAAGCTTAGAAAACCTGAATGGTAATTGAGGATCCTTTTTGTACACCGAGCTGTCTTTTTACACTCTTGGCGTGTCTTTTTGAGTATGTCTTGTTTTAATGATCTTACTTGCTTTTAAGTTATTTTGTTTAGCACCACCATATTTTTCCTTCTTTGCTCATTAGGAGCTAGTTGCCTAGGCAGGTACTCAAGCTGAGCATGAAGATTCAGTTGAGTAATGTAAGCCTTTGTTGAAACTCCAGTATGCCAAACATATTAACTCCTTACTTTTCCGGGTTAGTACTAGTCTCATACTTTTTCATCTTAAGCTGCTGCTTTGGATTGTATCAATACTGCTACTAAGATTACACAGTGCATGCTTCCAGCAAAATATTTCTACCAAATAAGTCATGCAGGAAGCTAACTCTTTTCTAGCCAATAATGCCTGATTTAATTTTTGTCTGTCTGATTATTAAAGTCCACTATTTTCTTAATTGAGTGGAATTTGATTGATAAGGGGTTCCTTTAAAAATAGGGGGTTTAGCCTAAAATAATATGTTTATAAAGTTACAGGGAAATCCAGTAGCTTGGTGGGTAACTGTTGCAACCTCACCTACTCCACTTTGGAAACCAATCAAGTGGAATATTTTCCTGATAATGTAGATTGTCCAGTTCACAAGTGTTTAAGGCTTCCCTGTTAAATGATAGTTTAGATTTCCAAGGCTTAGAAAGAAATAACACTCAACTACACTGAGGTTTCAACACCTCTTTTTAAAGAAAACAAGAAAGAGGACTTCATTGAAGAAACCCTTCTGTTCCCACACTTTTCAACAAGCTTACTGTAGATCTAATTTTTAAGGCCAATTGGATCATCTCACCAAATGAGTCACTCGCCACTAGGTCTAACAATTTATCCTTTACAACCTCTGAAAGACCTTCATAAAAACTGAAAACGGGCACATTCCCTTCAGGTAGTCTACAGTTAAATTCAGCAATATAATCCCCTAAAGCACTCTGACCCTGCCTGAACATGAGTATACAACTAGGGACTACTGCTATCTTTCAATTTGAGGCATTAAACACAGAGGGAAACTCATTTGGAATGAACCTCAAGGGCTTAATGAGGGAGTGAAAATTCAAAATGGCAGTGGCCCATTCCAAAAAGCCTTAGTGCTGGTAACACAGTGCTGTTACCGTTTTTCCCTACCCCTTCTTTAATTGTGCTATCCATTTTTTTGTTATTTCCATTAACAATTTATTGACCTTTGTTTAACTTTTATTCTTTTTAATTATTTTGTAATGATTTTGCACTATCTTAACAAGAGACAGAGAAAAAGATTTTAATGATAGGATTGGGAGATGAAATGTCAGAAATACAAGCAGTGGTCATTACCCAAAAAGACTAACTGATCTTTCACCAAGCTAGAAACATAAGGTAAGAAATAGAAGCCATTGCATGACAATAAAGTCTGAAAGCTGAGAACAGAAAGGCAAAGAGAAACATGTGTAAAGCATTTTTACCCAAACACAGATAAGTTAGAATAACAAGGGCCAGAACTTCTATGTCGAGCTGATGATGACACGCGTTGCACACTTCTATGGAACTCTAGGTAAGTTGCCAAAACAGTGGGTGATGCTCCTGCCACAAAACAGCAGCGCTGGTGAACAAACCAAAATGGTGCCATAGTAAGACAATAATAACATTTACTACAAGTTTCAAAAGAGAGCAAGAACAGAGGGGTGGGGCCTGCCAGTGCAGATAATGGGCTGCCATTGGACCCCCATCTTTAAAGGCTGCATGGTAGCAGGAGGGGCATTGAGTTATTCTCTATATCTGAAAATATAACTAACTGTATATCAAACATAGAACAAGATTTCAACTTCTTAGTGAAAAAACCTTTATCATGTACTGTGTCTACATTAATTTTATTATGAAGCGTACAAATGTGCCCTTGATGAAGAGTTTATTTTAAAATAACAAACATCTTACTTTCTACCCCTATAATTTTAAATGCTTCTTCAATGTCTGAATTTCCACTCGCTTTGACTAAATTAATAATAACTCTTTCAGATTGCGCTTGTATTTTGGTAGTAATTCTGCAAGCTCTTCGTAGCACCTGCCATTAATGCATCAATGATAAACCTCAGCCCCCCACAAACCTGAAACGTTTCTGATGTTTCTTATGTATGAAACATTATAATTATTTACAATAGAATGAAATAAATAAATATTGTCTCAAATTCAGATTTGCCTTGGTGCATCTCCATAGATTTTATCGACTCCAATTAAGTTAACTACATATTTATTAGAATTTTACTCAAATTATGTCTATAAATTAATAAAAATTTACAACAAGCAATAGTTGCATTAATTCAGTCCTTAGAAGATTTCCATCTTCTGGTCATTATTGCACCCTTATTTTTTAGTACATTCTCAAACCCTAGTGAAAATCTTAACAATGGCCAAAATCTGGTTTGGTCTTGCTGGTTCTTCCCTCCCTCTGGAGTCATGGATGGTCAGTTGCAGGGCTTTGAGTTTAGGTTTATAGTTAGGATGAATCAGGGCTTGGACCTGAATGTTGGACCTGTGCTTTTGCTTACCATCTGAGGTCATCAAATTAACCAAAGGTCACCAAAACACCACCTCTGCTATAAAGATTTTTCCAAGTATGACATTAAGTCCATGGGCATTGACTTCAGCAGCTGTGAGAAATGTGCCAGTAACCACGTTTGCAGGAGAGGAGCCCACAAAAGAGTGAGACCACGCTGAATTAAGATGCTGCAGAGAAGAGAGGGAGACGCACTCCTCTCAGGACTACCCAAAAAAGACATCAATCGTTTGCAACTAGTGCCAGAATGCAGCTGCTGGAATCCTTACCAGGAAAAGAAAATCCGAACACATTTCTCCAGTTTTGATGTCACTACACTGGTTACCTGTGTCATTCAGAATTGACTTTAAAATTCTGCTTATGGTTTATAAAGCCTTAAATAATCTCGCTCCGTCTTATATATCGGAATGTCTGACACCTTATATTCCAAATTGTAACCTCAGATCCTCAACTGAGTGTCTCCTTAGAATTCCAAGAGCAAAACTTAAAAGAAGTGGTGAGGCGGCCTTCTGCTGTTATGCACCTAAAATCTGGAATAGCCTGCCAGTAGGAATTCGCCAGGCTAATACAGTGGAGCACTTTAAAAAAACTGCTGAAAACACATTATTTTAACATGGCCTTCTCATAACTTCACTGTAATTTAATCCTGATACTCTGTATATCCAATTCATTATAATAACTATTCATTCAAAATCTGTACTAACCCCTACTCTCTCTTCTGTTTTCTTTTCCGGTGTCCTGTTGGTGGTGGCTTGCGCCACCACCATCTACCCAAAGCACCATGATGTTCTAACAATGATGGATGGATTAAAAGCCAGAAGTCTGTATGACCATCAGCATCAAGTGACTCTGTGAGAACCCTAACTACAAAAAGGACTATTTCATTTATGTTAGGTAGAATGCCCAAAGGGGACTGGACGGTCTCGTGGCCTGGAACCCCTACAGATTTTATTTTTTTCTCCAGCCTTCTGGAGTTTTTTATTGTTTTTTTCTGTCCACCCTGGCCATCGGACCTTACTCCTTGTCTATGTTAACTAATGTTGTCTTATTTTAATTTTGTATTTTGTCTATTATTTTTCTTTTCTTCATTATGTAAAGCACTTTGAGCTACTTTTTGTATGAAAATGTGCTATATAAATAAATGTTGTTGTTGATGTTGTTGTTGTTGTTGTTGAAAAGTAATCCAGGGACTGAACACATGCAGCAGCAACCTTTGTGTAGCCATTGCCAATGGGACTGCCACTGCGCCATTAGCACCTTGTGATTCTCCGTCTTATCCATGTGTATATATGGGTCATTATCATTGTTCTGACAGTGATGTTGCTACCGCACCTTTTATAAATGTTTATTTACCACAGGTTCTGCCATTTTGTATTGATTCCTTTGGGCAACAGGTATATTGTTTATAGAGTCGATGTTCACTATTAGTTATCAGGCATCATCATAAATTGTAATGTCATCATATGAATCCAGTTTAAGATAGTGGTGCACTGTTCTTGAGACCTAAACATTGAATTCACTCCTGAATTATTTTACTTTACATTATAGTGAAGACTAAGAATTTTGACCTAGTTAGGGTTTTTTCAACTTTTTATGACAACAATGTGGGTTAGCATTTTTTTTGGTGTGTTGTAGGTATGTACAATCAGGTCCATAAGTATTTGGACAATAACACAGTTTACATAATTTTGGCTCTGTACACCACCACAATGGATTTGAAATAAAGTAATCATGACGTGATTGAAGTGTAGACTGTCAGCTTTAATTTAAGGAGTTTACTAAAAGTATCATATGACCCATTTAGGAATGACAGCAATTTTTCTGCATAGCTGCTCCCAACCATTTTCAGGGGCTCAAAAGTATATGGACACATGACTGACAAGCTATTCCATAGCCAGGTGGGAGTTGTTCCATCATTATTTCATTAAACTAGATAGATAGATAGATAGATAGATAGATAGATAGATAGATAGATATATAGATAGATAGATAGATAGATAGATAGATAGATAGATAGATAGATAGATAGATAGGTGGATAGATAGATACTTTATTAATCCCAATGGGAAATTCACATTCTTCAGCAGCAGCATACTGATACAATAAATAATATTAAATTAAAGAATGATAATAATACAGGTGAAAAAAACAGACAATAACTATGTATTAACTATTAAGCAGGTAGAAGGTATGGAGTTGATTCCAAGTGTGAAATTTGCATTTGTAAACTGTAACTTTGAACTCTAAATATGAGGTCCAAAGAGCTGTCCATGCAAGTAGAAATAGGCCATCATTACGCAGAGAAAACAAAACAAACCTTTTTGAGAGACAGCAGAAACACCAGGACTGGTCAAATCAACCATTTGGTAAAGAGAAGGAACACACTGGTGAACTCAGCAACACCAGATGGTCTGGAAAATCACGGGAACTGTGCTGGATGATCACAGAATTCTGTCCTTGTTGAAGAAGAAGCCGTTCACAACATGTAGTCAAGTCAAGAACACTCTCCTGGAGGGAGACCTATCATTGCCAAAGTCTACAATAAAGAAAAGATTTCATGAAAGTAAAGACAGAGGGTTTACCACAAGGTGCAAACCACTGCTAGACCTCAAGCATAGGAAGGACAGTTTAGACTTTGCCAGAAAACATTTTTTTAAAAGCCTGTCCAGTTCTGGAACAATTTTCTTGGACAAATGAAACTAAGATCAATATGTACCAGAATGTTGGAAAGAGAAAAGCATGGAGAAGAGAAGAAACAGCTCATGATCTGATGAATACCACGTCATTTGTGAAACATGGTGGAGGCAGTTTTATGGCATGGGTAAGCATTGCTGCCAGTGAAAGTGAATCACTGGCGTTTATTGATGATATGACTCCTAGCAGAAGTAGCAGGATGATTTCTGAAGTGTACAAGGCTATACTGTCTGCACAGATTCAGCCAAATGCTGCACAACATACTGTGACAGCAAACCAAATGCTTTTCAATGGAAAGTAGTGGAATATTCTTCAATGGCCAAGTCAATCAAATGACCTCAACCAAACTGGACATGCATTTCATTTGTTGAAGACAAAACTGATGGCATAAAGTCCAAAGAACAAGCAGCACCTGAAGACAGTTGCAGTAAAAGCCTGTCAAAACATCACGGGGTAGAAACATAGCACTTGTAGATGGCCATGTGTTCAGACTTCAGGCAGTCATTGACTGTAAAGGATTTTCAACCAAATATTGAAAGTGATCGTTATATTTATGATTATGTTAGTTTGTCCAGATACTTTTGAGCCCCTGAAAACAGGGACCATATATAAAAATGTCTGTCTTTTCCTAACAGTTCAAACAATATTTTTGTTAAACCTCTTAAGTTAAATCAGAAAGTCTACACATCTTGATTGCTTTGTTTCAAATCCATTGTGGTGGCATACAGAGCCAAAATCATGAAAATTGTGTCATTGTCCAAATACTTATGGAATTGACTGTATAAGCTCCCAAGGAATATTGTGAGAATAAAGATTTAATACCAGGAGAAGATTAGAATAAGGCAGGACAACAGTGTTGTCAGGCAGGCAGAAGGTCAAAACCAGAAAAGCACAAATATGTATGACAAAGTTTTAGGGCAGAACAAAAAAAGGAAAAGAATCCTAAGTCAGAAAGAAACCTGAAACAAGTCCTCACTACTTGTTAGAAAGATAAACTACCATACAGGTTTATTCCCCAACCTAATATGTACCTCCTGAGGGATAAAGCAGTGTGCAATACATACCATAATTGTACCGTTATATCCGATGACATTACCAATAGAGGGATTGCAGTCACATGATGGAAGCCAAAATGCTGTCACGTAAACAAAGAAAAATAAAAAGTTAATGAAAATGAACAACGTTAAAATTACACATCATCCTAAAAACAATTCTTAAAATGAGTTCTTCATACCAAAACATCCTGATATGTTAAAAAGAAATCCTTAGCCTAGCACTTTGCAACCTAGAACAAAAATATATTAAAAAATAGATTCACAACATGGTGAGAGCATTCTGAAAATTCCTCTGGTGTTTCTGACCCCTGCCTCTCCTCTAACTGAAGTTTTTGTTTGCTCATTTGAAGTTTGCTCCTCTCCCAGTCCATTTCTCTCTTTTCTCTAAGTGCCTATAACAAAAGCTTTGTCAGCAGGGCTACAGTCTGGTGAAAGGTTCAGCTCATCAGATATTCATGAGAGTGAGTGGAAGAAGCACCCATCTCACAGTATCACACTACCTCCATCAAGCATACGTGATCTGAACTCACTATTAACTGATATCACTAGCGACACATAGCTCTAGACTAAATCTGCATGTGAACTTGTAAAAGACACAATAATTATATTTATATTTAGTGTATGTCAGTTGCGTAGCCTAGTGATAAAGACATTGAACTGTAAACCACATGGTTCCCAGATGAATCACAATCTCAGTAAGTAGTGATGAGTGAAGTGATGAGCGAAGTGATTCACGTGAAACTTAATTCCCAGCAAAATTTGAACCAACGGCAGAAAAACCCCCATTTTACCATTATGTTTGATGTTAAGTATATACTGACTGTTTTTTATCTATCCTGCTAATTCAATGTGGGGCCTAAGGAGGCAGGGCCACCTAATGAGTCAGTTGAGGTACTGGCCCCAGCAGCAATTAAGCCAAAAATAAAAAAGGAATCAATAGCTTTGGTATTGTGTTTAGTTTTCCATTCCTGTTTGTGTGGTGATGTGGACTTTATTTTATATTTTTACTTTGTGCTACCCCCACACCATAACATAACATCTATGGGGGGGTGGGGGCAAAAGCTTTAGATTCGTCAAAAATTTCAATCTCCGGTTTTCGATAGATCTCAACATTTTAGGGTCCCCTGATGCCAAAAACATCAATATCTGGATGATGGGCATGTCTGTCTGTGTGTCACTGAGGACAGTCTAGTGCTAAAATAGCTAGATGGAAAAATACCAAACTTGAAATGTAAGCCTTTTATGAGATGGTGATGTGCTGATTAGTTTTTGAGCCAAATCTTGCAAGAGAAGAGACACTCTAGAGGAACCCTCAAATACCGTAATTCTGCAGTTTATTATGAATTCTTCTCGTCAATTACTATCGTAATGACCTACTTTATGATCAGAAAGGTCAGCATCAGAGCGGTAAATAATGACTGATATGTTATACAATAGTTTGGGTAACTTGGTTCCCAGGGAGCAAAGCCTACTGACGCTCACATCTGAATTATTTCCTTTCTATTTATCATTTTGGTGGTTTGCGAGACCAAGCAATTTAACGGTCAGATTGATTTCCTGATTTCGAAAGATTTTGAAGATGTTCGTTTCTTGCTGAGGCGCCATTTTGTTTGTTATTATGGATGCCACCATTGTGATGGAGAATTGTCAGGCTGTTACTAGACATCCTGACTGGAAGTGAGAGACATGTGACATTGATACCACGACCATATAAAGGTCAGCGTCATACTCTACCAGACTGTCCACGTTTGTGAATAAAGTAAATCTGAATACAACACTTGTGTTATTATTGCTTAAAGCTCTCTCAGGTTACAAATTCTTTTGTGTTCATTGACTTTGCTTTACAGCTTACATTTTGTGTTTGGCTGCATGAAACATATTGTTTACTGGCTCTTTTGCTACGTTTTTCGATCCACGATTTTGTACCACATCCTGGCCTTTGTCTAGTTAATTTTTGCCCTCCTGATTACGACCTCGGCTTGTATTTACAATGATGTTCCCTCTCCTGATTCCGTCTTCCTTTCAACTGTGCACAGTAAAGTTTACGTTCTTGCTTCTTTTTTGATTATTGGATTTACTGCTTTTGAGCTCTGCTTTGTTTCAAGGTACTGTGTGTTTGCTTTTTGTTTACAGGCTTTGTTCGCCTTTTGGTTCACTTTGCAAACCTTTTCTTTGCTGTAGTTTTGACCCTGCTTTATTTCTTGCATTGTTTTAAATTCTATGATAGCTATTCAAATATTTAAGGGACTCTGTTTCCTTTTTGAGTACCTTTTTGACTGTTTTTTTTTCTCTTTCCTTTTAATATTTGAGGACATTTTCATATTTTTTGAACTTTAGAAGCTTTATCCTCATTTTGGACCTGTTCTGTCTGGAAAGCCTGCCTCTTGAGTTTGGGCTGTGCTGCCTGATGTGAGGCCTATCCACTCGGCCCAGACTTGTACAGCACAAAGTTGGCTTTTGTTTGCTATTTGGAGTCCTGCACCTCCTTTTTTTGAGATTCATTAAAGTCAAAATCAAATGTTTTTTGCGTATTTAACATGCACTGCAATTCAACCAAGCATAGCAAAGATTTTATCTCTTGACAGAATACCATTCTCAGCCTGTTGTTAGTGTGAATTGTTTTAGTAATTTTATTTCATGCATCAGAATAACAAGTGTCACACATGCGCATCGGAGGATCTCCTCACAGGCTCGATCGAGGTATGTGATAACTGGCTGGGACGAGAGGCGATGCTGTCTCTAACGTTCTCTTCTCTACCGCTCCCCTTCTGGTTTGTGCACCATAAGAAGCCCGGCTGTCCTGATGGAGGCGTCTTTTCCACAACAAGTGACCTGCCAGACGAAGCTTTTGTGATTGACCGTTATTGTGACAACTAAGAGCTTTTTATTTGTAGTTTTGCCCAAGAGGATATTTAGACTTTGTCATCTAAAGTATCTATCTATCTATCTATCTATCTATCTATCTATCTATCTATCTATCTATCTATCTATCTATCTATCTATCTATCTATCTATCTATCTATCTATCTATCTATCTAAAGGCATATTTTTTCTTTTGGACCAAATATTAAACGTAACAGCCTGGTTGGTGTCCCAAATTTTCCTCTTTTGCTCCATCATGTAATTCCTGCACCCTGGACAGACAAAATTGGTCTCACAAAGAAAAGAGCAAGTAAAATAGTAAATGGAAGCCTCACTGCCACTGTTAGCTAAATACCTGGAAATCACGGGCATTGCCTCCAGTTGCTTTTCTTCCAAACTAGTGTTTTCTTTCAAGTCAGCATGCATGCAGGTTTGTTTGTCAGTATTGTCCTTCACATCTTCTGGATGTTTGTGGCACATTTTAAAGAGCCTGGTAAGATAAATGGGCAAACGGTGTCACTCCTAGGGTGGGGTGAATCTGTCATTTGGATCTGGGCAAAGTCTGGCTTGGTGTCACTGGGCGGAATCCTATCATTCACCCTCATGGGTGGCAAGGAAGGCTGGCTAATCCGACGTGCCTCAGTTCACTCCGAACAGGGATTAAGCTCAAGTTCCAGCACCCACTAATCTCCCTTCACAAATTCCAGAGAGCAGAACTAAGGCTTTTCAGCACACTATGCCACGTTTGACCCAGTCACAGCAGCACCGCAGCACAACGCTGAACACTTAGCATGTCTACCCCACACACTATTTTTAACATATAGTCTGATGCAGATCTTACTGCTGTGCACTTCATCTCATCTCTGTCCTGCTATCCAATCATCATTGGCCTGAGTCATCTCCATCTTCTCTGTCCCAATAGCTGTGGTTGATTGAGTCGATCAGCCAACACACACAATGACACTCCTATGGGTGGCGGGTAACCTTCAGCTGTATTTTTGTTTTTCCTTTTTTACTGATTTGCTTTCTTGACTTATGACCCCAGCACAGATAAAAGGCAGCATTTAAGTAGGACATCTTTTAAACACTGAGCTACATTGTTATGGTTATCCTGTACGCTTTTTCAAATGTATCAAGTGAACAGATTTAGATTTTTATATGACTTTTTGTGAAATTAGTCACTACTTCAATTCAGCATAAATACGCTAGGAATGTTTAAACGATCACTTCAGTATGCATGTCAGAGTTTTATTATTAATTAGTGAGCTTGTGGAGAAGCACCATATACAAAAACTATTGGTGCCCATGTGCTTACTCATCAAATCAATATCATATACTGTACATTCAGCTTTTACACAGATTCAATAAGGTTTTGTGGAATGAAAAAAGTCATTCAGCATAATTTACCCAGGAGGAAATAATTGCACTGGTGATATTGTATTGGGATAGGTCTTAAAAAAAAGAAAATAATGCAACAGGCAGAAAGAATAAGATGGCAAAGTCACTGCTTTAGTATCAATCAGAGTATTACAGAGTTACAAAAACATTGTCATAAAAAGATTAAAACTTTGAGACGAAGAAAAAATAATAATTTACTGATTACACCATTTTCCTTGCTGAGTTTGTTTGCTGGCATGTTAGGAGTTTA
Source organism: Erpetoichthys calabaricus (assembly GCF_900747795.2). Lineage (NCBI taxonomy): Eukaryota > Metazoa > Chordata > Cladistia > Polypteriformes > Polypteridae > Erpetoichthys > Erpetoichthys calabaricus. The sequence continues at coordinate 69,327,268 of NC_041409.2, read as the reverse complement.
GCTCTGACTAAGTCATACAGTCGGGGTTTGCCAACCGGCACCAGTGATTTGGGTAAAGTTACTGTCTGTAGGGTTTTCTCACTCACCGCTATATTAATTTATAGATTGGTGTCAATTCCCATGATTAAACTGCCCGGGCTCAGACAATGCTCTCATTATCTGCTAATGCTCAGCTGCTAGAGGCTCTCTGCCATTAGTGCCAATGAAACACTTACTAGCTGATATTTCTGTCAGTCCAAATACTGCAAATCACTGACTAATTTGATGGACTTGTCCTATTGACTGTTTTGGGGTCCATCCAATCAGAAAATAATCTTACATCCAAGAAACATCTTGCATTGTAACCAGGTAGGGACACTTCAGTATACTAATGCAGAATTATCAACAGATGAGATTTAAATTTAGTGCTTTTTTAATGTGATCATTGAATAAATTGGATAAATCTGAAGCGTTTCTCTCTTACAGGGGAAAACTTTCAGAAAAACATATGGGCTGGGGTCCCTCTTAAATACGTAAAAACAATAGGAAAAATTATCAAGAGGTATTTTAAATACCTGATACTTCTAACCTTACTGGAAGAAGAAGAAGAAGAAGAAGAAGAAGAAGAAGAAGAAGAAGAAGAAGAAGAAGAAGAAGAAGAATGCTATACAACCATGTTCTCAAACCCACTTAATCCAATGCAGGGTCATAGGATGTTGCAGCCTGTCCAAGAGGTAGTAGGCACGAGGCAGCAGAAAGCCCACTGAGATACATAATCATGGTCCAGTCTGGAACATCAATTTGACACATGTCTTTGAATGTGGGAGGAAAACCAGAGTGTACAGAGGATGGAACACAACAAATTCACACAGGTGTGGGACACAAAGCCTGATGCTGGTTCCATTAGGCAGCACAACTCACTGAGACATTGCGCTGTTAATATCCACCCATCCATTCATCCAGCTGTCTTCCAAACTTGCTTAATGCAGGGTCATGGGGAAGCATATCCCAACAAGCATTGGGCACAAGGTAGGAACAATCCTCAGGTGGTGCATTAGTCCATCACAAGGTGAACGCACAGACAGACACACACTAGGGCCGATGTAGCATGTCTTTGGACTGTGGGAAGAAACCCACTCTCATATAGGGAGGTTGCTATAATCTAATATAATCTAATCTAACCTAATCTAATCTAACCTAATATAATATAATATAATATAATATAATATAATATAATATAATATAATATAATATAATATAATATAATATAATATATATAATATATAATATATAACTGTCTACGCGTGGAAGTGTGTGTGTCTCTCTGTCCAGCCCAGAAGTGAGAGGTGCAGTCAGGGTAAGGGCTCCACCTCCGAGGATACACAAGCGAGGCCAGCACATCGGCAAAGTGAAACCTCCGAAGAAAGAGTCAGGCACTTAGTGGCTAATACAGAAGCGAGGCGAGAACATTGGCAAAACGGTATCCCTTTTACTTTTCTTCCCGCTGCTAATACACAAGTGCAGGGTGAGCACTCCGGCAAAAGGAAATCTCAGAAGAAAGACAGTTGCTTAGCTGCTAATGGACAAACGATGTGAGTACGTCGGCAACATGATACCTCCTAGGAGAGGGATGCCCAGAGTAGTTCCTTTCAATTATCTGACATCTCTGCATTTTAATTTTTTTTCTGACGATTTCAATAGTTTCTAGGACCACAGGCTTTTTACAGCATGGGCTTACACAGCTAGTCAAATATAATATAATATAATATAATATAATATAATATAATATAATATAATATAATATAATATAATATAATATAATATAATATTGGCATTATATATGATGCATTTTTCTGCCCCTTTACTTTACTCCTAATCCTCTAAAATGTCCTACTAAATTTAACACTATCTTGCTGCATGACCAGATTTCTACAGCTGCTTCAGCAATAGTATGGAGTGAAATTCCTTCAGCATCCAAGAAGAAGTTAAGAAGGGCAGCGTCACAGTGCCAGCCTTTTTCACTGTGGTATCAAGGGTGAATATTGGTTTGACAGGAAGCCCTTCAGCTTACAATATCCTTAAGGCCAAGAGAAAAGTGACTAAGTCAATGATTATTCCCTGTTTGTCCACTTTGCTAAAGAACACCCAGGCAACTTTGAACCTGTTTGCCAAGGCCTACAAGAGCTGAAGACTGTCCCTCAATACCTGGAAAGACAAAACTTGCCTATCAAGATTCCCTTGACATATAACTGAAGCCCAGGCAATGTGAGGAGGTCATGCTAGCACCTTCTTTCAGGAAATTGCACCACTGGGACTCCAAGATCCATGATATTAAGAAGAAAATTAGTGTAATGGTCTATGATGTTCTTTGCATCACTGCTTTTTTGTATGATAGCAACACCTCAGTTACATAACATTATCACCCATAAACTTTCAAAAGATTCCATTGGTGCTGTACTGATGTCTGCTCCAGTTCCAGAATCCTCAAGGTGGAAAATCTGAAGCCATCATTGTGCAGAGTCATTCCTAATATAAGGGCCATTGCCTGACTCCTATCTCCTCAGACAAGTCCTTTACTCCCAGCTGAGCCAAGACCAAAGCCTCACGATTAAAGACCAATTAGTCACCAAACAGTTGTTCACTTTGAGACCAACAACCTCTTTGATGAGGCAGACAAAAGAGAGATATGGTGTAACAGATTTGACAGAGATGGGTACAAATTGCTGGGGAACCAACATGGTGAAACCCCATTTAATACGTTTAGAACAGAAATGAAACAAAAATAGGTGTTGATAGGAATGTCGACTAATTGTGAGCTCTGTCTCCTGAGGCAGTCGATGATGACCTCCATTCAGTAGACTACATGTATATATAGGGCTGAGCCTGGAAGAAGCAGGGCTTGGCACATGCATTAGGGACATGGCTAGGCGTCATCTCCAGGGAAGCACTCAGAGCTGTGGAGAAGAGAGGAGATGTCATTAGCATCTGAGCCTCCTCTTGCCTTGGAGTGGCATTGTCAGTCTTACATGAGCCTTTCTGGTGATCCTTATCTGCACATGTGTGACAACTGATGTAAAGAGACTGAGGAGAGTCCAGATTTGTACAAAGTGCTCCCAAAATTGAACTGCCCCAAGAGCTATGGCTTCAGGACAATCAAAGCAGCTCACACAAATAACTTCATAGTTACACAATAAAATTGTCAGTGTCAGTTTAAAGTGTTTGTATGAAATTATTGTTTCATTTATGCAGTTTAACAGTTACTGTAATTTAATGCTGCTGATTTTGCTATGTGCAAATAACACATCAATATCATACACTGTATAGCAACTTATCCAGCACTCAAGCAGTGGAGAGCCAAGTTCTCTCAATGTCTTCTTGCCCATGCCCTTTATTCCAGACCGTGCTCTGTACAGTTCTCATGTGTTTAAATGTCAGTCCTGGAAACATGTGAATGGATCTTGCACCTTCTCTAGGTGTCTGCATGACTACTGTGGTTGTCCCTCCATTAATGTGTGCTTTTCGGTGATTTTAAATTGTCACAGTGAGAATGATGATGGTATGTGTGTGTATGTGAGTGTGCCCTTTAATGGATTTTTCACCTTTATTGCTTAGATAGACAACTCTGAACTGGTTAGGTAGAGGATGAAAAGAAGGACAAAGCAGAGATGAAATTCTAGACGAGTAACAAACTCCAGATGACTGAGAGGAAAAATCCAAAATCTGCAGGGGTTCCAGGCCACAAGACCACCCAGCCCCCTCTAGGCATTCTACTTAACATAAATTATCTCAGTCAGTCCTCATGGTATTCAGGGTTCTCATAGAAGAATTTGATGATGACGGTCATGTGGACCTCTGGCCTTCAATCCATCAATGTAGGGACAATGGTGCTTTGATCAGGTGGTGGGGGCGCAGATCGCCACCACAGAAAAATGGAAAAAGAACAACAGAGAAAGTAGGGGTCAGTGCAGATTTCAGAGCCATGAAGAAAATAAAAAGATTATTAAATGCATATACAGAATATCATGGTTACACTAAATTGAAGCTATGAGAAAGCCATGTTAAAATAATGAGTTTTTAGCAGTTTTTTAAAGTTCTCCACCGTATTAGACTGGCGAATTCCTATTGGCAAGCCATTCCAGATTTTAGGTGTATCACAGCAGAAGGCTGCCTCACCACTTCTTTTAAGTTTAGCTCTTGGAATTCTAAGCAGACACTCATTTGAAGATCTAAGGTTATGATTTGGAGTGTAAGGTGATAGATATTCTGAACTATAGGATAGATTGAGATTATTTAAGGCTTTGTAAACCATAAGCAGAATTATAAAGTTGATTGTAAATGGCACGGGTAACCAATGTAGTGACATCAAAACTGGAGAGATGTGTTCGGATTTTCTTTTCCTAGTTAAAATTCTAGCAGCTGCATTCTGCACAAGTTGCAATTGATTGATGTCTTTTTTGGGTGGTCCTGAGAGGAGTGCGTTACAGTAATCTAGCTGACCAAAAACAAAAGCATGAACTAATGTTTCAGCATCTTGCAAGGTTTTAAGAGATCTAACTTTTCCTATATTTCTTAAGTGAAAAAAATGCTGTCCAAGTAATCTGATCAATATGTGATTTAAAATTGAGATCAGAGTCAATAATTACCCCTAAATTCTTTACCACTCATTGACAGTGTAAATAAGCAGGCTGCTTCTGTCATGTGCACATTATTTGTGTAAGCTCAGTGTGGCACATAAGTTACATGATACTTATCAATATTTTTATAAAATATGTCTGCTGTTTTTGTTCCTCTTGACTCATCTTGCAACGCAAACCTGGACAAGTCTTCAGTGATGTTCTTGGGGTCCTTGGGAATTTTGGTTGCTTCCAACATCAGACTCCCTCGTCCAGTTGACCCAGACAGAGCTGATCAAGACCCAGCTTGTGCCCAGGTTGCATTCTTCCCCATGGCTCTCCCCTCCTAATCCATAGCCACCAAGATGTCACTTTCCTGCCCACCATGGCTATCTTTAAAGCTCTTCTCTTTTCAGATACCAAGGTAAGCATCTTGCAGAAGGACTGGCCAGTGAACCTTCTGAAGCTTACTTCAAACTTCTCACACCTATTAAATAATCATATACTGATGTCACAAATTTAGTTTTTGCCAGCACATAAATTGTCTTCCCGCTCCACTGGTCCTCAAAGCATACCAGTGAGACACATAACCAGGCCCATCCTTTCACAAGTCAACATAGCCTGCACCTCAACATCTGCCTTTAAGTAAGTTACTTAAACTTCTTGGGTTGTCTTCCATAAATGCCCTTCCCAGTTCCAATCTCTGCTCAGCTCCTTACTGAATACAAGGTCGGAAACAAGTGGCTTAGACGTCATGTCCTCCTTTCTGATTCTCACTTCCAATCTCAGCTCAGCCTCTAACTCAATGAGTGGTTCTGAAAAAGTCGTTTAACCTCTTTATACGGTCTGTCAAAAGCAGTCGCATTGCTGAAAATGATTCCGCAGCACGAGTTGGTACACAGGCTAGTCTTTGTAGTGTACTTCAGGAACACCTTGACATGATGGCTTATCCAGACGTGCGCAGGATTTCTTGCAAAAGCTCCAGAGGTTACCGGGTGGGTTAGGCCTGTGCAGTACAGTAAAGAGAGGTCTCTGCAAAGCCTGAGGGGGGGGGAGGCAGAAACTTAGTCGAGGTGAAATCTTTTACTGGCAACAGCGGCACACAGACTGGTCCTGACACAGTTGTCTTCTGGAGTCTCTGAAGATCATTCTCTCAAATAAATATTCATGAGGATTTAGGGAGGTATAAATAGAAAAGAAGGTGCCTGTATCACAGGAATATTTTCATCACGACCGAGGAAGCTTAATGTCGTATTATATATGGCATTACATCATTCCCATCCAATTAAAATTCAGTGAGAGATAGGGTTAATCTGCCACAAACTCGAGTGAATTAACCTCACTTATTCTTCTTATTCAGAAGAGCACATCAAAAATGGAATTGCACATTTTCACAGACACGTGCTATCAAGCATTGGCGCAAGTCACGGAGAAGCACAACACTGGCTGTATTAGCTCAGTAATACAGTAAGGTTAATCCATATAAGCAGGTAGTGTATAAAAGTCACCATTTCTCTTCTTTTTATGGAACAGTGTAAGATTGCACAAGTGCTCAGAAACACCACACAGCATGATACAGAATAGTCACCACTGCTATTGACCTCTGCAGGCCAGACGTTTGATTTATCATTACAGTATTATTGGCCCAGTTATTATATTATTATTGGTCCCATTAATGGCTGATGGAATCTTATCTATTCCTATGGCAGTGGTCCACTTACCTTTTCTGATGGTTACTGCATAAGCACAATGCATGTAGACTCTGGACGTACACTTCTAGCTAATTGTGTCAGTTTAATCCCTAGTTTAAAAGATAGGTTGGAATTATTTTAATATATCTCAATTTAACCAGGATAATAAAAGTTGCATTCATTAAATAAACACATGTTTGCTCCTCAAGTGACGTTGAGAGGGGCACAGGCAGCACGAGCAGATGTGTGGATTGGTGTCTGGAACGAGTTGTAGGTTATACCTGTGATAAACCCAGGGTGGCAGTGAGCCCCAAACCCCAACATGATCACAAAAACACAGTCCTTTATCAAAAATAAATTAAGGTTTTATTTAAATACTGGCCTTTTTCTCTCCACAATATGTTCCCTCACCACGCACTGCCCTCCTCCAGTCAAGTGTTGCCTCTCTACCACTCGGCTCTGACTCCCCTGAATAAGGGAGTGCAGTCCTTTTATTACAGACCCGGGAGTACTTCCAGTGCCAGGGCGATTGCCTGATGGAAATATTTCCGGGTCACACAGAAGTCCATTATTTGAGTAGGGAGCTTGTTTCCCTTGAACACCCTCTTGCGGTACCCTGTGACCCCATCAGGGCTGCCCTGCCAGACTACATTTTCTGGCAAGTCCTGCTGGCTCCCCACTGGGTGGGGATATCCGGGACTGCTGCCATCTAGCGTGCTGGGGGAATAACAGCACCCTAGTGATCTCTCTGCTCCTATAGGGGCTCTCCGTCCATTTCTTCCTTCCGAGTCTACTTTCTTTCCTGGCTGGGATGTCCGTCCAGCCGGTGTGGCATCTACACACCATATAACCAAAATAGAGTAAAGGATCTGGATTTTAAGGAGAACCATGTGTCATGTGTGTGCGCATGGGAGATAGCTTAAGGGCTCTGGGGATGGTAATTACCCACCAAACCAGGGGTTTGCGCTGTGTTCTAATGCCAACTGTATTCCTCTTTATGCAGAATGGAAGATTGACGGCTGTTCCACTACTGACATCACTTCTGTTATCCTCCCTGCTGGATTCCTGCCTGGAACTCATAAGTCATAAGCAAAAGTTCAGCCATTTTGAGTCAGTTCAGTTCTGAGCTTCCGTCTGAAAGGATGTTATCAACCACTTCAACCAGCACCGTTTTTTTCATTACTGCCTTGTGTCAATAGTATGGGGTCACCATTGTGGTTCCCCAACACTTTGACATTGTTTTCTCTCCTCTTTACACTTGTCTTTCAACTTTCTTGACTGTTGATATTAAAAGCAGAATCTGCAGATGATGAAACTTGAATAGGTTCTAGTTAAAAAGAAACTATCCAGTCATATTACCCACTTAACCCAATTCAGCATCATCAGCTTTGCATTCATCTCCACAGCAATGCATCCAAGGCAAGAAAACAAAATATTGCATGAGGTGCCACAGGGCATACAGATTTAAATGGGGCTAATTTATTAAAAGTTTCCTGTTAACCTAACATGCATGTGTTTGGGACATAGAAAAAAAACTGGAGTACCTGAAGAAAAGCATTCACATATATTGAGAATGAACTTGTTAAAAAAGCATTGTTAATAGCACAAAACAAATTGCTCATGAAATATGAATGGCTGAATGAATAGGAATAATTACAATCGTAAAATGATATTTGGACATTTAATTATTCTAAAACACTGTAGATACAGCCTACCACTGCATTCCTATGACATCAATCCTGTGCTTTATGGATACCTCGTTTTTGATATACAGCTGAAATTAGCTAATGCCTTAAAAAGTCCAGTAGAAATGATAGCCAGCCATTGAGAATACATTAATGGAACACTCATTCTGGACAATTCCAAAAACTCATTAAACTACACAAAGCTAATTCTTTTAGGTATGGTTAAAACAAACTGATCATCACACCAACACACTCGAGTTCTTATCCAGTGATTTTTCAACACTTATGAAACTCAAGCTGCACCTTGACATCATATCTACACAACAGCCCCCAAAACTACATCAGTGGCTCAGGGGTTAGTAAAGGTGCTTTGCAGAATCATGAGATTGGGTTTGAACTGCAGCCCATTTACTTTCTAGGTGGAGTTTGCATCTTATTCAAATGTCTCTGTGGCTTTTCTCCCGTGTCCTAACACTTATAACATTAACTTCATTGTACTCTCTTTTCACTTAAGTCTGGTGACGCTTGCAATGGCGGCATACTGAGCTGGAGAGAGAAGCTCATTCTATCTTAGTAACTTTGAAGAACTCTTCAGAGGAATTCCCCAGATGCTTCCAAACCATGTAAGAGGTATAATCCATTCAGCAAATTGAGGCTCGGGTGCTGGATCTTTCTAACTAATTGCTCAAACCACCTAAAACGGCTCCTCTGGATCCGTAGAAGCAGCAGTTCTACTCTGAGGCCCTTGCCTTATCATGAATAGTTAGATCAGGAACTTTGTGAAAGAACCTGATATTTCTAGGACTCGCAATCTCGTTCTTTTGTTCATTACCCAGAGCTTGGGACCATAAATGGGATGTGGATATTTACCCTTAGTAAACACTGAGGATATCCACCCTTGTGAATCTTAGTTTTCAAGGCCCTAAATATCTCTCATCCAATATCTTCTGCTACCTTTAGACAAAACCGTATGAAATGATTTCACTCAAAGAAGCATATACCCATAAGTAATGAAGTGTAAAAACATAGTACTTACTGATTCTGGTGTCTAATCAGCTGAGGAATGCACACCAAGTAGAATATGGCTAGACCCGTGAGTTCCATATCTTTTAATCAATCCATTTACAGTTACCTGTCATGTTAGCAGAAGGTCACTGCCTCCTTCCACAACAAAGTATATCTTATGTCTGGACGTTCCACCATAGAGGCATACTCATGTATCATGGAGCAATTTGGACAATCCAGTCAACCTAGCTGATCTAAGAAGAAACATGTCCAATGCTGGAAGTGCATAAAAACTCCATACAGAAGTGAATAGCAAAACAGCCAAACTGTACCTTGTCTCCTCATTTTCTAAATGTATTAGCACAAGGCATTAAAGGATCTTATCTTTGCTACTGTTCAAATATCTCCATTTCTTTATAGGCCACCATGTTAACGTGTTGGAGATGGTCAAAGTGTGATACACTTCTGAGTGAGATCCATTGTTTTCATATCATCTGACAACACCTCAAACCACATCTCCTTTGACCTCATCCTCACTACTTCCATCTTTGTGCGCTCTTCACTCAATCAATCCCTTGTCTTTTGCAGCACATGACCAAACTACCTTAGTCTCACCCGGAACACAACATCTACGCCTCCACACCTTTCTCTCAACTCAGCATTCGACTTCCTCTCACTCAATGAAACTCCACATATCCACTTGATCATTCTCACCTGTGTTCTTTTCAGCATTCCTTCATGTTCCACCTTCACTCTCATACAGCATACTACTTCGTAATTTTCATAAAAATGAATGGCTCCTTTAGAAGTCAGAATGAAGGACAGCTCCTGAAATGTCTTCCATGCACCTCTCACCCTTGCTGTCACTGTTCCTCCTCCACCTCTGATTACACTCAACATGTCAACTAAATAGCAGATCTACCATATATCTTCAAAACAACTCAGTTACTAGTATTTAAATTTACACTTACTCCATCAACTTTTTGCACTCTTTTCACACATTTATAAAAAAAAAAGATTACATTTGTCATTTACTGCTTACCCTTCACACCACTACACCTTTTTATGTGCCCACTTCTGACAACTAACATATTGGACTGAGTTTCTCCCCACCTTTTATCACACATGCCACACAGCCTTGCATCCAACTCTTCCATACCTCCTGCTCCTTTGCTTCTTTCTTTCTGCATTTACATTGAGGCCTTTCACTAGACCCCTTCTCACCATTTTAGTGTCGTCTTCATCAATTCCACTTCACCTTTTGACATTGATCCACGAACTCCCCCTCACAAACCTCTCTGGTCACCACCTCCAGTTCCATCACAAATGAAAAAAGGGACTCAGAACAGACCACTGGTGCAGCAACTCCCTTACCTCAAAACTTTTACTACCACCATCTTCAATTGATTATTTATTACAAAATTGAAGGTGTATTTCTGTCACTTAAGTCGTTGCCTAGAGCAGACACCAAGGCCTAGAAGAACTTGGCCACTTGTTCATGTGCTTGCATCGATGTAAAATTCAAAGTACATTAACCTCCTTAGCATTGCATTTTTTAGCTTGAAAAATTACATTTTTATAATAATAATAATAATACATTTTATTTATATAACGCCTTTCCCATGCTCAAGGCACCTTATTAAATTTCATCTTTCTACTGTAAAACATGCAAAACACTAAAAGTACGAAGTCAAAAGTGTAAAAAGTATAATAATGACACAAATAATTATAATGAACAATAACAATAATATGAACTGAATAAAAATAAGGCTGATGATGCTAATACCGTATATATAGTCAAAATAGATATTTGTGTGGTATCTTTGAACTTTGAAAACTGCTTAGGTGTACCGTCATTTACCCAACACTGTTCAACATAACAGTTTGTCTCAGCAATTCTTTTGATCACATCATCATCAAGAAATAACTTCAAGTAAGTAAATGGGTCTTGGCTGTCAATGTTCACTTTTACTCCTGGTTGCCCCACAAAATCAAAACGAGGTGCTGCTGGTTTATATGAAGCAGGGTCAACAGAAGCCCAAATGCGACCGTCACTTTAGGATTCATCAGAATCACTTTTGGTTTCACTGTCCATTTCAATTTCACTGCCTGAAGACACATTCACTTCGTCATCACTGCTGATGAGAGGCTCCTCAACATCACTGCTCGTATCAGTGTCAAGAGCGTGCATGTTTCTTACAAGACGCCATTATGAGGCTAGGTAGGAGATGGTGCGTCTACACTGTTGCCCGGGTAAAGCTTACGTAAGACACGCTTATACCATTTCCCGAGTATTGCTCAGGACTAACACTGTTAGCACTTTTACAGCCTGAGTAATCCACACGTCTAACGCTTACGCAAGACACATCTATACAGTTGCCTGAGTAACACTTGGGACTAACGCTTTTAACACTATTTTCACAGCTCAAGTAACATTCGAGTCTAATCTTAAGGAAGTTAAAGTTTGTTACTTTTATAATAAAACGTGAAGCTCACAGATTAATAATCTTGGCGAAATTTGAAGGAACTCCACTCTGATTGCTTGGACACTACCTGAACATTTTGAGACAGAGCTCAGTATAACAGGACTTCTATTGTCCAACTGATCAGCGTAAAGTCAGTGATTATGGATAGAAGACATAAATTGTGACAAATGCTTGAAAGAAGAAGCTTGTGAAGATGTTTAGAACATTTATAGAGTCACTCTGACTTGCTTGGCAATTAGTTTTCCCTACAAATAAGCCAAAAACTGAATTTATTTTCAAAGAAGAGGTTTAGACAAATAAGAGAATGAGCCAGCCCAACCGAAGCCATAGAGTAGCTAGATAGGCAGCACCTTTTGGTCTAATCTACCTATTAGTAACAGGTTCAAAGCCAGGCGAGCAACATGTGTGAAAGCAAATAAGGCTGACTACGCTCAACTGTATGAAAAGCTTCTGAATGCAGAAAAAGCAGTTTGGCTAAAGAAACAGCACATCTGCATCAGAAAAGAGCAGACAAGTTGAAAAGAGACATAGAGGGCCGTGTTGTCTCTCAGTGTAATTAGCTGTTTCCAAGACGTAGTGATCAGCTACACAGCCCTGTAGCCCCTCCATCACCATATACACCCCCCAAGCCTCCCCTCACATGCATCTGACAGCATTGCACTCTGTGATCAAAGGGTTTTACGGATGTCTTTTTGATCAGAGGCCCTGCCCTTCAAGCGTGCTCTGTCTTTATGCCTGGGAATTGCAATAACCACAGCGGTGACAGTCTCACTATGTCCCTCTGATTGCTGAACTAATTGCTGTATCTTGATGAGCCTGCTGCTCTTCTTTGCCTTACCATATTTTCACTATCTGGCCTGTCAAGGACCAGACTTATCCATAATATTTGGGAGTGGGCTTTTCATTTTACTAGTAGGGGCTAATCTTAAAAAAAACATCCATCCATTTTTGAACTTGCTTAATTAACTTCAGGGCATCAAAATGGTATCTCTAATGATTCACCACAGTGAGAGCTGGCAAGCAGACAACTAAGCAGGAGAGACTGAAATGGCTGCTTTCTCCCATATGGACAAAGTCTATTACTCTATCCTGAATGATCTTTCTTGAGTTATGAAGTACCAAACAAGTTTGCATGTGTGTTGAAATACATTTTACTTCCATCTCCAATGAAACTTTCAGTTTTATAATATATAAAATCTTTTATGTGGACAACCGTGGCACAGACTGGTTAAGCAATCTGCTTAGATTCAGACTGTGAGGGTAACTTGAGGTCTTAACTAGACAATCCGGTTTGGCTCAGATTTCAGTCCCATAATTAAAGACTAATTGTAGCCAACTATCAATAAGCAGACATGAACTCAAATGTCTGGTCTGAGTGAAGCACAAAAGAAAATAAAGGACCAGGAGTCTCATCTATAAAACTTGGCATGGATTCAAGTGTGAAAATATGCAAACACCAAAAAATGTGCGTGCCAAAAAAATGTGATTTTTAAAACCTGGTGTACACACATTTCTGTGTAATTTACCTTTATAAATCACAATCATCTCTAAATGTGTGCACATGAATGCACCTTGAACCCATCTGCTTGCCAACCTGAATCAACCATATATGGAGCACATAAATGAACCACATAATACTGTATGCAATCATGGTGGTGCAGCGCTTCATTGGTCTGGTGAAGCAGCCTCATACCTGACGCATTGAGACCCCACCACCTGCATTCAGAAGTATCTGGCTTCACTCCGTAACTGAGTGCACAAGACCATGTGTGACATTATATCACAACTCCTTTGCGTTCTGGGGGACAAGGACAGGGATAAGGCACCAGCGTCTGGCATATGGAATGACTATTGCTGCTATCACCATGTCTGCCAACTCAAAATAAATGACTCATGGGTTGAGCGAAGCCACAGATCCACAGTGTTTGTCAGTCTCACTTTGACATCACAAATGACTTGTGCGTTAATGGACTGTAACTGCTTATGTTTAACAAAAGCAGCTTCATTCTTGTTAGATACCCATATTGCAATATGAATGTAGTCTATTGGTCTGATTATGTTAGAAAAACAGACCCTTCTGCATTTTGCCTTTTTATGTTTGCAAAAGCATGCTGTTGTATGTATTTACACCCACACCATAAAAAACAGGATGTAGTTCCCTGCCAGTTGCTAATGTTTCAGTACAGTAGGCATGATGGACTGGTATGGCTGGGATATTCAGTTCCCAGAGAACTAACAACAGGTAGCCGATATAAACTGACGAGAAACCAAAAAAGTTCTTCAATGCAAATACACAGCATTGACCCTCTTAAAATGGAACTTCAATACAGCCTGTACATCATATTCATCACTTCTGAGGTGTAATTTGTTTCTCACATCAATGCATATCATAAAAACAACTCAGTGACATGAATTATTATAATTGTGAGTCGTCATTTAGCTAGTGTGGCTCCATTTGCCTACTTGATCAAGGGGGTCAGCATATCTCAATTTCTCTGAAATGTTGCATACAGATGGGTCAGCATTGCCGTAAATATACATAGGTTTTCATTATTAATGTTGACGTTTATGTGGAAAGCTGCATGCACACATTTCATGCCTCTTTTTGTGCGTACATCTCGGGACATAACGTGAGCTACCACAGCTATGCTGATGACACACAGCTGTATTTATCAATAGCACCTGATGACCCCAAATCTCTTGATTCGCTAACACAATGTCTAACCTGTATCTCAGAATGGATGAATAGTAACTTTCTCAAATTAAATAAAGAAAAAACCGAAATCTTAGTGATTGGCAATAATGGATACAATGAGGCTATTAGAAATAAACTGGATGCATTAGGATTAAAAGTCAAATCGGAGGTAAAAAGCTTAGGGGTAACCGTTGATTGTAATCTGAATTTTAAATCGCATATTAATAAAATCACTAGGACAGCATTTTTTCACCTAAGGAACATAGCAAAAGTTAGACCTCTTATATCATCGAAAGATGCAGAGAAATTAGTTCATGCGTTTGTCTTTAGTCGGCTAGATTACTGTAATGCACTCCTCTCAGGACTACCCAAAAAAGACATCAATCGTTTGCAGTTAGTGCAGAATGCAGCTGCTAGAATCCTACCAGGAAAAGAAAATCCGAACACATTTCTCCAGTTTTGATGTCACTACACTGGTTACCTGTGTCATTCAGAATTGACTTTAAAATTCTGCTTATGGTTTATAAAGCTTTAAATAATCTCGCCCCGTCTTATATATCGGAATGTCTGACACCTTATATTCCAAATCGCAACCTCAGATCCTCAACTGAGTGTCTCCTTAGAATTCCAAGAGCAAAACTTAAAAGAAGTGGTGAGGCGGCCTTCTGCTGTTATGCACCTAAAATCTGGAATAGCCTGCCAGTAGGAATTCGCCAGGCTAATACAGTGGAGCACTTTAAAAAACTACTGAAAACACATTACTTTAACATGGCCTTCTCATAACTTCACTGTAATTAATCCTGACACTCTGTATATCCAATTCATTATAATAACTATTCATTCAAAATTTGTACTAACCCCTACTCTCTCTTCTGTTTTCTTTTCCGGTGTCCTATTGGTGGTGGCTTGTGCCACCACCATCTACCCAAGCACCATGATGTTCCACAATGATGGATGGATTAAAAGCCAGAAGTCTGTATAACCATCAGCATCAGTGACTCCGTGAGAACCCTAACTACAAAGAGGACTATTTCATTTATGTTAGGTAGAATGCCCAAAGGGGACTGGGCGGTCTCGTGGCCTGGAACCCCTACAGATTTTATTTTTTTCTCCAGCCTTCTGGAGTTTTTTTTTGTTTTTTCTGTCCACCCTGGCCATCGGACCTTACTCCTTTCTATGTTAACTAATGTTGTCATTTTAATTTCTTATTTGTCTTTTATTCTTCTTTTCTTCATTATGTAAAGCACTTTGAGCTACTTTTTGTATGAAAATGTGCTATATAAATAAATGTTGTTGTTGTTGTACACACTTTTTATAAATCTATTCCAGGAGTTGAATTATTTATTTTAAGACAAGTGTTGATCAAAGCCAGAAGTCAAACTATTGCATAACACAGCTCAATAGGCAAACCCAAATAAAACTCTTGAAGAACCTAGGCAAACAGAAACAAAAATAGAAAAAACAGAAAAACAAAAGTGCTTGTAAAAGGTTTTATGTGTCAGCTAGAGTGTGACTTCCTCGTTCATTTTATTATTTTTCATATGTTTATTGTAATTATGTATTTTTGTTAATTTGGCCTTGTTTAGTTACTATTTATTTTGTATGGTTCTCCTATGCTTCTTGTACTTTGTGGGTGGAGCCCTCAAGAGGTGTGGCTACCATGATGTCACTTCTGAAGGACCGCCCTCAGCCCTTATGTTTTGAAGGTGAGAGTCAATATTTTATTGGTTCACTGGAGTTCTTCGAGTGAGTGTCAGAGTGAGTATTGCTTTTCTAATTTCTGGACATTGTTTCTGTTTTGAGGATTCTGTTTATGGGATTGTGATTTGGGACTTGTTTGCTTTCGGTTGCCTTTTAGGCAAACCTTTTTGCCTTCTTTTGCATATTTGCAGTTTTTGTGCTTCTTGCATTTATATAAATAAATATTTTTATTTTTAAAGGTTTTGCTTTGATTGGCCAGGGGTTTTTATCTTTCCTCTTCCTTGGAGAGCTTTTATATGCAGTTTAGGTATGTTTTTAGGACATTAAATATATTTTGAACATTTGAAGCTCAATTGCCTTTTAGACTTGTATATGCCAAAACTGGCCAATAGAGAGGTGCATTCAGACTGCCTTGGGTGAGGCTTGTTCTGAGAAGGTTAGGCGAGGGCTCTGGACTGTTTTGTAAAGGTCTCACACCATTTTCATAGTTGGACTGCCATAGATTTATGATAAGTATTAGGAGCTATCCACAAACCTGGACAGTGAGTCCCACACACCACTGGCTTAAATAGTGTCACATTGATGATGTCATGCAATGTGACTTCGAGAAACACGTTCTTAGTGTTGGACATATAAATTTAAAATACGAGTGTAAAATAATATAACATATATCAAATTAAAAGAAAAGTAAAACATTAAAGTAAAACTAAATACTACAGGTTTCAAAGTCCTAGAAAAAATATAAAAGGTCTCAAATAAATTAATTAAATCCAGATTTATTTAAAGAAAATACACTAAAGAATAACCTCAAAAACAATTACTACAGGTGTTTCAGTCTGTTTATTATTTGACTTCTGTAAGTAAAAATCTTGTCATTGATCCATTCTATCCCTTAAAATACCAACACATTCACCATTACTCATCATCAAGTTGTAGTTGGAAAATCTGCTTCCAAAGAAATGAAAGCCAGGACTTGAATAAACAATTTCAGGAAATACATTCCTGTTTAAAGTGCATTAACAGACTAACGTCAGCAACTCTGCTGCCTTAAGCTCTTTTTCCATCAAAGAACTTTACATTTAAATAAATGTATATCACAAAATAAACATGTAATTGTAATTGAACTGAGGTCATGCACATTACAGTCCATGACCTCAGCAACCAAACCATACTGGACACCCAGCTTCTGCATCTGTGTGCTCTCCAGGGTGCAGGTGCTTCCACAAATCAAACTCACCCTGAAACCTGAGGAGCTTCCAAGTTATAATCCTGATGTGTGCTCTTGTTTCATTATAGGTAAAGACTGGAAATTATTGAGCTGTATATACATATCGTCACATGTGTGTGTCTGGATGGGGGGGTCATTCTTTTGGCTCTGGCAAGATAAGCAGTACCACCCCACAACGAGAGGCAGTGCTATCACTAATACTAGTCTTCTTTCCATCCCGCAGTTCAGACTGGCAGCCCCAGGATTAAAACTAGTGCCTGCATTCAGCCCTGAGATGACTCCGCCTCTTTCAGTTGAGGCACCATAAAAATTGGATGTCCTGAAGGATGGAGTCTCATTCTGGGAAAAAAATGTGAAAGGGGTGGAACTCCCCATTGCACACCTTGAGTGCATTTTTGTTTAACTTTTTTGGGTCATTGTTTTGAATGCCTGTGAATGGAGAAGTGCTGGAACACTTTTGCTTCATTTTTTGTTTCTGGCAACACCAACAATTAAAAGAGGAAGTCTCTCTGGTGACTCAACTATGCCTAGTTCTCTCCACCGGCCACTAGGGGTTGTTAGCCCCATATACTGTAACACAAAATTCAAGGTCAATAGTTTCCACAACTCAAAGACACAGAAGGATAGGTACATTTTATGGGGTCGGACCGGAAATTAAACTGTGGGATGCTGGGAAATCCGTGGTACTGGATGGGTGGCTGATATCATCAACTGGGGACCAGAGGGAAGAAAGGAACCCGGAAGTACTGCGGCTCTTTGAATCATCCGGGCTGTATTATGGCGGTGGTGCCTCGTTCCTTCTGAGGAAATAAGAAGAGAGAGGTTAGTACACTGCCGTTGTCCCCTGGCATGACTTGTCACAGTGCGGGTCCTTACACTGCTCCCCATGTGCTCGTGCGTGACATGACCCCCCCTTCAGCCTAGACCCATCGGGTAGGGAGGCCTGAACCGAGAGGTCGTAAACCCATGAAAGTGCATCAGCGTTGGCTTCGAGGTTACCGCGACGATAAGTGACGGTGAACTTATATGGCTGCAGGTCCAAAAACCACCTGGTAACCCAAGGATTTGAGTCCCTGTGAAGGGCCATCAACTGGAGGGTGGAGTGGTCCATCACCAGGGTGAACTCCCGGCCCAGCAGGTAGTACCGCAGGTGAGTTACCGCCCACTTGATAGCCAAGACTTCCTGTTCCACTGCTGCATACCTTCTCTCCCGGTCCAACAGTTTCCGGCTCAGGTAAATTATGGGGTGTTTGACACCATTGACGCTTTGGCTCACCACAGCACCAAGACCTGTGTCTGAAGCATCGGTCTGGAGGAGAAAGGGAAGCGAAAACTTAGGTGTTCTCAAAACAGGTGCCGTTGTAGGGGCCATTTTTAAGTCTCTGAATGCCCGTTCCATCAATTTGTTCCATACCACATGCAAAGGGGCCCTTTTCTTTGTCAAATCTGTCAAGGGGGCAGCCCTCTCAGAGAACTGACGTACAAACCGGCGGTAGTAGCTCACTAACCCTAAGAAGGCTTGCACCTGTTTTTTGACTATCGGATGGGACCATTCCAGGATGTCTTTTATTTTGGAGCACTGTGGCTTCACCAACCCTCCTCCTACCAGGTAGCCCAAATATTTGGCTTCGTTCAACCCAAAGAAGCACTTCCAGGGGTTGATGCATAGCCTGGCTTTCACTAGCATCAGGAGGACAGCGTAAACCTGCAATACATGTTCCTCCCAGGTGCCGGAAAAGATGACCATGTCATCGAGCTGGCAGCACAATAGGACTGGTGGGGCCGTAGCACTTTGTCTACCAGACTTTGGAAAGTTGCTGGCGCCCCGTGCAGCCCAAATTGAAGTACCTTGTACTGCCAGTGTCCACTAGGGGTGCTAAATGCCGTTTTCTCTCTAGCAGATGCCGTTAAGGGAATTTGCCGTTAAGGGAGGAGCTTGTCGACTTGGGGCATGGGATAGGCATCAAATTTAGAGACCTGATTAAGATGTCTGAAGTCGTTACAGAATCTCCAGGAGCCATATGGCTTAGACACGAGGACGATAGTACTGGACCAGGGGCTGTGGCTTTCCTCAATAATACCCATGTCCAACATCTGTTGAACCTCTAGCTCCACCTCAGCATGTTTCACCTCTGGGAGGCGATAGGGTCGTTCCCTGACAACCACCACCGGGTCCGTCACAATGTCGTGCAGAATCAGCGAGGTCCGGCCTGGTGCTTCACTGGCCACCTCCAGGACAGACAGGATTGCACTTTCGAGCTCCTGTCGCTGGTGGGAAGTCAGATTGTGGCCGAGGTTAAGTGTGTGTTTTTCGGAGAAAAGGGAGAGGGTGGGCCCGGAAGGAGGGCATTTGTCCCTAACTTTCCACGGCTTCAATAAGTTAATATGATACACCCTTTCGCTCGGTTGACAGTTTGGTTGGCTTACCAAATTATCGATGAGCCCTTGTTCTCTCTTTAACCTCGTATGGACCCTGCCAATGGCCAGTAATTTCAAGTGAGAGGTGGGTACAAGCACCAGTACATGATCTCCTGGCTGAAATTCACGCAGGGAGGAGTTTTGGTTGTAATTTCGGGCATGCGCAGCTTGAGCTCGAGACATATGTTCTTTAAGCAGAGGCCGGATTTTATCTAATCTATTGTGTTACTGCGTGATATATTTCTAAGATGTTAGTGGAAGGAAGTGCCTCCCCTTCCCACCTTTCTTTTAGTACGTCCAAAATGCCCCGGGGTTGGCATCTATACAGAAGCTAAAAAGGGGAACACCCCGTGGAGGCTTGTAGCACCTCCCGGTAAGCGAAAAGTACTAGGGATAAAAGTTGGTCCCAGTTCCTCTTGTCCGTGTTGACTACCTTGCGAAGCATCTGTTTCAGTGTCTGGTTAAATCTCTTCACCAGTCCCTCCGTCTGCGGGTGATAGACGGACATTTTGAGATGCTTAATATGGAGTAATTTGGCAACCTCCCTGAACATATCCAAAGTACTTGGTCCATAAGGACTTCTTTAGGTATGCCCACTCGGGGAAAAAAGCCCTAATGATTCCCGTGCTATATTCTTTGTATTAGCAGCTCGCAGGGAAACCGCTTCTGGGTAACGAGTTGCATAATCTACCATGACCAAGATGTACTTATGGCCTCACATTGAAGATTCTAGGGGTCCTACCAGGTCGACGCCAATCCTCTCAAAGGGAACATCTATAAGGGGAATTGGGACTAGAGGAGCGCGGTCCCTCCTGGGTGTCTGACATAGCTGACAGACTGGGCAAGACTGACAGAAATGCCGAACCTTCTCATTGATCCCCGGCCAATAAAATCAGAGCTTTACTCTCTCCAATGTTTTCTCAGCCCTGAGATGGGCACCTAAGAGGTGGGCATGCACTAGTTCGCAAACCTCCCACCGGTAGGTGCGCAGAACTAACAGCAACTTCCGTATCTCACCTTCATGTTCCACAATTCGATACAACAGTTCATTATCCAAAACAAAGTAGGGCCCCGGTGGTGTGGAATCTAGTGACGATATGTCGTCCACGGACACAATGGCATTCCAGGCAAACTTCAGGGAATCATCATTCCACTGTTCTCTTTTAAATGATTCCGGCATAGACCGAAACTGATAATCTATGCCAGCGAGTGGATCAGATGTCCGGGCTAGAGTAGCGCTCACCTGCCCCGGAACCCCACCCAGTTGTACTTCCGGGTCGAGGTCCGTCGCCAAAGAGAGCTCCTCTGGCTCATCCACATCATCATTAGTTGCCGAGAAGCACGGTGTGGGAGTAGCTGGGAGGGCCCCTTGACCCTCCATAATCAGACCCAACTTAGGCATAGGAGTGGTGACAGCTCTACCGCGTTTACTTTCTGACCAGTCTTGTCCTAATATAACCGGATGGGGGGCTCGGGCAGCACAGCGATGAGCAGTTGTTTAGGACTCCCCTCCTGTGTGATCTGGTCTCCCCATGTACACAAGTTACACTTGTTCGTTGAACGAGCCACTGTCGCAGTAGAACATAACGGCGAGCAACAATGGTAATATTGCTCCCGGAGTCAAACAATGCCACAACCAAGTGCCCATTTCACAACACCACTCCCATATTTGTGACCGCCAGAGGGTTCGACAGAGCACAGTACCTCTCTCCCTTTACGCAGCTGCAGTCCATTGGCTCTACATTGAGGGGACAGGTGGGAAGGATATGCCCCACCTCGGCGCACTTGAAACAGCGCGGCGGGGCGGGCACCCGGTCTCTCAGTTTAGCCGGAGCCTCTGCAACGCAACAGGTGGGTTCAGAGGTGGCGACATGACCCTGTCGGATCCCGCAAGCAGGCTTCTCAGACTCCCCGAGTTGGTTCACCGCCAGTTGTCTCTCCAGGACCTCCAGAAGACCGTTCATGTCTTTAAAGGGGTGTCTCCGGATCTGCTGGGCAAGGTAGTCCGGCATAGCATGGACCAACCCCTCGCAGGCCACCTGCTCAACCACCTGGCGGGCCTGGTTAATATCTGGCCGTAGCCAGCGCCCAAGCATGCCCCAGAACTCGAACGCCTGGGCTCTAGATCAGGGTTGAATTTCCACTGTCGCCATACCCTTGCCAGCTGGTCGGAGGTTACGCCGTAGCGTTTGTAAAGCTCGGCCCTCAAGAGGTCATATTGGGCGGCTTCCTCCTTGGGAAGATCATGATAGGCCTACTGCGCAGGGCCCTTCAGGTACGGAGCCAAGATGGACGCCCACTTCGTCCGTAGCCACTGATTACGAGTCGCCATCCTCTAAAAGACGGTCAGATATGACTCAAGATCGTCTGCTTCCGTGAGAGGGACAATCGAAGGTGGTGGTGGCCGTGCGGGCTCCAGCTTTACCGCTTCCACCGCCGCCAGCCACCTCTTAGTTTCGGCGAGCTCCGTCTTGGTGGTGGCCTGGTCCATCTTGACTGCCTGGAGCTCATTTGCCAAAGTGGTAAGGACTGCGTTCAAGTCCTGCCCTTCCGACATCATTGGGCTTTATCCTGCCGACTATGGAAACTGTAATAAAAGACACAAATACTTATAAAGATTTGGGGTTGTTAGCCCCGAATACTGTAACACAAAATTCAAAGTCAATAGTTTCCACAACTCATATATAAAATGCAGTACCTGCCAAATAATAGAAACAGTACACGACACGTGTTTCACCCTAATTGGGGCTCATCGGGTGTACGCACCTTTGCTTTCCCTTACAGGTATCAAACCTTGGACGTGAGCACTTGAGGCAAAACCACTGATGTTGCACTACGGTGGCTGGTTTGCTAACCTGACAGGGTGAAGATTGGATGATGCTAGATACCCGTAAGGGGAAGCAAAGGTGTGTACACCTGATGAGTCCCAATTAGGGTGAAATACGTGTTGTGTACTCTTTGTATTATTTGGCAGGTACTCTACCACATACCTATGATCTGCTTCTCACAAACAAGTGGACGTGGTGGATGTATGCCGACTAGTCGACCAACCACAATTGTTACCTAAATAATATATATATATATATATTAATATATATATATATATATATATATATATATATATATATATATATATATATATATATATATATATATAATATAATATAAAAATTTTTACTATATTTTTTTAACATCAGAAAACTGTCCTGGAGTTTGATATATATAAACACTGTTAGATCAAATACCTTCAACAGCAAGACCTGGTCATCCCAATATAAAGCAAAGAAGTAAATCAATGAATTATCTGCTCCTTACATTTCTTATTTGCCTCCCAAACTTCTGCTGACTTGTATTTTCCAGTTTAAGATGTTCCAGAGTGGACAAAGTGTGTTAGTAAAGGGAAGTGTGTCTGAGAGATAGAATAGGTGGGCAGAGGGGGATTTCAGAACACCTCTAGCCTGCAGCGCGCCTCGACGATATCTGAGGTGTGACCCCGATTGAGTCCCCGGCAGTAGGTAGCGCCTCTGCTTTCTCCCGTCAGCACCATTACTGTCATATCACACAATGCCATGTGCAGTCAACGCAGAGTCATGGAATAATTCCGCAGAGCGCAGGCTTCTCCTGCGAGGAGCGAGTAGCACCATTCTCGGCGTTCTTTATCGCAGCCATTGATCGTGGCTTGTGTGCATTGATCCAAGTCGACCATCTGCTAGTGTTAGATAAGCGTGTGAGGGTCTGTGCATTGTGCTGTCACTCAGGGACCATGCAGGAGGGGGAGGCAAGGAAGGGGAGGGGGTGCTTTGGCTGGAGGGAATTATGGGGGCAGGATTAGCCTCTTCGTTCACAGGAAACAGAATTTTAAGCGACTGTCTCCTCTGGCTCGAGCTCTCCCTTTCTCTTCGTCTCTTTCTTTCTCTCTCTCTCTCTCTCTCTCTCTCTCTCTCTCTCTCTCTCTCTCTCTCTCACTCTCCCTCTCCCACTCTGTTTTTCTGCGCTTCAGCAAAACTTTCATTTCATCGCCTACATTGGGGGCTCTTCATGCCAAACGGCGCTCGGCTTTTTAACAGCCCTTTCAAGACTCCGTTTTCAAAGGAAGGGTGAGGGTTGACTTTAGAAGAGTGCAATTGGTGCCACTATTATCAGTGTGAAATAGAGACAGGCTCTCCAGTAAACAGCCTCAACATCCAGAGGAAGGCAGACAAGCTCTTTTCAATGGCCAATCTGGACATTTGTGGGAAAGACTCGGAATTCTTTATCCAGATGAGTTGCTATGGCATATGACACGGATGAGTGTTGTGTTTCCAATTCAGAGGTGCACCCTCCGTCTTAATGTAAGAAAAGCTACAGGAACATCTGAGTAGTTGCTGCACTCAACATGGGCTTGCTGCGGGACAAGTATTTTATTATTTCAAACTTGTCAGAGCTGCACCCATCCTTTCCTGCAGCCTGAGCTTCAGTATGGCTAACAATCTGAGGGTCTTACGTTTATTTGAGTCGAGCATCAGCCAAAACAGTCCTGCTAACTCTATTTCCATTTCTCCTGACACAGTGAACCACTTACTAAAAAAGTTTACATGTTAATATTATATAGAATGGTGACATAATAAACTTCATTATACTGTATCTGATGATCAAGCCGGTTAGGTGGCTTTCTCAGATCATGAAACTGTGCCAGTGGAGTTTCAAGTGTCCTGCTTGGCTGTGCCACCAAATGCCATCAGTTTTTTTCTATGTATTTGGCATCATTTAGGGCATTTGTGTAGTCCTGTAAAACAATGTTGAGGACATGTCAAGACTGCTGAGTCTGTTTGGTCATGTTTTATTTTAAACAGCTCTTTTTTTAGAATGCATGGTAATAATTCTCATGATTCAATTTTTCATGCATTTATTAGCTTGCTGTATAAATATTTAAATAACTGCAGTAGTGTGTTTTAACATTCATTGTAACTTTATTTACAGGATTTCGTGCCAGATTTGCACAGTTTCTGGGAGCTCGAGGCTTTTTTCACACTAATCAGAGAGTAGGTGGCATGCAGTTTTTTTTCTATGCTTACATAATACTGGCAAATATTTATAAGATTGGCAGATGCTGCTTTTGTGATGTTTTCTTATTCAGTGTGAGAGAAAAAAAGAACAGATCTTTCTCATTCACTTGTGACTCTCAGTGTACTGTGAGTGAGAAGGGTAATAGAAAATAAATGAACTGTATCTTTCAAATAAATGTTTCCTTTTTTCTTTTGCGGAGGTTTGCATAATAAATCTATACTCTGTGACGGTTGCTATTTTAAACATAGCATAACATTTTCAGACCTGTTTAATCCAATTCAAGGTTGGTTATCCAGGGCCTACCCCAGCAGCACTAGGCACCGAGCAGGAGATATCCAGGGACGAGACATTAGACAAAAGCAGGCAAAGGGCATATACTGGACTTCAAAGAGAGGAACTAGAGCACTAAATAAAAATGAAAAATAGGAAAAAAAAAATAGGTTAAAGAGCTCTAGGATCAAAAAATGGAAACACTGCACTCAAGAAGAGCTTCCGTAAAGACCCTAAGTACTCAACTTCAGAGCAGCTCCATCATCCGAGCTCTCCAATTATAATTCCATGGCTTCTTCCAACATGTGATTGCATGATACAGACTACAAAGAAGAGGAGCCAGGAGTAAAGCAGCAAGAAGAAGGAATGACTGAGGTGGGGCACAAACCAATGTTGGACAATGTGCAGATTCAGGAAGGAGAGATTAAGGATGACGGCTGTTTCCCATAATGGAATATCAGAGTGGTAGGCTTATGTTTCATTTTTATGTTATTTTCGCACTCTCCTTTTATTGTTTTCATGTTTTGTTATTTCATGTTATTATGACTAGGAGTCCCAAGACAAGTAAGTCCCAAGAAGTTCAAAACCACTTCTAAAAATGGCCACTAGAAGGGGACATACCAAACAACCCTTGCTAGATAAATCAGGAAAACAAAGAAAATTTGAACAAATAAGGTCTTATCCTTCAGAAAAATGCCCTGTCACACAAAGAAGCTTCAGGGCGCACAAGGTGGCAAAATGGAGTTACCTAGAAACACAAGGCAATCCAAGCCAAGCACAGATCCAAGACAGTAACCCAGAAACAGAGCGTGAAGATCAAAATCTCAAAACTAGGAAAGCAGAGAAAAGGTACAAGAACTCCGTAAACTCCGAGAGCACATTCACAATGAACCACCAGGAACTGTTGGAGACCCTCTAGATTTAGAGGGCAGTTCCTGGTAGTGATGGGCAGGTGGCCTCACCCCTTGGGGAACTACCCGCAAAACATGAAACATAACCCAGGAAACATAGAAACAGAGATGCAAAAACAAACGAAGAATAATGCAAACGCTCCACAAAAGTACCATCAACATAAAAAAAAGAATCAAAAAGAACACAACAGACATAAAACTTGAATGAACCCCATTGTGGCTAAAACACAACACATTTAAGGTTTTTGTTTCATGGAGAATTCATTACTTTAATTAATATTTTGGTTACTTTTAGTTTAATTTAGTTTTGACGGCTATTGTTTTTTCACATCTTATCTTGTTGTTATGTGTTGTCATTTTGTTTTTTTAAAGGGTGCCGCCATTTTGTGGAGTTGCGTGTTAAGAGACAAATTAATTGTCTGACGATTAGTAGAAGAACAGGAGATAGTAATGGAAATAAGATGTAGTCGGGGATGAGAAACAAAGTCACAACCCAGAAGTCAAAATGAACTAAGAATTCAAGAAGGGCCTAGCTACAAACCTCTGGAGCTCCACAATTCAGAAGCTCCACTGAACACTCCAATCAGATTGTATGTTTATGTCACATGATTTACATGGTGGACATGGGTGAGAAGGGTCTGGCTGCACTTTTCAGCAGTGCACGACAGTATCGCTGCCCAAGAGCCAGTCCTACCACATGACATGCCCACTATAAGACACGCCTACTCAGCAGTTGTCGTTACTCATGAGTCAGATGGCCCTCCCACAAGCCTAAGTTTAACCACAGTATAATGATGTGTTATGAGCACAAATCACGAGGGACTCGAAAATAGGCGTGTTGAGAAAGATACAAATGACTGACTGGGCATCACTGACATGTAATGCAAAGGACTGTAACTGTCATCTGATGTTGGATTAGCTCCTGAACAAAGTGGAGGTCTAGGGGTCTGCAGCCAGACTTTACAGGAAAATTCACAACCCAAAGAGCAAAACAAAAATCACAAGTTAAGAATGTAAGTGAGATTTGGGAAACCAAAAATCAGCCAAACCCCACAACCTTCTAAAATAAGATGACTACCAT